>NC_083724.1:62801299-63431299 GCF_028564815.1 Eubalaena glacialis | reverse complement strand
AATTTAAACATGCACATAACACACATACACATCCACACCCAACAATGTTTGATACAAATAGTAGGAAGACAAACTTCATGAAAGAAAGGAATAGGAGAAAAACTTGGATGTCATATTGTCATTATTGTTGATTTCTCTGTGTTGAAGTCAACAAAAATGTTGATTTATACAGCTGTTTAAACCCTCCTTTTTAAAATTCCTCACACATCTTTAAGCTCCCTAGGACTCAAAAATAAAGTGCTCCTTTTCATTTGCAAAATTTCGACTTTCTCTTCTAAATCATCTTTATTTTTCCTTTATAATCCTTAATATCTCTTCTAGAATGTAGTCTTGAATTCCTGATAAATATGAATAGCTCTCTACTTGCTACATTTGGATTAAGTCTCATCTCTCATTATTTCTCTTCTGAAGGTACCTGGGTTTTCCTCTCCTCAACTTTTTAAACTCGTTTTTTCTCTCTTCCTTCATCTGTCTATTTCTAATTCGGTACGTGCGTGTACATATTCAAATCCACGTCTAAATCTTCCATTAATTTGGTTTTGTAGTTCATTTCCCTGGAAACAACTTGGCAGACCACGTAGATGGAGGCAAGTTCTTGTTTCTGAAGTCACTCAATTCTATATGTTCTTTAATTTTCAAGTACACAGGGACTTTGTGGCATTGTAGAGAGAAAACTGATGTAAGATACACCTAAATTCAAATACTCACATAGCTCTACCAATTATTTTTTCTCTAGAAGGTATTTAAAGCCTCTGAAACCTCAACTTTTTCATTAGTAAATTCATGATAGTAAGTCTCATTTTCATAAGATATTTTAGTATTCCATAATATAATGCATATAGATAGGTGATTTAAGGTGTTTATGAATAATCAACACACAAATATGTAGGTAAGGCACTTATACACACTTATCTATATATACAGTTTTATAATTATTGTATCGCCATAAATATGTAAAGCACTCAATACAGTTCCTCACATAAGAAACAGGGTGTAGTGCTTATCACTGTTTTCATAATTATTATCAATATATGAAGTAATACATGTAAAAGTACCTCTCAGAGTACCCATGCATTACATTAAAACCTTCTTCCCATGCTGGCTATCACTTCCTTTCTTCATATGCCCTTTTTAAAAAATATGAATTGCTTCTCTGACTTCCTGTCACCTAACTTCAGCCTTTGCATTGCTTATTAGCAATCATGTCAGAAGGTGAGATGACAAAGGGAGAGGAGGCAAGCCCAGAGTTAGCCAGAGCTGGTAATTATTAAAACAGCTTCTGAAAATGTTTAAAGAGGCATGGCATTTACTCTAACAAAGAAAGGCTGTTAGGTCTAGAAAAAGTGGATGAATTTGTTTCCTCTATGAAACTTCTTTTTACAGAAGATAAGATCAAGAATCAGCTTAGAGTATTTGCAATTATTTTCTTCTAGCAAAATCATGATACTGATTCCCAATTTCTAGCAAGACATTAGGAAGTTCCTTTTCATATTATATTCTTCATCTCATTGCAGGTGTGACGCAAGTTTTGTATTTCAGTCTCAAAGAAAGCAGCATACGGCAAGGCTTACCTTGAATGTGTGTGGCAATTAAACCACACATACTAGAAATCAAGTTAACCACATGTGTGGAGTTCACATTTCGGGAAGAGTGAACAGTAAGATGGCTTTTTAGGGAAAGACGATTATAGTTTGCTTTGCTCATTCAGTCTCTTAAGGGAATGCAGAAATTAGGTTTTCTTCTACCTTATAACTTTTAGATGGCAGGAAGCCTGCCAACCTGTCTTTATTCTGCTGCATTTAGTCTCCCAAATACTCCCTTGCCCCTGATGATATTAAGTATCAAGGACTTTTTGAGTCCTTTAACATGGTTCTCAGCATCCACTAAGCTTCTGGGAAGCTCTAAAATATTGTTTGTAGTCTCTGTTACAAGAGCCACTAGGACTGAGAAATGATGAATATTATAATTTAGATGGTACACAAGTGATATCCACAGACCTAATGACTTACATGATATTATCAGACATTTTCTTCATTACCTGGGCAATGAATATTAATTTTCAACGGAGTGCAAAACTGTTGTGATTTATTTTATCCTCCTTGGTTAAAATCCAGGGCAGGCGGGGATGCCTGATTTCTATGTTTCATCATTTTGAAGCTATAAGAGTAAAGTGAAACTAGGACAAACAGAAATACTGAGTATATAAATGCAAGGACAGATAGGAGAGTCAAGGGATCCTCATCACCGCAAAGTGACATTGAGATTATAGAGGACGATTTTGCCTTCTGGCTTTGCCTAAAGTTCCTGGATTTGAACTAGGTTAAAGGGTCACAGTACAAGTGAAATAAACAATAAGCCCTGGGTATTATAAAAGCATTTACTTTTTTCTCTATGTGCAAGAAGCTGTTATAACATGCTTACAACAATATTGGAAGCAGATTCCTTTACTGCATCATTTCTACCCTCTGGGTAGTGATAATTTTTTTTATAAACACAGAGAAAAGCCTCTTTATGATAGGAAATTCAGAAACTACAAAAGAATCACAAATGAAATAAAAATCTGTAAAACAATATAAAACAGAGATAACCACTACTAAAATTTTGAATGCATAATCATATTTGTCTCTTTTTACATATAGTCAGGATTATATTTGTATAATGTGCACATTTTAAATTTTAGGAAATTATTTCTATTTGAGTATGCATCCTTCTATAATATTTCTAAACACATATATTTCTCAATATGTGTATAGACCATAATTAAATCAGTTCTTGTTTTTTGCATATATATTTTGTTTCTCACTTGGAGCAATTACAAAGAATGATTTGACCAATTTCCACATGCACAGTCAATTTGAGATACATGTGTGGCATTATTACATAAACCTCCATGTACATAAGTGATTTGAGGCACCAAAAGTGGAATCCATGAATAACAGGGCTGTGGGTGGTTACAGACTTCAATATACATTTTCAAATTTGCATCCAGAAAATTTGTGCAGTTATCTCTTCCACCTGTAATGTGTGAATGTCCACATTAACATACTGAAAGTGCACTGCAGAAAAATTAGTAAATAAAAATAATCAGTGAATAAGAAATGTAAGTTAAGAATTGATTTTACAAGATTTTTTAAATGAAAAAAAAAATTTCCTAAAATTTGGGGAATATAGAATTCAAGCTTGAAATTGAGGAAGGGGTAAAAAATTATTAGGGGTATTTCTATTTGTTTTTCCCCTGAAGGAAAGGAATTTGGGGACAATACAAAGCTATTTCTCTGATTAGGGATAGTCCCTATACTCTGGAAGACAAACCTATCAGCCTCACTCTCCCTTTCCATGGTAAGAGCAGTTACTCATGTTAGGAGAGACTCTAAAAGTGTTCAGACACAGTACAGTATATGTATTTGCAAATTGCAGTGAAAGCCCAGCAAAGCCTTGAGAGGGATTATACTAAAGATGGAGGTTTTTAATGAGCTGGGAAAATGAAAAGAGCACATAATTCTATCAAAGATGTTTCCTGCAAGTTCTACTTACAAATGGGAGTTGGTGTAAGAAAGAGAACTATACACTCAGTTTCTAAATCACATACTTTTTATGTGCAAACCTTTATAGGTGACATGCAAGCCTGTCATATATAAACTTTAGAGTCCAAGGTCATTACTGTCTGAATTGTTCATAAATATATATTAACTTTTCATACAGGAGCAATTTATCCTTTGGAAGGGACAGAAAAGCTGATTTTGTTAATAGCTAAAATGTAAACTTTGGCCAATTATTACACATGTTTCTGTTTTCCTTTAGGTGGTAAATCATAGTGGAATTTGACAATCTGCATATGTATTCAACTCAATCAACAATGCTTTATAGAGTGCCTCTAAATTGATAGCACAAGTTGGTAGTTAGACTGTAAAGGAGGGGAATGTTGTAGGATAGAATTTTATGTAGCATAACAAAGAGAAAGACTTTAAGAATGATAATTACCTTTGACAATATGGCACTCTTTTACAATGGTCACTTACTGAAAGGACGAATTTGTTCAAATTGTCAATCCATTTCTGTATTTCACTTTAGAGCCCCCATTAGGTACTACTCATTGAGATTTTTCTTTATGTGCTCATCTACAAAGGCGTAATGGCTGCAACAGCAGCAACATCAGCAGAAATGGCAATCCAGACCTCTTCTTACAAAAAGATAAACTTACTTCTATTAGTTAAAGAGACTACTTTTGTGTCCTCTACTCTGGCAATGTTTTTTCAGTATTTATTAAAATGTGCTGAACACAGCTCTGATTAAGATTTTTAAAATATATATACCTATATAAAATAGCATATATATTAAATAACTATTGTATGCCAGGCATTTTTCTGGGTGCTACATATGCATTATCTCTGTATTTTTAATCTGATGGATAAAAAAATAATTGCAGCTAACATATCACACTAACTATACATTCATCTAAGAACTTTACATATGAGGTCTCATTTAATTCTCTCAAAAACCCTATAAGGTAAATAATTATTATCCTTCTTTTTCTTGAAGAAACTGAGGTGCAGATAAGCCCAATGTCACAAACATACAATGTGGTGTGCCCAGGATTCATTCTCAGACAGCCTGACCTGAGCCATACCTACAACCCCTACAGATAGAGCTTTGTTAATCAAATTATGTTGGTTCTTTTTTTTCATTGTTCTGATTGCAAAAAATAAATAAATAAAATTTAAAAACACTCTAAGTTAAATTTGGAGGGCAGAATTCATATAAAGAACTATATGGTAGCACATTGAACTCTGATTCTAGCCTTGCTATCATTTTAATTTTCCTATCTTAATTTTCCTTTGCCATTTTTTTAAAATTAAAAATATCTCTGCTTATACTGTTTGAATTCTATATATGTCTTCAAGTTGTTCACTGATTAATTCATTTTGGGAGAAGGTAGCATAAATAAGGAAATTTAGAAAATCATCCTATTGATTCCTCCAACAGCTTTACTGCCTTCTTAGGTAGGTATTTTAAGGCTATGAACTCTGGGGTTGAAAGACACAAAATGATTTGATCAAGATCATACAGCTTTTAATTGCATAAGTAGGCTATGTTTCCTTAAACCCATTCCCTTTCATTCAACATTCATTCAACAGATATTTATTGATCACAAACGTTAATTCTTCTTCCAGGATTCCATGCTGCCTTTTGTTAATCAAAGCGAGTTTGTAATGTTGGTGTCATTCAGATCTTTGTGCTAAATGTGCGTTAATGAGAGCATAGCAGATGGTTTGGTGCCAATCTTTGATGCTAGCTGTGGTGGTAGTAACAGAGGATTCTCTGTCATAGCGTGCTCCACAAGCCTGTGTGCAGAGCACCGACCTCAAGGAAGCACTGGCGAATATCATGTCTGACCGAATGCAATGCAGAGATCCACTGTTCAGTGTGGTAGACACAAACCACATGTGTGTGTGGTTATTGAGGACTTGAAATGTCCCTAGTACTAATTGAGATGTGCTGTATTTGTAAATTCCATGCCAGATTTTGAACACCTAGTAAGAAAAAGAGTGTAAACATATCATTAATAATGTTTATAATGGTTAAAAGTTGAAATGATAATATTTTGGTTAAAATATAGTATTAAAATTAATTTTGATTATAAATTTATTAAAACTAAAATGAAATTCACCTGTTTAATTTTACCTCTTTAAATGTACTTACTGGAGTTTTATAATCACATATGTGGCTCACATATTGGGCAGCAGTGATCTAGAGCATAAAATAACTTATTTTAACTTTCACTTTCTATTTCTCTCTTGTATTTAACTCTTACACAAAAGTGATCATAGACTATAATAACTACAATCTGAAAACTCAACCATTTGCAATACTCTGATGAATTTCTGTTAGGTTCTCTTAGGTTTACATTTTTTGTTATTGATTAGTTGGAACTTTTCATATAGTTTGGATATTAATCCATTACATATTATGCCATTAGCAAATATTTCTGCCAATTATAGCACAAGCTCTTAACTATACCAGAAATCTCATAATTTATAGTTCTGTTAAAGAAGATATTTATTTTTTCTGCAGTTAAATTTGTCATTCTTTTTCTCTGTGACTTCTTGGCTATATGTGGCTTAGGAAATAGTGTCCTCACACTAAAATTACAATTTTCTTCTTCTATTTTTCTTTTTAATATTGTTTATTTGTTTCACACTTAGCTTTTTAACCACCTAAAATTTAATTTTGTATATTGTAAAGTAAACCTCTCACCTATTTTTAAAATTCTTCTATGTGGGTAACAAATTATTCTAGTGTTATAAATTGAAAAGCCTATCTTTCCCATTTTTATTTTTAATGCAATATTTAACATATAATAAATTCCCATACAGTCATGGGTTTATTTTTGGATTATATTAATTATTTTGAATCAGTTATTGCAATGGAACTGATTGTTTGTGTCTCCCCCAGCCCTCCCCATTTATATGTTGAAACTCTAATCCTAGTGTGATGGTATTTGGAAGAGGGGTCTGTGGGAAGTAATTAGGTCATGAGGGTGGAGCCCCTATGAATGGAATTAATGCCTTTAGAAGAGGCCAGAGAGCTAGCTAGCCTTCCTTCTGTCATATCAGGATATAAATAGAGGTAGGCAGTGTGCAAACCTGAAGAGGATCCTCACCAGAACCTAACTATGCTGGCACCCTGATCTTGGAGTTCCAGTTTCCAGAATTACAACAAATGAATGTTAGTTATTTAAACCACCCCAGTCTATGGTAATTTTTTATAGCACCCCAAACTAAGACAGTTACTTTGTTTACTCCTAGGCCATATTTTATTCTTTTAATTTCTCCTGACATTTTTTTTTTATCTCTGGTGTGACAAATCTCATTGTTCTTTTTTAAAATCTATGCTTTTTTTTTCCCCTAATTTCTCCCTTCCAGAATAACTTTGGAATCAGGAGGTCAAGATGCATAAACTGTATCATTCATTTTTATTTTAATTACTTTTGATTTATTAAAAGAACTATCGTTTTAAAAATATCGAGTCTTCCCAAGCAGAATATAGGATTCCCATGTAGAATCCATTTTTCATGTGGATTTCTTTTTATTAAATGTCCCTATTTATTTTATGTTAATTCCTATATATTTTAAAGCTTAAATTGCTATTGTAATTTTCCATCACTTTTAATTGGGCATTACTGTTACTTTGGAAGCTGTTGATTTTTTTATGTTGATTTTGTGTTTATCCTCCTGGGTATATTTGTTGTTTTTTTCTTCCTTATTGTATTAACTAGGGTATTTAGCATAATGCTATAAAGTTGTATATTTGTGGTCATCTTTGAGTTGTTTTTGACATTTGAATGTTTTCACCATTAAGGATCATTCTTTTGGATTTTTATTCACTGTGCCTTATTAAATTAAAGAAGTTTCATTCTTTTTCTGTACTCTTACATTCTGGTAGTATGCAGCAGTAAAGAAGATTTAAAAATTTAGTTTATTTCACTGGTTAGAAAGAAGACTATAGTTTTTATTTTAATTAATTAAATTATTTGTTTATTTTTAGAGAATATACCTAACTCCCTACGTCTTCTATTATCAAACTCAAACTCTTCCTTCTAAATGTATCACAAATAAGTCTTTTCAACCCTCCCAGAGTGGGAACAATTCCATTCTACTGTGCTCCTGTAGAAGCTTGTATATAATTCTTACAGATGTATCTTATATATAATTCTTATATATATTTAGTATAATAGTTACAAATCTATTAGGAGTCATGTGTTCAAATAGTTATATATCCAATAACTACATATGCATAGTTAAAGCTGGATATGCAACTTTTTATATTTAATTATTTAGCACCACTTATTGCCCCACAGAGTTAAAGACTGGTATAAGTTGTGCTATATAAAGCCAAAAAGAGTTTCTTGGGGAATTTCCTGGTGGTCTAGTGGTTAGGACTTTGTGCTTTCACTGCAAGGGCCCGGATTCAATCCCTGGTCAGGGAACTAAGATCCCACAACCTGGGTGGCACGGCCAAAAAAAAAAAGTTTCTTGGAAGACTCAGGGTTCTTGAACATTCTATAGCTTCTTTGTTTTCTTGCATGCTCCTCCAGTGCTGTTATTCTATATGTCTTCTATATGTCTATACCTGTTTCCTTAAAGTTAAAAAAAAGTTTAAACAAACGTATTTGTTTGCTGTATCATTAGTGTGAATACAGTGATCTTGAAGCTTACCTCTCCCTTACACAATGTAGAGAATTTACATTTTTGTGACTCCCTTTCCCAAAACCTATGTACTTTCATGTCTTATGCATCTAAGTCACATACTAAGTGTTAATAAAGAATTTTTGAATTCTTGCTTTGGGCTTTTAAATTTTGGCTTCTTAGTACACTCTCAGAGTTTTATCATAGTTTAGTAGCAGAAAATATAGTATTACTTCCTAGAGCATAGATGTTAACAACTTCTTTATGCAAGGCATGACATCAGAATTTTATCTATACATCTGATGGTGTTTTTGATAACTTCTAAAGTAAAACTGTAGAAAAACAAAAGGGTTGATATATGAAATAAATGTTTTTATAAGGACAGGTACAAAAAACATCAAAATATAAAAACATGGTACATTTTCTTAAAATAAAATCCAGAACATTGTGGACTCATTAAGCATTAAAATGGTTTATTTATGCATCGTTCTTTACTTCCTTTAGTTCATTAGTTGGAGAAAATTTTAATAGACTCCATTTCTAAATAAAATCTTGTTTATTTTTGAGACACGAAACTTTCGCTTTCCTCCCCACATGTTCTTTGTTAATTACATCATTTAAAAACTATTTAAAGAGAGTCTGTGACTCTTTCTCATAGAACTATAAAAAGTTCATAATGTAGAAATTGATAGTTCTAATGGATTTTAGAAATCATCCAGTGTATCTCATCTAACACATCTTTTCATATTGTTGCATTTATCAATAATAACTTTTTATCACAATGTAATGAATACTATATTACTAAATATTTACTAAATAATTTTTAGTAATATAGTAATTTTATAGTAAAATTTTAGTAATTTTTATTATTTACTAAAAAATAATTTTTTATTTTAGGTGGTATTTATATATTTAATCTTTTTATTATGAAAATTTTAAACATGAAATATAGGTAAATATATGTTTCACTCAATTACCATTAGTGGATCATTTTATATCACTGTGTGTCATATATACTAGACATTTATTTGTCTTAATCCATCATTCAAGGCTCATCATTTTCTTGACTGGCTAATTTAAAAAAATCTTATCCCTTTTCTCTACTTCTCATGACAACACCCTCTAATATGTTTCTATATTGTTGTCAATTCAATCTGTCAGTCCCTGGCTTAAAATATCCCATGACTCCAAATTGTCTTAAGTATAAAAAGCCCTCCCTGACTCGTCCCTGCTTCCGTGTCTGGTTTCATCTCTTCGCACCCTAACACATACTCTATAGATTAGTTGTCAGGAACTAAACTGTAATTTCACCAACTATCACCTGCTCTCTCACTGCTGAAATTTTTCACGTGCTATTTTCTCTGTCTCTAATGCCTTTTACATCTCCATTCTCTTCACCTGCATAATTTCTACTTGACCTTCAAAGATTTTTCTCAGGTAATTACCCTGGGGGATGTTTTAAAAAATGTACCCCAAACCCAAGACTACATTAATTGCTTTTTTTGGTGTGCTTTTACAGGATCCTACATGAAACTTTATCAAATTTCTCATTACTATGCATTATAATTTTATGTTAGCTTGCATTCCTCCCCCATCAGACTGACAGCAGGGATTCTTCAGCTGATTAACTACAACTCCTCACCACACACCAACATGCTAAAGTTATATATTATCAACTTTATTATATAAAGTTGTATATTTACTTGTGTGTGTGTGTATAGGTTTATCTCTCGAAGGTCATAATCTTCCTAAAGAACTTCTCTTACGTCAGTTTCTCCTGTTTCTTTGGTAATATGTAGCTCAGTATTGAACTATACCAATAGGAAGGGCCAGGTTTTAAAACTCAGTGTTGAGCAGTGGAATGAGCAGAGAGAAGTAGGTTCAAATCACAGATCTGTCAGTAACTAACTGTTTCAACTTGCAGATCTCATTTAAACTCTATGAGTTTTATTTTCCACATCCATCAGTTGGCATAATGTCATTTGCTTCATAAGAGCCTTTGTCAATTTAACTGAATTAATGTTTATAAAGCGTTCAGTGCTATGTAGGTCACATTTATCTAACTTGGATTATGTGAACTTCAAACTGTTCAGATATAGATACATTAATTTCTCACTTTATGCATAAAACTTGAAGCGCTGTAAATCTTTTTTGTGGCTGGTGTATTGTTCTTGTTCTTGTTATATGATAACATAGTTTTAACTGGTAAAAAGTAATATCTAATGTTCTTTGTTAGTATCCTATAAGCCTAGTAGTTCCTCAATATATTTTTGTAAATATTACTCTTATAATTTAAAACTTTATTTACATAATAATTTCATCCAGATGTTCATAATTAATGTTATATCATTAGTGCTGACAAAAGCATCTAAAATAAGTAACTTTGGAATTAACAGAAATTTAATCAGAATTTAGAGAAAAAAATAAGAAAAAGGCCAAACCACCACAAAGAAATATTTTAATTTAGGACATAGCATTCCTAAATGTTAAAGGTAATGCTAGAAAATTTTATGAAAAGTCATAAGACATGTACCTTTAAGTTTGCAGAAATCAACCTATATTCAAGTACAAATCATGGGGAAGTTGAAAAAAAATGTTTATAATATGACTGCAAAATTGATGCTGCCATAATAAGCCTCTAAGCAATCTTATATTTTGTGTTAGGGCACAAAGCTCTTGATAACTGAAAAAAAAAGGAAAAGGAAAAATTTGCTCATCAATTTTTATTAAGTAGTGAATGCATATTTCAAAGCAAAAAATATACTTCTTGCAAATTTATGTACTCCAAGAAGATATTTCCCCTACTTTTATATTTATTACTATTAGGGAATGTCTTGAATTGAGTTTTGATTTTATGCAAACAACATAACTTTTTCATGCCTGAGCCATTTCCAGAATGCAGTAGACATTTAGTGCAATATAGCTAAGGTAGTTATTCCTAAATTCCAGGAGAAAAATTTGGTACTGAATTTTTTTTATCTTGTTTTAAGTCAAAACTTCGGTTCCCTACGAGCACCTTCTGAACTCCTAACCTGGTGTGAATAGCGTCATTTCTCAGGAAACGCTTTGGATGCCTGCATCACGTTCAAGCCCCCTCCTGCTCCTTGCTGCTCTAAGCCAGCCTCAGCCCTGAAGTCAGAGCAGGCTGCCAGGTGCTAAGACATCCCAATCCCAGCAGTCAGTCCTCTCCTCTGCCACATCTATCATTTCTCTCATGGGACACGAGGAAGACATGCGTAGCCAGCTCCCCTAGTGTCTCTTGGTCCAGTTCTTTTCTGGAAGGGATAATTGCTTGGGGTTGCAAGTAGAAAACACACAAAACCTCTCACCATTGCTTAAAAATTAGGTGCCAACGTCGTCATCTTGTGAAGTCATTTTTGAAGCAATAGTCTGTTATCAGAGATTAAAAGGTAGATCATTCTAATGACCCAGTTTTTTCACCATTTAAATATTTTTTATCTTTTAATAAAAGTCCAGCTTTTTAATAACAAAAGAAACATAGACTATACTATTCAAATCTCTTATTCTATATGACAAGAGATATATAACTTATACTTTCATGCCTTTGATGGCTGTGTTTTGTACTGCCTGTTACTTAGATATCTGTAGGAAAAGAGCATAGCTAAAATCTTGCCAAATGCATTATTCAAAGAAAGAAACAGTCATATTATCTGACTCATTCATACAGCCAAACCACAGAGAGCATGCCTAAAGACTGCTTGATATCAGAGGGCTGACAGTTCTTGAGTAGTAAGTATTCTCATTTGTGAAATATTCTGTTGGTCTTTGAAATTGTCAAAAAAACGCTGTCACTCAGAGTATACTGGGAACATAAGAGAACAGGGTGAGTTATTACATTTTAAATGTATACATGTAGTAAAAATCAGTTGCAGAGCCAGATGGAGTGCAGTATAGTTTTCAGGTTCTATTAATAGATAAGTGCATAAATTTCCAAGACAGTCAAATACCACTACTTATATTTCCTTTTCAAAAAATATATTGCTAAATTTATCTTAGCACATTAGCATTATAAGCCTCAAATTTTCTTCCTTAAAGATATGCTACCCATCTGTTTCTCCTATATCTCTAAAGAGGAATGGCTTCTGAAAGTGTAGATATACTTTTCACATATCAGGGAAGATTTAATGATGTATATGAGAGTGTAAAACTGCAGCAAATATATGAATTCTTGAGTTACAACATAAATTTTTGCCTGAAATATGAGAATATATGAGTAATGGCAAACTCACTGCTTTAACCAACCTCACTTCCCTAGGTTCATTGAGTTCTAAACCAAATGCTAACTAGTCACATCTGAGTATTAGACACAAAGTGAATTCTATTTTAAAAATTACTGTTTGAGTACACCGTAACCCCATTGCACTGAGATGAACCCACAAAAGGGGAGTTCATTTGACTGTGTTTGTTTTTATTTCCTACACCAGATGGCGCTCGTACATTTTTAATTGGCTTTGATCTTTTTTTTTTTGTTTTAAATTTTTCCCCACATCTCTCCTTTCCAGGAAGATTTTGCTTGAAAGATTAAAGTCCATATATGTTTTCTCTCATGTAAAATTTAGTTGAAGGCTTTCATGTATTGATTAAAACTCAGAGCCCATTTTCACTTTTTTTTTTTTGCTTCATTGGACAATACTGTTAAAGAATATTGAATATCACAGGAGTAACTGATAACAGTACCTGCATTAGTGACCTGAGGGAAATGTCCAAAAGTCACTGTCTAATCATTTAGAAGTGCAATTCATTTAGAAATTGCTCTAATTTTCAAAGTGATTTTAGGCTGGATTTTGTTCTCCCGTCTTGTTAGTATAAAAAGGAATACACTAGTAGCTGGGAATTACATTTATCCATCATCCATAAGAGAGCCCTGTCTATGTGCAAATGAGTTTTATGTGAAGCCCCATGGGTGCCTGAAATTACTCCTCTTACAAACATTCTCTTGTTCTGCCTCATTCTCACGTTTCAAGATGTGTGTCACTTTATTCTGCTTAAACCATCAAACAGATAATAGCATAAAATTCGGCTTCTTATTATAGGAACAGCAGCCATTGCAGCTTCCTTTTTTAAAAAATTTTTTTTTTCTCCTCCTCTCTCTTTCTCTCTCTCTCAATTTATTAGAGTTAATTTTTATTTGGGAGAGATGTGGCATGCTATAATGAATCTTTTCCATACCCTCTGGCTTTATTTTAACATAACCTTTGCAAGTGAGCCTTAAGCCCTTACAGTAGTTGTTTTTTGTTTTTATTTTTTTCTGGAAATTAGTTTATCAACCACCTCTGAGACTTCACTAAGTTTAAACAGAGGTTCCCCACCACCAATAATAGTAAGAGAGAAACACATATTCCTGCAATGTATATTGTAGAAAACTGACAACATTTTAAATTGAAGGAAACTTTTGCTTGCTTTTGCAATTTTTATTCATATTTCTGCCTTTCAGTGGAAAGTGGTGGGAAAATACAAAAAAAAATTAAATAAAATTTACAGAAAAGAGACAATAATCACATCCTTTACAATCAGGTTAAATGTGAGAGCGAAGAGATAGCTGTGTTTTTCAAAAAAAATCCTATTTCCCCTTGCTAAAACAAATTGTTCTTCCCATTATATTGAGTCCCTTATCTAGCTCAAGAAATTCATTTAGAAGCTCACATTGTCCCCTGTTAATAGTTGAGAGGATTATTGACAAAAATGCATTGATCGACTTTGCTATGCTAATAGTAGCACCTAGAAAGCAATAATGGGCTTAGCACCCAGACTCCTGGAGAGTTTTGATCCGGTCTTTTCAGGAGTCTATATTACTTTTTGGAAATATTCCCACATAAGCAACCAAAAAGTGTTTTCTTTGGAACAGTTTCTGTCTTGGCAACTCTTTTCTGATGCATTGAAACTTTAATCAGAATCAAATTAAAAAAAAATTGTAATTTAAAAGCTTGTTGAAAATTTAGCAAGATTAAAGAAACATTGGGCCATTTTTTCCAACTGCCATAACATTAAGATTTTACATTAGTCAATCCTCCACTCATATGAGGAACTGGGTCTCCTCCAACTCAATATAGATTTTTCCACATAGCAGAGTTTTCTTGAGAGATAATGAAACAGAGCAGGACCCTGTGAGGCCCTCCTGGTTACCAATCCTTTCCTTGGTGGTGCCTTTCTTGTTTGTAGAAAATAGGCTTCATTCAGCCTCCTTGACCTTCCCTGAATTCCAAAGGGCAGATTCAAGCAATTGCTTATCAGGAAAGGAAGGGAATGGAGAAACAAAGGAAGAGCAGTCAAGAAACAAGAGTGAAGCCCTGGGGCAGGGTCCTGGTTCCTCCTCAAGGAATATTCATAACAATACCTTTGAGTTCTTCTCTAGGAACTAGGAGCCCCACCCAGGTGGAGGATGGTAACTTCAGGCTGAACACAGGATTCCTAGAACACCGCCTTGTTACCCCACCACCAAACAATCAGAAGAAAATCTGCACACAGGGAAGATAATAATGACTCTGACCCCTTTCCCAAATGATTCTCCCTTTAAAAACTTTCATGGTCCCGCAGAATCTTCAGAGTTGGTTTTTGGACATGAGTCTGCCTTCTCCTAGTTACGGACCTCCTGAATAAAACAGCCCTTTCTTTCCTACTGACACTCATCTCTCGAGTATTGGCTTTCAAGCAGGGAGCAGCCAAACCATAACAATAAGGGAGCTTACAAGATTGCCTAGCCCAACATTTACCAGTAAAGAAACTGTGGTAGTGTCTAGTTAAAGGACTTCTTCCATGTTTGTGGCAGAACCAGCATTCAGGAGAGGCTAGGTACTGACTTCTATGGCAGGGTTCTTTCCTCTTTATCACATGAAATTATTTGAATGATAATTTTGCCCAAAATTCTCCAATAGCTCTCCATTTCCTTCACAGGGAAAGCCAGTGTTTCCATTTGCCTTCATAGATCTTACGGTCCTATGTCATCTGACATCTCCTCATTCCATTGCCTATCACCTTATCCCCCATCCCTCCATCCCCACCAAATGCATTACAATCACGCTGTTCCAGCCATGCTGGACTCTTTACTCTACCCCCAAAACACAAACTACAGTTGCAAGGTTGGGATAATATTACCCCAGATAGCTGCATGACTAAATTTCTTTAAGTCTTTGTTTAAATTTCACCTTCTTGATGAAACGTACTCTGATCACCCTATTTAAAATTACAGTCTCACTCTTGTATCACTACAGATTCTTCTCCTTCTCTCTGTAATTTTGTATTTATTAACGCATAACATATTGTATAATTTATGTATATTTTGCAGGACTTTCTTGGTGAGCCAAGATGGAGATAAGGGTAAACACTCACAGTTAGCCAATTAAAATAGATACAAATAATATTCCTAAATTTATATCAGTAGAATGCTTTCCTTATTAAATTGAAATATGAAGAGATATCATTGTCCTTAGACCTAACTTATTTTTAAAATTCAATAGTCATTCTATAGAAAAATATTTGGAAATGTCTAAGGATTGCCGACTGAAAAAAACACACACAACCTGAAAGTTGGAAGTTAAATTTTGTTTGGAGACCTTACTGAAGACTGTAGCCTGGGAGCCAAGCTCTCAGATACCTCCGAGAAACTGCTCCGAAGAGGTAAGGGAGGAGCCAGGATATATAAGAGTATTTTGCTATAAAAAATCATGTAGTCAAACATCCAAGATTATTGCTAATCAAAAAAACCCCCTGACATCTCAAGTTAATGATTTTAGTGCTTTTCTATGTATGAGAAGATGCAAGAATCTGGGCTCATTGAAATTATTCCGTAGCTATGCATTTTAATCTAGGCCTAGTATCCAGAGCCCAGGATGTTTCCTGTTTTTCTCCATTCTGAATTCCCCTCAGGATGCACCATCAGTGGGGCGGGGTGGAGGCTGCAGTAGAGGGTGGCTTGATGGCAGGCAACATTTGTTGTTTACTGGAATGACAGGCAGCATTCTTTGTCCACAGGATCAAGATCTCCATTATACGAGAATCTCATATTTTCAAGTGTGGAAATAAATAAAGACAACCCAAGTGAGAACAAACACAGGCTTTTTATTTGGAGCTTCCTATAGTAAGGAAGCCAGAAACTATCATTTGTGTTTGACAGAGACTGAAAGGCAGACAGGGCAGTGAGAAAGCTTGTAAGTTTTTTGTAATGAAAAACTAGGGAAGGCTTTAGGTGTGCTCTGATTGGAGGTTGTTAGCATTGACCATGGTGGCCATAATGTTCCCCTCAGCTTGTCTAAACTCTAGGCAGGCTTCTTCCAGACTATAAGCTCCTAACTTCCCTTTTCTTAGAGTATTTTTTCTGAAAACTTGGAATTGTAAATTCTCTGCTCCTTTGAGATGTAAATCTTCCACATCCCAGGACTGTCTTTCTCAAAGACCTGGGAGCCATCCCTTTGAAATGCATTCATCAAAAAAGACAGGGCCCTTGTCTCCCAGTCTCTGGGAGCGTAGGAGCTTAAGTTTGATAAGAACAATTAGTAAACACAGGTAGCTTAATCACATTGACCTACCTCCCTGTTAACATCCTCTGGTGTTGTTACATTAGCTCATCCCAGCATTTAAAAATGCTTCCACCTTTTGTTTCAGAGAGCTTAGTTCGGTTATTCTCTCCTCTTCCAATGGTCTTGACCTCTACTGAGATAGTTTTGAATAATTTTTACACCAGAAAAGTCTGGTGTAATTTTCTTTGACAGAAGGAAGAAGCTGAAATCAGGCCACCCAGAAGCTAAGTATTCTGTGTGATTGATCGGAGAGTATATTTGGGTTTTCCTGGTTGGTCTTGAGTTGGAAGCAGGAGGAAAAATTAGAGAAGATGACAATCATTGACCAAATTTTTTTTACCTTTTTGCCTATTGCTACAGGGGTGTCGTTTGACTTTCTGGACTAGTTGCTGCAGAGGTTGTGGGTCAGAGTTCTCTTGTCATTTATGGTCTGCCCATTGTCCGTTTGTATATTCAGTTTCTCACAAGAACACTGATGTTACTGACTAATGTAAGAGAATCCAGCATTAGAATCAGGAAAAGAGGAAGTGTGTGTTACACATGTGTATTCATTTTCTTCTACTCATCCTATAGAATATGAAGGAGGATCCCAGGTGAGAGGAAGGAAAGATGTAACACTGAGGGACTATTTGGATAAGATTGAGGAAAGCCTGAGCTACTGCGATGCTGAATTGGAGTATGACAGGTCACGGTTACTTCTTCACTTCTCAAAAACAAGAATTGAAATAGGAACACTTTAAGGAATGTCAAACTTTCAACAAACAAGTATAAGAATACAGTTTCAGTGGGATGGTAAAGACAGACAATGACTTGTATGGCATATGCGAGTGGTGTTCTTTCCAATCCAGTGGGAAACCCAGTAGAGAATGTTTTCGACAAGGCTGCCACAGTAATGGGAGAAACCAATGGATAATTGTTCCCAGCACTCCACTCGCAGACATAAGCACAAAGCCTGTGCAATACGAGGAAGATACCCAAACTGAACAATAAAAGGCCTTAGTCTGCAAAGCCAGAAGACAATCACTTGGAACTAGATGACTTAGACCTGGCCAGGTGTTTACAGTGGGTGATTCCTTACCTTCTGCTTTATCCTGACCAAACTTTAGTCAGGCTTCTCTTTCCTACAGGCGCCTGAACGCTGCTTATCTGCAAGCCTGAGCAAGCACAAAGAAGTGGGAGATGCCTGTTATGGACTGAATGCTTGTGTCTCCCCCCAATTCATATATTGATATCCTAAACCCTAATGTGATGATCTCAGGAGGTGGGGCCCTTGGGAAATAATTAGTTCATGAGGATGAAGTCCTCATGAACGGGATTAGTACCCTTATAAGAAGACACTGGACTCTCACTCTCTCCATCGTGTGAGGAAACAACATGAAGACAGCCATCTACAAGCCAGGAGGCAGGCCATCATCAGATAGTGGATCTGTTAGCACCTTGCCCTTGGACTTCCCAGCCTCTAGAACTAAGAAATAGATGTTAATTGTTTAACCACCCAATCTATGATACTTTGTTATAGCAGCCCAAGCTGACTAAGACAGTGCATTTCATCAGATTTTCTTGGGAATCGACTAAGCACACAGCAACAATCTTTTCTTGTCAGACCCTCCTGTTCATTTCCCCATAGTTGTTCAGCTTCCTCTCCAAAGATTCTGCTTATATGTTTACCCTTCCTTTATGCTATTTAAAATTTTATATTGGAGTATAGTTGATTTACAATATTGTGTTAATTTCCAGGGTACAGCAAAGTGATTTAGTTATACATGTATCTATTCTTTTTCAGATTCTTTTCCCATATAGGTTATTACACAGTACTGAGTAGAGTTTCCTGTGCTATACAATAGGTCCCTGTTTATCTATTTTATATATAGTAGTGTGTATATGTTAATCCCAACCTCCCAATTTAACACCCCATTTTTCCCTTTGGTAACCATAAGTTTGTTTTCTAAGTCTGGGAGTCTGTTTTTGTTTTGTAAATAAGTTGATTTGTATCATTTTTTAGATTCCACATATAAGTGATATCATATGATATTGGTCTTTCTCTGTCTAACTTACTTCACTTAGTCTAGTAATCTCTAGTTCCATCCATGTTGCTGCAAATGGCATTATTTCATTCTTTTTTATGGCTGAGTAGTATTCCATTGTATATATGTATCACATCTTCTTTATCCATTAATCTGTTGATGGATATTTAGGTTTCTTCCATGTCTTGGTTATTGTAAATAGTGCTGCAGCATTGGGGTGCATGTATCTTTTCAAATTATGGTTTCTCTTGATATATGCCCAGGAGTGAGATTGCTGCATCACATATTAGCTCTATTTTTAGTTTTTTAAGGAACCTCCACACTGTTCTCCATAGCGGCTGTACCAATCTACATTCCCACCAACAGTGTAGGAGGGTTCCCTTTTCTCCACACCCTTGCAGCATTTATTATTTGTAGATTTTTTGATGATGGCCATTCTAACTGGTGTGAGGTCATACCTCATTGTAGTTTTGATTTGCATTTCTCTAATAATTAATGATGTTGAGCATCCTTTCATGTGCCTCCTGTCCATCTGTATGTCTTCCTTGGAGAAATGTCTATTTCGATCTTCCACCCATTTTTTGATTGGGTTGTTTGGTTTTTTTTTTGATATTGAGCTGCATGTGCTGTTTGTATATTTTGAAGATTAATCCCTTGTCAGTTGCTTTGCAGAATGCAACTTAAAAGCAAGATTAAGGTGGGATGAAATGACTATGAATCTCCAGATCAAAACTTGTCTGAAGCCGCACCTACTTCTGAGCTTTTGTTTACATAAATCAATTATTTATTATATTTGTTTATTTAAAGACACCTGATATTTAAGTCATTGTTGTTTATAATCAAAGAGCCTAAACTGATAGGATTGCATTAAGGATTAAAGATAAATCTATAAAGCCTAATATAAAATGGCCAGTTTACATATGGGAGCTATAGCTCTCAATGTGGTAGATTCCCTCTATAAATTTAGTGTCAAGGGAAAGAACTAAGACAGAGGTTATATCCCCACTAATTATGAAATGTAGTTTGGGAAGCATGTACTTTAAATAAGAGTTTATTTGAGGCCACATAAAAATGAACTAGGAGGATTGACCTCACTTTGACATTGTTAGAAAGAACACTCTAGAAAATATGTTGAATGAAATATTTAGAATGAACAAATTTGTGTAACTGAGAAGTGAGGAAAGTAAATAATATTTTCACCTTATACATTTAAATATCAGGATAAATATTAACCAGTAGAATAGGTGAGGGGAAATGGCCCTAATGTTAATTAAAATTGACAGTCTTATTGAATTACCTAATGCTTTCTATCAAAATAATATTTAATTTACTAGCACTTTTAACACAAAGAAAGTGTTATCAGCATTCTAGGGTTATCACCTAAATTGAAAATCAAAACTTGAATTCATGTGTTACACACTCATCACTCAGATGTCCACCAGTCAATCCCTGACTTTGTTCTTTATATAATTTATACAAAGCAGGTGTAAATGTAAGGGGGATGGCTTTCTTTATTAAACTAAATTTCTAAGCAGGTTCTACTTTTAAAAGTGTATATACATTAGGTTTGCATGGTTTCATGGCACCCAAATAATTAGTTGGTTGAATTAAGTCAGTGAGAAAGAAAAAAACTATTGGCTCTTCATCAGTTGGTCCAAACAAATGGTTTATGAAAGTAAAAAAAATAATGAAAGGAATTTATGATTTGTCATGTGTTCTCTAGAAAGGATCTATGAGTATTTGTTAGGTTTTTAGCTATTAGAGTCAGAAATTCCATTTGCTCTCTTGAATCTTTTTCTATCACAGTCATAGGCCTATCTTACCACAGTTAATGGATACTGTTTTGTCTATTATTTAGAAAGATAATTTTCAAAAATTAAATCATCTGATACAAGCAGTAGAATTAAAAAGAACTTCAGGAATGCCTTGGTGAGCCTTGTAATTTGATGAGCTGCCCTAAGATCTATTTTACAGCTTAAAGTTCGCATAAAGGAACCTACAATTGTACATATAAAACCGCTCTTCTAGGAATTTTTCAAGGTTGTGAAGCTACACACTAAAAATAATAGAGTTGGAACATTCTCTCTCTAGATCTCACATTTTAATCTATCATTTTTTTTCTTCCCACTGATGAGTATTTTAAAAATTGTATCAAGCTTTAACATAATGGTTAAGTGTTCAATTGTGTCTTCATAAAATCTGTATGTTGAAATCCTAACTACTAGTACCTCAGAATGTGACCTTAGTTGGAAATAGCATCATTATAGATATTATTAGTTAAGATAGGATGAGGTCACTGGGACTGACATATATACACTACTATGTATAAAATAGATAACTAATGAGAACCTACTGTATAGCACAGGGAACTCTACTCAGTGATCCGTGGTGACCTAAGTGGGAAGGAAATCTAAAAAAGAGTGGGTATATGTATATGTATAACTGACTCACTTTGCTGTACAGCAAGAAACTAACACAACATTGTAAAGCAACTATACTGCAATAAAAATTAAATTAAAAATGACAATAAAAAATAAATATCAATTAAAGAAAAGATAGGATGAGGTCATAGTGGAGTGGGTGGGGTCCTAATCCAATATAATAGGTTGTTTATAATAAGGGGAAATTTGAACACAGAGTCAGGCACACATAGAGAGAAGATGATGTTAAGACACAGCTACACTACCACAGGGAGAAGACAGCCATCTACAAGCCAAAGAGAGAGGAGTGGACTAGAGCCTTTCCTCACAGCCCTCCAACTCTTCTGACACCTTGATTTTGGGCTTCTAGTCTCTAAAACTGAGAGACAATACATTTCTATTAAGACACCTAGTTTGAGGTACTTTGTTATGACAACCCTAGCAAACTAATACAATCACCAAAAGGGAAATCTTCAAAGAGGGAGGTTAACTAAAAATTGGCTTTTCACCCCAGTAAGAAATCTGACATTAAGATGGTGGCTTTTATCGTGTACTGTCCAGAAAGGGAATAAAAAGGAAATGGTACAAATAATGAAATGTGTTTGAAAAATATTTGTTTCATAAATCCCCATTGATTTATTCCTAGGGGTTCTTTTTTTTTTTTTTTTTTTACTTATTTTATTTTTGGCTGCATTGGGTCTTCATTGCTGCGCGCAGGCTTTCTCTAGTTGTGGTGAGTGGGGATTACTGTTTGTTGCGGCGCGTGGTCTTCTCACTGCAGTGGCTTCTCTTGTTGTGGAGCATGGGCTCTAGTTGTGCAGGCTTCAGTAGTTGTGGCACGTGGGCTCAGTAGTTGTGGCGCACGGGCTTAGTTGCTCTGCGGCATGTGAGATCTTCCCAGACCAGGGATCGAACCCGTGTCCCCTGCATTGGCAGGCAGATTCTTAACCACTACGCCACCAGGGAAGTCCCTCCTAGGGGTTCTTTTTCAGTATATAGATAATGTGTTGATTCCTTCAAATGCTTTGAGCTCTTTAGAGGAGCAAAGACAGATGAATATTATTACAATCTACTTATCACTATTAATGGTTATGATTAGAATAGTTAAGACAGTTCTGAGTGATTCAGATCCACCTACTATATTTTTCCCCCAATTTTGTCTATTTTTTTCTTAACCGCTGCTCTACAAAAAGTTGAAATGGCTTTTTTTGCAACTAGATTGACTTTAAAGGAAACAGTTAATAGCATATAGCTGAGAGTGGAGAACAAGTTAGAGAATAACCGTGCAGTCCAGTGAGATAGGGAAGAGCAGGAGCAGGGTGACCTGAGGTGTAACTTCTTGGATGCCTGGACCAGGAAACTTGAGAAGAGGCCTGGGGGCAACGCTCTGTGGTGAGGTTAAGACTTTCTGACCTGGCAAGAGTAAACAGATGAGTGTCATGGGGACTCATTGCCCAGATCAATGAATAGGGTTGGAAAATTGCTTCAGGGCTGGCTTCTAGGGGTTGGCAGCTAGTGATTATTTGGAGCTTACATTTCTATGCATGTTTTCCTTCTTTTACAGCAAAATATGAAGGCAGCACAAACAAGTTTCTTAAATGTGAATGCATCCTCCGCGTGAGCAGGGGGCAAAGGTTAACACTGGTGGTCTTCAGAGTATTCCTATTTTCAGTTTTCGATATATAACCTCTGCTCACTTTTGTTTTAACATTTTGCAAAACTCGTCTCAGATACTGAGCTTTTTCTCTGACACATATCCCCATTTTCTGTGAGTGAACATTTGAGAAATAGCTTTCTTTGTTCCTATACTAAGGCTATAACTTTAATACAAAATAAATGGTTTTCTGAACCCCTGTAGAATGTTCATGGTGAAAATAATA
Organism: Eubalaena glacialis; assembly: GCF_028564815.1. NCBI lineage: Eukaryota > Metazoa > Chordata > Mammalia > Artiodactyla > Balaenidae > Eubalaena > Eubalaena glacialis. The sequence continues at coordinate 63,408,255 of NC_083724.1, read as the reverse complement.
TTATCCTGATTTATTGACAAGGTCACCGAGACCCAGAAAAATACAGTTATTTGGCAATGGTGACATTTGGGCTGATATTTGAACTTACTGTTAGACACTGATCAGCCCTCAGTTGTCAGTAATGGCTGGCAAAATTGGGCAGAAGATTTCCATAGTTTGTCTTCAATATAACAGCATTTTCCTCCTTCTTGAATTTCTGCACTCTTTTTCTTCTTGAGAATATTGTCTTGTTCTCAGCTTGTGACATGCCAATCACTCCTAAGCTTTTAGTATTAAATTTGGTGCTTGCTGACTAGGACTTACTGAAGATGGCACACCACCCAGAGCCAGTACACTGGGAAAGACAACTTGTTACTGATAGTATTAAAGACCCAACAGGATCGCTACTCTGTAGGCGACACTGCTCTGAAATCCCTCGAATTACATCTAGACTTTGAACATTTCTTGCTTAAAAAGTCATCACTGAATATTATTTAACCCAGATGTTCCTATCCCATATTTAAGGGTTCAGTTCTTTCCCATCAAGGTCCTGAACTTGGCTTAACAAACATGTCTAGGTTGAGAATTTGACCATCTTCAGAGCTCTGTTACTGCTCTGATTAAGTCATGAGCCAGTTCCTCAGTTTTCTTGGCCCTCCAGCTGCAGGAGATATGATTTATATGCTGTTAGGCAGGCCCACTGGCTTTCATCTTCAGCCTTTAATTGATAGTTAATCATTTTCAGCCCTACATTGTCTCTCTCCGAAGCATCAGTTGTCTCCAGCAACCATCATTCATTTCCATTATTGTTATTATTACTATGTCCTCCATATTTTTCAAAGGACTGATTTATAGATTTCTAGTATAAAAAACTAGTATTTCCTCCTACAAGTCTAACTTCTAGTTCACCAACAGTGAGTTTTTATAATTACACAGCCACTTTGTGTCTGCAGCTAATGTTACTTACAAACTCTGATGGAGTACACATTTCCAGCTGTAGTGTGGCTCACAAAGATCTTCACACTTGTATAATCCCCTCCCCTTGAGTGTGGGATAAACCTACTGATTGCTTCTAGTGAACATGGCAAGATGATGGGATGTCCCGTTCATAATTCAGTTACAGAAGACTGTGACTTTTGTCTTGCTGGCATTCTCTCCTGCCTTCTTTCTTGCTTGCTCTGATGCCACTGCTTGTCATGAGGTATTCTATGGAGAGGTCCCCATGACACAGAACTGAGAAAGGATTCCAGCCAACAATTTATAAGGAACTGAGACCTTAGTTCAATAGGCCATGAGGAACTACTCCTGCCAGCAAGCATGTGAGTGAGCTAGGAAGCAAATCCTTTCCAGTCGAGCTTTGAGATGACTGCAGACTTCTAAGAGACTCAGAAACTGAGGATCCAGCTAAGCTGTGCCCAAATTCTTGACTCACAAAAATGATGAGGTAATAAATGTTGTTTAAGCCACTAAATTTTCCGGTAATTTGTTGCACAGCAACATGTAACTAACACACCAGCCTTGTCATGACTAATTGTTGTAGGCAGCCTACAAGGTGGCCCCAGATGATCCCTGCCTTCTATTATTCACACCCTTGTGTAGCTCCATCCTACACTATACCAGGATTGCTCTCTAAGACCCATAGCGTATGGCAGAAATGTTGAGTGTGTTACTTTTGAGATGAGGCTCATAAAAGAATGTGGCTTTGGTCTTGAGCTCTCACTGTCTCCCTTGGATATTCGCTCTGTGGGAAGCCAGATGCCATTTAATGAGGCAGCCCCCATTTAATGAGTTCTCTACCCAATATCCAATGAGGAACTGAGGCCTGCCGACATCCACGTGAGAAAGCTTGGAAACAGATCCTTCAGACTCACTGGAGCCTGAGATGAATGAAGTCCTGCCTGACAGCTTGACTGCCACCTCCTGAGACACCCTAACGTAGAACCACATAGCTGAGGTGCTTCTGGATTCCTAACACTCAGAATTTCTGTGAGGCAATGAATGTTGTTATAAACTGACAAATTTTGAGTAGCTTTGGTACACAGCAATTGATAACTAATACAGTAATCCACCACCATAATACAATTTTAGTGTCTGCTTATTTTGGCTACTCCTAGACCGAGCCCTTTATGGAAATGAGAATGCCGGAAGTTTATTGGAGAGAGCTATCAGGACATCCACTTGTGGAGAAAAGGAAGAGAAACAGGAGTGAACGAAAGGGAAAATTTGTCCTGTGGTACAATCATAAGAAAGCTTCAGATGAACCAGTAGAGCATGCTGAAACTGGGATGGCCATTCAGAGTTATCAACAATTTGAGCCCGAGGTCAGGTCTTTATGTACCTGCATCCGCTAGTAATTGGAGGTAGGCTGTACTGGGATGAGTGTATGAATCTTAGGTAAAGAAGCTCTCTTCAGCTGAGCAAGTTCCCAGAGGCCTGACTTTTGAGATTTATCAACCACCGACGCCGCGGAGGACGGCACACTACAGCAAACACAGCGTTCAGTATGAACATAATTGATCTCAAAGGAAAAACCCACAATAGTCATATAAAACAAAAATGAAATAATAGGATTCAATGCAACTTTTCTGAATCAGGAGACTTGAAGCTACGTATTTAAAGGACAAAAAAGAGGAAAATTTATCCAGCGTAGTAGAAACTAAGACATAGGCTAGCAAATTAAGAAAATAATGAGACTTTTCTTAATCATCTATGTAAATTTGAAGGCTTCATTAAAAAAGGATGCTTTCTTAGGAATATATAATTTTTATAAACTGACACTAGGTGAAAAAAAACATCCAAACTGAACAATTTCAAAAAAGAAAGTTTTAGAACAATCCCTTTACCTCAACCAAAGCAGAATATATGGAGAATGTCATAGAGAAATTTTACCAACATTTAGGGAACAGATAATGCCGATGATTTTGAAACTCTCCTAGATTATCAAAAAAGAAGAAAAATTCCTGATTCTTTCTATTATGTGAGGATAAAATCAATACAAAACATGATGTTTTCACAAAAATTAAAACTATATTTTACTTATGAATATTAAAATAAAGATGTTAAATAAAATATTATCAGCATCCAGAAGCAGATTAAAGGAATAATATAGTTTTAAACATGGGTATTATTTTGGAAATGCAAGGGTAACACAAAATTAGAAAATATTTTAATATAGTTTATTATATTAATATATTTAAGGAGAAAAGTCATATGTTTAGCTATCAAATAAAATAGTTAAAAAAATAAATCATGTTGCCAATACAGTAGACAGGATGCTCTCATTCTGAAATTTGAATACAAATACACTTTTAATTTCATTAAACCAAAAGTTAAACTAACATTAACTAGTACTCTCTATACACTTTGTACTATATCAGACCATTTTTCCATATATGGTACTTAATATTTACAACAAAAATGATGTTAATCATTTCTTTTCCTGTATCTTCAGCAGTTAAAGACATTATCCATATTCTTAGAAGTGGTAGAGCAAAAAATAGTACGAAAAAATGCAGAAATCATATGAAATTTGGGAGCTATTTTTTTTTTATAAGACATATGGCCAATATATTTACAGGAAAAGATAATTTGAAAAGTTCTATGACAATTATATGGCCATTCTTTCCTCTGGTGGATTTAGGGCATGTCTCCAGCCATAGAGTAAGGATGAACCAGTGAGGTGGTGGTATAAGGTGTGAAGGAATGCTTGTGGGGTATTTCTTTCTGCACAAGCTGCTCCATTTGACAGAGCCCCACTTTAGAATCAGTTCTGTCAGGTAGATACTCATACACAGAATAACAACTTGAAATAATATGTTATGGTATTGCAGAGCTGTTATAAGAGCCCCAAAGAATATTTCATGTGCACTGACCCCTCAAATAGTTTAGACTCTTATCATTTTTTTTCCTTCCTTATTTCACATCTCTTCCAGTGATACATATGGATAAACAGATTTCCTTTTGGTGGTAAGAAGTAACGGCAAAGGTAGAAGAAGAAAATATAATAGGTTATATTATTGTCTAAAGCTTTGACAATATATTTATTACTATATATATTTTTTATTATATTTTATTCAGTAGCATCCAATTCCTTTAGATGTGTGAATATCTACAAACATAAGGCATTTTGCTACCTATAATGCTTATGCACTTTCAAGATAATAAGTCAATTATAATTTTAATAAATTTAACTTGAAAGTTATTTATAACTTAGAGTAAAAGTGTTAAATATATTTTTCCTCTTTTATTAAAAAAGCAATAAAACAATGTAGCATACAAAGGGAAAAAACCTGAAATCTTGGTTGTTTACAGCTTACCATTCCACTGGAGTTTTATTAAATGGATAAAATAGAAACTAAACTTTTTTAACTTGAAAAAATATATAGGCTTTTATTTTTGTTTAAATAATGACTAGAAGTCATAAAATATAATCATTACTGGCTTAAAATAATGGATTCTAGTTCAGTTTGAGTCTTTTCCCCTTTCTTATTGCTTTAGAGTTTCAAGGAAATAAAGATGTATTATGAGATTTGATCTAAGAATATTTTTAACTCCATTCCACAGGGGAGAGTACTAGATTTCTGCTTTGTATTTCTAAGGGTCCATGAGTGGGTGGCATTGCATGAAACCACAGAAGTGGTCATAACTTCCTTTTTTTTTTTTTTTTGAATTTTTGAATTATTTCATTTATTTTTTTATACAGCAGGTTCTTATTAGTTATCCATTTTATACATATTAGTGTATATATGTCAATCCCAATCTCCCAATTCATCACACCCCCACCCCCGCCCCCCACCGCTTTCCCTCCTTGGTGTCCATACGTTTGTTCTCTACATCTGTGCCTCTATTTCTGCCCTGCAAACCAGTTCATCTGTACCATTTTTCTAGGTTCCACATACATGCGTTAATATACGATATTTGTTTTTCTCTTTCTGACTTACTTCACTCTGTATGACAGTCTCTAGATCCATCCACGTCTCTACAAATGACCCAATTTCGTTCCTTTTTATGACTAATATTCCACTGTCTATATGTACCACATCTTCTTTATCCATTTTTTTGTCAATGGGCACTTAGGTTGCTTCCATGACCTGGCTATTGTAAATAGTGCTGCAATGTGCACCCCAATGGTCATAACTTCTTAGAAATAAATAATTAAGGACAAACTGTATAACTAATCTCTTTTCATTTGGTGAAACCTTGCTTGTACCAAAGGATGCTTCCCGGTATTTTTGTTGACTTATTTGTACAGTTACTGTAGTCTAGAGTGGTATGTCATATATGGAAGCACATGGCTGCAAAACCTCCTTTTAATCAGCTTACAGAAGTTGCCCTTAAGTAAAATCAAAAAATAAATGATCAATGAGAAAAGTCACTCAAACCTTCCATAATTATTTTTATAGACTGTTATTTATACCTGAATCATATGTGTAATCTAAGTTTCATGCTGATTAGTAGTTCTTTGATATTTTTCTTAGTTATTTACTTCATATTTTATTTATAAATATTCTTTCATTCCTAGCACTCACAGTTCCATATGCCTCAGTGACAAATTAATTTTTTTAGCAATATTCGAGCTTTTTTCTGGAAAAAAAAAATATGGATAAGAACTAGCAGGCTTCTTTGGGGGAGGGGAGACCCATAATTGTGTGAAGAGGAATTTGCTTTCTCTAAATCTATAGCCTTGACATACATATAATTTATTTTCCAGAAGATTGCCTCTACCTACTTTATTCTACAAGGACATTTTATAGTAGGATACTGTTATCCCAAATCCCTCAGCCTACAAATTAAATATCCATGCAACAGAAACTGTGGGAGAATTGTAAAGATTTATAGGTATAAATATGTTTTAACATCTTAAAAGGTTTTTTTTAAAAAATAAAAATAGACCCTGTAAAACACTCATTTGATTATTTTTAAGGAAAAAACAGAACTTTTTACAATTTGAAAAATTATACTGAACAGGAAAAACCAAGGAGATTTAAAATCTACCATTTAAAAAATGAAAAACATGATGCCTAGACCAATTCAGTGACTGTCCCTATCTTATAGAAAATTAGATTCCATTTAGGAGACTGGTGATACACCCTGCTTCCAAGCATTCGTTGGTGTGATACACCCTGCTTCCAAGCATTCACTGGTGTGAGTTGATATACGTAAGGGTTTTGATAGTTTTTTAAAAACAGAAATGGGAAAAGAGATAGAGACACCAATTTTGTGGAGGAAGAACATAGGTGCACAGATGCTCAGAATGAGGAAAGGATAAATGAAAATAAAGAGACTGGTATGACATTTGTCCCTGCCTCTAAAAGAGATTGGTATTGAGCTCCCATGGGAAGAGAGGTTAAATTTTGAAACAACATAGCTCCATGCTCAAGAAGGTTACAGACCCAGCGAAGAGGGTTGTTTTAACTGAAAAATAAAAATACATGTGTGTACATGAGAAAACCTTTCTGAAATCCCAGAAATTACTGAGGATACAGTGGGAGATGGATGTTGAGTTTGGATATCATGTAGGACCATGCTAACAAACTAATGAGATTCAAATGTTGATGTTATTTGTACCCCCAAATGGTTGAAGCTAAAGACATTCATGTTATTTTTCTACAAAACAAAAAATGAATCTTAAAATTTCCAAAACTAAGGAAAATTATTATTGGCCTAAAATAAATAACACGTACTTTTCTCTTCTTTTTTTCTTTTTTAGAGTTCTGTGACTAGGGCTTAGGCATGAACACACAGATGATCACTATATGTTGTAAAATTTCTGGTTTGTTGTGCTTCACCTAAACTTTTTCACCCATCATTTTTCACTCTTTCTCTTCAATCTTCCATTTCTAAAACACTTCTTTGACGTTTGTAGGTGATACACAAACATACTTACATTTACATAAAAGAGAAGGTGAGCTCCATGATGACAAAGGAGACATGATGGTCTCCTTTGCACATAGCTCCATCACAGGTGCTAGAACAGAGCATGGTACTTAGTAGTACTGAATACATACTTGCTGAACAAATGAATGGAATAAAAACTACTACAAAGAAATAACAAATTGTCCTGAAAATTTTACATAGTGTATTGTCTCTGAAATTAAAAAAAAATATTGAATACATTTCTCTTCATAAAATTTAATGATTGTGTACTGCCTTGTGCCTAGAAGGTATTTAACAAAATGCTAAATTAATACATTTTTCACAGTACTTCAAGCTATAATTTTCTGCTGGCTAAAGACAGTATGATAAAGGAAATTAAATCAGTAATCAATAACTTTGTACTTAAAAATAATTAAAGCCCAGGACCAGATGGCTTCACAGGTGAATTCTACAGACCATTTAAAGAATTATCAATCCTTCTCAAACTCTTTCAGAAAATAGAAAAGGGAACATTTATAAACACTGAGATCAGCATCACCCTGATATCAAAGGACAGAAAAAGATACCACAAGAAAACTACAGGTGAATATACCTGATGAACATGGATGCAAATATCTTCAACGAAGTATTAGTAAACCAAATTCAACGGCACATTAAGAGGATCATATAGCATGACCAAATGTGATTTATCCCTGGGGTGCAAGAATGGTTCAGCATGTGCAAATCAATTAATATACCACATTAACAGAATGAAGAATAAAAATCACATTATCTCAATAGATGCAGGAAAAGTATTTGACAAAATTCAACACCTTATCATGATAAAAATTCTCAACAAATTTAGGTATAGAAGGAATTTGCTGCACCACAATAAAGGCTATGTAGCAAACAGCCACATCTAACATCATATTCAATGGTGAAAAACTGAAAACTTTGTCTTTGAGATCTGGAACAAGGCAAGGATGCTCACTCTTTCTACTTCTATTCAAACATTGTATTGGAAGTCCTAGCCAGAGCAATTAGTCAAAAAAGAATTTAAAAGGCATCTAAATTGAAAAGAAAGAAGTAAAATTGTCTCTGTTTGCAGAATATATATATATATATATATATATGCAAAATCAACAATCAACAAAATGAAGCGACAACCTACAGAATGGGAAAATAATATTTGCAAATCATATGTCTCGAAGGGTTTACTATCCAAAACATATAAAGAACTCATACAACTGAGTAGCAATAAATAAATAAATAAATAAATAAATAAATGAGTGCCTTGATTAAAAAAAGGGTCAAAGGAACCACGTACACAATTCTCCGAAGAAGACATGCAAATGGCCAGCAGATAAATGAAAAAAACTCAATATCACTAATCATCAGGGAAATGCAAATGAAACTGCAATGAGATGTCACCTCACACTTGTTAGAATAGCTTTTATTTAAAAAAAAAAAATAAATGTTATCTCACCAAGAAGATGTAGAGAAAATGGAACTCTTGTATACTGTTAGTGGGTATATAAATTGGTTAAGCCAATATGGAAAACAATGTGGACGTTCCTCAAAAAACTAAAAATAGAACTACCATATGATTCAGCAATCCCACTTTTTGGTGTGTATGCAAAGGAATTTAAATCAGGATCTTGTAGAGATCTCTGTACTCTCATATTCATTACAACATTATTTACAATAACCAAGACATGGAAGCAACCTAAACATCCATCATCGGGAGGAGTGGCTAAAGAAAATGTGATATACGCATACAATGAAATATTACTCAGCTTTAAAAAAAGAAGGAGGGCTTCCCTGGTGGCGCAGTGGTTGAGAATCTGCCTGCCAGTGCAGGGGACGCGGGTTCGAGCCCTGGTCTGGGAGGATCCCACATGCCGCGGAGCAACTCGGCCCGTGAGCCACGATTGCTGAGCCTGCGCGTCTGGAGCCTGTGCTCGGCAACAAGAGAGGCCGCGATAGTGAGAGGCCCGCGCACCGCGATGAAGAGTGGCCCCCGCTTGCCACAACTAGAGAAAGCCCTCGCACAGAAACGAAGACCCAACACAGCCATACATACATACATACATACATAAAAAGAATGTAAGCAGACAAGAATAGCATTAAAAAAAAAAAAAAAAAAAAAGGAAATCTTATCATTCGCCACAATACAGATGAACCTAGAAGACATCCTAAGTGAAATAAGCCAGACATAGAAGGACAACTATGATGCGGTATCACTTATATGAGCAATTTAAAATAGTAAAACTCATAGAAGCAGAGAGTGGAATGGTGGTTGCCAGAGGCTAGAGGAAGCAGAAAACAGGGAAGTATTAGTCAAAAAGTACAAAGTTTCAGTTATATAAGACAAATAAGTCCTAGAGATCTACTGTACAGCATAGTGCCTATAGTTAATAATACTGTATTGTGTACTAAAAATTTTGCTATGAGACTGTATCTCATGTTTGTTCTTATCACAAATAGTAATAATAATAAGACAGGAGAAAGCTTTCAGTGGTAATGAATAGGCTTATAGCTTAGATTGTGGTGATAATTTCATAGCTGTCTACTTACCTCCAAACTCATCAAGTTGTATACTTAATTATTTTACAGCTTTTTGTGTGTCAGGGGAAAAAAATTAAAAATTATGTCAGCATGGAAATAGTATAAGATTTTGAGTCAAATAGAGCCAGGTTCAAATTTTTACCAGTAGTCTGATCATAAACAAATTATTAGCTTTGTGAATTCTCTATTTTTCTTTTGCAAAAAGGGAAAAATATTATCTTGCTCATGGTGGTTATGTTAGAATTAGATTGTTATACATATATATACTGAATTATTGCATAGAACAGAATCTGTCACCAATTAGTGTAATTGTTCTTTCTATCTGCTTTAAGTTAAGGGTTAATGTAGGTCACTGGCACATTGCTTCTGTCTGTTGGTCATTTAAAGATGGGGGAAGTCAGAGGGGGCATAGCAAGTTCTCCTGTTTTCTTTGAATGGAGCCTAAATGCAAGCTAAGCTGTGGCTAGCTAATACACTCAGGTCACCTTTTCTTAAGTTGGTTCATATCTTAGAGAGCATTAGGTATCCTCCTCAACCATTGCTAAATAAGGGTATGGAAGGTGTAGCTATTACAGATACAACTGGTAAGTATATCACTACCAGTTCTGGGACCTTAATTATGTATAAATCATACAATGGATCGTAAGACTACAAGACTTCCATGCCTAATCCTATATGTGGTTCCTGTGAGCATTATGACTCTTACTCAGTAGCTAATCTCTTTCTCAATCATGAGAATCAGTTCATCCTCTTTTATCAGAAAGAAAATTTCAGCACGTAAGCCCCCTTTTCTGGGGGGGAAAAAAAAACCTTTTACTTTATGAAAAGGACACCTGCATGGTGACTCATTCTTTTGTCTCACTTGGTTTATTGACTGGAGTGGGATATGCAATTGGATTTGTTTCTGGAATTTTACTCACATAAAAGAGTTTGGCTCTCTATTAATTAGGAGTTATAACTTGATGACTAAAAAAATGCAAACAAACAAACAAACAAAAACCTCTATAGGAATCAGTTCTGTGGTCTTTTCTTAGTTCAGTGCATCCATTCAAAAAGGATACTGCCTCCACCCACTGTATGATCTGGTTAAATTACCTAGTAATACAGCTGTTACCTCTTTCTTTGTGAAGTGGGATGGTAGACCTTCTGCCTTCTGCCTTGGACCTGGTTGGAGATAGACAAGAATTAATTCTTTACTGAATTTTCCAACTTGGTGTGCTTTACAAACAGACAGTAAGATATAAGTGGAAGAAGATGGGGATAGAATGCAAAATTGGTATCTCTTACCTAGGACAGGAAAAGGTGAGGAGAAATGACAGACAAGTATTAGGGATGATTCTGGGTCAAGAGGGCACAGGAAAGGTTCTGGGATGCTCATCATTGGCTTCTGTTTCATTTCTGTCTTTCTCACTCTCTTTTCCCCTACCCTCCTCCTTTGTTTCCACAATTATGTGAGTGTCTACTTTGAGTTAGGGGATTAATATGCAAAAACATTCTAGTAAAGACCATTGCTTTAATTGAGAAAAGCTCCATGCTTGGGATAGTGTATCTTTATATTCATAGATGCTCAAATTTTCCTCTATTTTTTCTTCATTCCCTGTCCTTACCTCCAGATATCATTATTTTATAATATTTCATGATATCTGTAATCCCAAATATTAACTGGCTTTATCTATCTTCTGAAAGCTTTCACAATCAGCTTCCATGTTATTCATTGACTTTCAGTTCTCTGGGTCAACTATTATTTTTCTGATTATTCATTTCCTAGAAAAGAGACTAACTCCTCCACTCTCAAATATATTCTTTAAAGTCCATTCATTCCAAGCAATTCCTACATTTAGCATGGATTCCAATACAGTAAAAGCCAGTTGAATTCATTTAGCTAAAGACATATTTATTGTAACAAGTAAAATATTTTAAATCTTCTGTTAGAAATAAGAAAACCCACACATGCTGTATATAGAATAGGCGAAATGCTCTTATATGATTAAACCCAAGCACTCGTTGTTCTAAATTATATAGCTATAACATCTATAATGTTTGGGAGAAAAAAAAATAGTGATTCCTATATTGGAGAGAGTATTTAGGAAAAAGTCAAGAATGAGGTCTAAAGAGGAAAAATGGTATATTTACTCAATTTTTTTCCAGTAATGCAACACAGAGTTCCCACTGAGCTTTGGAAGTAGTTTGGAGCATTAAAGGGAGCTTTAATCATTCATATTGCACCCTCCAGAGAGGTCATTTCTCATATGTGACTGCCCAGTAAATGAAGGTGCATATTCTGGACATCTGGGGCCAGCTTGATTCTGTTTTTTTTTTTTTTTTTTTTTTCTTCTTTGTTTGCCTGAGAAGTTTCTAGACAGTATTAGCTATTGTGGATAAAAATGGAATTCTTCACTTCTGTAATATAGAGATATTTTCTCTGTGTCTGTGACCTCTCAGATCTTTCCTTTATTGCTCCAAACCGCAGCCATAGATTTAGTCCTAAGGAGGTCTCCCTTTCCTGGCATTAGTATCTATGGGATGGATGACAGTGTGCTGAGACTTTTTATGCCAACAGGCCACTCTCTTCTCTGTACTATTGTAGATTTTTCTCTCAAGAAGTAGTGCAGCTTTGAAGACTCCTGGAGATCATGGCAACAGTTTTATCAACTGCATCAACCAACAAGCATTGCTACCTCGAGGAAGTAAGGTATGCATATAAATTTGAATTTCCTTATTTCCTATTGCAAAATTGAGAAAGGGAATTTTCTTGATTGAGTTAAAACATCAGGAGTTTCTGTGTATTTCAGTATGAGATTCCTTGCTTTCCTGATATTTGGTTTTGCCATTGGTAGGAAGATAATCTTAGAATCTAAAATACTCCAAGTATCTTTTGCTTTGCTTATATGCCTCTAAAGTATCATTTTCACCATTCACTGTCCTTGGACAAGCCACAGAAACAGAGCCTCAGATAATCATTCAATACTGGGTGCTAATAATAATGTTTTTTTTCATGTAAAATCAAGATGATGATCAGATAATAATATTTTATGTGAAAATTGTAATGAGCTCTAACACTTAATGTAACTTCTATTAACCCTATCAGATGTACTCAGACTTTCAGTTTTCTCTACTGAGGATAGCTCCTTGAGATAGGGCTCAACCCAGGCTATTAGGTTTGGTTAGTAATTGCTAGGTTTTATGGTGAAATTTGTTCCTCTTTTTCTTCAAAAATTGGAGAAGCCTCTACTTACAACTTTATTCCACTTTAAAAAAAATGATAACTAAATCTATGGGATAAATGCCACAGGAGAGAATAAGTAAAGATTATTTTTTAAATCCCCTGAGGGCTCAAAAGTTTAGAATTACTATGAATCCAACATTCCTTCCCTTACTGGCAGTGGTGGGGGGGGGGGGAGAGAAGACAAAAAGAACAACAATGATGACATCATTGGCAACAAAAACAAAATGACATTATCATATAGGCATTGAAGACATATCTGAGAAAACTATATACCACTTTCTTGGAAGGTTTCAAAATTTATGAACACTCTATATCAAGTGATAAAAAAACTCACTTGTTCCTACAAAAACTATCACGTTGCCCTGAAAAGGAGGGAAAATGCTAAGTCTTTTGAGAGAAAAAAAAAAGTATAGTGTGTACTTAGAAAGAGAAACAGAGAGAGGAGGAAAGAAGGAAGGAAAAGAAAACAGACATGATACTTTCAATACATGGTAAAAGTTTTTTCACTTTCTTCACCATATGTTAGCAGTCTTTGCTTCTCCTTCAGAACATTTGACACTTATAATTATCCAGTCACTTATAATTAATTGGAGTAATTTGTCCTTTGGCTTCCCCACCAAAGGGTAAACTTCATGAGAGTATGGACTATATTTGCTTACACATTGTACCATCTCTTTGCCACAGTGTGAAATATACAGCTGGAGGATATCCAGTAAATATTTGTTGACTAAATCTGTCTGACTAATAGGGCTGTTTGGGAGATCAAAAGAGATATGTACAGGAAAGTTCTTTGTAAACAGTAAACTAATGATAACTTGATAACTTTATTGTATATGTGGGTAGGGACAGATGAAAAATGAAATAATGTTTTAAGGAAATGTTATAAAAATATATAGGTAAAAACCCAGTGTAAACATGAGAAGATATATTTCAAGATTTAGAAGTGTACTATGATTTCAAGGTTAATAATAGTTTTCACTTTAAGACTACAAATTCAAAATGTATATTGCCCAGTGATGTTAATTATCTGCCTGTTTTACCTAATCCCTCAGTAAGTTAGCTGTTTTTCCTCTTTTACTCAGTCATGACACACTTAGCTAAAAATGAAGAAAAGTCTTACTACACACCTGTGGAGAACAAGATTACTTTTAATGGATTGCTTCTTTTGAAATCGGAATAGAGACATGAAGCAAAATCAGAAAAGAAACACTTTAGGACAAATTTAGGGTTGGCTTATCTCCCTGATTCATATACCTACATACACATACCTAATGTGCATACTCATCAGAGAAGTAAATCAAGTTGACTATCTCACAGTATATCTTATGTTTATAATATTGGTCCAGAAATATTAACAGTATAAGTTTCTTCATGGTAGAAAACGTTTTACTTTGCTGCACTCAAAGACCATTTACTTATTGTATCAAAACTGTAATGAAAACACCTGGGAACTTATTATGAGGGGGAAAATATGAAATCTGTTTTTTCCTTTTTATCTTAACTTTTTACAAATATTAAAATAGTTTTATACTGATAGTATTTGTTGCAACATTTCTCATTTTCTCTCAGACCGAGTCAGAAGGTATTAGACACCAAGTAGAATAGAAACTCACCTTTATGTGGTAACTTTGGTGAAATGTTACATTTTTGGGTTGCTTACCAAACCAGCTTTGGTATTGCCGTTCAGATCAAGGAGACCTACTTCAATGTCTATTTCTAGGCTATGTTCCATGGTGTTCATTCTTGCCAGTGGGTTGTACCAAAAGCCAGCCAGTAGTACAAGCCCTAGAATATGGCCCTCATTCTCAAGGATAGCAATAAGGGGAAAAGGACATTTGTGTAAGCCAACTAATAAGTGGAAGTTGACTATACTCTGGTTTGGAAGATTAATGTAGAATGAAAAAAGACCAACATCTTCTCTTCCAGTTGCCAGGGGCAACCACAGTCTTTTTTCTATACTTAGCTTTTATGTACAAAGTTATTCTACCAAAAAATGACATGTATTAACTAATTAGTTTTCCTAATTTTTATGCATGTACCAACATGGTTGAATCACAAAAACAAAACATGGAAAAAAGACCAAGAAAAAAAAACAACAAAGAGACCAAATCAATTTTTATTAAGTTCAAATGAGAAAAAAATGTAATACTTAAAAATGCATACCTACTTTGTAAAACTACAAAGGAAAGTAACAGTTACCTCTAGTTGGGAGAGAGGGATTGGATCAGGAAGGGACTCCTGGGAAGCTGTCAATATTTGAGTTCCTGACCTGCGTGTTGGTTACATGGGCTTTGGTATATAATCACTAATTAAACTACTCTAAATTTATACTGTATGCATTTGTCTGTATGGGTGTTACTTCACGTTAGAAAGTTTGATTGATTGTTAAATCAATCTAGAATTTTTGTTTAAACAAAATTTCATTAAATTTTTAATGAATTAAAAATTTCACCACTCTTAAAAACTATAAGAGGTGACAAACTTCTAGTCAGTAAATGCAATCCATTTGACATAGGTAACTAACTACATAGAGACATATGTATGGTTGCACTTACACAGAGCTACAGGGTTTGGGGATTAGAAGAGGAACACACTCTGCCTGATGCTAATGGGTGGATGATTCCTCTGTTCCAAGTATCTACAATATTCATATCCATTGTTTTTGTTTGTTTGTTTGTTTGTTTTCCCCTCAGTTTTATTGAGATATAATCGACAAAACTTTATAATGTTAAGGTGTATAACATAATGATTTGATCTCTGTAAATCCATTGATTTAGCTAGTGGCTAGAAAAGACTTGGACCTCTGTGACAGTTCAGACATTTACAAATAAGGAGAATATACTGAGGAATAACGGTAGCAGAAAGGGAGAGGGAGAGAGAAAGAAAGAAAGAGCATCTTTCTAAAATCAGTTTACCCTCATACACTGGGCCTTGTGACCTGAAAATAAATCTGCCAACTTACATTTAGAAGTACGTATTGATATTCCAGTGACTATGCTTCATTCATCTATTGACCCAGCCTAACACACATGCACATATACACACACACACATATATATATATATATATATATATATATATAGTTAAGTTGTATGTCATGTTTATTTATAGGAAACTCATTGGAAAAGGAGAGACAGGTAGTCTGGAGGTTAATAAAGCCAGTGGGAAGCTAAAATTTAATTGATTTCCAATGTGGAGGACCTTGCTGTGTATAATTTAGAGCTATAAATATTCATGGTTTTTAGTTACCTATTCATGTGTAAAGTTTTATGGAGGATAAAAAATGCTTCATCTGTATATTCCCAGAGCATAATTGGTGTTACCTACTGACAGCCAGAGAATGTGAGCCAAAGCACGCAGGTGATTTTTTTCCCGGCAAACTAGGGTATGTCACCACCAGGAATATTGTTAAACAAAATTTCAAATGAATCTCACTTAGCAGTTCATATCTTCCTAGTTCCCTTCTGCTCCACCATCACATACATCCATTAGATACCCAAACTTCTTTGTTGTTCTCGATTTCTTCTAGTCTCCTTCAAAAGATTGCCAATAATTTATCTCATAAGTCCCATTTCACATACTTTAAATTTATATGCTATTATCTGGTTAGAAAAACTAATTGTCAAGTAGCCGATAATTAACTTTTTCATTTCTCCTGCCTCAATTTCTTTAGTTTCTGACTAGTGCACCTACCATTTGCTCTGCACTTATCTTAAGCTCTTATCCCACGTATCCCACTTTATCTCAGAAAAATTCAGACATGAGAAAAGTATTACAGATATGTTAACCTGACCTTCACCTAAATCTGGTAGGCAGCAATTCTTAAACTATGTTCCACAGAACATTAATATCCCGTGATAGATTAGTAGATATTCTCCAAATTAAAACTAAATATTCTTCAGAATAAAATTAGTCACATGCACAGTGACATATTAAAATATAATTGATAAATAAAAATCTCCAGAAGCACCTATTAAAATCACCTAGGACTCCAGAGGTAAATGGACTCTAGCTTCAAGATACTGGAAAATTTTTATTTATCCTTCCTCTTATGATGATGCTTATGTTGTCCCATTCCTGGCCATAGAGATCACGATGGTGGGTATAACCTGCCCTTGCAGCAATCCTGGCTGGTTGTTCAATGCTGACCACTGGGTTCCATGTTGGGCTCTGGGTTATGGCTCAGTGGCCTTGCAGGTCTTCTGCTCTTCTGTCTGTATTCAGTGCATGCCTGGTTTATGACTGAATGCACAGTAGACCCCTAAGTTTCCTTGACAGATTCATTATCTAATTTACAGTGATTTTTAATTCTGATTTTAGGGTCTACATTACACATACCCATATTCACAAATATAATGAAATCCAAATAACATTCTGGACACATCATTTTTGACTCCTTATTCTTTTTATATTTCTAAAGGTGCTTTAAAGAACTACTGAATTGATATTATTGAAAATTGCTTTAAGAATCAGTTAAGTAATATCTGAATATATCTGTTACCTAAGAGGTTCATAACATGTCTTCGCTTTGTCTATTAGATATTTTTTCAATTAAAAGTCCAATGTTCTAAATAATTGGGCTTCTATACAAGTGAGGTGTATAAACTCTGCCTCACAAACCATATCCAGGACAGGTTTTCAGACCAGATTATAAGAAATTTCCTCTAGACAATATAACATTACTAAAAGGTCAAGAATTCTTTTCTAATTGTCTGAAGTTTCCACAACTTTGGGCCAAGACACACTCTCTAGATGAGTCCCTTGAAAAGCAAGAAAGGATGAAAAGCAAGAAAGATAAGACCATCTCTTTAATGTTTAACACTAGGAACAATACTATCCATTTCCATAGTGCTTTTTAATTTTCATAGTGCTATCCGTATATAAAGAAGAGGTCTCTGCTTAATAGATGAGGAATCAGAGACAAGAACAATTAAGTAACTCAGCTACGATAACTCTCATGTTGCCATCAGGGTTTGAAAACAGCTACTCTAATCCAAATTCCTAATTTTTAAAAAATCTAACACCCAACTGACCAAGACTGGGTACATTATATATGCCTGTGATTTTTTAAATTAGAAGTGAGAAAGTCAGTCCTTTTCAAGTGGTGACTGCTTTCTATATAAGGCTCATGAACACACTGGTGGTCACTGTTCTCACGTTGTAGAAAAATAAGGTTTGCAATGAAATAATATACAAAGAGTAGACAGATGCAGAGGGTCCTGACAACACCGAAGATGCTTGCTTGCTTCATGAGTTTCTAAGGTTGAGGTGCATGTCTTCTCTTTACCAAGTGAGCTATTAATCTTGGTTGGATTATAAGAACCAATAACCTTTTCCTTTTACGTGAGATGGGTTTCTGTCCGTTGTGGTAAAATTTTTTGACTTATTCATACAGCTAGCCTGAAAAGTTCAAGAATTTTCATACCATTCTTGTCCACTGTTCAAATCAAGAGTCTGTATTTTCTTCGCTGAAAAGAGAAAATATATTCCTGATTTTTTTTTTTTTTTTTTTTGTAATGACCTATATGACTTAGTTAGTAATTAGTTCAGCCCTACCCTGGGAATTAGTCAAAGGATGCATTTCCTCCTTTTCTGGCAATATTTATCGATTGATGCTATTCTTCACAGAACGATTCATGTGTCCAGTTTTCAGCTTAAACATTTTATAATGCTGAGAGTTCACAAGAAGAATTTATCACAAGATAAGGAATTACTTTCTCCCAAGTGAAAATCTTTAGTTAAAAAGAACAATCAGATGGCTGCCAGAGAGGAGATATTGGGGGGACGAGGGAAATAGATGAGAGAGATTAAGAGGTACAAACTTCCTGTTACAAAATAAATGAGTCATGGGGATGAAATGTACAATGTGGGGAATTAGTCAATGATAATGTAACATCTTTATGTGGTGATGGATGGTAACTAGACTTATCCTGGTGATCATTTTGTAATATACAGAAATATAGCATCATGATGTTGTGTACTAGGAACTAACACAGTGTTGTAGGTCAATTACACTTCAACAGAGAAACAAAGAAACTCATAGAAAAGAGATCAGATACTTGGTTCCAGAGATGGGAGGTGTGGGGAAGGGGAATTGGATGAAGGTGGTTACCAGGTACAAACTTCCAGTTATAAGATGTACCTTATATAGGTTATATATGAAAGTTAAGAGAGTAAATCCCGAGAGTTCTCATCACAAGGAAAAAAAATTTTTCTTTTATTTTGTATCTATATGAGTTGATGGATGTTCACTAAACTTATTGTGGTCATCATCTCATGATGTATATAAGTCAAATCATTATGCTGTACACCTTAAACTTATACAGTACTGTGTGTCAATTATATCTCAACAAAACTGGAAGAGAAAAAGTCTTTGAATTAAGAGCTAGATCACTGGGGAGGCTGATTTCGTTCAATAATGATTCATCCAGCTGCTATCACAGTTAGAGTATGCGTTGGGCTCCAGACTGTGGAAACCGGAAGGGGACTGTTATACAAAGGAAGAGGAGTTTATCTTTTTTTTTTTAATCACAAGCTTATCTCACAGTGTTTATCCAGGAAGAGGCATGACCAACCATCCTGGCAACCCTTCCCAGAATCATGACACTAAATTATTATCTTGTGAGGGGGACTGAGCATGTACTTTCTGAGTCTTTCAGATACTAAGTGCCTATTTTCTCTGACTAAAGAAGCTTTGACTTTTCCCCCTTCTGTCTCTTTTAATGGCTAACTCTATAATTTCTGTTAAATCTTGAACATTCAGCTCAGGTCAGGAAATATATCTTTTGGACCACTTGAGTTGCTTCCTTTGCTCCTCCATTTTATCTGAGTTGGATGCTCTGCCTGTACTGCCCCAGCATCCAGTATAGACCTCCACAAAGTCACTTACCGTTACTCTGTATATCACTATGCAGTGAACAGATATACAGAGTATATCTGTTTCTAGTACTAGCACATTGTTGGATCTCAATAAATGTTTGCTGGATAATTAAATAAAATGACAAAAACTCCTTTAAGAATTCATAGTGTAGGGGCTTCCCTGGTGGCATAGTGGTTAAGAATCTTCCTGCCAATTCAGGCGACGCAGGTTCCAGCCCTGGTCCGGGAAGATCCCACATGCCGCAGAGCAACTAAGCCCATGTGCCACAACTACTGAGCCTGTGTGCCACAACTACTGAAGCCCACACGCCTAGAGCCCACGCTCCACAACAAGAGAAGCCACTGCAGTGAGAAGCCTGTGCACCGCAACGAAGAGTAGCCCCCCTCGCCGCAACTAGAGAAAGCCTGCAGGAAACAACAAAGACCCAACACAGCCAAAAATAAGTAAATAAATACGTTTATAAAAAAAAGAAAAGAATTCATAGTGCAAAAGTATCTGTCCAACCTCTTGTGTTCATATTCATCAGGAAATCTCCTTCCTGGATATGTCTAACTTTATTAGAAAAGTCTGCAAAATATTACATACCAAATTTATCTACCTATCTCTAAATTTAAAATAAAATTTATTGTGTTGCTGAATTGCTTCTTGTGTTATCAATTTTTTGCAAACTGGAAATAATTTTTCTGTAAATTATAAAAACATAAGTCATATTCATGTTTTAAAAATAACACCATTAAGCTATAAACACTGTAACCATTTTGGCTTTATTCTTTTAGCTGTTTACTCTTTCTTTGTGTGTGTATGTGTGTGTGTGTACCTTAATAACGATTATTATATGAAATACATATTGTTTAGACTACATATGTGTGTTAGAGAAGACGTACTTACGAATTTTTATATGCCATTCTTCTTTTGCTCCGCATACCATTAAATACAGTTGCCCTAGTAAAAGGAAAACTTGAGATTTTCCTTAACTGTCCACAGGAGGGCATCAGAGTTCTCTTCATAAATCCAAACATTAGTGCTTTTCTCTGACATTTATGCTCTAGACTCTTAAAGCAGAAAGTTTCAGATCTGAAGACATGAGTATTCATAACATCTTTATTACGGTTGGTCCTCATATCTCCATTTTGATGCTAATTCTCAGTGTAGTTACATGGGTGAATAATCAGCACAGCGCTAAGAGGAAGTATAAAACTTGGCCTGAGCAAGTTTGAATAAATGTGAGGTTTAAAGCATACTAAATGCCAGGAGAGGAAAATATAGTTTTCTGATGGCAGGGGTACCAGTAGCTGACTTGATGATTGGATGTTTAACTGAGCATATAAATTCAGCTACAGATAGTGGCCAGGAGCAGCTGAATTCACATGAAGCAAGTTTGCATCAGAGTAAGTCAATAGCATGCATTGCTTTTTTAAAGTTATGCTTATTCTCAAAGAGACAATATCTAGTTTCCTCAATATTCAAGGGCTGTACAAACACAGGTATGAATAGACACTTTCACGGAACAATCAAAAGCAAACTTGATCTCAACTGCCAAGGCATACTCCAGATGTAAGAAATGGAGACAAAGATACTTTTTCCAAATTTCAGGTAGGAATAAAAAGTGTCTAAATATCTGGATCCCAGGTCTCTTGTAGCTATAGTGCAGATCAGGTCCATGACCACGCATTCAGGTAGCTGCTTTGCTTTTCCAGAAGGCTATATGATACTGAGTGAAGCCCTAAGTTGGGAATGTGTGAAAGTTGAGCTTTCATTCTGGATACTTTGCTAACTGCATATGTGATTTGAGGCAAGCATTTTAATTAACCTCTGTCTTAGTTGTTTTTTTCTCATTTTAAAACTTAATAGGTGGAAACATATGGTCCTTAGGAAACCTTCAGCCTCTCATGTTTTATGAGTATATTTCTATTTTCATTAATGTTTCTAAAACTCAATGTTTTAATTAAAAAAAATTCTTTTAGATTACAAGTAAGTGTATATGTAAGTCACTTGTTTTGAACTCAAAATGATCTTTTTCTAGGAATGTAATAATATATTTAGAGGTTACTGTTCCTAGTTAAAAGTCAAACACTAACAAAGGATAAAAGCAAGAGTTCAATAGTAGGAAACTGGAAGAATACTTGACAAAAGGAGTTTCATCAAGGGATGAAGAAGAATATCACCTGTGAAGGATAAATATGAGATGAGGTTTGGAGAAATTCCATTGGTAAAGATTCTACCTCATAAGCAACAATTTCTGAGCAGGAACAGCTCTTGGAATTCTGGGGTTTTTAAGGCAGAAGGAGAAATGGAGACACTTGCACAAATTAGATGTCACCATTGGTATACATAGTTGAATTTCTAAGCCACACTGTATAAAAGTACTATACTATTATTTTCTACATATCATATATTCATAAAATAAAATCATATTCCATAGGAAGTGAATAATAAAAATCTAAATTAAATCAAATTAAACCCCATTCAAACTGTATTGTCCATATGTTATGTGTAAGATATTTTGCAAGACTTGGGTTGCAAAGATGGTGTAGACCATCTATGCTTTTAAAAAGCTTATTTAAAACATTTAAAATATATAGCACAGTAATAATAGAAATAATAACAATGAATAATTTTAATGTAGATGAGAGTTAATTGAGTTATCTAAGGCATTGGGGAATCACAGGATCTGATTTCTTTTTTTTTTTTTTAATTGAAGTATAGTTGATTTACAATGTTGTGTTTTGGGGATACAGCAAAGTGATTCAGTTGTACATATATAAATATGTATTCTTGAGAGAAATTGGTTCAAGATGGCAGAGTAGAAGGACGTGTGCTCACTCCTTCCTGCGAGAGCACCGAAATCACAACTAACTGCTGAACAATCATTGATAGGAAGACACTGGAACTCACCAAGAAAGATACCCCACATCCAAAGACAAAGGAGAAGCCACAGTGAGATAGTAGGACGGATGCAATCACAATAAGATCAAATCCCATAACTGCTGGGTGGGTGATTCACAAACTGGAGAACACTTATACCACAGAAGTCCACCCACTGGAGTGAAGGTTCTGAGCCCCACGTCAGGCTTCCCAACCTGGGGGTCTGGCAATGGGAGGAGGAATTCCTAGACAATCAGACTTTGAAGGCTAGCGGGATTTGATTGCAGGACTTTGACAGGACTGGGGAAAACAGAGACTCCACCCTTGGAGGGCACACACAAAGTAGTGTGTGCATCAGGACGCAGGGGAAGGAGCAGTGACCCCAGGGGAGACTGAACCAGACCTACCTGCTAGTGTTGGAGGGTTTCCTGCAGAGGCAAGGGGTGGCTGTGGCTCACCGCGGGGACAAGGACACTGGCAGCAGAAGTTCTGGGAAGTACTCCTTGGTGTGAGCCCTCCCAGAGTCCACCATTACCCCACCAAAGAGCAGGGTAGGCTCCAGTGCTGGGTTGCCTCAGACCAAACAACTAACAGGGAGGGAACCCAGCACCACCCATCAGCAGACAAGCAGATTAAAGTTTTACTGAGCTCTGCCCACCAGAGCAACACCCAGAGCTACCCACCACTAGTCTCTCCCATCAGGAAGCTTGTAAAAGCTTAGATAGCCTCATCCACCAGAGGGCAGACAGCAGAAGCAAGAAGAACTACAATCCTGCAGGCTGTGGAATAAAAACCACATTCACAGAAAGACAGACAAGATGAAAAGGCAGTGGACTATGTACCAGATGAAGGAACAAGATAAAACCCCAGAAAATAACTAAATGAAGTGGAGATAGGCAATCTTCCAGAAAAAGAATTCAGAATAATGTTAGTGAAGATGATCCAGGACCTCAGAAAAAGAATGGAGGCAAAGATTGAGAAGACGCAAGAAATGTTTAACAAAGACCTAGAAGAATTAAAGAACAAACACTTAGAAGAATTAAAGAACAAACAAACAGAGATGAACAATACAATAACTGAAATGAAAAATAGACTAGAAGGAATCAATAGCAGAATAACTGAGGCAGAAGAACGGATAAGTGACCTGGAAGACAGAATGGTGGAATTCACTACCGCAGAACAGAATAAAGAAAAAAAGAATGAAAAGAAATGAAGACAGCCTAAGAGACCTCTGGGACAACACTAAACACACCAACAATTGCATTATCGGTGTCCCAGAAAGAGAAGAGTGAGAGAAAGGACCCGAGAAAATATTTGAAGAGATTATAGTCTAAAATTTCTCTAACATGGGAAAGGAAATAGCCACCCAAGTCCAGGAAGCACAGAGAGTCCCAGGCAGGATAAACCCAAGGAGAAACAAGCCGAGATACATAGTAATAAAATTGACAAAAATTAAAGCAAAGAAAAATTATTAAAAGTGACAAGGGAAAAATGACAAATAACATACAAGGCAACTCCCATAAAGTTAACAGCTGATTTCTCAACAGAAACTCTACAAAGCAAAAGGGAGTGGCATGATATATTTAAAGTTATGAAAGGGAAGAACCTACAACCAAGATTATTCTACCTGGCAAGGATCTCATTCAGATTCGATGGAGAAATCAAAAGCCTTACAGACAAGCAAAAGCTAAGAGAATTCAGCACCACCAAACCAGCTCTACAACAAATGCTAAAGGAACTTCTCTAACTGGGAAACACAAGAGAAGAAAAGGACCTACAGAAAGAAACCCAAAACAATTAAAAAAATGGTAAAAGGAATATATATATCAATAATTACCGTAAATATGAAAGGATTATATGCTCCAACCAAAAGACACAAACTCACTGAATGGATACAAAAGCAAGACCCATATATATGCTGTCTACAAGAGACCCACTTCAGACCTAGGGACACATACAGACTGAAAGTGAGGGAATGGAAAAAGATATTCCATGCAAATGGAAATCAAAAGAAAGCTGGAGTAGCAATACTCATATCAGATAAAATAGACTTTAAAATGAAGAATGTTACAAGAGACAAGGAAGGACACTACATAATGATCAAGGGATCAATCCAGGAAGAAGAGATAACAATTATAAATATATATGCACCCAACATAGGAGCACCTCAATACATAAGGCAACTGCTAACAGCTCGAAAAGAGGAAATCCACAGTAACACAATAATAGTGGGGGACTTTAACATCTCACTTACACCAGTGCACAGATCATCCAAAATGAAAATAAATAAGGAAACAGAAGCTTTAAATGATACAATAGACCAGATAGATTTAACTGATATTTATAGGACATTCCATCCAAAAACAGCAGATTACACTTTCTTCTCAAGTGTGCACAGAACATTCTACAGGATAGGTCACATCTTGGGTCACAAATCAAGCCTTGGTAAACTTAAGAAAATTGAAATCATATCAAGCCTCTTTTCCGACCACAACACTATGAGATTGGAAATAAATTACATGGAAAAAAACGTAAAAAACACAAACACATGGAAGCTAAACAGTATGTTACTAAATAACCAAGAGATCACTGAAGAAATCAAAGAGAAAATAAAAAATATACCTAGAAACAAATGACAATGAAAACACGACGACCCAAAACCCATGAGATGCAGCAAAAGCAGTTCTAAGAGGGAAGTTTAGAGCTATACAATCCTACCTCAGAAAACAAGAAAAATCTCAAACAACCTAACCTTACTCGTAAAGCAATTAGAGAAAGAAGAACAAACAAAACCCAAAGTTAGCAGAAGGAAAGAAATCATAAAGATCAGAGCAGAAATAAATGAAATAGAAACAAAGAAAACAATAGCAATGCTCAAAAAAGCTAAAAGCTGGTTCTTTGAGATGATAAACAAAACTGATAAACCTTTAGCCAGATGCATCAAGAAAAATAGGGAGAGGAAATGAAAAAGGAGACGTTACAATGGACATCACAGAAATGCAAAGCACCGTAAGGGACTACTACAAGCAACTCTATGCCAATAAAATGGACAACCTGGAAGAAATGGACAAATTCTTAGAAAGGTATAACCCTCCAAGACGGAACCAGGAAGAAATAGAAAATATGAGAAGAACAGTCACAAGTAATGAAATTGAAACTGTGATTAAAAATCTTCCAACAAACAAAAGTCCAAGACCAGATGATTTCACAGGTGAATTCTATCAAATGTTTAGAGAAGAGCTAACACCCATCCTTCTGAAACTCTTCCCAAAAATTGCAGAGTAAGGAGCACTCCCAAACTCATTCTATGAGGCCATCATCACCCTGATACCAAAACCAGACAGAGATACTACAAAAAATGAAAATTGCAGACCAGTATCACTGATAAATATAGATGCAAAAATCCTCAACAAAATACTAGGAAGCAGAATCCAACAACACATTAAAAGGATCATACACCATGATCATGTGGGATTTACCCCAGGGATGCAAGGATTCTTCAATATGTGCAAATCAATCAATGTGATACACCATATTAACAAATTAAAGACTAAAAACCATATGATCATCTCAATAGATTCAGAAAAAGCTTTTGACAAAATTCAACACCCATTTATGATAAAAACTCTCCAGATGGTGGGCATAGAGGGAACCTCCCTCAACATAATAAAGGCCATATACAACAAACCCACAGCAAACATCATTCTCAACGGTGAAAAACTGAAAGCGTTTCCTCTAAGATCAGGAACAAGACAAGGATGTCCACTCTGGTCACTATTATTCAACATAGTATTGGAAGTCCTAGCCACGGCAATCAGAGAAGAAAAAGAAATAAAAGCAATACAAATTGGAAAAGAAGAAGTAAAACAGTCACTGTTTGCAGATGACATGATACTATACATAGATAATCCTAAAGATGCCACCAGAAAACTACTAGAGCTAATCAATGAATTTGGTAAAGTAGCAGGATACAAAATTAATGCACAGAAATCTCTTGCATTCCTATACACTAACAACGAAAAATCAGAAAGAGAAATTAAGGAAACAATCCCATTCACCACTGCAACAAAAAGAATAAAATACCTAGGAATAAACCTACCTAAGGAGGTAAAAGACCTTTACTCAGAAAACTATAAGACACGGATGAAAGAAATCAAAGATGACACAAACAGATGGAGAGATATACCATGTTCTTGGATTGGAAGACTCAATATTGTGAAAATGACTATACTACCCAAAACAATCTACAGATTCAATGCAATCCCTATCAAGTTACCAATGGCATTTTTCATTGAACATCTTAAAATTTGTATGGAGACAAAAAAGACTCCGAATAGCCAAAGCAATCTTGAGAAATTAAAATGGAGCTGGAGAAATCAGGCTCCGTGTCTTCAGACTATACTACAAAGCTACAGTAATCAAGACAGTATGGTACTGGCACAAAAACAGAAATATAGATCAGTGGAACAGGATAGAAAGTCCAGTGATAAACCCACACACCAATGGTCACCTAATCTATGACAAAGGAGGCAAGAAATTACAATGGAGAAAAGACAGTCTCTTCAATAAGTGGTGCTGGGAAAACTGGACAGCTACCTGCAAAAGAATGAAATTAGAACACTCCCTAACACCATACATAAAAATAAACTCAAAATGGATTAAAGACCTAAATGTAAGAGTGGACACTATAAAACTCTTAGAGGAAAACATAGGAAGAACACTCTGTGACATAAATCACAGCAAGATCCTTTTTGACCCACCTCCTAGAGTAATGGAAATAAAAACAAAAATAAACTAATGGGACCTAATGAAACTTAAAAGCTTTTGCACAGCAAAGGAAACCATAAAGAAGACAAAAAGACAGCCCTCAGAATGGGAGAAAATATTTGCAAATGAAGCAACTGACAAAGGATTAATGTTCAAAATATATAAACAGCTCATGCAGCTCAATATTAAAAAAAACAAACAACCCAGTCAAAAAATGGGCAGAAAATCTAAATAGACATTTCTCCAAAGAAGACATACAGATAGCCAAGAGGCACATAAAAAGACGCTCAGCAAAAAAAAAAATAAATAAAAAATTAAAAAAATAAAAAAATAAAAAAAAGATGCTCAGCATCACTAATCATTAGAGAAATGCAGATCAAAACTACAATGAGGTATCATCTCACACCGGTCAGAATGGCCATCAGTCAAAAAATCTACAAACAATAAATGCCGGAGAGGGTGTGGAGAAAAGGGAACCCTCTTGCACTGTTGGTGGGAATGTAAATTGATACAGCCACTATGGAGAACAATATGGAGGTTCCTTAAAAAACTAAAAATAGAATTACCATATGACCCAGCAATCCCACTACTGGGCATATACCCAGAGAAAACCATAATTCAGAAAGACACATGCACCCCAATGTTCATTGCAGCACTATTTACAATAGTCAGGTCATTGAAGCAACCTAAATGCCCATCAACAGATGAATGGATAAAGAAGTCGTGGTACATATACACAATGGAATATTACTCAGCCATAAAAAGGAACGAAATTGGGTCATTTGCAGAGATGTGGATGGTCCTAGAGAATGTCATACAGAGTGAAGTAAGTTAGAAAGAGAAAACAAATATTGTATATTGACGTGTATATGTGGAATCTAGAAAAATGGTACAGATGAACCATTGGTACAGATGAACCAGTTTGCAAGGCAGAAATAGAGACACAGATGTAGAGAACAAACGTATGGACACCTAGGGGGAAAGTTGGGAGGGGGGTGCGTAGTGGTGGGATGAATTGGGAGATTGGGATTGACATATATACACTAATATGTATAAAATAGATAATTTATAAGAACCTGCTGTATAATAAAGTAAAATAAAATAAATACATATTCCTTTTTGTATTCTTTTCTATTACGGTTTATTACAGAATACTGAGTAGAGTTCCCTGTGCTATACAGTATGACCTTGTAGTTTATCTATTTTATACATAGTAGTTTGTATCTGCTAATTGCAGGCTTCTAATTTATCCCTCCTCATCTCTCTTTCCCCTTTGGTAACCATAAGTTCGTTTTCTATGTCTGTGAGTCTGTTTCTGTTTTGTAAATAAGTTCATTTATTTGTATCATATTTTAGATTCCACATATAAGTGATTTTATATGATATTTGTCTTTGTCTGCCTTACTTCACTTAGTATGATAATCTCTGGGTCCATCCGTGGTGCTGCAAATGGCATTATTTCATTCTTTTTTATGACTAATATTCCATTGTGTGTGTGTGTGTGTGTGTGTGTTTGTGTATAAAACATCTTCTTCATATATATATATATACATACACACACACACACAATATATACACCACATATATATACCACATCTTCTTTATCCATTCATCTACTGATGGACATTTAAGTTGCTTCTATGTCTTGGCTTTTGTAAATAGTGCTGCAATGAACATTGGCTTGCATGTATCTTTTTGAATTAAAGTTTTCTCCAGATATATGCCCAGGCGTGGGATTGCAGGATCATACGTTAACTCTATCCGGATCTGATTTCTAAGTAGGAAGTTGACCATATGGTGGGGGGAGAAAAGTTTAAGAAGTGGCAGATTACAAAAAGCAAAGATATGGGTGAGCATCTTGAGTACTGGGTACTATAAGTAATTTTCTAAGAAGGTGATGTTAAGAAAAGGAACTGGAAATGTTATTCTGATTAAGAAGGGTCTGGTATGTTAAGGTGCATAGACTTTTTTGTGGTTAATGAGGCATCGTTGAAGGGTATTAAATGTGAAAGTCACAGTACTAGAATTTCCTTTAACAGAAATCTATCTGGAACAGCGTGGCATGAGAAAGAGGAGAGAGTCAGTAATCATCTAAGAGAGAGTGTGAGTGCTTGGACTAAGACAGTGGTAATGTTTGGAAAAGAAAGAGGAGATTCCAGAAATATTTAATTACAGAATTTAGTAATAGGAATTCAAGAAGAAGTCTTAATTTTGAAAGAAAAAATATTTTTTGAGTAAACTAGGTTAGGTATGCTTGCAGTTTACATGCAAATTGGGGTAAACGATGACTTGCCCAGGGTTTTAAGTTTGCATTCACTCAGCTGCTAAATCAATGAACAAGTAGTGCAAAGGATACTCTTGAGCTCAAAGATACCATTGAGTAGATGCAACTTCCCCTGTTTTTCATGAAGGTTTACCTAAAGCATAGTAATTTAATTCTATGGATTTAAAAATTTCAACAATCTCAAATGAATTTAAGAATCTAACAGTTAGAATACACCAGAATCCC
This sequence comes from Eubalaena glacialis, assembly GCF_028564815.1. Lineage (NCBI taxonomy): Eukaryota > Metazoa > Chordata > Mammalia > Artiodactyla > Balaenidae > Eubalaena > Eubalaena glacialis. The sequence goes on along the minus strand of NC_083724.1, from coordinate 63,378,606 downwards.
AAGCTTGATGACTTTTTTTTTTTAATTTATTTTTTTATACAGCAGGTTCTTATTAGTTATCCATTTCTTTAATTAATTAATTAATTAATTTATGGCTGTGTTGGGCCTTCGTTTCTTTGCGAGGGCTTTCTCTAGTTGTGGCAAGCGGGGGCCACTCTTCATCGCGGTGCGCGGGCCTCTCACTATCGCGGCCTCTCTTGTTGCGGAGCACTGGCTCTAGACGCGCAGGCTCAGTAATTGTGGCTCACGGGCCCAGTTGCTCCGTGGCATGTGGGATCTTCCCAGACCAGGGCTCGAACCTGTGTCCCCTGCATTGGCAGGCAGATTCTCAACCACTGCACCACCAGGGAAGCCCCAAGCTTGATGACTTTTGTATGAGTGACTGGAAGGAAAGAAGAAGTGAGTACTTAGTGACATAACTCCTTAGCATATAAGGAAATTTTTGCTGAGCTAGGGCTACACACTTCTGTATTTGATTTCTCACTGAGTCATAAGCCTGTGGCAAGCCTAACTTGCCTACTTTGTGGAGGAAAATGCAATACCATATAAGGCATATTTTAATAAGTTTAGCTGGAGGCATTTTTAGGCAGAGAAAAAATAAACATGAAGCTTCTCTGTATAATTTCTCTGTAATCCCACATGTTCCACATTAGAGCACATCTAGTACATAATAATATAGTTGTCATATATTAAACTTCCCTTCCTTTCTATGAAATATTTTGTGGCAGCATTGCAGAACATCTGTGTGCCTCACATCACACACTACTGAACTGGAATATTCAAAGGGCACATAAATTACCCGAAGTTATTGTATAATGAGAAGAGACAGGAAAGTATCATAGGGAAGAATTCAAGTCACATCAGTGGTGGGTGACGGTAACACAGAATTTCAATTACTCCCACATTCATGGTAATAAGAATTGATAAATGACTTAGGAAGACCAACTATCTATGGAGACAATACAGGGCTGATTCTTTACCCAGTTCAATAGAAAATCAACATGATCAGTCCTGCTAGCAGAGTCAGAGCAAACATGTTAACAACAGAGATGGTAGTAAGAAATGTGTGACTGTGAGGAGATAAAATCAGATATGAATTAGTCTTCATTGCAAAAAGAAACAGAATCAACTGATGAGTACTTTTGAGAACTGGCTTGGGAAAAGATTGCATTGAAAAAAAATCAAGTATTACAGTTATTCTCCATGTGGCACCTAAAATTTGAATAGCAATTAAAGAAGAGAATAATAATACAATATAATTCTAATTAAATCCGATTGTCAAAAATGACCACTGCAAGACTTTTGTCAGTCAAGTTATGAGCAGCTTCAAGGACACGAAGTACATTTGTGTGTGTGTCTGTGTGTGTGTGTGGATTTTTTAGAGCAAGATAGAGAAGGTGGAAAGAAATTCTTTCAATTTAAAAGCTATCAAATATCACATAAAAAAGACAGAGGATAAATAAGTTGCAAAAATGAGTTTAGCAGAATGTTGTTCTTAGAATTTTTATATTGGACTTTTTTCTAACAAATGACAAAATAGCCCCAAACAACTTATTTTCTTATTTAAGTAGAAAAGAGCATCATTGGCTTTCAAATTCTTCACACTGTGGAGTTTTTTGAGAATCTGTTTGTATTACAAATTTTAGATAGAATGCAGAACAATTTTGTAGTTTTTATTTCCAGACAGTTGCCCCAAATGACTTTTTTTGGGAATACTTATTGGGGGTATCTACTGTGAAAGATTTCAAGATAGACTACTACTCCTGCTATCAAAAAAAATGTTATAAGTGTGAAAAACTGTCCAAAGAAATAGAAATCCAGTTTTATTAAAGTATAGAAAAAGGGCTCATACCCATCTGGAAGTAGGAGATTCTTTCAATGGTACGTGTTGCTTGAATGGTGAAGGATGGGTAAAATTGTGATAGATTGAACTGAGGTTTAGGAGAGAGTATTTTATTAGAGGAAACTATATGAATAAAAGACAGAAAAGATTATATATTTGTAGAAGCATGTTTAAGAAATTAAGTTTGATTAAAGGATAGGTTACATATAAAAGTAGGTTACATATAAAAGCATGTGAATTAGTGAGAATTGAATTTGGAAAGGTAATGACCACACTAGTTAAGGATTTAGCAATGTTGGCTTTTATTCATGACAGGAAAATAGGAGAAAAGAAAGTAGAAATTAACTATTGAATAGCTATCAAGTGCTTTATGTGTTTTGATTATATCATCCTCACAGCTGTAAAGTGGGTTATTGAAAGTGAGTCGTATGTCAGTGGTCCAATGGAATATACTTTGCAAGGAACATAGAGGGCATCAAAACCCCCCACGACTAATTTCAAATCATAGCTTCCTTAGAGAGTCGGAGCTAAAATATTTAAGATCAGTGGAAATATGATTACATTTGTGTGCAGTTTTCAAAGTCACCCTATGAAAGGGGACAAAAACCACTTGGAGTCTTTAAAAGGGGACAATGGTCTATTTGGATTTTTCCTTCCTTCCTTCCTTTATTTATTTATTTATTTATTTATTTTTGGCTGTGTTGGGTCTTCGTTGCTGCGCGCGGGCTTTCTTTAGCTGCGGCGAGCGGGGGCTACTCTTCGCTGCGGTGCGCAGGCTTCTCACTGTCGTGGCCTCTCCTGTTGTGGAGCACGGGCTCCAGGCATGCAGGCTTCAGCAGTTGTGGCACGTGGGCTCAGCAGCTGTGTTACTGTCAATATTCTTATTTTGTCACCCACCTACAAGCTCTGGATATTTCATTTTATTACTAATTTTCTTCTCAGTCCAGGGCAAATCCCCTTTCCAGTGAAGTGAGCTTCTTTAGATCATACTTTCCCTTTCTCTGAGTGTGAAAAGGAAGATTTAAAGTGATCAAGTCTTACAATCGTGAAGGTGGATTTTTTTCCTAATAAGGAGGAGGTAACTTCTGACTATCCCATTAAATGGGGGTATTTTCCTTTTTCTCAGTGTTCTTTTGAGTAGGAAATATATTTGTTCAGAGGCTTTCTAGCATTTCCCAAGGAACAGCTGCCACTTAGTAATTTATGTAACTTTCCTGATTTAAAGATTATGCTCACTATCCAATATCTGAAGAACAACGATCATAAATTGTATACAGTATAACCATGGTTTTAAAAGATTTACACATCTCCATAAAATGTATTAAAACATTTATCCTAAAGGCAACATTTAATTTATTAAAATTAAATTATTAAAAATAAATTATTAAATTTATTATAAAATTCACTCTATAATTATCCATACATGCTTGGTGATAACACAAAAATGCAAGTACAAGTTCAGAGTTCCTAGCTTAATTTAGAATGGAATGCCATTTTAGTTAACATAGATCCAGCAAATGCTTGCACTGCTCCACTGCTACCTTAAACTAGAATGAATTGGTTGATAGTTATGAACTTCCATCTTTTTTTCCCCAGCTTTATTGAGATACAATTGACATATAACATTGTGTAAGTTTAAGGTGCGCAGTGTGATGATTTGGTAACATACATATTGTGAAACCTCTACCACAATAAGATTAGTTAACACAGGCTTTATCTCACATGATTACCATCTTGTTGTTGTTATGGTGGGAACATTAAAACTCTACTCTCATTTCCACTTTCAGGTGTATAATATAATCTAGTCGCTGTGCTGTACATTAGATCTCTGGAACTTAACCCTCTTAAAACTGAGAGTTTGTACCTTTCAACCAACATCTCCCTGTTTCCCCCACTTCTCAGCTCCTGACAACCACCATTCTACTCTCTGTTTCTGAGTTTGATGTTTTTTAGATTCCATATTTAAGTGAGATCATACAGTATTTGTCTTTCTCTGTCTGACTTTTTCACTTAATATAGTACCCTTAAGGTCCATCCATGTTGTCACAAATGGCAGGATTTCGTTTTATTTTATGGCTGAATAATACTCCTATATATATAACATTTTCTTTACCCATTCATCTGTCAGTGGATACTTAGGTTGGTTCCACATCTTGGCTATTGTGAATATGCTGCAATGAACATGAGAGTGCAGCTATCTCTTCTGAATCCTGATGTCATCTTTTTCAAATATATATCCAGAAGTTGGATTGCTGGATCATATGGTAGCTCTGTATTTAATTTTTTGAGGAAACTCCATACTGTTTTCCATAGTGGCTGCGCCATTTACATTCCCACCAGCAGTGCACAGGGTTTCCTGCTCTCCACATCCTTGCCAGAATTTATCTCTTGTTTTTTTTTTTTTTGTTAATACCCATTCTAACAGGTGTGAGATGATTTCTCACTGTGGTTTTGATTTGCATTTCCCTAATGATTATATTGAGCCCCTTTTCACGTACCTGTTGGCCATTCATATGTCTTCTTTGGAAAACTATCTGTTCAAGTTCTCTGCCCATTTTTAGTCAATTGTTTTGTTTTGTATTGAGTTGTATGAGTTCCTTATGTACTTTGGATATTCACTTATCAGGTAGATGGTTTGCAAATATTTTCTTTTATTCTATAGGTTGTCTTTTCATTCTGTTGATTGTTTTATTTGTTGGGCAGAAGCTTTTAATTTGACGTAGTCTCATTTGTTGTTTTTTGCTTTTGTTGTGTGTGCTTTTGGTTTATATTTAAAAAAATCATTGCCAAGACCAGTGTTAAAGAGTTTTCCCCTATGTTTTCTTCTATAAGTTTTGCGGTTTCAGATCTTACATTAAGTCCTTAATCCACTTCCAGTTAATTTTTGTGTATGGTGTGAGATGGTGCTCTAGTTTCATTCTTTTGCATGGGGGTATCCAGTTTTCCTAACATAATTTATTGAAGACACTACCCTTTTCCATTAAGCATTCTTGGCTCCCTTGTCAGATATTAGTTGATCATACATGTGTGGGTTTATTTCTGGACACTCAATTCTGTTCCATTTGTCCATGTATCTGTTTTATGCCAGTACCATGCTGTTTTGATGACTATAGCTTTACAACATAGTTTGAAATCAGGAAGTGTGATGCCTTTGTTATTTCTCAAGATTGCTTTAGCTATTTGGGTCTTTTGTGGTTTCATACAAATTTTAGAATCATTTTCTCTGTTTCTGTGAAAAATGCCATTGGGATTATGATAGGGATTGCATTGACTCTGTAGATGGCTTTGAGTGTTGTGCACACTTTAACAATATTAAATCCTCCTGTTCAGGAACATGGGCCATCTCTCCATTTATTTGTGTCTCCTTCAGTTTCTTTCATCAATGTCTTATAGTTTTCACTGTATAGGTGTTTTACTTGCTTAGTTAAATTTACTCATAAGTATTTTATTTTTTAAGCTATTATAAATGAGATTGCTTTCTTTATTGCTTATTTCAGGTAGTTTATTATTAGTATATAGAAAGGCAACTGATTTTTGTATATTGATTTTTTATCCTGAAACTTTACTGAATTTATTAGTTCTCATAGTTTTTTTTGTTTTTTGGTTTTTTTTAAAATTTCTTTTCCTTGACTAACTGCTCTGGCCAGGACTTCCAGTACTATGTTGAAAAGGAATAGCGATAGTGGTCACCCTTATCTTGATCCTGACCTTAGAGGGGGAGTTTTCAACCTTTCACTCTTGAGTATGGTATTAGCCATGGGTTTGTCACATATGGCCTTTATTATGTTGAGGGATGAACTTTCATTTCTTAAAGAAAGAAATCTCATTCAATAATACTGAATATTCCTGTTGAGATCCTGATACATCCTTGACCATTTGAACCTTCTTGTTAGATATTTTTATGTTCTTTATGAAGGCCAGGATGTGATGAAACACTGGGTAGTATTAAATCCCAGATAAAAATAAATTGCCTAAATTTATTTAAATCACAATCAAGTATCTAAAATTTTCCTGGAGAAAAAACCATTTCTTATGGTTGGTAATAAAACTTTTACATATTTCTGTTATATATAAAAGAGAGAAAAATTTTTTATATATAGATAAGTAAATAATTAATTGGAAACTCCTAAGGGCATAAGGGTATTTGTCAAAAAAAAGATGGAATTTTTATAGAACACAAAAAGCATGCATTTTAGCCAACATGAGGCAATGAATGTTAGTGATAGAAAAGGAGAGTGCTGAATAGGCAGAGAAGTTTGAATAGCTAACCAAACTCAGGATACTCTATTGATTTTTGGTCTGAAGGTATAGGCATTCTGACTTTGACCCTCTCAGATAGTCATGTGTGAGGGACCCCCATTTAGATATAATGCAATAGATTAAAACCTATAATAATGTGTTAAATGTTAAATACATTAAATGTCTTTTCCTGGGAATATCATTTTAATTAATTTTGAATGTTTCTTTCTAGCTCAAAAGAAATATTATGCACATTTAACATTAAAAAACACAATTATAAAGTAAACACACAGACAGGTGTTCTGTAAAGCACAAATTATTTTTCCTTCATATTTTGATATAGCAAACCTCCCATTTTCCAATTTAAATAGAATCTATTATTTAAAAATATAGTTCAATCTCATCCAGTTTTCCCAGTATGTCGTATATGTTATTTTCATAATCATCTTTATAAAATCTTTATTATGTATCAGATGAAAAATGTTCTTTTCATTCATAACACATTAAGCCATGTGGCAAAGTAATAACAATATTTTAAATTTGAAAAATCATGTATACTTTGAATTACATTCTATAACCAAATTGTAGTTTACATATTAAATCACTTGAAAATTTACAAAGTGCTTTATACTATTGTCTCATTAAAGATTGATAGAAAACTATTACAGTGAGCCACAGTAGAATGTCTTGATATTCACAGAGTCTGTTATTCTTCTATTGATAGCTTCGCTGAAACCCCATTTCTCATATCCAGGTAACTTACCACAGCATATTGTAGCAATGTAGACATGCTGAAATAGTCCATGTACATTGGGAGGATATACACATCTAATAAGTAGTGAAAATAAGTACCAGTAGATGCTAAGTGTGTGTGGCTATTGACATTAAATATACTTAGTGATTTATTTCGTTAACCAGTAGCTCTGTTCATGATGATTTGTGTTTGTTAAATTAAAACATCCTTCAAAATTTTGGAGTTAGATCGACGTCATAACTAAAGCAGTGGAATGACAAGTCAGAGTGGAGATTAGATACCACACAACATCATATGGTTAGGCAAGCAAGTAGAGGTTCCAACAGCAAGGATTAGGGGCACACCCAGAGGTCCCCATGGGTGAGGCAGGCATTAGGAGCAGTTGGCAGAGAGATAGGAGTAGAAATACCAATAGGAAGTATAAGGTAAAGTTGAACTCTATACAGGTAATTCAGACTCTGGAAAATCAGGTAAGACATGAGTCAGCTTTAAATTTACTAGTTTAAGTCACATTATATACTAAAAGGGTTACCCTCAAAATACAGAATGGGACTAACCTAGAATAGATTGCTAAATGCGCCTGGCTCTGAAGTTTAGAGAAATGCAGGTATTAGAAATAATCATATAATTCACTCAAGCAGCTTTTTTCCTGGAGCCTACCCAACAGGGATACTTTCTTCTTCTCAAGAAGATTTTGTGTCATATAAGAAGGTTGAAAAAGATCCTTGGAAAATAAGTGTATAAAACCACATTCATTTCATAATACTTAATACCTTTAATATAATGAGCATTAATATATGTCCATTCATTCATTCATTCATTCATCATTCATTATTTCTCAAAGTGCATTTATACAGTGTGTCAGACACTCTTTTCTGCTCTGGAGAAACTGCAGTGAAAAAAAAGCAAATCTTTCTTTTTCTCTTGTGGAATGTATGTTTCAGTAAGACATCATAAAAATTATAGATACATAAGTAAATAGAGAGTCGTGGAATACATGCTATGAAAAAAAATCAAGAAAACTAAGGGGTAAATAGTGAAGAGAGTGATGTCGGTGGAGTGTTTGTGCTATTTCATAATGTTTTGCATAGGACAGTCAGGGGGTGCATGTCAGAGAAGGCCATATTTGAGTTGAGTTTTGAATTAAGGAAAGGAGCGAGACTTGTATACACAGTGAGAAGAAGGGATAATAAACACAGTGGCCCTGGACTGAGAACATTTGCCAGTATTTGAGGAAATAGCAGAGGTATGTCTGGCTGAATCAGTGCAGTGAGCAGATGACTGATATGACACAAAATCACACAGGTTGTGCGGTCAGATCATGGAGACCTTGTAAATTATGAAGGAAGCTTTGAATTATATTTTATGTGAAGTAGGAAGCCATTGTAAGTTTTAGTGAAAGTACTGCATGACTTGACTTACATTTTATTTGGATCATTCTGGCTGATAGGTGGAAATAAACCATAGGAGAGTGAGAAGGAAGCAAGAAGAGCAGTTCAGAAGCTATCAATGTGTTAAATAAATGCTATTGTACTCAAGCACCAGATAATTCCCACATGTAGCTGTGGTTTCCGGAAAGAAAAAATATATTCACTAACCTATTGTATTCCCAGATGATATCACATGAATCATGTTTAAAAATATGAATGATTTAATTTATGCAGTACCACTAAGAGCTGTACGCATTTCAGGCTCCACTTTACAAGTGGAAAATGGAGTCTGAGAGAAGTTCCTAAAACTCATGATCGAATTAGAATTGCTACAGAGAAAGGTAGTGGTTAAAACATGCATAAGCTTGGAGTCATACAGACATAGGTTCAAGGCCTGCATCTGACACATACCAGCAGGGTCAAGTCACATTAAGTCTCTACGCTTTCTGTTTCCTTTATGTTTTCTGGAAGGTGGACTTAAATAAAATATTTACTCCAGTGGGTGGATGTTAAGGTTAAATGAGATGATTTACATAAAATGCTTATTACCTTGTGTGGAATATAGTAAGTGCTCAAATTTAGCTATTATCATTATTTTTAATCTCAAAAGTCACCTTTAACATTAAATTCAAAATTTTCAACAGTCTGACAGTTGGTTCAAGATAAAGCTACACCATCAAATCATATGTATGGCTCAGAGCCATTGGAGTCTAGCCTTGCCTTGACACAGGGACATCTCCCTTTTTAACTGATCTATATTTTTTCTTCTGGACCCCTGGATCCCTCCTTATATACTGGCATCATCCAGATTCTTTGCAGTAGAAAATTTCTTCCTTCTGGATCCCAAAATCCTCTGCTTTAAAAACTAAGGATTAAATAGGACGCATTACATAAATGTAAAAAATTGTGGTTTACAATCTCTCTGGAAAGATCAACACTACCGCTATAGTCAAATAAAATTTTAAGCGCGTTCTTACATCAGAGCACCATTCTGTAGACAGGATACCCACAGCAAAGCAGTATACATAAAGGACCTATACATTCTCTTATCTTTGGATTTAGCAAGACATGCACTGTAATCTAATTAGAAAGTAAAATGAGCTTAATTACTTAGCTCAGATCAAAGAATATAAGCAGCAAAGAATCTAGTTAAAATTAATAATATAATGGGTAACTTTAATGCCTAATCTAGGGCATTTCATCTTAATTTAAACTCAGCTCTCAAATTCATAAGAAGGTCCCATCATTGTTACTGATTGTTATGAAATCTGATAAGCCTGTGGCAACTCCTTCCTGTGTATTTGTTGCCCAATTCTAAGTAATAGCTTTAACTCTGTTCTACAAAGAGAGGTCAGAAGGTTCACTCTGCTACATGTTTATATTGAATTTCTTTAGCTTCCCATTTCTTATTTTATCCTGATTAATATTCTTCAGATGTTACTGAGTAGTGCAAATGATCTATGAAATGTACACAACCACAGGCCATATTTATACTGAGTGGGAGCAGTGCCTCAGTTAATCAAGAACTCTCATAGATGCCTCTAAATCTCACTTAAGGTACATTTACAAAGTACTATTTATTTTAATGTTTGTACTAAATTGATCCCCCAGTACAGTCCAAGATATATATTAACATTATTTTGTTGACAGTATGTAAAGAAAAAAATCTAGTTAATTTATGGACATACAATCTCCACAGTTAACTTCCATGTGTGAGTGTGTGTGCATGTGTACATGTATACATCATAGGAATTACACATACAGACCAAAGTGGACCAACCTTTTACCTTGATTAGGTGAGGCAAGCCTGAGTCAATCCTTTAACTTTCAGGCAAAATAACATATTTCCATCAACTATTATAATTGCCTTAAACATCTTTCCAGAAAGATAAATCAAAACATTTTACCATTAAACATATATATTGATTATGAGCCTCATCCTTATTTAAACAAAGCTTGTAAAGGTAATTTGATGCCTAAACACCAGCAGTTGGGTCTGCAGTCAAAATACATAAGAGCTCAATAGGATTATGTAGCCCCTTGACATTTTGTCAAGCGCAGCTTTGGGAGAATAAGCATAATCAGATACAGTTAACCAGGTAGGAACAAAGTTACAGTTAACAGATGAAGAGCCACAGTGATGGCTTAGATGAGAGCCAAAGAGGGAAGAAGCTTTGAAAGGAAAATGGGGTTTAAGAAAAGGTTGCAGGTATGGAGCAGCTGGGGATATTCTCCTACAACCCTCTTTTGGAAGTTCTGCAATTATGTTCTGACGGGCTTCCCTTCATGCATTTTATAAAGCCAAATGTATTAAATCTTAGTCTCTCGGTGTACAGAAGTCTGACTACAGAGACCAGATTTCCAACACATGCCAGAAAAGAGAAAATAAATCATTATATTGGTGAATTATTTTGCATAAAAATATTTTCTGTAAAAGTCTGATTAAGCTCCATTAAGAAAACTAAACTTGCTTGAACTGATTGGCTAATACATCAAAGTGATTGAAATGTGTGGTTATACACAGCAGGGTAATTCTATTGTAGAGAAAATTCATGTTGTCAATATCCTTCTGGTAGTGGTGCTTAAAATTAAGCACTCCCTGATTGTTCTACCTGGTGTATACATCTCCCCAAGAGTGTACATTATCAAACACTCCCACTCGTAGAGGGTTGAGCCACAATATTATCTTGCCCTTGGGAATGTTTCTCTTGATGCTAAAGCAATTGGTTTCTGTGTTACCATAGTGGCTCTGTGTCCATACAGCAGGAGACATTTTTGATACCTGTTGAATTCGGCACTTTCTTGCCTACAGCATATTAAATCAAACAAACTAAAGAAAAATATTTATTTAATTGAGTTATAGATGAACATTTTAATTGTGAAAGTTCATTGATTTTGAGATGGAAGGAAGAGAGAGAGAGAATTGAACACATTGGACAGATTGAACAGGATGATCTGATTAAATTCCTCACACACCAAAAAAGAAAAAAAAAAAGAAATATAAGACTGATGACTGCTAAAGAAAATTCTGTACTTCTATAGAATTAAATGTTGTTGGGAGAATTCAAAGGTAGGAAAATGTCACTGTTGTCTTGAAACATTTACCACAGAGATGAATTAGTCTGCAGCGTAGAGTACATAAAATGCAAATGTATTATCAGGGAGATGGACGTTTATTATGTTATTTTTATGGAACATATTGTGACATCTCTATTTTGAAGAAAAAATGCATTTGGCTGCATGTGGTTAATTATGAAGAACGGAGAAAAATAACTGAATAATCCCAAGGCACAAAACACATAATCTTGTTTTGATTGGCTTATCATGGCTGAATGTCAAGAGCACTTTAGATTAATCAAATGAGTTGTAACCTTCAACTTCCTTAATACCTCAACTTGGCCTTTGTGTCATCTTTGATAATATATTTGAGTAATTGGAAGCATTTTTGTCATTCATATTTTACCACATAAAATAATTGTAGAGGTCAGCTATTTTATATATCTTACATAGATACTAGATACCCAGAACATCAAAACATGTTAATTGAAAAGATTATTCATCAGGTTTCTATGAACAGTGGTTCTTCATAATTGCTTTGAATGCTAGCTATGTTGTAGAGTGCCATGGAATCATGAACCTAATTCAAATCAAATCAGTTTTTGAAAACATTATATTCAAGGCTTTATACCAGTAGTTTTTTTTTTTTTTTTTAATTTTACACTTTATTTATTTATTTATTTTTGGCTGTGTTGGGTCTTCGTTTCTGTGCGTGGGCTTTCTCTAGTTGCATCGAGTGGGGGCCACTCTTCATCGCGGTGCGCGGGCCTCTCACTGTCGCGGCCTCTCTTGTTGCGGAGCACAGGCTCCAGACGCGCAGGCTCAGTAGTTGTGGCTCACAGGCCTAGTTGCTCCGCGGCATGTGGCATCTTCCCAGACCAGGGCTCGAACCCGTGTCCCCTGCATTGGCAGGCAGATTCTCAACCACTGCGCCATCAGGGAAGCCCTATACCAGTAATTTCAGGGAAACGAAAAAAGAAGGCACAACAATGTCTACTCTCAGAAAGCTTAGGATATAACCTGTTAAATGAATACGTGAGATTTCCTGAGGAAAGGGAAAGATAGGACTTCTTTCTGTCTCACAAATAGGACTAGCTCAAGTAAGTCTCCATGGAGAGACACCACTTAACTGAGCTGAGGTTGATTGTTAGGAGTTTGACAAACAAAGGAGGAAGAAAAGCATACCAAATGTAGGAGTTTTTAAAAAGACAGTGGGATAGAAAAATGAAGAGTGTTCTTGAGAAATTGTCACTCTTTGAGGTTAGTTGGAGCCTAGCTGGGGAGGGAGGAATAGGTGAGCAGCAAGACCTGGGAGCAGATCCTGGAAGATCTTGATCACCATGCTGAAGAGATTGGACTCCATGCTACAGACCTCAATGGTTCATTAAACGGCACAGTGACTACCAGTAGGGTTCTATAGGCAGACAGTGGTTTTTCAAATCCCCAATCCCAACAAGTACCTACTTAGGTAGGTACCAAGTATCTAGGTAGTCTTAAACAAGATATATAACCTTCCTGGGGCCGTTTATCCATCTCAAAAATTGAGATGATAATGGTACCAATGTGTTGTTTTGAAATTCATTGCAATTAAATCTGCTAAATAGCTTAGAACACTGCCCGACACATAGTGAATGTTATATACAATAATGTTAGCCATCATTAGCCTTGAACCAGAAAGTGATGCACAAGACACATTTGGCAAGGTGAAGTATGGGAAATGTTACAGATATAATTCTTATTGGATTACTCTTCTGGAAGATTCACTGTGCTACTTATAATCACTTCCAGCATGCCAACTCTGCTAGGTCACTCGTGGTCACTAGCATGGATTACTCCTGCTGAGAACACTGATTTAAAGACTTAGGTATGCATTTTAAAAGTTATAATTTCTAATTCTTAATAAGAAATGTTTATTTCTAGACAAATATTCAAGGAGTTTGTGGATAAAACCAGAAGCAAATACCACAATCACTGAGAGTTTAAAAACAAACAAAACTTAAAATGACTTTTTTAACCATTCCAAATAGAGGTAATTATATTTTTGTTTTTATACCTCTCCAAATTTTACTTTGTTTGAAAAAAGATTTTCTCTTTTCCTAAAGAAATACTATTTTACTCTCCCTCTGTTCAGGTTTTCTTTGGTTCTCACTTTGCTAGGAATTCATCTAGCTGTAAGGTGACTCATACTTTTTATTTAAAATGCTCAGCACATCCTGATTCTTTTTTTATTCTACATTAATAAGATATGCTGAAGAAGGAAAGAGTAAATATTAAAGCATATAAGACAATTTTGAAAAATTGTAAAATGCAATAAGTTTTAATTATAGCCTGAAAACCTACTTAAGTCAAAGAAAATAAAATGTCACTTTAAAAAACATGATAGTTGAAGCAATGGGAATAGTTAAGAATGCTGGCAAGAGCACACCAAGTAAGAATATAATAGAATTATGGCTAAAATGCTGGGAAACTCCAAAGTTTCAGAGTTGAAATAAAAATAACACTTTTATTGAACACTTACTATGTGCCAGGTACTGTAATAAATGCTCTACATGAATTATGTTACTTAATCCTAACAATAACCCCATGGGATATTTACTACTGTTTTCCCAATTTTACAGATGAGTAAAATGAAGTATAGTAATTTGTACTCTTACATAGCCAGAAAGTGATAGAGTGATGATTTGAACCAAGGAAGGCTAATTTGGAAAACATAGTTTACTAAACTATTACACTGAAGAAAATTACTTAATAAAGAAAAATGAGAGGAATCAGAATATTTGCTCTTATTACCTGTTGCTGTGTAGCAAACTACTCCAAAACTTAGAAGAATAAAACAATGACAACATTTATTTTGCTCATAAATTGGGAATTTGGACAGGGTTCAGCAAGGACAGCTTGTCTTTGTTTCACTCATCAACTAGAGCAACGTGAAATCTAGAGGCTGGAATCATCTGTAGGCTTGCTGACTCATACCTGGTGGTTGATGATGACTGCTGGCTGGTACCTTAGCTTGGGTTTTTGGCTGGAATGCCTAAATGTGGTTTCTTCATGTGGACTTGGCTTCCTTACAACATAATGGCTGGATGCAAGGGTGATCATCTCAAGAGAGAGAGCCAGATGGAAATTGTATTATTTTTTATGAATTAACCTTGGAAGTGAAGTAGCATCACTTTTGCTACATTCTGCATATTGGGGTAGCCAAACAGCTTACCTCATTTCAAGTAAAGAAGAAATAGACTTACCTGCTTGGTGTGGTAGTGACAAGGTTCTAGAAGAGCATGGACTGGAATTACTGCTGAGGCAACGTTTGGAAATAGCAATCTGCCATAATGTTAGAGATGAATGAAGAGAGTCAGGCACTAAAGTTTCCAACAAAAGAGGAAGTCGTGTTCGAGAACAGGAGGAGCTAGTGTTTGATAATAATGGAAATCAGTGGTGATAACTGATGGACGATAGTGGCAAAGTCAGTTTTCCAAATATGTGGAAGCCAGGTCACAGTGACTTACAAAGTGAATGGGAAAGAAGAATATGACCAATGGAGTCATGCATACTCTGGCTCCCATCAATTTCTCTGGCCTTATCTCATATTCCACAGCTGGCTGTGCTCCAGGCACAATGGCTTTTCACCAAGTTGTTGTGTTGGTTTGCTCCCTCCATACACACAATCTTCGCACATAGTGTTTCAACTGCTTGGGAGGCAATCTCCACCTTTGTATACCTGGTGTAATCCTACTCCTTATACTGATTTCACTCATTCACTTTATCAAAGAATTGTCCCTTCGCCATACCAGGCCAAGTGTTTCATATTACTCTTTCCTTCAAAATAGTTATCTTTGTTTGTAAATATTTATTTTTTTTCTGCCATTATTTGATTAATATTTGTCTCCTTTACAAGATCTATGAGTCAAGGAATATATCTGTTTTTGCTCATCCCAAGAACCAAGTAGAATGCATGAATCTTATTGTGCTCTCTTCAAGTAGTTATTAAATGTGTTTATGAAACATTTTTTGAAAGCTTCCATGTGAAAGGAAAGAAATTGGTAGTATTTAGAGGAAAATATAGTATCAAGGAAATTTACTAGACAAATGATAAAACTATTGTAAACCGTCCTGAGAAAGAATTAATTTAGTCATATCATTAGTATTAGGGTAAGCCAACATTTGTAAAAATACACCCAAAAGGTATATTGGCTCAAACAAAAAGAAGTATATTTCTTGCTCATTTATAATAAAAGGCAAATTCCAGGCAGGCAGGAGGGGGTTCTGTCCCATAGCAGTTATTCAGCAACCTATGATGATGTCTCTCTATTGTCTATGACACATAATTTTCATGATCACTCTGTTTGTTATCTCCATATGATTCAGCCCAAAAAAGGAAAGAGTGTGAGGACTGCATGATTTGAGTTTTTCCTAAACCAGGTTTAAGAATAGCAGCCATCATTTACCCTCACAGTGAGCTAGAATCCTGTCAAATTACTGTAACTGACCACAAGAGCCTGAGAAATGGGGGCTAGTAATGTGCTCAGGACGAAGGGAAAACCAATCATGGAGACGAGCCACTGCATCTGCTACAACGTCATACAGCAATATCTTGAATTATTATGGCTTAGAAGTCTATCAGAATACCTTTCGAGAAAGCTGAAGAAGTTTGCTGATACATAATTACTAAAGCAAATGTTATTAATCATTTTTATAAGTTGTATGATAAAGCAGAATAGAAATATATCTAAAGCTGAAGTTTTGGGTTGGATGGTAGGAAACAATTCTTTAGATGATTACTGAAGTATTTAGAAAAAAGTGTCCTCTTTTGCAATTACCCAAGCAAAGGCCGGAATGTCTTATCTGAAAGCCTAACGTGACTTCTTGCCTGATTATTCAGAAATTCCATGTACTATTCATCAATTATATAAGAAAAAAGAAAAAGGATGTGCAAATGATCATTTAATGATTCAGCTTCAAAGGGGGCTACAGGGAACGGGAAAACTAAAATCATTAGACTCCCAAGATCATAATTATAGACCTGATTTTTGAGCAGGGAATTTCCAGACTTGAAAAAGATTTTTAAAAATCTGAGTATGAAAGAAACTGAATAAGAAAGGAAAAATATCACTCATTTCTTTTTTTCACATCAAATATTCTTTTATAGAATTAAATCTTAAACATTATTAAAGTATATAAAATGTTCTACTAAATATGAGTACTTTATATATATATAGGGTGTGACTATCTTATACAAGAAATTGCATTTTAAAATCCTGACAGAAGCATTGTAAACTATTTCTACCAGTTCCTTCTTCCCTTTATGTTCAGGGACCAATTATTTCTCAAAAGTGGACTGAGCACTTGCAGTAGACATGGCTCAGTTAAACTTGGTGCGAGGAAAATGTATCAGTCAGGGTTCTATGAAAAGCAGGTGACACACACAAAAGGAGTAAGGAGAATTTAATGATGATACTATTTACTAAAGTGTAGGTAGGACTAAAGAAGCCGAGAAAGGGCTAGGAAAGGTGAGGAGGGGAAAGGAGACAGAGTGGTTTTCATGACCTAGTCAGAGCTATTGTTGTAAGAAAGGGAATTCCCAACTAGAGGAATGCAACCTCTGTCTACCCTCTGCCTTGCAAGGATTGGGGCACAGATAACTTAACCTCTCTCTACTATCCCACACTGGTTTCCTGCCAGTATAACCTTCCATTGGCCAAACCAAACTAAAAGCCAGAGAGTCAGGGAGCCTGATGATGAGATCCATAGAATTCATTTTTCTGGGGCAATGCATAATGTGAGGAATAGTGGAAAATATACCTAAGAGGACAAACAGAATATTCAGAACATTTGTGAGAGACAGGTTAATAGTGTATGTAATAAAGCAAATGCATTTTTCTATTCCTGAAATCTACATTTTGTTCAATGAGAAGTATGTGATATTTTTTTTCTTTAAATGGAAATTTGAAAATTTCAAAGAGAAAGGATTGAATCTTTATAAGATCTCCTTATCAAAAATAAATAAGTGTTTTTGGAGTGTGTTGTTTGAGCAATTGCCTGATCACGATGTGGTAGAACAGCATAGGAGAGGCCAAGTCCAAGAGCCAAGAGCCTTGATGAAACATGAGTCTGTCTGTACTTCATGTTCACTGAGGGGAAGAGGGAAGAAGAAGAGTCAGAATGAGGACCTAGAAGAGATAGAATGTTCAAGTCTGGCAGAGAGTATTGGCAGAATAATGGTCAAGGTACCCAGACTGGTGATCAGCATCTAGAATTTCTAACCCTGCAGCATTGTCACTTGAAGCTTAATTAGCATCAGTCTGGTTGGGAATGGCCATAATTCAGGATTATATACATGCACATGTTCAGAGGAGAAAATTGTTGGTGGGTCAAGCAAAGAAGATGAGAGATCTTGGCAGGCAGGCAGAGCTCAAAATAATCTGGCAAAGGGCAGTGATGAAGGAAGCCCATGACATCGTTGATTGACCATTAGAGAGGTCCATCATGGTAGCTTGATTAATATCATGCAGATGGCAGATGGAGGAGTAGAAAGTCAATTCCAGATCTTTTGGTCTCAAATAAAAATTCTTTCCATTGTAGCATTTGACCTACAGCAAAGAAGAAATAAAGATATCATCAATTAAAATGAACCATTCTTTAACAAGTCTGGAAGTTTTTCCTAGCAACCGAATCTTTCTGTTTCAACCAAAGCAACAATATATTTGTAATGTACAGTTGTAGAGCTAATGTTACAGTTATAGTAGATCACAACACATCTCCTTGCAAAGTTAAACACTTTGGTGATAGACTCAGACATTTGGTCTTTGAGATGTCTAATGACTGTACTACCCAAGACAATCTACAGATTCAATGTAATCCATATCAAATTACCAATGGCATTTTTCACAGAGTTAGGACAGAAAATTTTGCAATGTGTATGGAAACACAAAAGACCCTGAGTAGCCAAAGCAATCCTGAGAAAGAAAAATGGAGCTGGAGGAATCAGGCTCCCTGTCTTCAGACTATACTACAAAGCTACAGTAATCAAGACAGTATGGTGCTGGCACAAAAACAGAAATATAGATCAATGGAACAGGATAGAAAGTCCAGAGATAAACCCATACACCTATGGTCACCTAATCTATGACAAAGGAGGCAAGAAATTACAATGGAGAAAAGACAGTCTCTTCAATAAGTGGTGCTGGGAAAACTGGACAGCTATATGTAAAACAATAAAATTAGAATGCTCCCTAGCACCATACACAAAAATAAACTCAAAATGGATTAAAGACCTAAATGTAAGGCCACACACTATAAAACTCTTAGAGGAAAACATAGGCAGAACACTCTCTGACATAAATAGCAGCAAGATCTTTTTTGACCCACCTCCTAGAGTAATGAAAATAAAAACAAACACACAAAAAAACAAATGGGACCTAATTAAACTTAAATGCTTTGTCATAACAAAGAAACCCATAAACGAGATAAAAAGACAACTCTCAGAATGGGAGAAAATATTTGCAAATGAAGCAACTGACAAGGGATTAATCTCCAAAATATATAAATAGCTCATGCAGCTCAATATCAAAAAAAAAAAAAAAAACCAATCAAAAAATGCGTGGAAGACCTAAATAGACATTTCTCCAAAGAAGACATACAGATGGCCAAGAGGCACATAAAAAGATGCTCAACATCACTAATCATTAGAGAAATGCAGATCAAAACTACAATGAGGTATCACCTCACACCGCTCAGAATGGCCATCAGTCAAAAAAATCTACAAACAATAAATGCTGGAGAGGGTGTGGAGAAAAGGGAACCCTCTTGCACTGTTGGTGGGAATGTAAATTGATACAACCACTACGGAGAACAGTATGGAGTTTCCTTAAAAAACTAAAAATAGAACTACCATATGACCCAGCAATCCCACTACTGGCATATACCCTGAGAAAACCATAATTGAAAGACACATGCACCCCAACGTTCACTGCAGCGCTATTTACAATAGCCAAGACATGGAAGCAACCTAAATGTCCATCGACAGATGAATGGATAAAGAAGATGTGGTACATACATACAATGGAATATTACTCAGCCATAAAAAGGAATGAAATTAGGTCATTTGTAGAGATGTGGATGGACCTAGAGTCTGTCATACAGAGTGAAGTAAGTCCGAAAGAGAAAACAAATATCATATATTGACACATATATGTGGAATCTAGAATAATGGTACAGTCGAACCTATTTGCAGGGCAGGAGTAGAGACGCAGAGGTAGAGAACGGATGTGTGGACACAGGGGATGGGAAGCGGGGGTGGGATGAATTGGGAGATTGGGATTGACATATATACACTACAATGTGTAAAACATATATACACTACAATGTGTTTTATACTACAGTGTGTAAAACAGATAGCGTGTAGTGGGAACATGCTGTATAGTGCAGGGAGGTCAGCTCGGTGCTCTGTGGTGACCTAGATGGGTGGGATGGGGGTGGGAGGGAGGTCCAAGAGGGAGGGCATATATGTATACACATAGCTGATTCACTTTGTTGTACAGTCCAAACTAACACAACATAGTAAAGCAACTATACCCCAATTAAACAAATAAAAAGATGTCTATCTCGCATTAAATTTGTAAGCCAGGTATTTTTAGGAACAATTTTATACATTCTAGAGAATCGTTTTATTACTACATCTGAAGCTATTTTTGTTCCTAATAAAATCCTAATAAATTTCCTAATAAATAAATGAATTTACTGGGCCTATTCCTCAAGATATCTTTATATCATCAAGAAGTTTTGAAGGAGCCACTGATTTTTACTTTTATAGTGGGATAAGAACAAATTTAAATTTAAAAACAAAATACTTTGGTTAAAAGTTCTATTGTAAAGTTAAATGATGTATAATTTGCAGTTTATTTGAGCCTTCGTTTCCGCTTCCAAAAAATTATGATACTGTTATCTGTTTCACTTGGTTGTTTCCTAGTCCATAAAGCCTATGAGAGTGTTTTGAGACTTGTAGGATTTATAGCATGGCACGATTCTTTTCTAAGTGTGTCATTTGACAACTATGCCTCCAAGAACATAATGATAGGCCCCTTTTTTGAATATTGTATATTCCAGGATTTTGTCCTATAGGTATGATGATGTTATTGGAAAGCTTGAATGCTTTGATAAAATGTATTATAGTTTATATAAACTAAAGACTAATTCCTTGTGCATGCCTAGAGACTCCATTAACCTCTATCTTTTGCTGACATATGAGATAATATTGCTTTAATTGATCACAGAGGAAGATATGCCAGAGCACAGTGAATCCCAAGACAGTGTTCCTTTATCCCTGTTGATCACTATCACAGGGATGCTGATACACAAGTATAGAGAGTCTGAGCCTATCTCTCTTAAAGTTTTACTACAGCAAGCATGTTTTCTTTTGTCATCTAGTTCACCTACACACCTCCACTTTATGTCGTTTACCAATACTAAAAATAGTACAGAAAAACTATAAAACTTGGATATTTATAATATCTAATATCCAATGTTTCCTAAGTTATATTGCTTCTTGTGAGTTGGTGCTTATTTGCCCAACAGTGATGGGCCAGAGTATCAGAGCATTTAGTAATTTTCACCCTCTGCTCTGGCCACGCCTACTGCTTGGCAACTGAAGCATGCTATGTAGCCAAGCCTATTGAGTAATCAGCATAATACTTATGTGTCTCTTCCAAGTGATTGTAGCTTTAGCAAGTCAGGAAAAAGCCCCTTTCCTTGTCTTGATTAAGTTATAATTTTATGAGAGTTTATTGTATCATTGTTGTAACATTTTCCATTTTTCCTATAAAGATATTTTTTCTTTTCTTCAATGAAAAAATATATTGAAATCAAAATGTAAACATGTGACCAGTTGCTTCTTTGTTATTGCTTACATATATTCTCTTTTGATGGAAATCCTGATGTTTTGCTTTTTGTTTTGTTTTTTTCTTAAGAACCAACCTGGTCTTTATTAAAAATCCAAATCAAGTCCATGGAATATACAATGTATATTTTCTTCCATATTTTTATAGCAATAAAATTTATTTCACTACTAAATTGGATAAGGTCACATCAGTTATTTTTAAACAAATTAAGCACTTTATAATTATAGAATCTTCACTTAATCATTTGGAAAAAGCTTTATATATTAATATATATTAATTAATACATTAATTAATTAGTATATTAATTATAATTACAATATATTAATTAATATATAACTAATTAATATATTATACTAATTAATTATATATTAATTAATTAATTAATTTTACCCACGAGGAATTGTAACCCAAGGAGGTTGAGTGACTTTTTCTAGATCAAACAGTAAGTCAAGAAAAGTGCCAGAACTAAAATTGTGTGTTCTAGCTCTCATCCAAGTGTCATATTCCAGTTCCCCACCCTAATTCAGAGCTGACACTGTGTGTGAATA
This sequence comes from Eubalaena glacialis, assembly GCF_028564815.1. Taxonomy (NCBI): domain Eukaryota; kingdom Metazoa; phylum Chordata; class Mammalia; order Artiodactyla; family Balaenidae; genus Eubalaena; species Eubalaena glacialis. The sequence goes on along the minus strand of NC_083724.1, from coordinate 63,356,842 downwards.
TATAGTAGATTATGATGGTGACACAGTCACTATTTACATGCAGGAACAGGTCCCCACAACATCTGGAGTCTCTTACAGGAGGGACTGTTTGTGGAATTGTAATAAGCGTATGGACTCTGGAGCCAAGACTGCCTACGTTCGAATCCCAGTTGTGCCTTCAGTCACTATAAGACTTGAATAATGTATTCCTCAATCTTACTGTGATGTAGTTCCCTAAAATTTAAAATGAAATAATAATAGCACTGACTCAGGAGTTTTATGTAAAGATTAAATTAGTTAATACAGGTGCCTGGCAAATAATAATAGGAAGCCCTCTATTAAAATGGTGTCTGGCAAATAAGTAGCTACTGTTGTTATGGCCATCCAGTTTCACATACACAGCCACAAAATTTAAGCTTCAATTAAATGTTATAGATATGAGATAGAATTTAAAATAAGCTTTTGTTTTTTGAAATTTTCTGTGAGGCAAAAAATTGAGCTGCATGGTTTAATTCTGAAGGAGAAATAACCTTTGCTGTATTTTATATTAACTGACAATGTGTTGAGTGGATATTTGAACATGTTACACAATCTTTTTAAATTTATTTTATTGATGTATAGTTGATTTACAGTGTTGTGTTAATTTCTTCTGTATAGCCAAGTGATTCAGTTATACATATACACACATTCTTTTTCATATTCTTTTCCATTATGGTTTAATCACAGGATATTGAATAGAGTTCCCTGTGCTATACAGTAGGACCTTGTTTTTTTATCCATTCTGTATATAATAGTTTGCACCTTCTCATCCCAAACTCCCACTCCAGCCCTTCCTCTCCCCCCATCCCCACAACCACAAGTCTGTATTCTACATCTGTGAGTCTGTTCTGTTTCATACATAGATTCATTTGTGTCATATTTTAGATTCCACATATAAGTGATATCATACAGCATTTGTTTTTCTCTTTCTGACTTATCCACTTGGTATGATAATCTCTGGGTCCATCCATGTTGCTGCAAATGGTATTATTTCATTCTTTTCTATGGCTGAGTACTATTCCATTGTATATATGTACTGCATCTTCTTTATCCATTCATCTGTCGATGGACATTTAGGTTGTTTTCAAGTCTTGCCTATTGTGAATAGTGCTGCTATGAACATTGGGGTGCATGTATCTTTTTGAATTAGAGTTTTGTCCAGATATATGCCCAGGAGTGGGATTGCTGGATCATATGGTAGTTCTATTTTTAGTTTTTAAAGGAACCTCCATACTGTTTTCCATAGTGGCTACATTAATTTACATTCCCACCAACAGTGTAAGAGGGTTCCCTTTTCTCCACATCCATTCCAGCATTTGTCATTTGTAGATTTTTTTGACGATGGCCATTCTGACCATTGTGAGATGGTAGCTCATTGTAGTTTTGATTTGCCTTTCTCTAATAATTAGCAATATTGAACATCTTTTTATGTGCCTCTTGGTCATCTGTATGTCTTCTTTGGAGAAATGTCTGTTTAGGTCTTCTGCCCATTTTTCAATTGGGTTTGTTTTTTGTTGTTGTTGAGCTGCATGAGCTGTTAATATATTTTGGAGATTAATCCCTTGTTGGTCACATCATTTGCAAATATTTTCTCCCATTCTGTGGGTTGTCTTTTCATTTTGTTTTGGTTTCCTTTGCTTTGCAAATGCTTTTAAGTTTAATTAGGTTCCATTTGTTTATCTTTGCTTTTATTTCTATTGCCTTGGGAGATTGACCTAAGAAAACATTGGTACAATTTATGTCAGAATGTTTTGCCTATGTACTCTTCTAGAAGTTTTATGGTGTCATGTCTTATATTTAAGTCTTTAAGCCATTTTGAGTTTATTTTTGTGTATGATGTGAAGGTGTGTTCTAACTTTATTGATTTACATGCGACTGTCCAACTTTTCCAACACCATTTGCTGAAGAGACTGTCTTTTTTCCATTATATATTCTTTCCTCCTTTGTCAAAGATTAATTAGCTATAGGTGTGTGGGTTTATTTCTGGGCTCTCTGTTCTATTCCACTGATCCATATGTCTATTTTTGTGCCAATACCATGCTGTTTTGATTATTGTAGCTTTGTAGTATTTTCTGAAGTCTGGAGGGGGTTATGCCTCCAGTTTTGTTCTTTTTCCTCAGGATTGCTTTGGCAATTCTGGGTCTTTATGGTTGCATATAAATTTTTGGATTATTTGTTCTAGTTCTGTGAAAAATGTCATGGGTAATTTGATAGGGATCTCATTAAATATGTAGATTGCTTTGGGTAGTATGGCCATTTTAACAATATTAATTCTTCCAGTCCAAGAGCATGGGATACCATTCCATTTCTTTGAATCATCTTCAGTTTCCTTTATTAATGTTTCATAGTTGTCAGCATATAAGTCTTTCACCTCCTTGGTCAGGTTTTTTTTCCTAAGTATTTTAATTTTTTGATGTGATTTTAAAAGGGATTTTTTTTTTTTTTTTTACATTCCCTTTCTGATATTTCATTGTTAGTGTAAAGCAATGCAGGCAGGAGCTTCCCCGGTGGTGCAGTGGTTAAGAATCTGCCTGCCAATGCAGGGGACATGGGTTCGAGCCCTGGTCCTGGAAGATCCCACATGCCGTGGAGCAACTAAGCCCGTGTGCCACAACTACTGAGCCTGCGCTCTAGAGATCGCAAGCCACACTGCTGAAGCCCATGCACCTAGGGCCCGTGCTCCATGACAAGAGAAGCCATTGCAATGAGAGGTCCGCGCACTGCAACAAAGAGTACCCCCCACTCACTGCAATTAGAGATAAATCCGCACACAGCAAAGAAGACCCAATGCAGCCAAAAATAAAATAAATAAAATTAATTAATTAAAAAAAAAAAGAAATGCAGGCAATTTTTGTATGTTAATCTTGATGATACACAATTTTCTACTGATCCTTATTTTTCTTTTCCCCTTTTATCTTTCTCGTCTGAAACCTGCAGATAAAAGTATCCTTGGTGCTCTTTTAAGATTTAATTGAAATAAGGTTTCAATGTCAGAAATAAAGAAAATTAGAAAACAGAACTTTAAATAGCTTCTTCAGCTTAAAAAACATGAGAACTCATATGAAATTGCACCTTCTGAAATGTTGTCCAGTGGGCAATCTTGCCTTCCCTAAGAACACATGAAGTACATTTCCAAGGAGAAAGTGCATCTGCTTTTGCTGTGGGTACGTTGAGTTTATGAGTCAAATGATGTCACTAAGCAAAAATAAATAGCAGCATAATGATGATTACAAACAGCCTTATATTTGTGTACCTCTGCCTTGCTGCAGCTCAAGGCCTCTCATAGACTGTCTTTCCAATCTCTTTCATACGTCTGCCAAAGACAGCAGCAGATAAGGACTAACCTCAAAGTTTGCATGTGAAAAAATCGCTGACATAAACCAATGATTAAATTATTTTAGGCTACATTTCAAATCAATGCCAAACCTCAAATGAAATCCTGACATTCTGAGTCTCAGTTTTCTGTACTACCTCGAACACGAGGAAAACCCCTTCCTTTTCTAGCTATTTCTGAAGTTCAGCATTGTTGGAGGGGAGGCTAGGAGGTATCACATGGCATGGTGGTGTCATGTTTGATCACATCCGCACCCACTCCCCTTAAAACCACCGTAAAGCAAAGTGAAGGCACTCTTCATTCCTTCAGAAGGCACAGAGCATCAAGAACATTTTCCCAAAATGGCTTATTTGATTGAATATTGTCATGAAATATGTTCATTTTATTTTAAATTCCCTGTAGCCCACAAAAGAATAGGAATTCTGTTCATGGACGGTCACACAGAGAAGATTAGGGCTGAAAGGAACTTTGAAGACCTCCTTATCCAACTCTCAGATTTTATAGATGTGGATCAGCCTGGTGATATTACTTGCTCAGGGTCACACCTTGAATTTTTTTTTTTTTTTTTACAGGGAACTTTCCGTCATATGTGCCTTATGTATAATTTCCACTTTCTTTCATAATTATAAGATTATCGTTCACTTCCCCTTTAATAGTATTCAGTCAGAGGGTTGTTAGGCACCGTGTAGTATCCACATGAATTATACTTTTTTCTTCTAAAATTAAGAGTGTTTTTGTTTGTATTGTTTGTTTTGTATTATAAGTGGGATAATGATAGCTTTTCAGCTCTGTTAAATCTGTACTCTGTTCAGTAGCCTGTGCCTGGGAAGCCATGACATTGTAGATGTGAAGCACATCTACACAGTCACAGTTTTTGATACAGAACTTCCTCATATGTCTATCCTGGGGAGGCGGGCTTCTTTTCAGTTAGGACAATTAATGTCAGGGGAGCGAATTCATTATCCTAATGCTGAGTATGAATTGCACTGACTATATCATCCCAAGGATTCTTTAACAAAATAGTTTTCAAGCTTTCAGAGGTGAACTTGAATTTACTCAGCTTCTCCCAGTGATAACCAATGACTGTGGCTTCCCATTGATTTATTAGCCAGCAAATGTATTGGTGTTGTTAAGGATAAATTTCTGCTTTGAATGATAATCCTTATTATTCACGTATGGCTATTTTCTATCCCTAGGCCTCATTTACGTACTGAGTAGCTTCTTTCCGATACATATACATCTTAGAATACTTATCTTACTCTGTCCCCTCCAGTCAACAAGTAAAATTTTCAGTGTATCAATAGAAGTGATTCTGGTAATTATGCCCTTCTACTACTCCTGTGTCTGACTCCAGAATGAACCCCATGGATGGGTCACACATGAGGATTTAGTGGCTGTTCAATAGAGACAAGTCTCAGAGTATGCTATAGGGTTTGACTCAGACTTCAAAAGCAAAAAAAAGAAAGAAAAGAAAAAAGAAAAAGAAAAAAAATTCTAGTATGTTTCTATATTTCCACTGAGGGCCACAATACATGTAGATTACTGATAATGCTTTCTTCCAGAATTGATACCAAAAAAAGTTGGTTAAGTGTAGTTTTTCCACAAATCTATCAGAATCTATACATCCAATTTACCAGTATCCTTTCCATTGTTTCTGATTTTCCTCAGAATCTCACATATTTATTTTTTAAAACAAAAAATAATAGAAAAATGTATTTCCCATAGTCTATAGGAATTTATAATATTACACATATTGATTTTTTTAAAACTCATGTTCCAATAGGAACTTAATTAAATATCAGGATACATGTATCAAATTAATAGCCTAAAATAGGTTATAAATGATACTGAGCTATTTTACAGAACGTTATTCTAAACAATTGTGAAGGGTGTGAGTAGTTAAATAATAATTTGGTTGATGTCCCTTGTAAGGCAGAAATAGATCTTCCTTATCCTCTGCTTCATACAATTGTTTTTCACTCATGAGATGTACCAAACTCTTATGAAAACAATGCATTTTGCTTGTCCCGCATGTATTATTCCTTGGATAATAGACACATTAATTTATGTAACAAACACACATATCGGTTTTTTCCTTAGCAAAAGGGAGGGCATGTGACTTGGACCCAGCCCTCAGAGTACCCCAGACTTAGCATCTTTCTCTGGTATGTAGAGGAAAATCTACCTTTTGAGGCTGCCTGTGTTAGGTTGGATTTCTTCAGGAGCAGACCCTGAGGCATAGATTTGAAAGAAATCAGTTTACTTGAGAGGTTATCCGAAGAAACACTGGTAGGGAACAGGGAGTGATCAGGAAAGGAAAAAGAATCACTTAAGGGTGAGCTAATGAGCAGATGACTGCTTTGGGAAATGGGAGCTCAGTCCCATTGGGAACTTCTGGGCAACAGTGTGGAACAAACCTTAAAGTTGAGGGTTGCTCCAGGGGTTGTTAACTCCTCCACACTTCCAGCTTGCCCTTGCTCTAGCAGCCACAGAAAGCCCCCAGGCAGAGAGATTGCAGATGCTTGGGATAAGAAGCCACTGACATGTGTAGGAACTACGAGTGCCAAGGGGATATAGGCAAGGCACCAAGAGCATCCAATACATTGCTAAATTGGAAGGAAGAGACTCTTGGGTAGCTGGTGACTGTATGGATCTCTGTGTGTAGTGAACCTAACCGAGGTTAAAGATGAAAAAAAAAAATCAGAACAGAGTAAAGTGGAAAAAAAGATACATAGAGAAACCGAGGTTGAATGTTAGTTGAGTCCTTAGACCCAGGTGTATTTCAAGATCAATCTCTAGACATCCTAGTCACATGAATCACTACATTCCTTTTTTTTTCTATAACTCATAATCAAAATAAGGCTTGATTTATATACCCACCCTAATGAATTTTAGTCCCAGAGCCTTCTAAAATCTTAATTGTATCTTGGTGGAACCAGCTTTTGTAGGAAGAGCCCCCTGCTTGCTGCTAAGAAAACTCTCCTGTCTCTTTATTTTTATTTTATGAATTTTATTTCTGTTTTTAGTTCTCTGCATGTGGTCAACATTTACCCCCTTTTTTTGCTGCTTTGGTGAATGACTTTGAAAGACACTGTGCTAGTCCATAAGACAGGCAGAACGTCTAAGGAAATCACTGTCAGCCTTTAAGAATGTGAAAATGCACAGCAAAAAGCCCTTGAAGATAATGAATGTAAAATAAAATTTTTAGGAAAAAAGACATTTTGAAATTATTAACATTTTTATAACTGCAGTAATATTTATGCTAGAATTGCTTTTACTCTGTATCCTTCTAATTATTAGACCCGTAATCCTTTTCAGAGGGAAACTGAGTCATATAAAAGTTTCTCTCTAAGGAAGTAAACTACTACTGGCAAGATGCCTTCACAATTAAATAAGTCTGCTTCATCTGGGTCTTTAACACTCCGATCCACGGCTCTATAGTACTGGTCGCCTGGGAGTAACATGATATGTGAGGCTTCCACTTTAATGTTAGTTTCCATAGCCCATTCTTGAACCTAACTTCTGGTAAAATAGAATCCTTCATCAGAAGGATCAGAAGGATTTTCATCCTATTTTAGTGGAATGATGATAAACATAAAGCGAAATGCCAAGTGAACACCACTAAGATAGAAAAGTGCCCTAAATAATTAGTTTCCTACTCAATATTGTAGAAGCCCTCTATTTCTCCTGGAGATTTTTATTATTCCTGGGATTTAAGTCAGTGTGTGTGTATGTCTTGAATTAGAGTCATTGATGTTCATGGGAAAATGTCATTTACAGTTAGTTGCTTCCAATAACATTGGACCATCACATTTCCTATCTCTACTTGCTTCATAGGCACACTGCTTAAGAGCCAACAAGTGTGATTCAGGAGATCCTCTGGTCAAAAGCACATGGTTCCCTTTCACATCCTCAGGTATTTAGATCAGGCATGAGTTCACCATTATTTAGCACTGGCTGCTGAATCCAAGCTCCTGTTCTCAATGAGTCAGATTTGATATGAGCAATCTTTCTTTTTCTTGATCTGTACCAGATAATTTCCTATATTTTGAGTTCTGGAAAATAAAAACAGCTACCTCAGCCTACTTTTACATAAGATAAGGAAGGGGTTTATCATGCCAAGAATTATACAGTACAGTATCACATGAGTAACTATCACATGTAGATTGTACTCTAGTCTGATGAGTCTTTATGAAATCCTGCGGAAAGAGAGATTCCCAAGATGAATAGGAGATTTTCAATTTGAACCCCAGACTTCTGTTACCAAACACTCTGCTTTTGCTTATGCCATAGGAATGGGGACTCAGATCATTTTTTTTCTGTGTATAGGAGTTTTCCTGACCAACTGGACTGAGAGAGATCTGATATAAAAGGAACAAGGTTGCCTTCATAATGAGTGTGTTTATGTAGATGAAGTGGTCACAAAAGGACTCCTCATCACCTCATCACCTGTCTAGTTTTCTTTTTTCGCTCTATATATTTATTCATATAGTTTTTCTTGTTGGCTTTCCTTTTATGCCTACTATTGAATATAGGTAAATCACTTCATTTTGTCTTACTATTTTCAATTAATGAAGCTAATAATAGTTAACATGAAGAAACACAGGTTTATTAAGGTTTATTATATATTATTTCTACACCTGTAACATCTACATTTATTTTCATATAAGGAAATTCTGAAAATGATTTAGTGGGTAAGTACTTCCAGAAAGATGGAGTAAGGATTTCCAAAACTCCATTCTTCCATACAAAGTGATCACCTGTATAGTTTTATTTCACAATTTAAAAATTAAAAAAAATAGTTACAAATAATTATAATAATGTTCCATAAGAAAGGGAAAAATGACCTTAGGAACTGGCAGCTAAAAGCTCTCAATTAGGCTGTTGTGTTTCTAACTGAGTATAAAAGATGTTTATGGAGTATAAACGACACTCACAAAACGCCACTCTGTAACCGCGATGGAACAAGACAGAGACAAGTATCTTAAGCAAGTAAAACATGTAACAGTAATAGCCACTAGTCAGCTACCTTCTTCTGGCTAACTTTAGTGGTTGTTATTTCTCTACCGTTGACAACTATACCTCTTCTTTAATTTTCCGGTATCTTAGACAGAAAATTACCAAGATAAGCAAGGACCACACTGCCTTCACTTCCTGATGGCACTTAATCCAAAATTGACACCCGCTTCCCTCCATTTGCCTTAAAATCAGCCAGAACAAGCACAAGCACTATAAGATACCGCTTCAAACTCCCCGGTTCTGAGACTCCCATGGTTCCTCTGATACATGCTTTCACTCACTGCAGAAGACTAAATAAACCTAACTGTGTGACTGCAGGTTTCTAGTAGTCTTTGGTCGGTTGACTTCAACACTGGGAATATGGCAAAAATGGACCATCTAAATTGTCTGTGTAAAGTATGGCTTAAAGTGTAGCCTGAAATTATAGTTTATGATTTGGTTCCTTATTGAAATGAAGTTAGGATGGTAGAAGGGGCTTCAGCGGTGTTGCTGCAAATTTTCTATACAGCAAGAGAAATTAGAAATGTAAAAATCCTCCCAGTTTTCTCTAATTAACACCAAAATTGGTGTCAGTTTTGCCATAATGAAAATATTTTCTCACTTTTGCTACAGATTTGAGCATTGATCTTTTTTTTTTAATTAGGGAAAAAACCATGAAATCACTAGAGCAGCAAGAATAATAAAGGCCACAGAGACTTGATCTTTTTTAACTTTCCCCTTCCCTGAATGCCACACCCTATTAATTTACTTTCATTTTAAAACATTTCAGTCAATTCAATTCAGCAAATGCATATTGAATGACTTCTATGTATCTGGTACTATATGAGGGGCTGAAGCGTATTCCACCATGAGCTAATACCACTTCATGGCTTCAGAGAGTCACAGGTTAATGGGAGGTAAGAGAGGAACTAAAATAAATGTGGATAATTTTGCACATAAATTCAATGAAATTTTAAACCCTGAACTAGTCTGATATTCACAGAGCCCTGGTACTTGGCAAAATAATTATATAATTGTGGCTTTCACATTTTTCTCTTAAATGTCATTTTCATGGAATGAATAGCACAATTACACATAATGAAAGGAGATGATTATTAAACGTTGTCAGGTGTTTTATATTTTACACGCCAAGATTCTGGATTGTTTCTAAAGAGAATAAAAAGAGAAAAATCAGTGTTTTGACCATTATCCACAATTTGGGGGTATAATTATAAAAGATTGTAGGGTATTTTATTCTAAGAGTCACCTGAAGACACTGTTTGCAAAACTCTATTTGAATGTTTTTCCTTGCAGCCTTACAACATGTCTCAAAAAAGAGTTTGTATTTTTGGTTTTCTTTAGAGGAAAATCAAAAAATCTATTAGCTCCCTCAACGTATAAGCTTGTGTACTAGGAAACTGAATTCCAAGTCCTCCACAACAGTCTCTGGCTGGCATCTAAGAATGCAATCTCCTGGGGACGGGATTTATCTGGATCATTCATGGGAAGAAGTAGCACAGTCAAAGATGGGGGAATCGTAAAATGGGTCATCCTCTCATGTTAATTTCTATGAAATGAGTAAACAATATGCAATAAGGGCATATTGTTCATGTTGTAGAAATACATTTTAACTTCTTTCCTTGGCAGGTCCTTTAGAAAATGCAAATTTACAGTTCTAAGCTATTGCATGTGAGATTTTCTTTTAATTACCTTTTAATAGAATTGGCATTATTATCTAATACAAGTAGGCATAAATACTTACAGGTATTTGTCAAATGTTTAGTACAAGACCTGGACCATTACAAACGTATCTCACACACACAAAAGTAATTTTCATTTTCTTCCCAAATGACAGTGCAGTTATTAGACTCCATCTCTAAAATGCCTACAAGCAAATTTAATTAGTCAGTTAAATGAAACTGTCAGAAATCTAAGAAACATTTTTGTAGTAAATTATAGCCCTAGGTATTTCTTAATTTGCTTCGTGTAACTTCAACTGGAAAGTATGTTTATAATATTCTATTTGTTCAGCATGGATGAAGGTCACTTCACATTTACTTTCATCTTCAAATCGCCTGGCCATTTCACAGCTGTTTGAATTTTAATAAGAGGGAACCAGTTTGGAGGATTCAGAGAGAGCAAAAAGGGAGAAATACTAATAACATTTGGCATTTATGAGGTTTATCATAATTCTGCTCTTGGAAACTATGGAACAAGGCTGATGTTTTTGTTTCAAGTCATAAGTTATGGAAATTAATTCTACAGACAAAATTAATAGGTGTAAAATTATGGTAATTATAGTCATGGTAACCAGATATCTTTATGCATTAAAAGCCAGTTCTTGTACTGTGGGTCAGGAATGGTATCACAAAATCGTAGCCCTTGATTAAATAAACCCTTTTATGTAGTATATTTAAGTGTTGTACTAAAATTATTCAGAATGCTCCTCTATTAAAGAATGATAATCTCCCTCCACCCAAAGAAAACCAGAAATAAATGAAAAGCTAGAAGGAGTCCAGTAGGCAACCACACATGCAATTATAAAGACCTATTCATCTACGTGGCTTTTCATCATTTAAATATATATTCTTTTTAATATACAAGAGTTTGGAGCTCGAAAATCTTCCATCATTTTCTTTGAAGTTTTATTTTTTAAAAAAAATTTTTTAAAGCTATTTTAAGCACATCAAGTTTTTATTAATTAATTTATTTTTGGCTGTGTTGGGTCTTCGTTTCTGTGCGAGGGCTTTCTCTAGTTGCGGCGAGCGGGGGCTACTCTTCATCGCGGTGCGCGGGCCTCTCACTATCGCGGCGTCTCTTGTTGTGGAGCACAAGCTCCAAACGCGCAGGCTCAGTAGTTGTGGCTCACGGGCCTAGTTGCTCCGTGGCATGTGGGATCTTCCCAGACCAGGGCTTGAACCCGTGTCCCCTGCATTGGCAGGCAGATTCTCAACCCCTGCACCACCAGGGAAACCCTTCTTTGAAGTTTTAATATAACAAATACAGAATGCACTCGAATATTTTTCAGTCACTTTGCTTCAACATCAAATCTCTTTGTGCCTTTTATCATCCTCTTTTAAGTAAAATCCCTAATTAAAAATTTGAGATTGAAGAAGAAACTGTAAGAAAACAATATATGTATGAAAGTACAGCAATGAAAATTAATTATTCCCAAAGAGAAAACAATATTTGATATGGAAGTAAGCACATAAACATCTGAGTTTCAATAGCAATAACATATGTTATTAGGCAGCAGATACGTAGCATAAACAAGACATTGAGTAAAAAATAAAATGTAATTAATGGTCTTTTTTTCCTACTATTTTTATTTAGGGTAGACTAAAGTTAAAACTGCATGTTTTTAGTACAACAGTGACCTCCTTGATATTTTTTTCTTTCTGAAAACTTTATGGAGTTTATTTGAATTTCGGAGGTACAGGAAAATAACCCAAATAGCCAAATATACAGTTTGATTTTTTTATAAATGACCTTGAAGCCTAGTAAAGAGATATAAATTAAGCATTTCCCCCTCTCATTTCTTTTTTCTTTTTTAAAAGTCTTTATTGAATTTGTTACAATACTGCTTCTGTTTTATGTTTTGGCTTTTTGGTTGTGAGGCATGTGGGATCTTAGCTTCCCGACCAGGGATCGAACTCTCACCCCCTGCAGTGGGAGGTGAAGTCTTAACCACTGGACTGCCAGGAAAGTCCCTCATGTCTTGCTTTATCCACAAAGTAAACCTGACCACTTAAAACTCAGTATTAGAAAGTCTGAAGTTTAGAAAGAAAGAAAGAAAAATATCTCTGGATTTGGACTTTTAAGAACTGGGTTCAAGAATAGAACTCCTTTTTTCATAGTCATGACACCAACCCCATCTCTATGTCTTGGTGTCTTCGATTTTTAGTTTTTTTTTAATTTATGAAATACATATGCTAATACTTCTATCACAGACGGTTGTGATGACCAGATCAAATGAGTAGTGAATGTATAGCTACTTTGTAAAATTCGGAAACTTTTTAAGAAACCTTCTGAGACTGGTTTCATGTTTATAATTTTCAGAGGTTATTTGAATATTCTGATATGATTGTCTAATGGAAGTCATGGAATATGATCTTCCTTAGAAAATAGGAGAGATAGTCACCCTTGAAAGGCTATTATTATTACCAATGTTAATCTTAAAGATTAACAAGTAGGAATTCTGGAATTTGGGGAGATAATGATAAGATAATGACAAGATAACGGTAGGGTAGACCTTATTGTCTTATGCTCCGGACTTTGCGGGATCCAGTTGTGCTTGAGTATAATCCAGAGTTAGTCGGAGAAGATGGTTTCTGTCACATGGTGAAATGCCCAGAACCTAGGCAGAGAAACATTTCTGTAGAAACCATATTGATACTATTAATAATTATTATAATATTGAATATTTATTAAGCATTGACTACCTCCTGGAAGCTATTCTAAGTATATTGCACATATTAAATTTAATCGTCATAATATTATGTGGTGGGCACAGCTGTTATCCCCACTTTACAGATGGAAAAACTGAGTCATAGAGAGGTTAAGAAATTGTTGAAGGTCTCATACCAAATAAATTACAGGGCTGAGATATAAATCCAGGCATTCGCAATTCAGTTTTATTTCTTAATACCTATCCTAAGTGCCTAATTTTGTAAAGCAGATTATCTATGTTCCTTTTTGTAGCCGATGCATTTCTTTTGTCTGCTTGTTTGTTTTGTTTTGTTTTGTTTTTGATTCCCCAAGATTTGTAAAGTCTTACTTGAATGTCGCAGTCTTTTCTCAGTCTTTCTCTGTCAAAGTACAATCCTGCATTTAATTTTGGCAAAGTGCAATAAAGAAGAAAGAGCTTCACCCCAAATCTGGTCTAATGCTAGGCAAATTTAAATTATGAGAGGTCATTAAGGTGAAAAATCATGGAAATATAGCCATGACTAACAAATTGTTAATGATTTAGTACATGTAGTATATGGCAATTATGAATCAGAAGTAAGTTAACTCATGAAAAGAACTGGACCTGCAAGTGTAAACATCCACCCCATATGAATATCCTTTCATTGCCGAATTTGAAGAATCAGTATTTGATTTATTTGAATGGCCGTTGCACTGGGAAAACTGAATATCCACCTGCAAAAGAATAAAATTGGACCCCTATCATACACTATACACAAAAATTAACTCAAAATGGATTAAAGTCTTAAACAGAAGACCTGAAATGGTAAAACTCCTTGAAGAAAACATAAGGAAAAACTTCTTGACCTTGATTTTGGCAATGATTTCTTGGATTTGACACCAAAACACAGGCAACAAAACCAAAAATAAAGTGGGATTGCATCAGATGAAAAAGCTTCTGCACAGCAAAGGAGACACTCAACAGAGTGAAAAGGCAACCTATGGAATGGGAAAAATATTTGCAAAACATCTATCTGATAATGGGTTAATATCCCAAATATTCAAATGAGGAATTCCTACAGCTCAATATCAAAAAAAATATAACCCAATTTAAAAATGAGCAAAGGAATTAAATAGACATTTCTTCAAAGAAGACCTACAAATGGCCAACCTGGATATGAAAAGATGCTCAAAATCACTAATCATCAGGAAAATGCAAATCAAAACCACATTGAAATATCACCTCACCCCTGTTACAATGGATACTATCAAAAGATCAAAAGATAATAAGTGTGGTTAGGATGTGTAGAAATTGGAATCCCTGTATAGTTACAGCCACTATGGAAAACAGCATGGAAGTTCCTCAAAAAATTAAAAAATAGAAATACCATAGAACCCAGCAATTCTACTTCTGGGTATATAAACAAAATAATTGAGATCAGGACCTCAAAATGATATCTGCACCACCATGTACATTGTATCAGGATTCACTGTATCCAAGATACATAAGCAATCCAAATGTCCATTGACAGATGAATGGATAAAGAAAATGTGGTGTATATATACAATGGAATATTATTCAGCCATAAAAATAAATTCTACCATTTGCTACAACATGAATGAACCTAGGGGTGTATTATGCTAAGTGAAATAGGCCAGTCACAGAAGGACACATACTGCATGATTCCACTTATATAAGGCATCTAAAATCATCAAACTCATAGAACTAGAGAATAAAATGGTGATTGTGAAGAGCTGGGGGGAGGAGAAAATGTGGAGTTGTTGCTCAAAGGGTATAAAGTTTCAGCTATGTAAGACGAATATGTTCTACAGATCTGCTGTACAACAGAATGTCTATAGTTAGCAATGCAATATTGTTCACCTTAACATGTTAAGAGAATAGATCTCATGTTAGGTATTCTGAACACACACAAGAACATAGAAAAACTTTTGAAGGTGACGGGTGTGTTTAGTACCTTGATTGTGGTGATAGTATCATGAGAGTATGCCTATGCCCAAGCTTACAATGTATACATTAAATTTGTGCAATTTTTGGTTATCAATTATGCCTCTGTAAAGTTTATAAAAAAGAGAGTGATGGTAGTATACATATTATATTCTCTTAGGAGATTATACTGTTGAATTGAGGTTATTCAATTCATACATTGTAATGAGTTGGAGTCTTTCATTGTCTACCACAACATTCTGGACTTCTAAGATATTCCCTGTAATATTAAGTTAGATGTGGAACATCTTTGAGAAGATATTTATATGAAGTGCTTAAAGAACTTAACAGAGTACCTGACTTATAGGAAGTGCTTAAGAAATGTCAGCTATTGCTGTCATTATCAACAGCAACAACAACTATTAGGTGCCTGGTTCTCTCCAGAAACTGTACTGCGTGGGAATATGACAGTGAACTGCAGAGACGTGACCTCATGTAGTTTGTCTAGAGCTGAGTTGTCCAATATGTAGCCAATAGCCCATAGTGCTACTTAAATTTAGACTAATTAAATAAAATTAAAAATTTAGTTCTCCAGTCAAACTAGTCATATTTCAAGTACTTAATAACCACATATTTCCAGTGGCTACTATATTGCGCAGCACAGATTTAAAAAGATTTTCATCATTACAAAGAATTCTACTGGACAAGGCTGCTCTAGACATTCCATTCCCTTAGTTTCCTTGGATATAACACTCGATCAAGATTCCTCATGGTACCAGGTGTGAGGTACCATTCTCATACTATAAAGCTTTTAAGGGAATATTTGTACTAAGGTGAATCACTCTAGGAGCCCACTGGTAGTGACAGAAATACCCTATTAGGTCCATATAGTGGTTTTCTCATAGGTTTGGTATGATTCAAAGAAATAATTTTTGTCCACTAGTTGATAGTATATTGAATGAGCAAAAATAGCAGTTAAAAGAAAATAAACTATAACCCAGTATATGTTGGAATTGAGAATACTGGAGAACAGGGATGCAGACTGATCATTTGTAAATCTTCTGTGTAGGCCCGGCTAGGTGCCAGATGCTGAGAGGCAGTATTATAAACATGGATATATCACCTCAGTTTCCCTTTGTGGATATACCTGTTGCTACTCTTTTTTTTTTTTTTTTTTTTTTTTTTTTAAACATCTTTATTGAAGTATAATTGCTTTACAATGGTGTGCTAGCTTCTGCTTTACAACAAAGTGAATCAGTTACACATATACATATGTTGCCATATCTCTTCCCTCTTGCATCTCCCTCCCTCCCACCCTCCCTATCCCACCCCTCTAGGTGGTCACAAAGCACCGAGCTGATCTCCCTGTGCTATGCGGCTGCTTCCCACTAGTTATCTATTTTACATTTGGTAGTGTATATATGTCCATGACACTCTCTCACCCTGTCACATCTCACCCCTCCCCCTCCCCATATCCTCAGGTCCATTCTCTAGTAGGTCTGTGTCTTTATTCCCATCTTGCCACTAGGTTCTTCATGACCTCTTTTTTTTTTTTTTTTTTTTTTTCCCTTAGATTCCATATATATGTGTTAGCATACTGTATTTGTTTTTCTCTTTCTGACTTACTTCACTCTGTATGACAGACTCTAACTCCATCCACCTCATTACAAACACCTCCATTTCATTTCTTTTTATGGCTGAGTAATATTCCATTGTATATATGTGCCACATCTTCTTTATCCATTCATCCGATGATGGACACCTAGGTTGCTTCCATGTCCTGGCTATTGTAAACAGAGCTGCAATGAATATTTTGGTACATGACTCTTTCTGAATTATGGTTTTCTCAGGGTATATGCCCAGTAGTGGGATTGCTGGGTCATATGGTAGTTCTATTTTTAGTTTTTTAAGGAACCTCCATACTGTTCTCCATAGTGGCTGTATCAATTTACATTCCCACCAACAGTGCAAGAGTGTTCCCTTTTCTCCACACCCTCTCCAGCATTTATTGTTTCTAGATTTTTTGATGATGGCCATTCTGACCGGTGTGAGATGATACCTCATTGTAGTTTTGATTTGCATTTCTCTAATGATTAATGATGTTGAGCATTCTTTCATGTGTCTGTTGGCAATCTGTATCTCTTCTTTGGAGAAATGTCTATTTAGGTCTTCTGCCCATTTTTGGATTGGGTTGTTTGTTTTTTTGTTATTGAGCTGCATGAGCTGCTTGTAAATCTTGGAGATTAATCCTTTGTCCGTTGCTTCATTTGCAAATATTTTCTCCCATTCTGAGGGTTGTCTTTTGGTCTTGTTTATGGTTTCCTTTGCTGTGCAAAAGCTTTTAAGTTTCATTAGGTCCCATTTGTTTATTTGTGTTTTTATTTCCATTTCTCTAGGACCTGGGTCAAAAAGGATCTTGCTGTGACTTATGTCATACAGTGTTCTGCCTATGTTTTCCTCTAAGAGTTTGATAGTGTCTGGCCTTACACTTAGGTCTTTAATCCATTTTGAGTTTATTTTTGTGTATGGTGTTAGGGAGTGTTCTAATTTCATACTTTTACATGTACCTGTCCAATTTTCCCAGCACCACTTATTGAAGAGGCTGTCTTTTCTCCACTGTATATGCTTGCCTCCTTTATCAAAGATAAGGTGACCATATGTGCGTGGGCTTATCTCTGGGCTTTCTATCCTGTTCCATTGATCTATATTTCTGTTTTTGTGCCAGTACCAAACTGTCTTGATTACTGTAGCTTTGTAATATAGTCTGAAGTCAGGGAGCCTGATTCCTCCAGCTCCATTTTTCGTTCTCAAGATTGCTTTGGCTATTCGGGGTCTTTTGTGTTTCCATACAAATTGTGAAATTTTTTGTTCTAGTTCTGTGAAAAATGCCAGTGGTAGTTTGATAGGGATTGCATTGAATCTGTAGATTGCTTTGGGTAGCAGAGTCATTTTCACAATGTTGATTCTTCCAATCCAAGAACATGGTATATCTCTCCATCTATTTGTATCATCTTTAATTTCTTTCATCAGTGTCCTATAATTTTCTGCATACAGATCTTTTGTCTCCTTAGGTAGGTTTATTCCTAGGTATTTTATTCTTTTTGTTGCAATGGTAAACGGGAGTGTTTTCTTAATTTCACTTTCAGATTTTTCATCATTAGTATACAGGAATGCAAGAGATTTCTGTGCATTAATTTTGTATCCTGCTACTTTACCAAATTCATTGATTAGCTCTAGTAGTTTTCTGGTAGCATCTTTTGGATTCTCTATGTATAGTATCATGTCATCTGCAAACAGTGACAGCTTTACTTCTTCTTTTCCGATTTGGATTCCTTTTATTTCTTTTTCGTCTCTGATTGCTGTGGCTAACACTTCCAAAACTATGTTGAATAATAGTGGTGAGAGTGGGCAACCTTGTCTTGTTCCTGATCTTAGTGGAAATGGTTTCAGTTTTTCACCATTGAGGACAATGTTGGCTGTGGGTTTGTCATATACGGCCTTTATTATGTTGAGGAAAGTTCCCTCTATGCCTACTTTCTGCGGGACTTTTATCATAAATGGGTGTTGAATTTTGTCGAAAGCTTTCTCTGCATCTATTGAGATGATCATATGGTTTTTCTCCTTCAATTTGTTAATATGATGTATCACGTTGATTGATTTGCGTATATTGAAGAATCCTTGCATTCCTGGAATAAACCCCACTTGATCATGGTGTATGATCCTTTTAATGTGCTGTTGGATTCTGTTTGCTAGTATTTTGTTGAGGATTTTTGCATCTATGTTCATCAGTGATATTGGCCTGTAGTTTTCTTTCTTTGTGACATCTTTGTCTGGTTTTGGTATCAGGGTGATGGTGGCCTCGTAGAATGAGTTGGGGAGTGTTCCTCCCTCTGCAATATTTTGGAAGAGTTTGAGAAGGATAGGTGTTAGCTCTTCTCTAAATGTTTGATAGAATTCGCCTGTGAAGCCATCTGGTCCTGGGCTTTTGTGTGTTGGAAGATTTTTAATCACAGTTTCAATTTCAGTGCTTGTGATTGGTCTGTTCATATTTTCTATTTCTTCCTGGTTCAGTCTCGGCAGGTTGTGCATTTCTAAGAATCTGTCCATTTCTTCCAGGTTGTCCATTTTATTAGCATAGAGTTGCTTGTAGTAATCTCTTATGATCGTTTGTATTTCTGCAGTGTCAGTGGTTACTTCTCCTTTTTCATTTCTAATTCTATTAATTTGAGTCTTCTCCTTTTTTCTCTTGATGAGTCCGGCTAATGGTTTATCAATTTTGTTTATCTTCTCAAAGAACCAGCTTTTAGTTTCATTGATTTTTGCTATTGTTTCCTTCATTTCTTTTTCATTTATTTCTGATCTGATCTTTATGATTTCTTTCCTTCTGCTAGCTTTGGGGTTTTTTTGTTCTTCTTTCTCTAATTGCTTTAGGTGCAAGGTTAGGTTGTTTATTCGAGATGTTTCCTGTTTCTTGATGTAGGCTTGTATTGCTATAAACTTCCCTCTTAGAACTGCTTTTGCTGCATCCCATAGGTTTTGGATTGTCGTGTCTCCATTGTCATTTGTTTCTAGGTATTTTTTGATTTCCCCTTTGATTTCTTCAGTGATCACTTCGTTATTAAGTAGTGTATTGTGTAGCCTCCATGTGTTTGTATTTTTTACAGATCTTTTCCTGTAATTGATATCTAGTCTCATAGCGTTGTGGTCGGAAAAGATACTTGATACGATTTCAATTTTTTAAAATTTACCAAGGCTTGATTTGTGACCCAAGATATGATCTATCCTGGAGAATGTTCCATGAGCACTTGAGAAAAATGTGTATTCTGTTGTTTTTGGGTGGAATGTCCTATAAATATCAATTAAGTCCATCTTGTTTAATGTATCATTTAAAGCTTGTGTTTCCTTATTTATTTTCATTTTGGATGATCTGTCCATTGGTGAAAGTGGGGTGTTAAAGTCCCCTACTATGATTGTGTTACTGTCGATTTCCCCTTTTATGGCTGTTAGTATTTGCCTTATGTATTGAGGTGCTCCTATGTTGGGTGCATAAATATTTACAATTGTTATACCTTCCTCTTGGATCGATCCCTTGATCATTATATAGTGTCCGTCTTTGTCTCTTGTAATTGTCTTTATTTTAAAGTCTATTTTGTCTGATATGAGAATTGCTACTCCAGCTTTCTTTTGATTTCCATTTGCATGGAATATCTTTTTCCATCCCCTCACTTTCAGTCTGTATGTGTCTCTAGGTCTGAAGTGGGTCTCTTGTAGACAGCATATATATGGGTCTTGTTTTTGTATCCATTCAGCCAGTCTGTGTCTTTTGGTGGGAGCATTTAATCCATTTACATTTAAGGTAATTATCGATATGTATGTTCCTATTCCCATTTTCTTAAATGTTTTGGGTTTGTTATTGTAGGTGTTTTCCTTCTCTTGTGTTTCTTGCCTAGAGAAGTTCCTTTAGCATTTGTTGTAAAGCTGGTTTGGTGGTGCTGAACTCTCTCAGCTTTTGCTTGTCTGTAAAGGTTTTAATTTCTCCATCAAATCTGAATGAGATCCTTGCTGGGTAGAGTAATCTTGGTTGTAGGTTTTTCTCCTTCATCACTTTAAGTATATCCTGCCACTCCCTTCTGGCTTGCAGCGTTTCTGCTGAAAGATCAGCTGTTAACCTTATGGGGATGCCCTTGTGTGTTATCTGTTGTTTTTCCCTTGCTGCTTTTAATATGTTTTCTTTATATTTAATTTTTGATAGTTTGATTAATATGTGTCTTGGTGTGTTTCTCCTTGGATTTATCCTGTATGGGACTCTCTGTGCTTCCAGGACTTGATTAACTATTTCCTTTCCCATATTAGGGAAGTTTTCAACTATAATCTCTTCAAATATTTTCTCAGTCCCTTTCTTTTTCTCTTCTTCTTCTGGGACCCCTATAATTCGAATGTTGGTGCGTTTAATGTTGTCCCAGAGGTCTCTGAGACTGTCCTCAGTTCTTTTCATTCTTTTTTCTTTATTCTGGTCTGCAGTAGTTATTTCCACCATTTTATCTTCCAGGTCACTTATCCGTTCTTCTGCCTCAGTTATTCTGCTATTGATCCCATCTAGAGTATTTTTAATTTCATTTATTGTGCTTGTCATCGTTTCTTGGTTCCTCTTTAGTTCTTCTACGTCCTTGTTAAATGTTTCTTGCATTTTGTCTATTCTATTTCCAAGACTTTGGATCATCCTTACTATCATTATTCTGAATTCTTTTTCAGGTAGACTACCTATTTCCTCTTCATTTGTTAGGTCTGGTGTGTTTTGACCCTGCTCCTTCATCTGCTGTGTGTTTTTCTGTCTTCTCATTTTGCTTATCTTACTGTGTTTGGGATCTCCTTTTCACAGGCTGCAGGTTCGTAGTTCCCGTTGTTTTTGGTATCTGTCCCCAGTGGCTAAGGTTGGTTCAGTGGGTTGTGTAGGTTTCCTGGTGGAGGGAACTAGTGCCTGTGTTCTGGTGGATGAGGCTGGATGTTGTCTTTCTGGTGGGTTCGTCCACGTCTGGTGGTGTGTTTTGGGGTGTCTGTGGCCTTATTATGATTTTAGGCAGCCTCTCTGTTAATGGATGGGGCTGTGTTCCTGTCTTGCTAGTTGTTTGGCATAGGGTGTCCAGCACTGTAGCTTGCTGGTCGTTGAGTGAAGCTGGGTCTTGATGTTGAGATGGAGATCTGTGAGAGATTTTCGCCGTTTGGTATTACGTGGAGCTGGGAGGTCTCTTGTGGACCAGTGTCCTGAAGTTGGCTCTCCCACCTCAGAGGCACAGCCCTGATGCCTGGCTGGAGCACCAAGAGCCTTTCATCCACACGGCCAAGTACGTGGGGATTTTCTTGCCTTTTGGGAGGTCTGACGTCTTCTGCCAGCGTTCAGTGGGTGTTCTGTAGGAGCAGTTCCACGTGTAGATGTATTTCTAATGTATCTGTGGGAACGAAGGTGATCTCTGCGTCTTACTCTTCCGCCATCTTGCCCCTCCTCCCTGTTGCTACTCTTAACCAAGATATTGGCACATAACCCAGACCTTGCCAAATCATGTAGTTCTTCCCACTGGCTACAGTGATATATTCAGGGATGGGCATGAAGAGAATGAAATTTAATGCCAGGAATTTTGTTGAAACTACTGGGAAATAGAAGGTAGGCGTGAGGATGATGAAGGGTTAGTTTCCAGAGGCCACCACGAAAAGAAGTAGCCTGAGAATAAAGGAAAGAAATGACAGTGAGTCTTATATCTAGCCCCAGTGCCAGGTAGTGCCCCAAACCAGTATTACACTGTACTTTTTACAAGGTACTTTTTTTTCTTAAATAAGTGTTAGTTGCATTTCTGTCACCTGAAACTAAAACATCTTGATCAAAAAAAAAAAAAAAAATTGATGTTTGAAGCTAGATATGACCTTAGAGTTCATCTAAACTTGATTTTTTTCTATTAAGGAACACCCATTGGATGATAGGATAAATACACATGCTTTAGGGTCTTGGAAATGTTAATCAAAGCAAACAAGCATAAGCACGAATTTCTTTGAAGTTTTATGATTTCCTTTAATATAGCATGCACATTTTGCATTTCACTCCAAAATGTGGCTGTTGGGTATATTTGTTCCTTTGATAATTAATATGAATAATTTTATAGAGACTTAATAATCAAATAGAAATTGAAATAACATTATACTGGAAGAAAATATTTAATTTTTCCAATTTTCCCATTAATCTAATTATCGCCTAAAGAATGTATGGTTTCAAAGTTTTTAAATGGCTTTGCACTTTTGTAATGGCTTTTTTGTTGTTGCTGTTAATTCTTTCTTTTCCCTGACCAATTACTTTGGGATACCACTCTTATTTTTTACCCATCCATGTTACTGGTATCAGTCCATTTTGGCATATAATATTCAATTAATGTGGTCTTTAAAGGGTCTTTAAAGGTCAGTAGTTTCGTATTTTCAAAAATAATTCATGGAAACTTAGAGGAGGTACATCTTCAGACAAGGCAGCATTAACAACCTTTCTTCATACATTTTTTGTTATATAGATAGGTACACTACTAGAAAGATAATGCAATATTTTGGGCTTCAAAATCTTTATGAAAACATTTTGGTTGTCCTTTCCTTCTCTTATGTTGTGTGTCAGTAATTATCATTTGATTCCCATATGTGGTGAAAGCATGTATTACACGAAATCTCATTTTTCTATCTAAATAGTTTTCATTTTATTATAAATAAATTAGAAACTCAGTGTCATAACTTCTATAATAGGGAGATATTTGCTAGTAGCCATAGTAATATTTCACATTATTAATCATTATTAAGACTGATGCTCAGGGAATATGAATTATGATTATTCTGCAGTTTTGGGTCATCTCCCTCCCACCCCCAACTCAACAATCGTATGTTCTCTGACACATTTAAAAGTCAACATGTAATGTATTAAATGGTAGTCATGCTTCTTATGGGTCAGAAAACCAGCAGTTGTACCAGTGATCAAAGGAAAGGGGTTAACACATAAAATATAAATGAATCAGAAGAGCTGATGAATGAAAACTAAGAAAAAGAGAGTCAGAGAGGCTAACAGTATAAATGCTCATCCAAATATATATACATATATATATATATTTATATATATAAAACAAGAAGGCTGCATCTATAGATGTGAGGTACTACTACTCCTTTAACGATACCATCTTAATTGTACAAGGTTGGTTTAAGCATTTATCCATAACAGTTGAATATTATGGACTTGATGTCAAGAGATATCCAATTATAAATATGTATTTATGCACATTAGGTATCTTAACCCTGTTGCTAGCAAATATCTATTTATCTGTGTTATTACTCTTATTCTGATTCTCATCAAACCATCTGTTAATTAGGTACTTGGCTTTCCTTGTCACAGTGCATGCAGGAAGAGAATCTGCTAGTTCTATGAATGCAAATATTTTGATTCACATGATAGTTTTGCTGCCCACATAAATCTATGCATTTTCACGATGCTTTTAGTTATCAGTGTTGGAAGCGTCTTAGTTGACCCTCTAAGGAATAATTGAAATGTTTTTACCCAATCAAGTGTGTGAGCATGAAAAGATGAGGCTAGCATTTGGGTTATACCTAACTTATCAAAATAAATCCTTTTGGACTGTATTGGGAAAGTTTTCTGCTGGTGGTTCCATAACCTTTCTGATTGCTGCCCACCAAGTACCTATATTAAAAATGAAAAACAGAAAAAAACAACTAGACTCAGTAGAGTAAGATAATTTGTTGTCATTAGCCGAAAATTGTTTTAATAAATATACAAATTGATGATGTCTATGAGAACAGTACCCCCTTAAATATGGCATCAATGTTCAGAGTACAACTTAAAAAACTGTTTGTAGTGGTCATGTGAATCTCTCATACTCTTCCCCACTTGCTAGACTGAGTTCCCAGATTTAAGAAACTTACACTGATCTGTTGTATGCTTGCAGCAATTAGCAGAGTGCTTGCATATAGAATTACTTAATATATAAATGGTAAATTCATTAAGGCAAATTAAAAGTGAAAAGAACTATGGGTATGTGAATTCAAGAAGAAAACCTAACTTCAAAGGTGAATATTTCTTTTGCATACTTTGATCCACACTAAAGAACATCTAAAACGAATGACCTGTTTTTAACTTACTAGTATCTCTTTTAAGCTACAAGATAGGTTTCTTTCAATGAAGATTACTCTTTATTGCTTTCATGTTATGCCGGCAAGATTTTCTTTTTTCCAGGTCTATACTCCTTTCTCCTTTCCCATGACTTCAAACTTGTAGTGATGGAGAAACTTTACTAATTAATTCCCTTTAGACACAGCAATAAACTGGACAACTTCTGTTGCTTTTGAAAGGTAGACATTTGTTTTACATTTTTCAGTTCTTGTGCTTAAAGTGATCCTGTGTTTGCTAAGGTACAACTGAAGAATACCTTTTGAAAATTGTTTGGGGGTACTTGTATAATATGAATCATAGCCAATTATATCTTTTGTGCTTATTAATAGATTTTTTCAAGTTGTTTTCTTTTGAAATATCTATGAAAATCTTTATTCTTCTTAAAACCTGTGTTTTAAAAGTTTTCTTTATGCATCTTGATAATTATCTGAACCCTCTGAAATACATTAGCATTTTTTTATCTGGTTTGAAAAGAAAGCTTGGATTGTGATGCCTTAATGAGGGCACTTAGTAATGCTTTAGCTTTTACCAAAGGCTATCTTCAATGTCCTTGTGCTGATATTTCTTCACATTTTACAGATGATACAAAATAATGTGTTACTTCTATGCTCTAGTTTTACAAGAGCAAGATTTTACTGCATCATTCAAAGGCAGTGTTCAACCTTATTCAGGGGCTGAAAAGCTGCTCTGGGTACCGGTGATATCTCATCAATGTAGTCACAACCCACTCACATAAATACTGCCATGATTTGTAGTTCCCTTTTATTTTTGGCCTTGTGTGATATCCCTTTCTTTCTTGTAAGGTTTCTCTTGTCAAGAAAAGTTTTAATTTAAGTTTTATCTTTTTAAAATTCATTTTAATTTAAAATTTCTGAATTAATACCTTATTTACATTATATTTGCATTATAATTTCATGTATTTGAAAGTGATTTGATGAGAACATTATGGCATAAGTTAGATGCAAGTCATGCTACTAGAGAAAGAGAGGAATTTGAAACTTTAGAATGTTAAAATTAGATGTAAGTTTAGTCATCTGGAGAAGGGGGAACTAACAGTCTAATAGGAACAAAACCCTGTCCTTGGCTTTAGTTCAACCCATCTTGACATCAGAGTCTTCCTAGTGAAAGATGAAAACGGAATTTGTCGGAAATAATGAAAATGATAAAAATTGGATGGATACCAGTGTCATATTTCTAAATGACTAATCTAGTCTAAATAATTCTTCCCTATAGAAAATTCTCTTGAGGCAAAGGAGAAAAGGAATAAAATAAATGTAAATAATTCTTTAAATATTTTCTTTTTGCATTTCCAGGGAGAATCTTGCCCTCTTTCTAGGGACTTTGCATGAATTTTAAATATTGCTATGTGTGACTATTGAAATGGTAACAACAAGAAATTTGGTTAAGCTCATGAATGACTCTTTAGAGATATCATTTCAGAACTAAACATTTTTTGCCAGACTCTGTCACAAATCTATGACACTAGTCAAAACAAAAATTGAAGTCACAATAAAAATACTTTTGAAGGGCTTATGTCTATCCCAAAGAATAGTTTCTTGCCTTAGCTCCTGTAATAAAGACCTCTTACCACACCACAACAGCAGCTTTGCATTGCACAGCCCATGATTCCCGAGATTTAACGATATAAAATTTATAGATATTTCTTCAAGACTTCATGAACGAACAGACTTTTAAACCTTTATTCATGTTACAAGGTTTGCTTGGATGGAATGCCCTACAAATCTTTCTATCCTCATATGGTAAGATCATAGTCATTCTTCTAGATATATGTTAAAGTGAACTAATTAAGATGTAAAGATTGAACCTATACTTTCCAAGATTGAATACATTACACAATCTTGGATTTAATTTATCCATCTTGTGTGTGTATACATTTTAATATAAATACATGGTGACTTAGGTTAAAAACCATTTAGTCAACTTGGGATACTTTCACAGGCTGGATTCAAAGGCAACCTGATATAAGGAAAGCTCCTGCTAATAGCTCTCTTAAAAACACATAATTTGGATAGGGGGTGAGATCAAGATGGTGGCGTAAGAAGACCCTGAACTCACTTCCTCCTATAAATACATCAAATCTACAACTACTTATAGAGCAACTCTCATTGAGAATGACCTAAAAACTAGCAGAACAGCTCTTCTACAACCAAGACTTTAAAGAAAGAACCACAAGGAACCTGGTGGAAGAAGAAGAGAAGAGATCTAGTTGGGAACCACACCCCTAGCGGGTGACCCAGAAGAGGAGGGGAATATCACCAGCTTGGGCATCCTCCGTAAGAGTGAGGGGTACAAGCCCCATACAAGGCACCCCATCCCTGGGGTCTGACACCAGGAAGAGAAATTCTTTTAGATGGTTTGAAAACCAGGAGGGCTTACCAAAGGGCTGTAAGAAACTGAGACTTCACTCTTGAAGAGCATACACACAGACTTGCTTGCTCCCAGTTCCAGCACAAAGGCACCAGATTGAAAACTGCCTGGTGTTCTGACCACCCTGCCAGGACCACCCCAGCATGCATCCCATTCCACACTGGGCTCCTATTCCAGCCTCTCCCACCTTAGCATTGCTCCCAGCTAAGGTGAAAACCACCATTGCCAATGCACAAAGAAAACGGAAACACTAATTTGAAAACATATATACACCTCAATGTTCACAGAAGCATTATTTACAATAGCCAAGAGAGAAAAATAACCTAAGTGTCCATCAACAGATGAATGGGTAAAAAAGGTGTGGTACATATAAATACACAATGGAATATGATTCAGCCATAGAAAAGAATGAAATCTTGCCATTTTGACAACATGGATGGATCTAGTGGGTATTAAGCTTAGTGAAATAAGTCAGACAGAGAAAGACAAATACTGTATGTTTTCAATTGTATGTGGAATCTAGAAAATAAAATGAATGAATATAACAAAAAAGAAATAGGCTCACAGATACAGAGAACAAACCACCTAGTGGTTACCAGTGGGGAGAGTGGGCAAGAAAGGTGAAGGGGGTTAAGGGGTACAAACAACTAGGTATAAAATAAACAAGGTACAAGGATGTAATGTAGAGCACAGAGAATATAGACAATATTTTATAATAACTTTATATGGAGCATAATCCATAAAAATATAAATACTATGTTGTACATCTGAAACAAATATAATATTGTACATTAACTATACAGCAATAAAAACAAAAGCAAAAAAGTACATAATTTGGAATTGACTAATTTAACTCCACAGCAAAGCCTACTCTGATATCTCCTAACAATGCTTAAAAGCAAGCATCAAAAGATCAAGCTTAACGTCAAGGAAATCAACTAACTGTTGCAGAAAAAAAAAAAATTGTCTGTTAAACATCAGAAAAACTCAGGCAATCAAGAACGTAGCATCATAATGACAAGAATACAATAAAAAAATTGCTAAATATGTGAAGAATCCAGAAAATGTCACCAAGAACTAGGAACAGGACGAGTCAACAGAAACAGATTAAGAAATGACAAAGGCAATGGAGTCAACAGAAAAGAATGTTAACACAGCTATTAGAATCAAGTACATTAATAAACAGAAAACTATGAACCTAGCTGAGAGGCTAGGGCAGTTCTTAGGAATACCAAGGCATATCTCTTAGTACCTAGCTTGATCCTGGTTGTTAGGAACTTGTTCTTTTTCTATGTTTATACTATGCAAGCATGAATTGTGGGAAAGCTGGAATACTTCTATAAATATTGTGCATAGTAGACATTGGGATAAAGAATATTACCGGAGGTAGAGACATTTGATAATGATAATGGAGTCAGTTCATAGTTGGAGATATCAGCACTTATCCTACAATTGATAAAACAATTAGACAATCAGTAGAAGACTTGAAAATACCAAGAGCTAGTGAACCTAATCAATATTAATAAAACACTATAAGTAACAAACATATAACACACATATTTTTGAAGTTCACAAAGAGATACCATATATCAGTCCATAAAACAAGACTTAATACATTTAAAAGAGTTAAATCAAACACAATATATTCTGTGGCCATAACAGAATTAAATTAGTTACCAATTAAAAAATAAATACCTGATGGTAAATGGGATTGTTTCCTTAATTTCTCTTTCTGATTTTTCGTTGTTAGTGTATAGGAATGCAAGAGATTTCTGTGCATTAATTTTGTATCCTGCACCCTTCCCAAATTCATTGATTAGTTCTAGTAGTTTTCTGGTGGCATCTTTAGGATTTTCTATGTATAGTATCATGCCATCTGCAAACAGTGACAGTTTTACTTCTTCTTTTCTGATTTGGATTCCTTTTATTTCTTTTTCTTCTCTGATTGCCATGGCTAGGACTTTCAAAACTATGTTGAATAAGAGTGGTGAGAGTGGACATCCTTGTCTTGTTCCTGATCTTTGTGGAAATGCTTTCAGTTTTTCACCATTGAGAGTGATGTTTGCTGTGGGTTTGTTGTATATGGCCTTTATTATGTTGAGGTAGGTTCCGTCTATGACCATTTTCTAGAGAGTTTTTATCATAAGTGGGTGTTGAATTTTGTCAAAGCTTTTTCTGCATCTATTGAGATGATCATATGGTTTTTATTCCTTGACTTGTTAATATGGTGTATCACGTTGATTGATTTGCGTATATTGAAGAATCCTTGCATCGCTGGGATAAATCCCACTTGATCATAGTGTATGATCCTTTTAATGTGTTGTTGAATTCTGTTTGCTAGTATTTTGTTGAGGATTTTTGCATCTATATTCATCAGTGATATTGGTCTGTAATTTTCTTTTTTTGTGATATCTTTGTCTGGTTTTGGTGTCAGGGTAATGGTGGCCTTGTAGAATGAATTTGAGACTGTTCCTTCCTTTGCAATTTTTTGGAAGAGTTTGAGAAGGATAAGTGTTAGCTCCTCTCTAAATGTTTGATAGAATTCAGCTGTGAAGCCAACTGGTCTTAGACTTTGTTGGAAGATTTTTAATTACAGTTTCAATTTCATTACTTGTGATAGGTCTGTTTATATTTTCTAATTCTTCCTGGTTCACTCTTCAAAAACTGTACCTTTTGAAGAATTTGTCCATATCTTCATGGTTGTCTATCACATTGCAACAAAAAGAATAAAATACCTAAGAATAAACCTGCTTAAGGAGGCAAAAGACTTGTACTCAGAAAACTATAAAACACTGATGAAAGAAATCAAAGATGACATATGCAGATGGAGAGATATACCATGTTCTTGGATTGGAAGAATCAATATTGTGAAAATGACTATACTACCCAAAGCAATCTACAGATTCAGTGCAATCCCTATCAAGCTTTCAATGGCATTCTTCACAGATTTAGATCAAACAATTTTACAATTTGTATGGGAAGACAAAAGACCCCAAATAGCCAAAGCAATCTTGAGAAAGAAAAATGGAGCTGGAGGACTCAGATTTCCTGACTTCAAACTATACTACAGTAATCAAGACACTATGGACTGGCACAAAAACAGACATATAGATCAAGGGTATAGGATAGAAAGCCCAGAGATAAACCCACGCACATGTGGTCACCTAATTTATGAGAAAGTGGGCAAGAATATACAGTGGAGAAAAGACAGTCTCTTCAATAAGTGATGCTGGGAAAACTGGACAGCTACATGTAAAAGAATGAAATTAGAACACTACCTAATACCATACACAAAAATAAACTCAAAATGGATTAAAGACCTAAATGTAAGACCAGACACTATAAAACTCTTAGAGGAAAACATAGGAAAAACACTCTTTGACATAAACCACAGCAAGATCTTTTTGACCCAGCTCCTAGAGTAATGAAAATAAAAACAAAAAGAAACAAATGAGACCTAATGAAACTTAACAGCTTTTGCACAGCAAACCCTCAGAATGGGAGAAAATATTTGCAAACGAAGCAACGGACAAACGATTAATCTCCACAATATATGAACAGCTCATGGAGCTCAATAACAAAGAAAAACAACCCAATTAAAAAATGGTTGGAAGACCTAAATAAACATTTCACCAAAGAAGACATTCAGATGGCCAAGAGGCACATGAAAAGATGCTCAACATCACTAATTATTAGAGAAATTCAAATCAAAACTAAAATGAGATATTACCTCACACCAGTCAGAATGACCATCATCAAAAAATCTACAAACAATAAATGCAGGAGAGGGTGTGGAGAAATGGGAACCCTTTTGCACTGTTGGTGGGAATGTAATTTGATACAGCCACTATGGAGAACAGTATGGAGGTTCCTTAAAAAACTAAAAATAGAACTACCATATGACCCAGAAATCCCACTACTGGGCATATACCCTGAGAAGACCATAATTCAAAAGGACACATGTACTCCAATGTTCATTGCAGTACTATTTACAATAGCCAGGACATGGAAACAACCTAAGTGTCCAATGACAGATGAATGGATAAAGAAGGTGTGGTACATATACACAATGGAATATTACTCAGCCATAAAATGGAACGATATTGGGTCATTTGTAGAGATGTGGATGGACCTAGAGTCTGTCATATATAGTGAAGTAAGCCCGAAAGAGAAAAACAAATATCGTATATTAAGGCATATATGTGGAATCTTGAGAAGTGGTACAGATGAACCTACTTGCAGGGCAGAAAAAGAGACTTAGATGTAGAGAACGGACATGTGGACACAGGGAGGGAAGGGGTGGGGGACGAATAGGGGGATTAGGTTTGACATAAATACACTACCATGTGTAAAATAAGATAGCTACTGGGAACCAGCTGTATAATACAGGGAGCTCAGCTCGGTGCTCTGTGATGATGGGTGGAATGGGGGGAATGGGAGGGAGCTCCAAGAGGGAGGGGATATATGTATACATATAGTGATTCACTTCATTGTACAGCAGAAACTAACACAACATTGTAAAGCAATTATATTCCAATAAAAAAAAGACACCTGAAAAATCCCCAATTATTTGAACATTAAGTAACGTATTTCCAAATAATGCAAAAGAGAAATCATAAAATATTTCAAGATTAACGATAATGAAAACATAACACATCAAAAAATTCTATAAAAATATGAGCAAGTTAAATCTTAAGTAAGTAATAAGTGTAAGGATGGAAATAATAAAGAGCAGAGATCAATGGAATAGAAAACAGAGAAACAGTAGAGATGAAAAATAAAACCAAAGGATGTGTCTTTAAAAATATTAAAGTTGATAACCCTGTCACAATACAGATCAAGAAAAAAAGAAAACATAAAATACCAATATAAGGAAATACAGAGGAACAAGATAGTAAAACCATCAAACAATAAACAGCATTTACAACAGAACTAGATGGGAAGTCCTAATGTGCTCTAATGTATAAGCAGGTGGGGACAAACGAATAAGAACCAAAGGTCTGCATGGTATTGATCCTATGTGGGAAGAAGAAGGAATGAACTGAGAGAGTATCTGCTGATCCAAGAACAGAAGAACCTCAGAATAGTCAGGAAGTATTTCCTGGAGAGCAGATTTCTCCAATCTGAGAACAACAGCTGAAACCTGGAGGGGTTTTGCCCTTTCCAATACTAGTTTTGCCCTTTCCAATACTGACCTCAGGTTAGAAAGATTGAGTAAGACCTCCCCCTGCAAAAAAATTCGTATGTTGAAGTCTTAACCCTCAATGTTTGAGAATGTGGCTGTATCAGGAGAGAAGACCATTAAAGAGGTAAGTAAGTTAGAATGACGTTATATGGGTGGGCCCTAATACAATCTGATTGTTGTCCTCATAAGAAGAGGAGATTAGAACACAGAGGACACAAAGACCAAGGGATGACCATGTACGGACACAGAGACAATCAGCCATCTGCAAGCCAAGGAGAGAGGCCTCAGAAGAAACCAAACCTACTGACACCTTGGTCTTGGACTTCCAGCCTCTAAACTGTGAGAAATAAACTTCTGTTATTTAAGCCACCCAAATTCATGGTATTTTTTTTATGACAACCCTAGCAAACTGATACTTAAACAAAACAAGGAAAGCTCAGAAAGCAAGCAACTAGATTATTTAAGCCCACACATAAGTAACAGATAAGAATGCTCAGTGATGTTAAGAAGTTTCCTGAAACACATGTGATTCCAAAAGTTCAGGAAAATTAATTTTACCTAAGAATCGGCAACAGAAATATGTCAAAATCAAGTCCTATACAAAATCATTATAAAGAAAAAGAGAATAAGTTGCAGAATAACATTCTTACTGATGGTGAAAACAGGCCAGAAACAGGCGCCTTAGAAAACTGACCCATAACAATTAAATTATAAAGAACACAAGAGCAAATAAAGATAACAGGTGATGACTCAAGATAAATAGAAGATTAAAAATGAGGGGGACAAAAACTTAAAAATCAGAAGTAAATAAAGTGTTCAAATATTTGAGAAAACATGACAATTATTAAATCTATGAAAAATGAATGAACATATGAATTATAGCAGTCCTTGAAGAGGAACCAAAGTAAGGAAACAAATATATTAAAAATCTTTATTTATGGAAAAGAATCCAGACTAACTAAACCTTTCCATGTGATTACAGAGGAAATTTTAGGGCAGCAAAAGTCCCACACCATTTCCTTAACACAATTGACTAATTTATTGGTTGGCCTCCTGTATTAATACCTCTTTTTTCATTTATGCCAGAACTGTATTGATCTAATCTTCGATTCTCTTTCAGGGGCTGCTGAACTCATCCTTGATTCTGTCAAACTATCCTCAATCTGTATAATTGGTTCCTGTGTGGTTGTAGGTAGGTAAATTCACTGTAGGATGTTACAAGTATTTTCCACCCTTCTTCTGGGACCTGTAGTCATGTAAGCCTTTCTTACATTTTATCATTTTCATGCTGCATGAAATAACTCATATTTTTTCAGGTTGATTTTGAAAAGAAGCACTTACTTTATATTGAAGCAAATGAAAATATTCACCTGCATTCTTGTTATTAACACTTTACAGAGAAAGGGAGAGAACAAAAGTACATGTTACTAACATTTGAAATATGTTATGAAATACAATAATAAAAACCTCTAAGAAATCTATGTAGAATATAATAGGTAAGTTATGTAGTTCACTGTATATAGTACCAGAAGCTTAATCCATATGATTATGTAACAGTCATGTGGTTACTATTTATTTGACAAGCTATATTAGAATCTGACTCTTGCTCCTGACTCCTGACTAATATTTTGGACAAATTAATTTCTCTCACTGAGAATATCTGAACTCACAGGCTTGATCATCTATTTATACAAAGGACAAGTAAACTTGATTTTCAGAATAAGAAACACACTTTCTCTTAAGAGATTTGACCAATCGCTTTATTCACAAAAATACCAAATTTGCCAAATAGCATTTGTTGCCTAATAAATAATCACCCCCAATAAAGAAGGGTTTTGTTGCTGCAGCTCTTGCTGTGCTGAATCTCACTAAAGTTCTATTTTGTCCCTGAACTCCAGAGCCAAAAATCGTGTATTGTAATAAGGTGCAATAAATTTAAACATAAATAGTTAGAACCCTTAGGAAAAATAATTTGTCAATACAGAAATAGTTCAAAGATTAAACTACTCTGAAGAAGCCGCTTTTTAGGGAAAATTACACCTTGACTTTAATGTACCTCACCTTGTGGCAGTAGAAAACAAAAAAAAGAAAGAAAATCAAACACTCACTTTACTCGCAAGGGTTCACACTTAAAACTCTAATCCTTTGACTTCACTAAATTCTGTCTTGAGGCATAAACTTAGTGGATACACAATGGGCTCCTATAAGCTTAGAATAATTTTAAACCTATTTCCTGAGAAGATTAAAATATTGCATATATTTATTTTCAAATATTTTCTAGAAAGTGGTTTTTGACAAATGTTTCATCTAAAAAATTTATATCTATAAATAAGATGCAAAAGAGTCAATAAGAATAAAAATATAGGGGCAATGGACCAGTGGACAGTGGTTGAGTGTTTTACTGAATCACATGAAGTTTTCCTCATCTACACGCCTGCAGCTGATCCAAAACATGCTCAGATGATACACAGATATCATCCAGAGCTTAACATAATGACTTTCTTTTTTTGTTCCATGCACTGATCAATTGCTAGTATATTTAAAGACATAATCTTAATTTTCATCCTCTTGATTGTGTCTGGCTAGGAGACCACTTAGTGAATTGAGTGAAAAAACAGTTCATTAAAGCAAACCTAATTTCTACTTTACTCAGAAGTGACCCATCCTGAACTTAGTGAAGCTGGAGACTTATGTTTGGAAACAGCCCACAAATTTTATTTTCAGAATTCTTTAATACAAAGCCCAAGAATCTTATTTAGATTTTTTGCTGACTTGAGTGCTCTCAATGAGAGAACTTCAGGGATTAGCTAGGTTTGATCTTGGCGGCAATAGTGCTGATCTGTGTGGGAATGTACATGAGCGTGTGGAGACAGGAGGTGTGTGTGTATATTATTTTGGTTTGGTTCTGCTTGATGGGGGTGTGGTGGCATGGTAGTGAACAGACTATAAACCATTCATTCTGTCTTTTCAGTTCCTTTCTTGTATATATATAAAAAAAAAATTGCTGTTTTTGTTTTTTCACATGTTGTCTTTCTGAAAAGGTACTGTTTTCTAATACAGTGTTTCTTTCTAGCTTTTGAAAGCTGTTAAAAATGATTGTTGTAAGTAAGTCAATTTATATCTCAGTGTTGAGGGCTGCAGTATCCTTATTGACATTCCCATCTATTACCTAAAAATATCTAATTATCAATAACTTATTAAGCCTATTCTTATTATATATACTTTTTTTTTTTAAGAAAGACTTTTTAAAAATTTTTATTTATTTTTGGCTGTGTTGGGTTTTCGTTGCTGCATGTGGGCTTTCTCTAGTTGCGGCGAGCGGGGGCTACTTTTCGTTGCAGTGCCTGGGCTTCTCATGGAGGTGGCTTCTCTTGTTGCGGAGCATAGGCTCTAGGCGCATGGGCTTCAGTAGTTGTGGCTCGCGGGCTCTAGGGCGCAGGCTCAGTAGCTGTGGCGCACAGGCTTAGTTGCTCCACGGCATGTGGGATCTTCCTGGACCAGGGATGGAACCCATGTCCCCCTGCATTGGCAGGCGGATTCCTAACCACTGCACCACCAGGGAAGTCCTATTCTTATTATATTTTATAAAGTAAAATGGTCACTGTATATAAACAAATAAAAATATACTTACTGTAGTAGTTTGTCTCAGATGGTGGGTATACCATAAGGGAAACCAGTGAGCCAAACTTGGATTAAACCTATGTTCTTACAAACATTAGTAACATAACTTTGGGAAAATTATTTATTCTGTCATCCTGAGGGTTTTTATCTGAAAAATTGAGATAATAATAATAGTAATAATATCACATTAATCTTTACAATATTTTAAACATAGCAGGTAATTGGAAATTATTACTTTGAATTTGGATCTGCATATGCATCGCCTAACTTTTCCTCTTGTAATATTTATTTGCATTGATGGTTCTTAAAAAAACCTGATCAGATAAACTATGTACTTGCCATGTGTTGATACAGCCTACTGGAAAAAAAATGGAAAAGTGTTCTTAATACCAACGTCCTTTTAAGAAAAAGGGGTATCAAAATGTAGAAGGGGGTCTTCCAGCAGTATTATCTATAGTACAATTTTTATATTTTCAAATTGCTAACCAAATTAAATCAAATTCTTTCAGAATGCAAGCACTAAGTGAAATTCTTACAGGCATTGTGTTAACTTAGGTTACTTCCATTAGCATTATTATTTGCAAAAAGTGTGTGATGGCATCTTCCATGAATTTTATATATATAAAATTATTAATTACAGTAATTAAATTATTTTACCTCAAAACTTAAAAAAATAATAATTTATATCATCCAATTGCTGTAAAGCAGCGAAAATTTCACTCATTCCTCTCTAGTTTAACCCACTGCAGTTATTAAATCTGAACTCCAAGAATCCTGAAATGCTAAATTTATTCATAATTGAATTTGAAATTGTTTAACAGTTGATACTGGACAACAAGGCCTTAACCTTTTCTTCATCTTGACTGAAAACCAAATAGGATGCTTCTTGCCTGTGGGCTCCTGACTTTCCCCTCACCCTGACCCTTAAGGACTCAAGATGGCCTAACCACAGAGGTCCCTCCCCTCTCTTTTCCTGGAACATTTACTTTAGAAAACTTGTAATTGTAATTTCTTTCTCTGCCCCTTTGAGAATTTAAATATTTCAAAAAGCTTCTTTCATGATCCAGCAATTCCACTTCCAGGATATATCTGAAGGAAAAAAAAAAACACATATTCAAAAAGATATCTGCACCCCAATGTTCATTGTAACATTACTTACAATAGCCAAGACATGGAAACAATCTAAACATCCATCAATAGATGAATGGATTTTAAAAAAGTGATAAAATAAAAAATATATATATTATACAATAAAATTCAGTCATTAAAAAATGATGAAATCTTGCCATTTGAGACAACATGGACGGACCTTGAGAGCATTACACTAAATGGAATATGTCAGACAGAAAAAGATAAATATCACATGATCTCACTTATATTTGGAATCTTAAAAAACAAACAAAAGCAAGCTCATGGATGTAGAGAACAGATTTGCAGTTGTCTGAGGCACAGGGTTGTGGGTAGGCAAAATGAGTGAAGGGGGTCAAAAGCTGCAAATTTTCACTTACATAATGAATAAGTCATAGGGATATAATGTACAGCATGGTGACTATAGTTAATAATACTGTATTTTATATTTGAAAGTAGCTATGAGAATGGATCTTGAAAGTTCTCATCACAAGGGAAAAAAACTGTAACTACATATGGTGACAGGTATTAACTGGACTTATTTTGGTGATCATTTTGCAATATATACAAATGTAAAATTATTACATTGTGCACCTGGAACTAATATAATGTTATGTCCATTATATCTCAAATACATACATACATGCATACATGTATAAATTCCCCTTGCCAGTTTTACCACCAGGGGCTGTTTTTCTCAAGGACCTGGGAGCCATTTCTTTGAAATGTAATCATCAAGGAAAATAGGGCCCCTGTTCCCCAGTCTCTGTGGGAGGGTAGGAGCCTAACTGAGAGGGAGCCTTGCTCCAACTTGTAAAACTACCACCTGTTCTGAAGGAAGGAGAAAGTTTACTTTTCCTTTGGGTACAGCCAATTAGCAAACACTGAAGAACTACAATGCCCCTCACCCAGCTCTTAAAAACTCTTCTCTTTTGTTTCAGTGGAACTGAGTTCAGAATTCATTCTGGTCTCTCTCCCCTATTGCCTAGAATAAATTTGATCTTGCCTGTTTAACATTGCCCAGTGTAATTTTTGCTTTAAGAATGTCCAATAAATCAGCTTGAACTTTTCTTATTATAAAATATGTGAGTAGTAACACATGTCCCCCGTGAAGATCACTTGGATAAACTTTTGCATAAATAATTATACTCTTGTTTCCGTACTTGAAATGAAAAACAGGAGAAAAAGCATGGTGAGTAGAAAATAGAAAGGGTTTTCCAAGAAAGGTTGAAAATAAATCATAAGATAACAAGGAGCTAATAATTAAGAAAATATTCACAAAAATAAATTTTGTATGGGTGTTCATAAGACTTTTTATGTAATTAAAATCTAGAACCCATTTAAATGTCTGATATTGAGCACTCAATATATATTAGATATTATCATATTTATAGAAAGTGATATCAGACTTTAAATGAATGACATTTGATTTTTAAAAGGGATATATTATAAAAGGATTAAATTTTGTTTTCAGACCAACAGTGGGGCCCAACAACAAAAAGGATCTGATGAAGCTATCAGGGAGAATTTGGTCCCTTCTCTCTAATTTGGCTCCCAGAAGCTGACTCTGAGGTTGAAACTTTAGACTACTTAGAGTAAGTAACTATATTGTGTATCTACATTATTCTCCACTTATTTTAGATATGGTACTTAAAAACTAGCCCCCTTTGCTTGTGTTTCCTGGGTATAAGCTGGGATACATTAGAATATAATTTGTACAAAAAATTACACAAATAACAATGCTAGAGATGACACAATCAAAATAGGATAATTGTAATTTAATGCAAAGTTCTGTTCTGTATTTGGTGCATATAGTATTCAACAAAATTTAATTTCCAGGAATTTGAGATTTTCCTATGGTATTGCTTTCCTTTTTAAAAACTTTATCTAATTGTCATTTATTCTGTTTTTTCCCCCAGCTTTATTGAGATATAAATGACATATAACCTTGTGTAAGTTTAAGGTGTACAAAGTGTTGATTTGATACATTCATATATTGCAAAATGATTACCACCATAGCATTAGCTAACACCACCATCCTGTCACATAATTACCATTTCCTTTTTGGGTGAGAACATTTAAGATCTACTCTCTTACCAACTTTCAAGTATACAGTTGACACTTGAAGAAACACAGGTTTGAACTACATGGGTTCACTTGTATGTGGATTTTTTTTTCAATGGTAAATACTACAGTACTATACCGTCGGAGGTTGGTTGAATCTGCGGATATGGATTCTTGAATATGGAGCAACCACATATTTGAAGGAACCGAGTATACAGAGGGCCACCTATAAGTTATATGCAGATTTTTGACTGTGTGGAAGGTCTATGCTCCTAACCTCTGTGTTTTTTCAAGGTCAACTGTATAGTACAGTGTTATTAGCTATTATCACCATGCTGTGCTTTAGATCCATAGAACTTGTTAATCTTAGAACTGGGAGTTTGTACCCTTTGGCCAATATTTTCTCATTTCCCCATTGCCCCAGCTATCTAATACACTATAGGATTTTAGATCAGTTTACATTTCATTGACTTTTGATCCTGCATATTGTCTGTCTAATTGACTGTAGCATGTAAACTTAAAAAGAATGTGTATTCTGCAGTTGTAGGTTGTAGTGTCCTATAAATGTCAATTAGATTCAGCTGGTTGATTCTGAGCTTCTGTGTCTTTACTGATATTTTATCCAGGTGTTATATCAACTACTGAGACACAGGTCTCAATGACTTATACCGTACGTGTGCAATTGTCTATTTCTCCCCTTAATATTCTCAATTTTCTTCATGTACTTTTGAGGCGCTGTTATTAGATGTGTATACATTTATAATTGTTATGTCTTCCTAATGAATTGCCCCTTTAATCTTTATGTAAGGTCAATATTTATCCCTGGTAATAAGCTTTGTCATGAATTCACCTGATACTGAAATTGTTAGCTCAATCCTCTTATCCTTATTGTTTTCATGGTGTTTATTTGTCCATCCATTTACTTTCAGCCTATCTGTGTCTTATTAAAATTTTTCTCCTAAAGGCAACATTTGATTGGTCATGATTTTTATTCATTCTATCAGTATTTCTTTATAGTTGTAGTGGTCAGGCTATTAACATTTAATGTAATGATCAATATGGTTGGATTGGTCTACCAATTTATTATTTGTTTTATGTTTGCTCCCTTTCCTTTTGTTCCTCATCCCCCCTTGCATACCCTCTTTTGGATTATATTTTATTGTCACTGTTATCCCATTTCAATTTATCTTGACTTTTGGTGTATTTCTAGTGTGTTTGTGTGAGAACATGTGCACATCAGTGTGTGTATGTGTGTGTATTTGCTTTAGGAATTATACTATAACACAAAAACTTTCACAATTAACTTAGAACTAATATAGTAACACTGGATATAAAATACCTTGCAAACTTATAGGTATTATACCTTTAATGACTTCTGCAATGACCTTTATGCTAGAGGAGTGATGTACATTACATCCCTATATTCAGAATCATACCAGACAATGTTATGATATTGGATGTAAGCAATCACATATTTTATTTTATTTTATTTTATTATTTATTTATTTATTTATTTATTATTTATGCCTGCATTGGGTCTTCGTTTTTGCACGCAGGCTTTCTCTAGTTGCGACCAGCGGGGGCTACTCTTCATTGCAGTGCGTGGGCTTCTCATTGTGGTGGCTTCGCTTGTTGTGGAGCACAGGCTCTAGGTGCATGGGCTTCAGTAGTTGTGTCACTTGTGCTCAGTAGTTGTGGCTTGCGGGCTCTAGAGCGCAGGCTCAGTGGTTGTGGTGCACAGGCTTAGTTGGTCCGTGGTATGTGGGATCTTCCCGAACCAGGGTTTGAACCCATGTCCCCTGCATTAGCAGGCAGATTCTTAACCACTGTGCCACCAGGGAAGTCCCAGTCTCATATATTTTAAAGAACTTAAGAGGAAAATAGTTTTTTTAAGTATATTTACTCAGGTATTTACCACTTTTATTGTTACTGCATCCTCAAAGATCCACATTTCCATCTGGTGTCTGTCATCTCTCTTCAGTGTGAAGGACTTTCTTTAGCAATTCCTATGGAGCAGTTATGCTGTTGCTGAATTCTTAGTTTTCTTTCATTTGAGAATGCTTTTGTTCTTGAAGGGTATTTCCCTGGGTATTTTTTATGCCCCAGTCTCTTTCTCCTTTCATTCTAGTATTCCAATACACATTTGTTAGTTCTTTTGGTAATACTTTACCCCAGGTCCCTGCAGCTGTGTTCATTTTATTGAATTGTGTTTCTCTTTTTTTTCAGACTGTGTAATTTCTATTGACTTATTTTTAAGATCACTATCTATTTGTTCTGATGCTTATATTTTACTATTGATATTTCATATTATCTTTAAATTTCAGAAATTTTAATTTTCAGTACTGAAATTTCCATTTGGTTCTTTTCTATAGTTTCTATTTCTCTCCTGAGTGTTCCAGTTATTGAAAGTGCTTCATGTAATTCCCTTTGCTTCATGTTGGTGAGTTATAAAAACTGATTTAAATATTTATCTGATAATCTCAACATTTGGATCATCTTGGAGTTGACATCTTAGTTCAAGATGCTATATAACAAAGTACCATAGATTGGATTGTTTAAGCAATAAAAATTTCTTATAGTCCTGGAAGTTGAGAGTTCAAAGATCAAGGCACTAGAATACTTGGTGTCTGGTGAGAGCCCACTTCCTGGTTTGTAGAAGGCCATCTTCTCCTTTGTTCCTACATGGGGAAGAAAGAGAGGGAAACAAACTCACCTGTGACTCTTATAAGGGCACTAATCCCATTCATGAGGGCTCCACCCTCAAAATATCATCTAATCCTAATTACCTCCCCAAGGGCCTACCTTTAAAACCATCACATTGGGGGTGGGGTTTCAACATGTGAATTTTGAAGGG
Organism: Eubalaena glacialis; assembly: GCF_028564815.1. NCBI lineage: Eukaryota > Metazoa > Chordata > Mammalia > Artiodactyla > Balaenidae > Eubalaena > Eubalaena glacialis. The sequence goes on along the minus strand of NC_083724.1, from coordinate 63,315,200 downwards.
ACACATGCAGTCGACAGAAATATGTCCTAATTTTCTTTCTACCTGAGAATTGGCCACATTTTCCTGGATTATTGTATGTTGTGTAATTTGGGGTTACATCCTGGAAATTTTGAATCCTTTGTTGTGTAAACTGTGGTTCCAGTCGAAAATCTTCTGGAGAATCTTGTTTTTGTTTTAGCAGTTTACCAGTGCAGGTACTTTTGGACTGTAAGTTTTGTCTCACCTCTTGTGGGCAGCAGTTCAAATAGCACATCAATTCTTTGTCTTTGCTACATTGGTCTGAATGTAGCAAAACATTCTTTCTGAGCATACGTGGTTCACAGGTTAGTCTGAAGTTTGAGCAGTGCTTCAAGTTGCAGTTTAGTGATCAATGCCTTTGCTGTGCTGACTTGGATTTAGTTCATCTATATGTAGTTCAAGGGTGAATAAAGCAGCTATACACATCCATTTGTAGATTTCTGTGTGGATATGAGTTTTAAACCTCATTTGGGTAAATACTAAGGAACATGATTGTTGGATCATATGGTAAGAGTATTTTTAGTTTTCTAAGAAACTGCCAAACTATCTTCCAAAATAGCTAAAAATGGTACATTCTCATCATTAATGAATGAGAGTTCCTTTTGTGCCACATCTTTGCTAGCATTTGTGTTGTTAATGCTTTGGATTTTGGCCATTCTAATACTTGCATAGTGGTTTCTTGTTGTTTTGACTTACAATTCCTTAATGACATCTGATATTGAACATCCTTTCACATGGTTATTTGCAAGTTGTGTATCTTCTCTGGTGAGGTGTATGTTCAGGACTTTTGTCCATTTTTAAATTGGGTTTGTCATTTTCCTATTGTTGAATTTATCTTTCTTAAAAAATTACTTCTTCCTGAATTCTTTCCCACTCTCCTTAAAAATTGAAAATAATCTTTTATTTTAAAATAATTTCAGAAAACTAACTTATCTATGTACTAAAATTAGGAGCATGAGTACTGAAGACCAGAAGAAAAAGAGGGTCTCCAAATCATTATATATAATGCAACCACTCTATTCACACAATTTTGAAATAAGTACAAAATAACATTTCAATTGATTTAGATGTGTGCCAGCACCAAGTATTCATTGTTTTAAAAGAGAAAGGCAAACATAATGCATTCTTATTAGTAATAGTTAGAAATGTTTTCCTTTTTAATTCTCTGCTTTAACCTAATAGATTTTCTGTTGAGAGACACAGTAAAGCAATAAGAGAGAAAATAATTCATTTATTTTTATTTATACATTTGAGATTAACTAGATGATGTGGTTATGGAGATGAAAAAAAGAAAATCACTACCATTAAAGAACCCAGGGGTGTATAGTAAAGAAAATCTCAGTTACAACACGTCATAAATACCCAGGGAATCCCATGAGAGACTGGGAGAGTCAAGGAAAGATTTAATAAAAATACGATCCTTGAACCAATTATTAAAGACAGGAATAGGCACAAAGGTAGAGAAGAGGAACAAACGAATATTGTTCTGGTAAGAATGAATAAGCAAATAAAATGAAAGTACAAAAATCCAGGGAAGTTTAAAGACCTGTCAAATGGGGGTATACCATGTAAAGTAGGGAGAAGGAAGAAAGTGAGGACTGCGGAAGGCCTGAAGATGAAGTATCTGGGTCTCCTGTTAAAACATAATTTCACACACACACACACACAAAAAACATTAGAATAATGAAAGGCTTTCTGAAAATAGGAAAGGACCTAAGAGCTTAACTGAACAGTTTTTTGTTTGTTTTAGTTCTATCTCTGTTGATTAAAATCTCTAAGTCTTAGTTTGCTCGTTTTTAAAAATGGAGATAATAAGAACCACTTCTCCTCTCAGATTCTTGTGTAGATTAAAATGGAGGAATAGTTTTTTAATTTCTCATCATTTTTATTGAGGTATAATTGACACAAAACATTATATTAGTTTTAGGTATACAACATAATGATTCAATATTTGTATACATGGCAAAATGATCACCTCAATAATTTTACCTAACATCTGTCACCATACATAGTTATAAAATTTTTTTTCTTATTTTTTTTTCTTGAGATGAAGCCCTTTATGATCTACTCTCTTAGTAACTTTCAAATATGCAATATGGCATTATTAACTATAGTCACCATGCTGTACATTATATCCCAATGGGGTAACATTTTTAATGTTCTGCCTGCCACTTGGCAAGCATAAAAAATGGTAATTAGTATCATAACCATTAGAGCAATTATATATGCCATTTGAACAAAAACTTTAAAAACTAGATTCTACCATGGTTTATTAACTTCTAGATGCTTAAACGTATTTTGTTTTCCTTTAGAACATTAACTAAAAAGACACTTCTGTGTATCTCTGAAACCTTTATTTCTAAAATTTTTTCCCTCAGGTGAAAGTGACATTTATTTGACATATCAGAGCATCTCTGAATATATTTGAGGCTTCAACTGCCTTTACATTGTCTTTCCCTTCATTTCTCTGTGGGAGGAGATAAATTGATCATGTTCCCTTGAACAAATTGGACCAGGGACACTTTCATTTGGTTCAGAGATTACATTATATTTTGGAATTGGAGAGGACCCAGAGGTTTTCCTGCTTGTTATTTTTGGCGTTCATTATATTATGTTTGTCAGATCTCTCTGAGCATATGTGCACATTGATTAAAACAGCAAAATGATTAAAGCAATGCATCAAGTGACAATCTCCAAACAACTTGAAAACCCCAAAGAACTTCCTTCCCCAAGCTAGACAAGCACAAACGTTTAGTATTCATTTTTTCGCACTGGCAAGAGTATTTCAAAAATTTAGGAAACATAGTTTCAGATGGCAAAGGTTGATGTACAATGAACTTTTTGAGAAATAGTTAGCTAATTTGTCTCTTTTCCTCAAGGGGAATATTGATGCAAATTGGGTACAAGTCCCCACCATAATTCCTAAATTTTAAATACTAGACTTATTCCATGGTCATATATGGTGATGACAGCAGTATATAGCTAAGGGCCCATAGGGTAAAAAAAATATTCAAAATAGTTAATAACAATATCTATAAATTCCATGCATTATTATATTTAGATAAATAAAAATGCATTAAAGAAAATTAAAAAATATAGTTTTATATTAATATTATTATACAATATGTATTCTAAAAAATATTTAATAACCCAGGATAAAAGGAAAAGAAGTGAAAAGAATGCATCAAGCTACTGATTAATATCAATATATATCAAATTGAGATGAAATTATGTTGAAGAGAGCAACTCCAATTTTGGATACAGAATAAAAGGTGGATTTTGATGGGAAACCTCATTTTATAGTCATTTCTCAAGGAAAAAATAATCCTGAAAACAAACTCTATCTGGCGTTTTGAGTGTAATACTTAAAGAATTTTTGAACCCTTACATGACCTGACTGAATAAGGCAGAGGCTGGAATGTGAGGCTAGATTGGAAAGGCAGAATGAAGAGGGACAATAGGTTTTGATTACTGGGCATCTAGGGATAAGATAGATGGTATTTAATGACTGGGGAAGAATTCCAGTAACTCTTCAGCACAAGTGAATAAAAAATGAAATGATACTTTTTTTTTCAATATGCTGAACACACTCCCTATGCAAACAAAAACTAAGAATGAATGAAGAGGTATCAAACAATCATGCAAAGGAGGCTAAAGGTGATGCTCATTTAGACTAATAGACTGAAGGTAGCAGTTGTCTCTGTCAAAATACCTAGCCTTGTCCTTTTGTGACAATTACCTCCTGACCACAGATTCTTTCTAATCTTCTTGTAATATGCTCCCCAGATCTTTGCCTGGCTGGCTGCATCTTATCTATTTCAACTGCTGGTTATATTTTCATCATGCAGCTCTTACTAGTAGTCTTTTTGACATATTTGCTTATTTTTTTATCTCCCACCCCTAGAATATAAGCTCCCAGAAAGAAGGGTCTGAGCAGATCACTCTTTTGCCAGTGCCTAGAACAGTGCTGAGCACAAAGCAAGTGATTAATACACTTTCTTTTTAATGACTAGCTTATATATTTTTTGGGGTGTGTGCAGCAAATTTTATCAATGGAAATGCCTGGTCCTCTTGGGGGCAGTGTTGATTAGAAAGCTGATAGAACAATTTGTTCACATAAATAGATGATAAAATTTGTATTTATAGCTGGAAAAATCAAGTCCACCTCCCACTAAAAGCCTTCAGTTCATAATATGAAACAGAAAACATTATACACTTTTATGTGTGTGGGGCTTGCTTCTTCATGTTCACTGGCTCAGGTATGTCCTTCAACCTTCTGTACATCTACCCAAATGTTCTGTCTCTTTAGGTCTCAACTCTAAAGGTAACTCCACAGTGAAGGCTTCTGGACCACTTCAATCAGAATTAATGGCATGTTTCTATTCACCTCTCTGTAATATAATAATACTTGGCTTGTATTATAATTAACAAAATCTTTACTCTGCCTTATTCTTTAGTTGTTTACATGGATAACTCCCTCTTACATAGCAAACTAATTAAGGGAAGAAACAACATTATTTATCTTTCCATTATTGACTGTACCTAGCAGAGTAGCCTGTACCTACTGTGTTCTGAATTAATAAAATTAATATAATTAAACTAACATGAACTTAAGAGTTCTTTTCAAAGTGCTGGGAAAATAACTAGAAAATGAGGTTTGTGCAAGTGTTGCTATATAGCATCTTTTTACTAATAAATAAGGAACAATTATAATGTAATTTATATATCCAATAGGTGTTGCCTTGGTCTAAGTTGTCAGATACAGTGGGAAGAGGGTAGAGTAGAAAACAGTCCATTGTGAGAAGGCAAAAATGAAGGAAATCTTTGTTACAGTATAAATGGAATAACATTGGTAATCACTACTGAGGGAAATTTGACAATATGTATCAGTTTCTAAAATAGGCATGCTCTTCAACTAAGCAATCTTCTACAAATTTATCTAAGGTGATAATTGGAAAAGTATGCAAAAAAAATGTAACTCTAAGAAATTCACCATTAAATTGTATATAACAGTGAAAAACTTTGGCAAACCGAATTTTTCTCAAAATAAGTGTTTGGTTATAGACATTATGTTGTATACAAGCATGGGCCATGAGGCCACATTAACTAACCACAATCTGGCTTGATCACTTACTAACTCTGTGACCTTGAGCAAATCACTTAACCTTTCTGTGCCTGTTTCCTTAACTGTCAAACGTGGATAGGAATAATGCCCACTTTATAGGGCTATTCTGAGCATTAAATAAACTAATAAAGTTGGTATAATAAAGTTGGTATAGTAGTTACAACTATCCCTACTTTACAGTATGAGCTAAAACCTTAAACTATGCTAAATATTCTACACATACATGGAAGTAAATTTTACAGAGAATTTATAGTCATTATCACTAAATTGTGGGTGTATAGATGATTTTAGATTCCTACTCTTCGTTCTTTTTTTGTTACATATAAGCATTACTTTTGCAATAATTATAACAAAACTTATTTTTAATAAGCTTCTTAATGTCAGTTTCTCGAACAGTGCCAATGTTTGGGAAGCAAAACATAATTATACATATGAATATTTATAGTGAGACGATTCTTCTTAGTCAGCCTTCTTGCAAATCGCAGTGACTTTGTAGCATGACTTAAAAGTAACTACCCTTTCTAGAGGTTATTAATTCTTGGCATCCTCTATATAATCCTTCAATTTGCTTGACTTTGCTGAGAATAGGTAGCTGAGTATGGGGACCATCGTGGTGTTAATTCATCACCAGGGGTATGAAAGGATCCCTCCAATTCTTCACACATTATTTTTAGTGTGTTTTGACAAAAGGAATGATGATTCTCCCTGGGTTAGACAGCAAGGCACAATAGCACTCAGGAGGGTGGCTATATTTTTTGACATTTGTACAATTTGGGAGGGGAATACTACCTCCTTTTCATTATTTATTTTTCTAAATATATCTGGGGAAAAATATGACCATTGGAACACTGAGCATGTGTATTCTTAATCTGAACCTCTTAGCAAAAAACTGTGGTTTCCTGAGGTACAATAATTTCTGAGAGTGCTTTCACCTCTCCATCTCTGTAACTTCATGGGTAACAGACAGTGTTTGATAAAAATGTTTTCCAACTAGTTTCTACCTGCTTTTAAGGCTGTCATGTGATTCCTCCACTACATATCTTATCCTTCTGATTTTTTTCCCTTACACATATTAAAACATTTCAGAAAGGATAGCTTTTGGAAATAAATTTTAGTTGGTATGTCAAAGTACAATATTACACCAGCCAAAGTTAAATAGGGAAGGAAAACTTTATTCAGGGCTATTGCAATAGGAGAGAGAGGCCAGACCTCGGTCTTAACTCTACTGAAACAAAGCTGGGAGGCTTTTTAAACATTGGAGTGAGATAGAGGTCATGGGCCATCTGTGTTTACTAACTGGCTTTCCCACAGGAATAGTAAGCTTTCTCATATCTTCATGACAGGAGGTAGTTTTACCGTTTGGAGCAAGGCTCCCATCTCAGTTAGGCTCCTACCCTCCCACGGAGACTGGGGGACAGGAGTCCTATATTCCTTGATGGTTACATTTCAAAGAAATGGTTGCTGCGTCCTTGAAAAAGATAGTCCTGGGTGGTAAGACTGGCAAGAGAATTTTTTAAAAGATTTACATCTTAAAGAGAATGAAAAAGTGTTTTCAATTACAAGTTTTTCTTAAGTAAATTTCCTAAGAAAAAGGAGGAGAGGGGAGTAGAGTCAGGAAGAAGCCTGTCTACAATATAAGCTAGCTGAGGGGAACATTAAGGCCATCTTGATAAGCATTTAATAATATGCAATTTAGTATTTTATTCTATATCACATGAATAAGGATGAATACAGAATGTGTACTGTTATTTATTATTTATATTCTTTTCATAAACTATCTTACTGAAGTCTCATCACACATGTTGTGATATAATTATTATTATTTTCAGTCTTAATTTACAGCTAACCATCCTTCAGAACAGAAAGGTTAAGAGAAATTTCCACAAATCCTACACATGACAGAACTGGCAGTTAAGTTCAGATGTCATGTTCCCAGGTGCTGTCATTACTCACTTATACATGAAGAAGTAGTTTTCAACAGCCTGAATGATCTTCGAGGCACCAGATTAACTCTTGGGGATGACAATCATGAACAAAAAAGGTGCCAAGCGCAGTGCCCAGTGCAAGAAAGACCCTGAAAAACCCTCTGTAACAAGATGGAAAATAACCCCTTCTTTTAAAAAACTCAAAGCAACTTTTGCATATACTTTTGGCAATGCCAGTGAAATAACTTTGCAATTTATAAAAATATTAGAAAGTGTAAGATGGTTTATTGGTATAATTATTGTCCTATGATTTTTTTTTACATCCACATTTTTGTTTTATTTTTCCTGAAAAAAATTTAATTGATTTTATACTTTCTTAGATTTTTCTGGAGAAATCAATCTGTGAAACTGCAACCAAATTTCCGCCCCAAAATTCTTGTGTTTACTACTTGGGAGGACCACTGACATCCTTAAATTTTTTACTTTAAAATAAAAGTTAATCATGACCGACTAAAAATGATTTTATTCGCCGCAACTTTGAAGACGTGCCTCCATACCGTTTGAGGGGAATAAATTATGCTCTTACTTAATCAGTCTGATTCCTTAATGATTTTAGCATTGCTAAGAAGAGTATTTGTTACTGTTGCAGGTTGGGTGTCCTAGAGCGCTCTTGGGAAGAAAAAGAAAGGGAATCAGATGGGGCAGAGTGAGAAACTGGGCTGAGATGGAGGAGCTGTGAAGCTGGACTGACTCTTAAAGTCACCCTGCATTGTGTGCAGGGAATGGACATTTATACATGAGGGTGGATCAGTCATTGGATGCAAGCTTTCCTGGGGGCATAGGACATGACACTGGGCTCTCTCAAATCAAGGGCCATTTTTGAAGAAGGATGACAGCTGGAGGCTGTCAGTTTGAAACACTGTCAGCAGTTTGTGGAATATATATTTCAGTCATGAATGGATACTGGAATGATGTATCACAGCATCCAGTACAGTTGAATTTCTTAGACATATAGATACCAATATATACAGATGCCTCCTTAGCTTTTCACTTAGAAAATAGAAACCAAAAAGTGGCCTTAAAGCTTATAATCTCTATCTATCCATATCCTTCCTTTGGTTAGCTATTATACATAATGAGGGGATATAGTCAGCATGGGAAAAGAATAGGATTTGAAATTACAATGGCTAGGGTTAAATCTGGACTGTGCCATGCTACTCCTGAGCTAGTCATCCAAGATTAGAAAGCTACATTTTTTTCTCACAAACCTGGAGGTCTTAGGAGAGCTTTATGTTAAATGCAATGAGTAAATTGAGGTAAATAAATAAGACTTAGTGTGTTCTTAACATGAACAAGATACTCTGAAGTTTCCCTAACATATGTGTCTTCATTTGATTATTAAAATTCTATGTTGTAAATTTTTGTTTTTTAGAGAAGAAAATAACTGAGGCTTAGAAAGTTTAAGTAACATTATCAATATTATATAGCAAATACTTGGTGGAGCCAGCCTTCAATTCTAGGCAGTTTGTTTCTCTACACTGTGCTGTGAACCATTCTCCTATGCTATGTGATCTGATAACAATCATGATAGTAAAAATAATAATAGCAAATTTTACTCTTATTATTACAGTAATCAGTTGAAAATAGTAATTTTAAATTATTTAAATAAAGTGAGAAGTATATTTAGAGAGGGGAGACCAATCTGGCTTGACCAGATAAAGTATTCTAGAAGTATGAAAAATACAGGTACAAAGAAAGTATCCTGGAACATGAGTCACAGATATCTGAGAAAGTGTCAAAAGTTCATAGATGTCTTCTTCCAAAGTAGAGTAGCCAAGAAGAGCGGACTGAGCTGTGAGAGAAGAGGTTATGGTTTTGTGAGTTTCTATGGTACCGGAGAGGTAACAAAGTCACTGATGATAATTTTGCCCCTATAGGTAGGTAGGCATCATTATCTGTATACAACAAGAGTGTCCCTCTGGAATGCACAACTCAGCTTCTCAGGTCCAAGAAAGATATTCTTTACAACTAAACTTAATGAAATAGGGTAGGTTTTCTGTGTATAAATCAAAGATGTGTTTTCAGGGTTCATGTTGTAATTTATTTTAGGATATGAACTGGAAACACATTGCCAAACTCACTGAAAAAGCAAAGCTAGAAAAATAAAGCCTCTTTAGAATTGGAATAACACAAAAACCCCAGTTGGTGTTTATCTTTTCACAATGAATTTATTTAGCTATATTGTGATCAATACCATAAGACAATTCAGAGCTTGCTGAAGAGGACTGATTAAACTGTATGTGGTTTTTAATGGAAATACGCCTATCTAAATGGACAGCACAGTATGGTGGCATTAAACTTGTAAGGATACTTTACAGGTAAAGAATAAAAGCTTAATTCCATATAGTAAATTATTTTAGTATATGTGCTGCCAAAGCCAGCAGTCCATGTAGTAAATTAAAACACAACAATGAATGTTGTTTGTGAGATGACACCCAGGTTTTTCAATTAGAAACCTATGGTACTTATTAACCTACAGTTATTTTTCACTCCTTGGACACAACACTCTGCACTCACAAAATGTATTTAATTTGAGGACTCCAAAATTCTTAGCACTGAGAAATTCAACAATGCAACCTATCGAACAATATGAAGAGCTACGCTTTTATTTGTCCCCACTACAAAAGCACTGAAAGGTCAAGAATCTTGCTAAAAGTCACTTGGAGTATCTTTGTTTTAATTTGGATTAGAAGAAAAACAACTTCACAGAAAAGTCACAAGTGGAAGCTGGAGGTTATGATCAAATACCGGACAATCACTTAAGGGCATGTTGTGAAAGATCTAAATGACAATCTAAGTCAAGTAGACTTTAATAGTCAATGAGAAACCCTTGAAAATTTAAACATGTCACCCTTAAGAGTGACATGTTTAAAATGGTGCTTTAGGAAGGGTATCATAGTAGAAATGCACAGTAGGACAAAGTGTCAAGAAAACCAACCAATGGAATGGTGTAATATTCCTAATGAGAGTTATGGAACCTCGAGTAGGACAATGAATAAAGCAATATAGTGCTAATTACACATGTTTATATGTTTTTTAACAAAATAATATATAATATAGTATATATTTCATAAGCATTATGTATACCATATATAAGGTATAATATATTTTGATGAATATAGTTGTGAATCAATAGTTTCCAGGCATCAATGATAGCTTTAAAGATGTGCATGTGAATGAAAGCAGGCCAATGAGACTGTATTATGGAAATTTGGTGGAGTAATAAGGAGAGAGGCTCTTTTGTTCTGGAATTGCTATGAGGATAAAGCATGAGTATGGAGCTGCTGCTAGACAAATTACCACTACAAGGAAAGATCCCAGTTGAATGAAGCCAAAGTAAAAAGTGAGAGGAAGTTTCCTGTTAGTACTTGAGCCCTGTGTTCAGTAGTACCTAAAGCTATATAATCTAGACATTTACATTATGTGAACAGATTCATGTCACTTTTTAGTCTTCAGTGGAGACTAAAGAGTCTTCAGTGGGGTTTTTAATCACTAACAAGTGAAAAAACATCTTTTTAACAAAGTCATAAAATCCAAGGGAACAGAATTTTGAGAGAGAGGTGGTGGGGTTTTAATTAGCAATTTTACGTGCTACAGAGTTGAAAATACATGAGTTTGTTATTTGTGATGTTTAACAGCACAGTTTCAGTAAAATAGCAGTGGTCATAGTAGGACCTTAGTTTGTTAGAGTCTGTGAAGTAGGTAAGTGATGAAGAATAAGCAGCACTTGCAGGCAACCTTTTAGAAATATTAGATGAAGATCGGGAATAAAAAGTAGTCAGAAAAGTAACTATGGTTGAAGGAAGGTTTACTCAGGAAAAGGGGCACTGGAGTGTGTATGGAATTGAAGGCATTGCTGAAGCCAGAACCAGACAAAATAGAGAAAGGCCTTTGAGCAAAAAAGGAAGGTATAAGCTTATAAGCTTATATCATAAGGGCATTAATTAAGGCATTACTTATAGAAAGCTCTCATTAGAAGCTAGGTAATGTTAAATAATTATCACAAAATAAATTTAAAATACTTAATATATATAATGCTCATATTAAAAGGTCAAGTGAAAAGTCGTGACGCTTGACACTGTATATAGAATGGAACAGTCTTCTAAAAATAAGAATATATTTTCTGAATTTTTTTATAATAATTTATAGTAAAATGCTTTTAAAAGCATAAGGATATATAGAAGGCATAAAAGGGCAATGAAATAAAAATATATTAAAAAATTAGCATTCAAGAGGGAAAAAGTTGGGAACACTAAATAGGATGTCAGGTCAGTCGCTTGTCATTTATCAAACCTATATAGTGGTTAAAATGATCCAAAGACTGTTCCAATTGTTTTAGAAATATTAACTCTTTTAATTCTTATGTTAACTCCATAAGGTAGACAACATATTATCTACTTAAAGAAGAGGAAGCTATTTAAACAGAAAGTAGAATTAACTTAGTTAACATCACTCAGCTATTAGGGTGAAAATCTGAGATCTGAATGAAGACCAATCTGGCTTCAGAGTCCACAAATCTAAAATCTATTCTAGGTGGCTTGCAAAGTTTTGTTTTGTCTGTCTTATGAATGGTGCAAGCTATCAGTATAAAAATATATACTGCTGTCATAATATTTACTTGTCACTTAAACTTTTATAGGAAAAAGTCCTGTAGATTTCTCTAATTCACTATCATTTTTCATATAAAAGCCATTGTTTTCCTACCTAGACTCTTTACTTTTTAAAAAAATTTATTTTATTGAAGTATAGTTGATTTATAGTGTTGTGTTAGTTTCTGGTGTATAGCAAAGTAATTCAGTTATACATATATATAATAGTTTGCATCTTCTAATCCCAAACTCCCAATCCATCCCTCCCCCACATCCCTTCCCCCTTGCAACCACAAGTCTGTTCTCTATGTCTGTGAGTCTGTATCTGTTTTGTAGATAAGTTCATTTGTGTCATATTTTAGATTCCACATGTAAGTGATATCATATGGTGTTTGTCTTTCTCTGTCTGACTTACTTCACTTAGTATGATAATCTCTAGGTCCATCCATGTTGCTGCAAATGGCATCTCATTCTTTTTGTGGCTAAGTAGTATTCCATTGTGTGTGTGTGTGTGTGTGTGTGTGTGTGTATACACACGTATATTTATATACCACATCTTCTTTATCCATTCATCTGTCGATGGACATTTGGATTGTTTCCAGGTCTTGGCTATTGTAAATAGTGCTGCTATGAACATAGCGGTACATGTATATTTTCGAATTATAGTTTTGTCTGGATATATGCCCAGGAGTGGGATCGCTGGATCATGTGGCAACTCTATTTTCAGTTTTTTGAGGAACCTCCATACTGTTTCCATAGTGGCTGCACCAATTTACATTCCCACCAACAATTTAGGAGCATTCTCTTTTCTCCACACCCTCTCCAGCATTTGTTATTTGTAAACTTTTTAATGATGGCTATTCTGACCAATGTGGGTGTGCGGTGGTACCTCATTGTAGTTTTGATTTGCATTTCTCTAATAATTAACATTGTTGAGCATCTTTTCATGTGCCTATTGGCCATTTGTATTAGACTCTTTACTTTTAAATTAGGAAGATGGAATAAAAAATATACAGAGTTTAAATATGGCTCATAGTTTCATGTGACACAATACCAATATTAAAGAATAGATGATATGGTGTGATGGAAATTCCCTAGATTAGTAACATGTTTCTGAATATTATTCTTAATCTACTACTGACTATCTAAGGGACATTAATCAATGAGTCTGAGTCTCTTAATATCTCCAAACCTCCAAAAAAAGGGGTTGAATCTGTGGCTTTATAGTTTTCTTCAGTTGATAAATGATAGGGGTCACTTTTTTTTATTTCCCATATTTTGGGGATAATCTCTCATTGTCTGATGGTCAACATTTTATAAAAACATTGTTTCATATATTTTGGTTAGTAATTTTTTAAAAAGTCATTGGTTTTATTTTATTTTATTTATTTTAAAAAATTTTCTTGGAGTATAGTTGATTTACAATGTTGTGTTAGTTTCTGTGTTCAGCAAAGTGAATCATTTATACATATACATATATCCACTTTTTTTTTTTAGATTCTTTTCCCACATAGGTTATTACAGAGTATTGAATAGAGTTCCCTGTGCTATACAGCAGGTTCTTATTAGTTATCTATTTTATATACAGTAGTGTGTATATGTCAATCCCCGTCTCCCAATTTATCCCCCCCATCCCCTGGTAACCATAAGTTTGTTTTCTACATCCGTGACTCTACTTCTGTTTTGTAAATAAGTTTATTTGTACCCTCTTTTTTAGATTCCACATATAAGTGATATCGTATGATATTTGTCTTTCTGTGTCTGACTGGCTTCATTTGGTTTGACAATCTGTAGGTCTATCCATGTTGCTGCAAATGGCATTATTTTGTTCTTTTTTATGACTGTGTAAAATTCCATTGTATATATGTACCATATCTTCTTTATCCATTTCTCTGCTGATGGAAATTTAGGTTGCTTACATGTCCTGGGTATTGTAAATATTGCTGCAATGAACATTGAGGTGCATGTATATTTTCAAATCATTAATTTTTTCAGGTAGTGTGGTAAATATATATATATTTTTTACTTCATTCTGATTGAAAACAGAAATCTAAAATGAACATTTGGGATAGGAAATTCCCAGTGTCCCTTTTATCTTAACAGGCTATGATTTCAGGAGCAGTAAGAATACCAACAAAAGTTGGGAGATGTTTAGTCACTTAAAAACTTCTGAAATTTCCATATTGAGGTTAAGTAAAAGAATCAGTATTGCTGTCTGCAAGAGATGTAATATTTTGACATTTTTTGGGCAAGACCAGAAAGTGAAACTTTTGGGTTTTAAAGTAATTAATCACAACCATAGTAATAAGAGGGAAATATGAACAGAAAAATAAAAGCAGAAATGGGACATTTTTAGATCTCACCTGAAATAGTGACTAATAATAATTATTTGTCAATTTATGCAACGTCTGTTTTGCATGCACGTTGTATCATCATAGGGTGGTAGAGCAAGAATGGACTTTGAAGCCGTACCCTACCACCTCCCCTGTACCAATCACTATTATGAGGAGGAAATTGAAATTAAGAAACAAGGGCTCCCAAACTTCTTCTGTCTTGCTGATTCAAATAAATATTCCTTAGCCCCACGGTCCAAAACTCCTATTCCATTATATTCTATTTCCCTCATTTACCTGACCATAAATATTACTTTGTCTTCCTTTTAAAAATAGGATTTTTGTATATACCTTTAGTGGAGACCTGGGAATGTATATTTGTAACAAATGTCCAAATGATTTTGAGAATGGTGGTCTGTTGACTACACATTAAGAAACACTGACTTTTTGATTTCTTTCCCATTGACTTTCTGGAGTTGTATATATTAATAGTGGGAGGAAGTTAGCTCATAGAAGTATATTACTCAGTAAGAATAATTGTTAATGGCATAATTTTCAGTCCTCTATATTTTCTGCTTGCTGCTTTATTATTACTTTATTCTGATTAAATGGATTAAAGTGGAAAAAAGGAAGCAAGGAGAATTATGTTTATTGAACGTTTTAACATTTAAACTCATTTTATAAGCAGAATAACATGGACAAATGGCATAAGACATTATTGCAAAAATTTGGGCAAATTCAATTAAAAAAAATCCATCCATGGATTCGGCTATCACATTCTCCTTTCCTTCATAATCAGTGTTCTTAAGATAATGTCTGCTTTTATTCCTTGCTCTTATGTCCCCATCTTCCCCTTATGCCTCGTGAATGTATATTGTGCTTTCACTTTTCAGAGAAGGCGCTCTTGGTGAAGTCACCTGAAAACAAGATGTATTGGTCATTTTTTAGTTGTTAGTGGTATAAAATCTTAGTTGACTTTTCCAGCATTTAACGTTTTTAAAAAGGTCTTAAAATGATCCTTCTCCTTCCTTGGCCTCTCAAACCATATTTTCTTCCTACTTTTAGTTATATTTTATTGGTTCTTTATATAGCAACATTTCCTATATCATTCTCAAATGTTGCATTTTCAGTGTCCCGTTTCTGAGTCTCTGCTCAGTCTGGCCTACTCATTCTTATCAATGAATGTACTAACCCCCTCTCTATTGCAGACAACTTTCTTGAAACGCCTACTGAGTGTCTCTCTCTGGTTGTACCTAAACCATGTAAATATTATCAAAATCACTCATTATCTTTCCATCTCTGCCAGAGACTAGACCTCTGTCACTCCCATTGCCTATTTTGGTGAATAACTGAAATAATGAAAAATCTAGTTATTTAGGAATTTTGACAATTTTTTTTCTATGAGCCGATTCTCATTCAAATCACAATATTCATACATTTGGTTTGAGTTGGACACTGTAGCAACATTTAAAACTTGCTCCAATCAGCTACTTGGACACGTCTTCCTTATTTTTCTTTCTATCCTGTAAATAGCATCAAAGATGCTGAAAATCTTATTTAAATTTATTTGTCATTGTATTTATTCAAAGTTATGATTTAAAAATATAAAACATAATGAGATTACAAAGCTATTGATTTTTGAAACAAATTTCATTATTTTGCAATAGTGTGATCATCACGGATTTTTTTTTCAATAGCACATACCTAGCTTTTCACATCCAGACGTTGAATTAATTTTGATTTCCTCACTGAATTGTTTTCTTTACACCTTGCTCACAGAGTTTGACAGAAGATTTTTTTCAGAAAATATGTATAGGGAGAGACCTTCAAGATGGCAGAGGAGTAAGATGTGACGATCACCTTCCACCCAACAAATACATCAGAAATACATCTACATGCGGAACAGCTCCTACACAACACCTACTGAACACTGGCAGAGGACCTCACACATCCCAAAAGATATATAAATATTTTTTTCCTTTTTCTCTTTTTGTGAGTGTGTATGTGTATGCTTCTTTGTGTGACGTCTGTATAGCTTTGCCTTTACCGTTTGTCCTAGGGTTCTGTCTGTCCTTTTTTTTTTTTTTTTTTAGTATAGTTTTTAGCACTTGCTATCAGTGGTGGATTTGTTTTTTGGTTTGGTTGCTCTCTTCGTTCCTTCTTTATTTTTTTTGTTACTTTTTAAATGTTACTTTTAATAACTTTATTTTTTATTTGAATAAAATTATTTTATTTTATTTTATTTTTTTCTTCCTTTCTTTCATTTTTTTCTCCCTTTTCTTCTGAACTGTGTGGCTGGCAGGGTCTGGGTGCTCCGGCCACGTGTCAGGCCTGTGCCTCTGAGGTGGGAGAGCTGAGTTCAGGATATTGGTCTACAACAGACCTCCCCGCTCCATATAATATCAAACGGTGAAAGCTCTCCCAGAGATCTCCATCTCACCGCTAAGACCCAGCTCCTCTCAATGACGAGCAAGCTACAATGCTGGATACCCTATGCCAAACAACTAGCAAGACAGGAAAACAACCCCACCCATTAGCAGAGAGGCTACCTAAAATAGTAATGAGGTCACAGACACCCCCAAATACAACACTGGATGCATTCCTCCCCAGAAAGACAAGACCAGCCTCATTCTCCAGAACACAGACAACAGTCCCCTCCACCAGGAAGTCTACACAACCCACAGAACCGACATTACCCATGGGGGGCAGACACCAAAAACAATGGGAACTACGAACCTGCAGCCTGCAAAAAGGAGACCCCAAACACAGTAAGTTAAGCAAAATGAGAAGACAGAGAAACACACAGCAGATGAAGGAGCAAGGTAAAAACAACCAGACCAAACAAATGAAGAGGAAGTACGCACTCTACCTGAAAAAGAATTCAGAGTAATGAGAGTAAAGATGATCCAAAATTTTGGAAACAGAATAGAGAAAATACAAGAAACCTTTAACAAGGACCTAGAAGAACTAAAGAGCAAACAAACAATGATGAACAACACAATAAATGAAATTAAAAATTCTCTAGAAGGAATCAAGACCAGAATAAATGAGGCAGAAGAACAGATAAGTGACCTGCAAGATAAAATAGTGGAAATAACTAACGCAGAGCACAATAAAGGAAAAAGAATGAAAAGAATTGAGGACAGTCTCAGAGACCTCTGGGACAACATTAAATGCACCAACATTCGAATTATAGGGGTCCCAGAAGAAGAAGTGAAAAAGAAAGGGACAGAGAAAATATTTCAAGAGATGATAGTTGAAAACTTCCCTGATATGGGAAACGAAATAGTCAACCAAGTCCAGGAAGCACAGAGAGTCCCATACAGGATAAATCCAAGGAGAAACACACCAAGACACATATTAATCAAACAATCAAAGATTAAATACAAAAAAAAATATTAAAAGCATCAAGGGAAAAACAACAAATAACATAGAAGGGAATCCCCATAAGGTTAACAGCTGATCTTTCAGCAGAAACTCTGCAAGCCAGAAGGGAGTGGCAGGACATATTTAAAGTGATGAAAGGGAAAAACCTACAACCAAGATTACTCTACCTGGCAAGGATCTCATTCAGATTTGACGGGGAAATTAAAACCTTTACAGACACACAAAAGCTAAGAGAATTCAGCACCACCAAACCAGCTTTACAACAAATGCTAAAGGAACTTCTCTAGGCAGGTAACACAAGAGAAGGAAAACACCTACAATAACAAACCAAAACAATTAAGAAAATAGCAATAGGAGCGTACATATCGATGATTACCTTACATGTAAATGATTAAATGCTCCAACCAAAAGACGACTGGCTGAATGGATACAAAAACAAGACCCATATATATGCTGTCTACAAGAGACCCACTTCAGACCTAGGGAAACAGACTGAAAGTGAGGGGATGGAAAAAGATATTCCATGCAAATGGAAATCAAACGAAAGCTGGAGTAGCAATTCTCATATAAGACAAAATAGACTTTAAAATAAAGACTACTACAAGAGAAAAAGAAGGGCACTACATAATGATCAAGGGATCAATCCAAGAAGAAGATATAACAATTGTAAGTATTTATGCACCCAACATAGGAGCACCTCAATAAATAAGGCAAATGCTAACAGCCATAAAACGGGAAATCGACAGTAACACAATCATACTAGGAGAATTTAACACCCCACTTTCACCAATGGACAGATCATCCAAAATGAAAATAAATAAGGAAACACAAGTTTTAAATGATCCATTAAACAAGATGGACTTAATTGATATATATAGGACATTCCATACAAAAACAACAGAATACACTTTCTTCTCAAGTGCTCATGGAATATTCTCCAGGATAGATCATATCTTGGGTCACAAATCAAGCCTTGGTAAATTTAAGAAAGTTGAAATCCTATCAAGTATCTTTTCCTACCACAATGCTCTGAGACTAGATATCAATTACAGGAAAAAATCTGTAAAACGTACAAACACATGGAGGCTCAATGATACAGTACTTAATAACCAAAGAAGAAATCAAAGAGGAAATCAAAAAATACCTAGAAGCAAATGACAATGAAAACATGATGACCCAAAACCTATGGGGTGCAGCAAAAGTAGTTCTAAGAGGGAAGTTTTTAGCAATACAATCCTACCTCAAGAAACAAGAAACATCTCAAATAAACAACCTAACCTTACACCTAAAGCAATTAGAGAAAGAAGACCAAGAAAACCCTAAAGTTAGCAGAAGGAAAGAAATAATAAAGATCAGATCAGAAATAAATGAAAAAAAATGAAACGATAGCAAAGATCAGTAAAACTAAAAGCTGGTTCTTTGAGAAGATAAACAAATTGATAAACCATTAGCCAGACTCTTCAATAAAAAATGGGAGAAAACTCAAATCAATAGAATTAGAAATGAAAATGGAGAAGTAACAATTGACACTGCAGAAATACAAAGGATCATGAGAGATTACTATAAGCAACTCTACGCTAATAAAATGGACAACCTGGAGGAAATGGACAAATTCTTAGAAAAGCACAACCTTCCGAGACTGAACCAGGAAGACATAGAAAATATAAACAGACCAATCACAAGCACTGAAATTGAGACTGTGTTTAAAAATCTTCCAACAAACAAAAGCCCATGACAAGATGGCTTCACAGGAGAATTCTGTCAAACATTTAGAGAAGAGCTAACACCTATCCTTCTCAAACTCTTCCAAAATATAGCAGAGAGAGGGACAGTCCCAAAATCATTCTACGAGGCCATCATCACCCTGATACCAAAACCAGACAAAGATGTCACAAAGAAAGAAAACTACAGGCCAATATCACTAATGAACATAGATGCAAAAATCCTTAACAAAATACTAGCAAACAGAATCCAACAGCACATTAAAAGGATCATACACCATGATCAAGTGGGGTTTATACCAGGAATGCAAGGATTCTTCAATATATGCAAGTCAATCAATATGATAAGCCATATTAACAAACAGAAGGAGAAAAACCATATGATCATCTCAATAGATGCAGAAAAAGCTTTCAACAAAATTCAACACCCATTTATGATAAAAAAACCCTCCAGAAAGTAGGCATAGAAGGAACTTACCTCAAAATAATAAAGGCCATATATGACAAACCCACAGCCAACAGCGTTCTCAATGGTGAAAAACTGAAACCATTTCCTCTAAGATCAGGAACAAGACAAGGTTGTCCACTCTAACCACTATTATTCAACATAGGTTTGGAAGTTTTAGCCACAGCAATCAGAGAAGAAAAAGAAATAAAAGGAATCCAAATCGGAAAAGAAGAATTAAATCTGTCACTGTTTGCAGATTACATGATACTATACATAGAGAATCCTAAAGATAGTACCAGAAAACTACTAGAGCTAATCAGTGAATTTGGTAAAGTAGCAGGATGGCAGTTAATGCACAGAAATTTCTTGCATTCCTATATATTGGTTATGAAAAATGTGAATGAGAAATTAAGGAAACACTCCCATTTACCATTGCAACAAAAAGAATAAAATACCTAGGAATAGACCTACCTAAGGAGACAAGAGACCTGTATGCAGAAAACTATAACACATTGATGAAAGAAATTAAATATGATACAAACAGATGGAGAGATATACCATGTTCTTGGATTGGAAGAATCAACATTGTGAAAGTGACTATACTACTCAAAGCAATCTACAGTTTCAATGCAATCCCTATCAAAGTACCAGTGGCATTTTTCCCAGAACTAGAACAGAAAATTTCACAATTTGTATGGAAACACAAAAGACCCCGAATAGCCAAAGCAATCTTGAGAAAGAAAAACAGCTGGAGGAATCAGGCTCCTGGACTTCAGACTATTATACTACAAAGTTACAGTAATCAAAACAGTATGGTACTGGCACAAAAACAGAAATATAGATGAATGGAACAGGATAGAAAGCCCAGAGATAAACCCATGCACCTATGGTCACCTTATTTTTCATAAAGGAGGCAAGAATAAAAAATGGAGAAAAGACAGGCTGTCCAATAAGTGGTGCTGGAAAAACTGGACAGCTACACGTAAAAGAATGAAATTAGAATACTCCCTAACACCATGCACAAAAATAAACTCAAAATGGATTAAAGACCTAAATGTAAGGCCAGACACTATCAAACTCTTAGAGGAAAATATAGGCAGAACACTCTAGGACATAAATCACAGCAAGATCCTTTTTGACCCACCTCCTAGAGAAATGGAAATAAAAACAAAAATAAACAAATGGGCCCTAATGAAACTTAAAAGCTTTTGCACAGCAAAGGAAACCATAAACAAGATGAAAAGACCACCCTCAAAATGGGAGAAAATATTTGCAAACGAAGCAACTGACAAAGGATTAATCTCCAAAATTTACAAGCAGCTCATGCAGCTCAATATCAAAAAGACAAACAACCCAATCGAAAACTGAGCAGAAGACCTAAATATATATTTTTCCAAAGAAGATATACAGATTGCCAACAAACCCATGAAAAGATGCTCAACATCACTTATCATTAGAGAAATGCAAATCAAAACTACAATGAGGTATCACCTCACACCAGTCAGAATGGCCATCATCAAAAAATCTACAAACAATAAATGCTGGAGAGGGTGTGGAGAAAAGGGAACCCTCTTGCACTGTTGGTGGGAATGTAAATTGATACAGTCACTATGGAGAACAGTATGGAGTTTCCTTAAAAAACTAAAAATAGAACTACCATACGACCCAGCAATCCCACTACTGGGCATATACCCTGAGAAAACCATAATTCAAAAAGAGTCATGTACCAAAATGTTCATTGCAGCTCTATTTACAATAGCCAGGACATGGAATCAACCTAAGTGTCCAGTGACAGATGAATGGTTAAAGAAGATGTGGCACATATATACAATGGAATATTACTCAGCCATAAAAAGAAATGAAATTGAGTTGTTTGTAGTGAGTTGGATGGACCTAGAGTCTGTCATACAGAGTGAAGTAAGTCAGAAAGAGAAAAACATATACCATATGGTAGCAAATATATTTGGAATCTAAAAAAAAGATTAAAAAGTTCTGAAGAACCTAGGGACAGGACAGGAATAAAGATGCAGATGTAGAGAATGGACTTGAGGACACGGGGAGGAGGAAGGGTAAGCTGGGGCGAAGTGAGAAAGTGTCATGGACATATATAGACTACCAAATGTAAAATAGATAGCTAGTGGGAAGCAGCTGCTTAGCACAGGGAGATCAGCTTGGTGCTTTATGACCACCTAGAGGGGTGCGATATGGAGTGTGGCAGGGAGATGCAAGAGGGAGGAAATATGGGGATCTATGTATCTGTAAAGCTGATTCACTTTGTTATAAAGCAGAAACTAACACACCATTGTAAAGCAATTATACTCCAATAAAGTTGTTAAAAAATATGTATATACTAGTTTAGTGAGAGTAAAATTCTAACTTCCCTTTATATTAAAGTAAACTCTTAAAACAGAAACTTGACACATAAAATTTTGTCAAGCTTTCTTGGATTGATTTTAGGGTTAGCTTTGATGTCTTATACTGTGCTTTTCTTTCTTAACCATTTTGTGGTGAGTTTCTGTATTTTCTGTCTTGTTATATAACCTATTTTCATGTACACTTGTCAGATGGTTTTTCTGAACACGTATCAGTAAGAAGGACGTAGCAAAGTGAAATAGAATTTCCATAAAGACATAAAGGTACATTATCAAAAAAGTAATTGCAAGTTTCAATGCAGTTTTAGAAATAAAGCTTCATATTTCTTAAATATGCCCTTTACTCCATTGCCTGTTGCATTTATTTTTTCCTTAAATATAAAAAGAAAGCCCATTGTTACAAACGGCAAACCAAAGCCTATGTTTATAGAAAAAGAAAACATAAAGAACTGTGTAGTTTTTATTACTCCTAATTCAAGTAATTTAGTAGCATGAGTCCAAGAAGTGCTTTAACAAAATGTTGAATTCTGCTCATAAATGGAAACATATATAATGAATGAACACTTTACATCTAAAAGGAGGAAGGACACTAAACAACTTCTGATAGAAAAAAATTCCACAACAAATGTAGATTTTTATGATGTTAAATCATCTATTGAAAACATTATAGACTGTTGAAGTTCAGTTTTCCTCCTCTGAGAAAGACTGGAAGAAGGAATCAAATGTCTACCCCAACTCTGTTTATGGAATAAAGCTATTCAAAATTTTCTTAATGTACTTTTCTCTATCATGGCCTTAGCTAAGATAAATTAATAAATTAATATCAAGCGTGGTGTTTTTAAAATAACACAAATATACAAGTTAGAAAAGATTAAATATAATGGCATTTCAAGTGATCTTCTAAAGTTTCAGACGTGCATAAAAATGAAACAGAATAAACAGAAAAATAAAATATTAGTTTAAGGATTGTGGTTCATAACCACTCCCCTGTGTCTGGCCTTTCTTAAGAGGAAATACCACTTGCTGTGTAGAGAACAATAGAAAACATCTGGAGAGAACAACCAGAATGGTTAAAAAAAGACTTAAAGCCATACTTTTCAAAAATGGATTAATGTAGTACTTGTCAAAATTTGCTGGTATATATGTATTCACCCATACTGAGAAGAAAATAATCTCATAGACCCCAGGAATTAAACTTTGATTTCTACTATGTTACCTGAATGAAATGTAAACATGTGATTTATCATTTTCATGTAGCTGAATCCTCAAGATTGACAGAAAAATAATATACTGTATTTATTATTCTGAAACAACCTTTTTTAAAAAAAAAATCTCAAGCAATTGTTTCTGAGAAATAGCTGAGAACTTAATTTAGCCAATTCAAAAATAACTCAATCAAATTATTTATTAACCAATAATTCATGCTTAAACATAACCTGAAATCCTCCCTCTTTTGTTCCCCTACTATGTTCCAAAGAAGATTTCAGGTCAGGATTCTTATGCCTTCTGGTGGGTAGTGTTTCTCTCCCAAGATTCTGTCAGTTGAAGAGTTTCTGCCTTATTGTATTGTTATTCCAAAATACTAAGAACTCTTACTATGGGAAGGTTGAGAGCAGGTTTGGGCTGGAAAAAGAGGCACATTAAAAATATTCCCCACATTTCTTTGATATAGAAATAGTATTTACTCTGCTACACAAAAACTTCAGAAAATACGCTCTCTTAATCTACCTTTCACCATCCTCATCATCTGTCTATCATTGTATCTGTGTATCTATCTATGTATCTGTATCTATGCTTGCTTTATAAGTGGTGTTTGGAAGAAATCCAATGTTTCAAAAGATTTATTTGATATTTTGAATTATATTGGATTCTTTCAATTTTATAGGCATACTTAAACTTTCTATCTTTATCCATTTTTTTCAGACAATTCAATAATTTCTGTTAATAAATCATCATATTACTATTATTTATTTTTATTACTAATAAATTATTTAGTATATATTTCACTAGAAAATTCCATTTTTATTTTATATGCAAAATTAAACGATATCAACACCTATTTAGATTTATCTCAGATGTTTAACTGAAACATTACCAACCACAAGCTGGTTCAGTTGACTCCTGTGTCTCCTTAACATTCCCTTATGGTTTTTATAAACGTTACCTCAGTTTCTGGCACTACGAGATGCTCTAGGGTCATCTTGTATATTAACTGCTCCAGTCCTAGAATCAAACACTTCTCCCAGAAGTTCATTTTATTGGAGCATAGTATTAGAAACCAAGTTATGGGCACTAGGGTGCTCATTATTATAGAAGTGTTGTTTCTTCTAGGCAATGTCAGCTGCTAGAACAAGGAAATATATATGCATATCTTAACCCATGTATATATACCTATCTATAAATATTTCTATATGTGTCCATCTGTAAGTTAATCATGAATTCATACCAATGTCTCTGATTCTAATCCATTATCACATGGATAATTCTATCCTCCTCTTGATAGAACCTCCCACTCCAACAGTAAGAAACCTGGCTCCAACCACCTGCCATTTATTCACTTAATTGTTCGATTCCACTATACATCTATAGTAGTTTCAGAATGAGAAGCGACCTTATCAACTCAGGGTACGGTGCTTCACACTGCTCCTTTTGCATTTAAAATTAGAGACTCATTTCCAAAGTTACTTAAGTAAGCTTCTTTCCCCCTGCCTCCTTCAGTGAGGTTTCACACATTTGTAATACAGTTAAATCTTTTGCCTCATGTTACTTTCCATCCTGTGATCCCCCCGACCTCCAATAAAAGTGAGTCTTCCAATCCATGAATACAGACTATCTCTCTGTTTATCAATTAGAGAGTCTTGGATTTCTTTCATCAATATTGTATAGTTTTCTGCAGGCATATTCTGTGCACATTTTGTTAGAGTTGTACTTATTCCATTATTTTGGTTCTATTATAAATGATATTTTAAAATTTTAAATCTCAATTTTTCATTATTGATTGTTATGAACTGAATGTTTGTGTCCTCGAAAATTCATGTATTAAGGCCTCAATGCCCATGGAGACCTTATTTGGAGATAGAACTTCTATGGAGAAAATTAATGTTAAATGAGGTCATAAGGCCAGAGTCTTGATCCAGCAGAATTAGTGTCCTTATGAGAAGAGACACTAGAGAATTCTCCTTCCCTCCCTCTCTCCCTCTCTCCCTCTCTCCCTCTCTCCCCCTCTCCCCCTCTTCCCCTCTCCCTCTCTCTCTCTCTCTCTCTCTCACACCTGAGGTCAAACTAAGAAGGCAGCCATCTGCAAGGCAGAAATAGAGCTCTCGTCAGAACTTGACTCTGCTGGCATCCTGATCTCAGATTTCCAGTCTCCTTAACTGTGAGAAATAAGTTTCTGTTGTTTAAGCCACCCAGTCAATGGTATTTTGTTATGGCAGCACAAGCTGACTAAAACACTGGTGTATAGGTAAAAAATTAACTTTTGTATATTGATCTTGTATCCTGAGACCTTGCTAAACTCACCTAATAGTTCCAAGATTTTTTTTTTTTTTGTAGATCCTTAGGGATTTTCTATGTATTCAAGCATGCCATTTGCAAATAAATAGTTTCATTTCCAAACTGTAGGCTCGATTTCTTTTTCATATTTATTGCACTAGCTAGGATTTCAGTATATTGTCCACATAAAAATGAGAGCAGACATCTTTATCTTGTTCCTGATCTCAGGGGGAGAACATCCAGTTTCTCACTGTTAAATATGATGTTAGCTATAGGGGTTTTTTTGGTAGATGTCCTTCATCAAGTTGAGAGAGTTCTTTTACATTCCTAGTTGACTGAAAGTTTTTTTTTATCACAAACAGGTGTTGGGTTTTGTCAAGTGGTTACAACCTCAATTGATATGATCAATGAGTTTTCTTCTTTAGC
Organism: Eubalaena glacialis; assembly: GCF_028564815.1. Classification (NCBI taxonomy): domain Eukaryota; kingdom Metazoa; phylum Chordata; class Mammalia; order Artiodactyla; family Balaenidae; genus Eubalaena; species Eubalaena glacialis. Next base: position 63,289,304 of record NC_083724.1, on the reverse strand, counting down.
TTGTTAATGTGGTGGTTCTCATTGAGTGATCCTCATGTAAAACCAGCCTTGCATACCTGTGATAAACATATTTGTGATGTGGAATTCTTCCCATGCATTGTGGGTTTGAATTTGCTAATACTCTGTTGAGGATTTTTGCGTCTGTTATTCACAAGAGATATTGGTCTATAGTTTCTTTTCTTGTAATTTCTCTATCTGGTTTTAATATTAGGGTAATGCTACTCTAGAATATCTTCTTGGAGAATTGATGTGTTTATCACTGTTTATCCTTTTGTCCCTGATAATCTTCTTCTTCTGAAGTCTGCTTTGTGTGAACTTAATAAAGCTACTCCAGTTTTCCTTTGAATGAGTTAGAACGTATTCCTTCTGTTTCTAATTTCTAAAAGAAATTACAGAAAATTGCTATTATTTCTTCCTTCAATATTTGGTAGAATTCATCAATGAAACAATCTGGACTTGTGTTTTATTAGGAAAGTTATTCATTGTTAATACAATTTATTTAATAAATTATGGTTATGGCTATCTATTTTTTGTGTGACTTTTTGGTACTTTCTGACTTTCAAGTAATTGGTCCACTTCATATGAGTTATCATATTGGTGGGCATTTAGTTCATCATTTTCCAGATTTCTGTTAATGATATATAACTCAATTCCACTGTGACCTAGAATTGATTTACCGGAATGTTCCATGGATGCTTGGGAAGGATGGATATTTTGCTGTTGTTGCATGCTGTTGTTGGATGTAATATTGTATAAATATCAGTTCATTTTCTTTTTTTTTTTCTTGGCTGCACTGTGCAGCTTGTGGGATCTTGTTCCCTGGCCAGGGATTGAACCCGCACCCTCCATAGTGAAAGTGCCGAGTCCTAACCACTGGACCGCCAGGGAATTCCCAGTTCAATCATTTTTGATAAAGCTGTTCAGGTCATCTATATCTTTGATTTCTTTCTGTTTGATTTATCAATTATTCACAAAGGGGTGTAATCAAGTATAAGAGTGGATTTGTCTCTTTTTTCCCTTGCATTTCTATCAGTTTTGACTCACATATTTTGATGCTCTGTTTTTAGATGAATACACATTTAGGATTGTTATGTCTTCTTAGAAAGTTGACACATTTATCATTAATTAATGCTCCTTTTACCCCTGGTAATCTTCCTGTTTCTGAAGTCAGCTTTATGTGAACTTAATATAGCCACTCCAGCTTTCTTTTGATTAGTGTTAGTGTATCCTTCTCCATCCCTTCACTTGTAACGTATTTGAACATTTATACTTAAAACTGGTTTATTTTAGTTAACATATAGTTGTGATTTAAAAAATCTATTCTAACAATATCTGGTTTTAATTGCTATATTTGTGTTATTCACATTTAAATTGATTATTGATATAGTTAAGTTAATACCCACCATGTCTTTCTGTTTTCTACTTGTTTCATTTGTTTTCCTGGTATCTTTTTTCACCCTCTTTTTCTGCCTTATCTGGTTTTAACTGAGATTTTTATATGATTCCATTCTATCTCAATCTTAATATAACAATTTTACTTATTTTTAATTTGTTTAGAAGTTGCCTTAGAGTTAACAATACACATTTTAAACTATTGGAAATCCAACTTCAAACATAATATTATATGTGTAATGCAGATGCCTTATAACAGAATTTCCAATTCCTACCTCATACCATTTGTGACATTGCTTCATTATTTTTACTTATACATATACTTTAATCATTCAGCTATTATTACTTTTAACAAATAGTTGTTCTTTTAATTCCATAAGAATGATAAAATTAAAAATATATATTTCCCTCATTTATTCCTTTCTGGTACTCTCCTTTTATTATTATTATTTTTTTCCATGTAGATTTAAGTTTCTGACCTGTATCATTTTTTCTTGCCTGAAGAACTTTATTTAACATTACTTACAGCATCTGCTGACAATAAATTCACTGAGTATTTTTTGTCTGACAGTTGTCCTTTACTTTTGAAGGATAATTTCACTGGATACAGAATTCAAGTTTTGTAGTTTTTTCTTTCAGTCCTCTAAATGTTTTGCTTTATTTCCTTTGTGCTTAAATGGTTTTTGAATAGAAGTCTGCTGTAATTATTATATTTGTTCCTCCATAGATAAGGTGTTTTTCTCTCTGTCTTCTTTCAAGAATTTTCCCTTTGTCTTTGGTATTTTACAGTTTGAATATGATATACATAGGTGTGAAATTAAAAAAAAAACTTTTTAGTATTTATCCTGAGTGGTACTCTCTGAGCTCCTAAATGTGCGGTTTGATATCCTTAATTTTAGGCTCTTGGGTATTTCATGATGATTCCTCTTCCTCTTCCCCTGCCAGAACTATGAGGGAATTTTTTCAAATCTTCAGTGAGAAGCTGGTGGGTGTCCTAAAGTTAAACCCCATGAGAGTATGGTGGCCTTTGGATATTATGATCCACAGGAGTTTCTCACTCTCATTCTAATTCATATTCAGCCTCCAACAATTCATTGAACTTACTATTTAAATGTTCCTATCCTTTTCTGGTCCAGTGGTTTCTACTCCAGACTTACATATTTTGGCTGTGATTATCTGAATGCACCCATGTCTCTAGATTTTGTATTGGCAGTTTGGCCTGAAACCTTAGTTCTTTGATATGTCTCAAAACATCATTGCATTTCATTTTGTCCATTTGTCAGGATATGAGTGATATCTTCCAACATCTGAACTGAACTGGAAGTCTTCTGCTTATAATTGTTCATATTTACTTTGCAGAAAGATATTGTTAGACCATTTTGCAATTGTTAGCTAACAGGCTTTATGGCCCAAAAGACTTTTTAAAAATAAATAATTCATAATACATTTAAAAAAATTTGAAGTTGCACAACTATGTATTTAGTATCCATCAATTCAAAAAATCCACTTCAAGGTAGAATGTTCTATTTATCTTTCATTTTGTCTGTAACAATTCTTATGTAAAAACAATAATTTGCAATCATTATTTTTTGTGATGAGCAGATTAATACAAGATTTTTGAAGCTATAGAAGCAAACATACGTGGGTTAAGGCCATATTAAGAAAAATTAACATTTAAGATATATTAATGGTAAATTAGTATCTAGTTTTCAAATATTTTCATATAAAACTTATTTCTTATCAAATTAATTTTCCATAGTTTATAGTACCTTTGTAATCAATAGAATTTCTATTAAAGAAATTTGAAATAGCAGCCAAACATCCTGTAATTCAGCTACTCATTTAAAGAGGAATTATCTTGAACTGATAGAATCTTCAAGTTTTAATGTTTATCAAAAATGTATTAGAGGAGCGGGCAGGAAAGAACTGTTTCAGTTATCTTCCTCTGTTTTTTGAACAGTTTCTTAGTTAAAGATCTCCAGTTTTACTTAGGTTTGAAAGAAAAAGTAGAGCAGTGGAAGTTTAAGTATATTATAGCCCAAGGGAATTTGGATATGGAATAATTTAAATAGTAAACTCATTTCTTTCCCAGCTCCTAAGGAGATGTTTAATTGATTTTCAGTGGAAGCTTCATAACATTGCACAGTGGGGAATCAATTTTCATCCAAATTCAAGGGAGAAAATGACTCTTTGATCCCAAAGAGGTTAAAATGCCCTTCCCTTTACCATTACAGAGAGAAAAAGTATATTGTTAATGCGTGAAAAGGGCTTGTGGAAGAGAAAATAAAGTTGTGAAACCACATAGAAGTACAAGACGACTGCATGAGAGCATGCAGTTGAGAGAGCATATGATTAATTTCTAACATATAAGAATTTATTGTTTATTCTGTAAAATCGAATCACTATTATTAAAGAAGTGGCTATACTTGAGTTGACTGTATCATGACTACTATGTTAAACAAACAAGCCAAGTAAGGTTAAGAACTTGTTAGTAAGTAGTCCTGTAATCTATTATTTGTTTAAGAGGAAAATGGGCCCATTTGAACCTTCAAACACATTTTTTAAAACCCTATCTTCTTAAATAATCAAAAAGTCCATTTTCCACAGTTGAATATGACTACAATCAACAAAGGTAAAATTATCTTGTCTAAGCATAACATACAGATGAATTATCAAACAGGTCATAGATGTAGAAACAGTGGAAATGGGTCAATCAAAGTAGAAAAAAGTGTTCTCTAAAATAAATGCAAACATTAAACCTTTGCTGATATTTGAAGAGAGAAAACAATGTGTCCTCTCATGAGTTATCATGTCCCTGTTTCCTCTGAAGTACACAATCTGAGAAGAACTTAGAGAAAATGGCACAATCCATTTAGCCATATTGATTTTAAATTTAAAATCATTTTGCAAACAAATTTTAAAATATTTCAGTGACAACTGAGATGTATCTATGAGGCTCCATAGAATAATTCAGTACTCCTAAGTAAATTGTGTTCAGATGTCTTATTTTGGTGTGAACTATATCTGATCATTATAAAACTCTGGCACTTTAAATTACTTTCTCAAAATAATAAGCGTTGTATACCCAAATGGCGATAGTCAAATACTGGGTATTTGAAAACAGTTGTTTGCTATACATACTCAACTACCCTATTTAACCTGACATTTTTGAGAAGTTGAGTAAAGTTTTTATGATATTGAGTTAGCTGTATTACCATTATCCAGTCATAAATATAATATCAGTAATTTACTTGATACTGATATTACATACTAAACATACTCAGACTACACTAGCAGCTAACAAGATTATGGCCCTTATGCTATTTAGATTGATATTTAGTTTACATATAGACTTTTGATGAAATCAAAATAGGCAATGAGCAATTTACATTAAGTAAAGTTTTGTCTTTTTTTAATGAAAATCTAGTTAGAAACTAAGTAACTGGCATCAAGAGGAGACCAATAATTTGCATTGTGAATCTTCACAAATAAATGAACTTTTGACTGCATTTATTGGGATTAAACTTTCCTAGGCTAATTTAGCACACACTTTTATTAGACTAGACGACTGAATGAGGATTAAGATGGAAAGTGCAAATTCTAAAGTGTGACCAACGCTGTCAGAGGGTCAGGACCATTAGCTGTTTTCATATAAACTAAAATGCGGTACACACACTTCTTAATAACATTTTTAGCTTAGGCCCCACCTACACCAAGATTTTTTTTTCAAAGTGTCTGCTCCTCTGTGTCCAGAGACGAACACTCAGGAGAGAAAAACCCAGTTTATGTTTCCCTCTGCCAATCACTACTCAGGATTCTTTTTTTTTAATAAATAAAGATTGTAAATGTTTAAGGTGTTCAACATGGTGTTTTGACATAAATATACAGAGCGACATGATTACTGTAGTTAAGCTAATTAGTATATCCATCTCCTGAGATCCACTCTCTAAGCAGATTTCTAGGATACAATACATTAGTACTAACTGTAGTCACCATGCTTCACATTAGATCTCTAGAATTAATTCATCCTACATAACTACAACTTGCACACTTTGCCCACCCTCTTTCCATTTCCCCCAGCTCCTTGCCTCGGGTACCTGACTCTTAAACTAGCAAAAACTCTGTTCAAAGTGTGTTATACTGCTTTTCATTGAAGTAAAGATGATTTTGATTATAAAGGTATATCTTTATCTGCGTTCTACTAAGAAGAAAAAAAAACCTGGCCATGAAACTATGACACAATATTTTCTTCTCAATTTGAATTTTATATTATTCTTTTGGCCAGAGCCCAAGACATACATTTATATTATTTATCATTTTTGTATACACATGAAACAGGAAATATAAATTAAGGAATTAGTTAAGGTCTTTATAAAGCTTCATAACAATCACATCAAACTCTTGCTTTCTACCCAGAGTGATTCAGGTTCATGTTTTTTCACATAGCATTGTCTTCCGCACCATCATGAGAGTTACTGAAGCAACATTTTCACAGTAGTGCTCCCTGTTGTCTCTAGGATTTTATTCTAAGTCATCAGTATTCCTTTGGTAAATTTTAATACTGGCACTTTTCTTTTTTGATTGTATGTCACATAAATTAACTATTTAAAGTGAACAATTCAGTTATATTTGGCACCTTTGCAATGTTGTATAACCATTACCCCTATCTAATTTCAAAATATTTTCATCGCCCCCCCAAACAAAACTTGTATCCATTAAGCAGTTAGTCCTCATTTTCCCCCTGGCCTCCCTAGTCCCTGGTACCCACCACCCTGCTTTCTGTTTCTATGGATTTACCTATTCTGGATATTTCATATAAATGGAATCAGGTAATATATGATCTTTTGTGTCTGTTGTCTTTAACTTCACATAATGTTTTTGAGTTTTATCAAGATTGTAGCATGTATTAAGACTTCATTACTTTTTATGGCTGACTGATATTATATTGTATGCATATTGCCTAATTTACTTATCTATTTATCAGTTAAATATTTAGGTTATTTCTACCTTTGACTGTTGTGAGCGATTCTGCTATTATCGTGCATTTTCAAGGTTTTTTTTTTTTTTAGTGTCTTTATTTCTTTTGGATATATGTCTAGAATTGGAATTACTGGGTCATTTGATAATTCTTTGGTTAACTTCGTAATGAACCACCAAACTAGTTTCCACATGTATAGACACCACATTATTAAAATCATGCCAGAATATATTATGGAATATTTAAAAACAATACCCTGGAATTATAATCCTTCTTCAAATCCTTCTTAAGAGATCTCTTTACTGAATTCAAAGAGTTGTCCGTCATACCATCAGATGTACTTGTCAAGTTTTCACATGTATAAGTAAAGACAACTATATCATTACTGCCAACTCACCATCAATTAAGAAATGTTAAATTGGGCATAAAAGTATGTCTCTTAGAATTAGTGAAATTAGAACTTTTAAACATCATCTTTCATTCAAATGTATTTAAGAGATGTTTTTGCTTACTTAGGAATTGAAAAGAAACAATGCTTAGTAATTACTACTGCAAAAAACATTAAAAAAATATTTACAAAATGTTATCTCAAACAAGGTAAATTTCACTGCACCCTTTACCACTTAATGAAAAAATACTTTAGTTTTTGTATACAATATGTTTATTTCATTTTGTCTCTTTTAAATTTTAGTATGTATTTTAAACATAACGTATACATGTAGGTATGGAATTTTATCTTCACTACTTATTTATTTTTCTAATGGTACATTTCAAGAAGGAATGCCAAGTTGACAGGGACCTAACAAGACAGGGCAGATCCAAGTTCTGGTAGTTCTAGATCTTTAAAACTCTGGATGGTTCTTTTTAAGAATAATAAGAAATTATAATTAAAAATTAGGTACAAATGTTAATGTTTATCTAGAATTAAGAAGAACACACACACAATTCCAAATTTTAGAATCTGTTGATTGCCACAAGCATCAGAAACTCCTAGGAACTTGGGAGGGATCCACATGAGAGAACTTGAAGTTTGAACTTCCTTGGCTTCTCAAAAAATCCACCCATATATTATGCACTGTGGGTAACTCATCATTTTCTTCTATGTATTTGCAGGCAAGAAAAAAAAATGGACTGAACCCCAGAAACATGATAAATGCTTTGAAAATGGCTTTGGACTAAAAGAGTCTCCATGTGTTTCATAATGGAATCATTTTGCTTATGAAAAATACCTGTGAGGATGTCATAGAATGCTGCTGCTGGAAGATTCAAAGGTATCTAATCTAATATTCTTACTTTGTAGTTGAAGAAAATGAGTGACAGAGATGTGAACTGACTTGTACAATATCATAATTCTAGCTAAAAGAAGACCAGAATGCAGCTTTTGCCCAATTTCAGTACACTTATTTTTCTAATGTTGAACAAATAACTCTAGTATTACCCAAACTTTTAGTACTACTAAATTCTGTAAATTGATCCAATTAGGGAGACATAGTTAGGGAAGAAGATGATGGAGGAAAACAAAGGAAACCAGGAGCCAGTGGGCATTTACTATGTGTTAGTAACTGGTAACTGTACTTTGTTCTTTATAATATAGTCTCATATTTAATAATCACAAAATCACTGTCCTCATTTTACAGGTGAGGACACTGAAACTCAAAGATGATATCTAACTTGATTTAGTTTTCTTTCTACTGCAAGTTACCTTGTAAAAACAAGGGGCCCTATGTACTGCTGCATATACTTGCCTTTGTCATTTCTACCTCTACATCCTTTCTTGAGCTTTCATACATCTTTTTCACCTGTCAAATGATTAATTATCCTTTGAACATAAGATTAACTGTCATAGATTCTTCCCAAACATACCATGGGAATGTGTCAGTGTATTCACATACAAAGAGCTCCCATAAAGACACCATGTGACAAGTAGTATATCAGTGTTAGAACAAGGTTGCTTAAGAGATCATCAAAGGGATAAGTCTTTCCAGGATGGTCTGTCCTGAGAAAGCATCAGAGAAGCCATTGCATTGAACTATATTTTGAGGGATAAAAAGACATACTACTCCAAGCAAACCATGTGAAGTTTGAAAAGTATATCCCAACTTGGCTAAAGCAAAAGGCTTTCATTGAAAAATGGTGCAAAAGAATGCTGATGAATTGGTTAGAACCTGTATAACCAGAGGTCTTGCTTATTGATGCAAGCAATTTGTGTTTCAATTAATAGCTAAATGGAAACATGCTGGAGATTTTTATTATGGTACCATTAACAAAGAAATAGCTTTCAGAAGATCGTCCTCAATATATAGAATGAATATGAGGAGAGAAAAACGATGGCAGAAGGCAAGTGAGAAAGTTATTAAAAGCAAGGTGTGAGCAACTAGAAATGGAAGTGACATATATCCTATTTATAAAATCAAACTTACCCTTAGCTTATGTGAAGGCAGAATCATGCTTCTTTCTTTGTGTTACCTACCTTATTTTTGTCTCAGTTCTACAAATACAGAAACTGCTCCATTAGAACTCATGAGTGACAGTTTATTTTCTAAATCTCTTGCTTCTCACTAGTACATCACTCTCCCCTTCTGATCTGACCTCTAATCCCCCAGTCAGTAGAGCATGAGACAGTGACAAGTTCCTTTGACTCTTCAATCAATAACTAGGTGGCTTAGCAAAGATTAATAATGATGATCATCATTCTTTGTAAGTCTGACGTTGTCATTCAGACATCTGAGAAGATGGATAATTAGACCATATTCAAAGTAGTGAAACATGTATGAGTTTCATAAAAATAGTAAGATGGGAAGAACTTTTTGATTGTGCTCAAATACTTGTATTTTATGCTATGTAAAATACAACCTGTGAGCAATGAATCCAATTGTACTTTTATTTATTTTTCCCTCTATCTACTTATCAGCAAAACCAAAATAAGACAAATGTAATATTTTCCAGATATTATGTTAATGTAGAAATAATGTGGAAATAGGTGATTTATGTTTTGGTACATTATGAAGACTTATAGGGATTTCAGCCTGTTTTACAATGTTTAAATAATAAAAGCAATCTATATTTCTAATACTTGGCTTGATATATGCCAAGATTCTCTAAGTTTCCACCATTTAAGAAGAAATCTATTGGAGAGATCACAAAGAGAACAGTTATTCAGCCACATCCTGCAATCTTAGAAGGAAGTTAGGTAGGGTAAATGGAGTAAATTAAAACTGGCAGAAAATTATATATTTGGCATCCTAACATAGACTCTGTCTCTGAGAAAGGATCTCAGGGTTTTGAAGATTTGGGCTGGGACACCTGTTGTGTGGTTTTCTAGGCTTGAACCTTATTTGTTGCAAGAGGTAGTTTGAGAGGGCAATGCAGATGCTTAGAGAAGAAGTTATTTCTCAAAGTTTTGCTAAAGAACACTCACTTTAGAATCTATTCAGGAGCTTCTTAAAAGGGTAGCATCAGAGAAGACATTGCATTGACTGCATTTTGAGAACTCACAATATAAAGAGATACAATTCCAAGTAAACTCTGAGAAGAGACCAATTGAATTAGAATCCCTGGTAGGAGAATGTCAAATCTGCATGATTAACAATAATTTTCACGCACTTGAGTACTTGAACAATGGTCTCCAAACTTTTGCTCATATTACTCTTAAAAGAAATTTGAAAAACCTACATTCCTACACATTTAAGGTTTTCTTCAGAAAATTTAACAATTATTTTTGTGATGTGAACGTTTAAGATCTACCCTCAGAAAACTGCAAGTGTATGGTGCAGTAATTAACTATAGTGGGTCCATAGACGTGCTACTTAACTTAATTGTGGTTATCATTTCACAGTATATACATCTATCAAATCATCATGTTGTACAGCTTCAATAATTATTAGTATATGGGCAAACATGCCTCAAATACACTCCCAATCAGTTTTCCTAATTGTATGAATTTTAAAGCAAACCCAAGACATCATACTATTTCATATACATATACACTAGCGTATTCATCTCTAAAAAGTAAAGACTCTTAAAACATACCACAATTAATTCCAAAACATTAAAAATAACAATAATTCCTTAATATAATTAAATATCAGGTCCTTGTTAAAATTTTTCTGCTTGTCACATAAATGCATGTGTGTGTTTTAAATTTATAGGAATAGGATCCTAATGAAATCCATGCATTATATTTAGTTGATACAGCAATGAATTTTCTTTCAGTCAGTAGCATTGCTGTTGAGTAGAACTTTCTGTGATAATAGAAAACTTTTGTATTCATGGTCTTCATTTGTGGCTATTGTGCCCTTGAAATGTGCTAATGTGAATGAGGACCTGAATTTTTTATTTATTTAATTTTTATGAATTTAAATTTAAATAGCCACATATAGAAAGTGGCTACAGTATTGGACAGTGAAGATCAAATAAATGACCCTCCATCTCTCTTTTGTCTTTTACTTACAATTTATCTGTTAAAAATAATCAGATTTTTTGTTTAATCAATATCCCATAGTCTGGATTCTATTGACTACATCCTTGAAATCATATTGAACATCTTCCTCTGCTCATATATTTTCTGTAAATTAGTACTCGGATCTAGAAGTTTGATCAGTTTAAGATTGATTTTTGGCAAGAATATGCTGTAGTTAGTTGCTATTGTATTTTTCCATCAGGAGGTCTCTATGGCTAATTGCTTCCTTTTTGTGATTGATGCCTAAATCCATGATTTCACCAGTGGTTACAAATGGTGATATTCTAATTCGTCCTTTCTTTTCATTAAGACCAGGATACTCTTCTAAAGAGACATCCCATTCTCATTTAAATAGTTATCCAGAAATATAGTTTGCACAGTAAGGCAAAACAGATTCTTGATTCTTAACCTTTCTTTCCAGTTTTCAAAATAATGACTGGTTTCTCTAGAACCCTATAATGTTAGTCAATTATTGTTATTATTCTCTTTAATACCATTATGAGCTCATGAATTTAAATAAATGTGATGTATCTCAATCCATTGCAATTCTTCTTCTTGATAATCAAGCTTTTCTATCTTTGAGTCAGTGAGGCTGTCTTCAAGTTGGTTCCTGATCACTTACATGATCCTAGGAGTCTGTGAAAACATTTTCTGCTTCACTATATAATAAGATGAACCCAGGGTCATCTAGTGTATTTCTTGGTGTAGAACTAGAATCAGTCATATCTGAGAAGCCGAGGATTTTTTTAGTTAGAAAGAATTTTAGAGACCACAACTTGGTCACTAGGTTGGCCACTTTCTTTCTTATTAAAAGCTAATAAAAAAAGATTTTTAAAATGCCATTATGAGTTCATATCAATACTTCCCAAAAAATTCAGTATTCTAGGATTTTTCCTTAACCTCTTTGAACTTATATCTCTCTACCCCTTGTCCAACACAGAAAATCCTAATTTTTAAATGATATCAATATAAAGTAGTCCTGTTCTTTACCCCACAATACATGCATAATCTTTTCTGGATGGAAAAATGAAGTAATGTGTAAAGTACTGGATTTTCAATTAAAGAAAATTTTTACAGAGTAATATTGACTGTGTTAAAAAACTAAATTCTACTAAGTAAATTAAATGAAAGACTTTTATAGGCAGAAGGGAGTGGGAACAAGGAAGTTATACTAGGCAAAAATGTGAATTGGTCATGGCAAGGTCACTTTCCTTTAGGGAATGGCAGGGGTTTATCTGGTGGATTACCTACCTGTTGCTGATCAGGTGATTCCTTATTGACTGGCTTAAGATTCCATTTATGGGAAAGCCAAAATTGTAATTAAGTCTCCACTTGGTTATATAGGGCTTAGCATAAGTGACTCCATTTTGGGCCTGTTGTCTCGTTTATTACAACTGTAAAAAGCATTCTTTTAATACTACTTTTTACCATGAAATCCATGCTTTTATTTTTAGTCCAGATATATATGTGCACTTAACCCATTAGAATAATCTAGACCCTCAGCCAAGTGTAGGAAAGAAAACATTTTTCCTTCTTCCCTTCTAGGTTCTTTGGCAGCCTAATAATAAAATGGACATAAGACAGATCAATGGGAGAAAGAAAACATTTAATTACCTACTTAGAGGAGACCCACAAAAACATGAGATTCTAAGGTAGTCAGGCAATTGAGGCTTATATACCTGAGTGAAGCAGAAGGTGGTAGGGGTCTGGTGTCTCAAAGGGGAGGGAAATAATTCACAAGAAAATGAGAGTAAATGTTTGGTAAACAAATATTTGCCAGGTCATGCAGATAAATCTTTCCTGTATAAAAAGTTATCTCTGGTAATAGCTCTCTTCCTCATACAGGCCTTCCTGGTACAGGTTTTTTCCTATTTAAATTCTTCTTGGCAGTTAAGGGAGAACTGCCTGATTCAGATTTTCCTGAATCTTATGGTTCTTAATTGTCGTCATCTAAAAATAATCTATGTGCCAAAGAGGTACATATAAGCATGGCACAGTCTGCTGCCCCTCAGTAGTATGTAAACCTTTTGTGATAAAACATGAGTCTTTGAAGTTGGAATTTATATTCATGAAAATTTAACTATAGAGCATAATTTATCTAACAAACACAAAATGCTTGGGGTTTAATTAAGGAAATTTAGAAAGAAGGGTCATATCTTGCTTAGATTTAATATGGATCAATGGCTGTTTTTTGATCTGATGTATTTAAAACATATTTTTCAGGTGAATAGTATGAATATTTATAAAATAGAGTAAAATTTAAGTTTACTTATTTGGAAATAATATATGTACACAATAAATCAGAATTTCAGGTCTTTGTATATTTTTTTTTCACTGATTCAAAATGAGAGGAGTGTTAATCCATTAAAAAGCAATTTTCAATCTCACTTATAATAGAGGTAGAATTAATAAGAGCAGAGGTGAGGTGGCCCTGTTCTGTTACACCTATATTTTAGTCTACAGCACAACACACTATTTCTGAATTAGATTTTAAAATGCAATAATAGATTTTAAAATTGTGTTTCACCTACAAATTGGCACTTGCCGTCCACCTCAACAAGGATCAAATTATGAGCTGCTGCAGCTGCTGAACATCAACACCCCCGAAAGGAGTTCCGGGTGGAGATCTGGAATGAGGCACTCTGTGCTCTGGGAAAAACTGGCAGAACAGGTCTTCAGATAGTTATTTTCAGGAGAAAACTTTACGAGCCCAATTCTTGCATTTCCTCATATGTAGAAAAACACTAAAATCCTTCTTGGTGACGTCTGCTCCTCATGACTAGCAGTAACCTTCACGAGACTAGCAGAAACCTCTGCAAAAAATACGTGCTGGACTGCATGTACTACCTCTTCACCAAAATCACATATATACTGACCTTCCCCCCCCCCCCCCACCTCTTTGGAGCAGTTTGTCAGAGCTATCTGAGAAGCTGTCTCTTGGGTTATAATCCTCATTTTGCCCCAAATAAAACTTAACTCACAACTCTCACATTGTGCATTTTTTTTCAGTTGACATGTGTTTCTGGTTATCAGTGGTTCCCAATCCTCAAAAAGGTACGTTAGCATCACTTATGGAGGTGTAGGGGGCGGAAAAACAATTTTCTTTTCACCCTTCTAAGTTCTTGGCTTAGAACCCCTGTAATAAGGGACAGATTAACAGGAGAAAAACAGACAGAAGTTTAATAACATGTATATATTTCCTATATATATGGAAGATACCCAGAAAAACTAATTCCCATAAATGGCCCAAGCCATTACCGTAAATACCTTCTTAAACTAAAGACGAAAGAAAGCTGTTGAAGTGTGTGGAGCCAGTTGGGGGAAGTTATCAGGCAAAGCACAGTAAATAAAGGAATAGTTGTTATGAAGATTTAAGTCTTGCCTACTCCACCTGCTAAGAGTTTCTAGTGATTTAGTGGTCCTCCTCCTCAGGTTACAGAAAGAAAGACACCCTTACAAGTGGAGGTTTCCCTTACAAATGTAAATGTCTCTTGCAAAAAGATACCATCTACTAGAGGGTCTCCTGTGTCTGCTGTTTCTTAAAAAATTTTTTTAAAAAGTAATGACCTGCCTCAAAGAGGCATTTTTAGGGGCGGCAAATTCTGCTCCCCTTCAGGGGTCCCCTGTGTGACAATTCTGATTACTCTGATTAGAGAGATTTGGAGTTCCACTCAGCCTTTTAAACTATGGGCAATCTGATACCTATCCTAAATTCCAAAAGAATTTACACTGTTTTAGAATATGAGGTTTTCTTGTTATTGTATTTTTAAAAGGAAAAAAATATATGGTTTATATAATAACTTAGATGGAAACAAACAAACCTGTCCTAATGAACTACTTCTAATCTGTATGCTGAAAAAAATTAATGCATGACTATTCTAAATATTCAAATAAAAATACTGAATACATGTATATTGCATTTGAAAGTAGAGGTAAGCTCTTCTTAGGAAATTTGATTTCCTATTACCCGTAGGAAATATACACAGTACTAATGGAAGTGAATAGCAGATCATTTTCACCGGTACTAAAAAATGATTCAGGAACAAATGGAATTCATACAACTACTTTGCTTTCCATGGAGAGACAAAGAGAGAGACGGATAGAGAGAGATGACAGGGAGAGAAATGGCAGAGAGAGAGAAGGGGGTCTGGTTTCTCATTTATTTTGGATTCCTGTTATTAGCTGTGTACACTTTTAGGCTTTTTATGTGTTCATTTTGATCATTTTATCATTATGAAATGTTCTTTACCACTGGTTGTGATATTATGATTTATAATAAGAAATATATATTTGGTCTTCGTCCCATTTCTGGCATAAACATCCCCAAACAGTGATAAGAGCAAGGAGCATCTTTTATTATAATATTCGGTTTCTTTTTTTTTAACTTTAGGTTTATTTATTTATTTATTTATTTATTTATTTATGGCTGTGTTGGGTCTTTGTTTCTGTGCGAGGGCTTTCTCTAGTTGCGGCAAGCGGGGGCCACTCTTCATCGCGGTGCGCGGGCCTCTCACTATCGCGGCCTCTCTTGTTGCGGAGCACAGGCTCCAGATGCGCAGGCTCAGTAACTGTGGCTCACGGGCCTAGCCGCTCCGCGGCATGTGGGATCTTCCCAGACCAGGGCTCGAACCCGTGTCCCCTGCATTGGCAGGCAGATTCTCAACCACTGCGCCACCAGGGAAGCCCCTAATATTCGGTTTCTTATCTTCAGTTCTGGATATTGCTTCAGAGCTATAAAGTGAAATGGGTGTTTTGTTATTCATAAAAAGCCTCTTTCAACCACAACTGAGATTATGTTAATGAGGTGACTTTTAGAAGTCCCCTGAAGTTGGGGGGTTGGTTTCCAGGGGATCGAACCATGTAATTAGAAGGTTGGAACTTTCAGCCCCACCCCTTGTTCCTCCTTGGAGGGGAGAGGGGCTGGAGATTGAGTTCAATCACCAGTGGCCAAGGATTTAATCAATTGTGCCTATGTAATAAAGCTTCCATTAAAAATCCCAAAATGGAGAGGGTTCAGAGAGCTTCCATGTTGACGGAGATTTGTCTGCTCCAAGAGATCATGGAAGCTGCACCCCTTTCCCCACACTTTGCCTTATTCATCTCTTTCATCTGGCTGTTGCTGCTGTTGACTTAAAAAAATGCACAACGTGAGAGTTGCAAGTTAAGTTTTATTTGGGGCAAAATGAGGACTGCAGCCCGGGAGACAGCATCCCAGATAGCTCTGAAAAACTGCTGCAAAGCGGTAAGGGGGAAGGTCAGTATATATGTGATTTTGGTGAAGAGGTAGTACATGCAGTCCAGCACGTATTTTTTGCAGAGGTTTCTGCTAGTCTCCTGAAGGTTACCGCTAGTCAAGAGGAGCAGACGTCACCATGAAGGATTTTAGTGTTTTTCTAGATATGAGGAGATACAAGAACTGGGTTCATAAAATTGGCTCCTGAAAAGAGTTCTGTGAGCACCTCTAACAAATTAATTGAACCCAAGGCAGGGGTCCTGGGAACCTCCAGTCAATAGCTGGTTGGTCAGCAGCACAGGTGATAATCTGGGTTTATGATTGTCATCTGAAGGAGGTAGGGTGCATTTTGTAGGATGGGTGCTTAACCTGTGGGATATGATGCTATCTCTGGGTACATAATGTCAGAACTGAGTTGAATTGTAGGACACCCAGCTGGTGTCTGGAGAATTGCTTGGCTTGGTGGTGTGTGGGAAAAACTTCTCCCCTGCCCCCCTCCCATTGGAAATCAGGTTCCAGATCCCTTTTACGGGGAATATGTTCTTTATCCCCAAATCTATTCTGCCAGATATTTATACTGTTACTCCAGCTTTCTTATGATCGTTTTTTGCATGTCATTTCTTTTTCCATCGTTTAACTTTTAACCTATATATAGACACAGTACTCCTGAGTCATGCTTTTATCCATTTTGATTATCTCTGTCTAGGATTTGGCTTGTAAAAGCAATGTTACTTTACTGTAAATATCAGCATGGATGGATTTAAGTATACCTCCTCACTGCTTATATTCTGTTGTCTTAAATGTTCTTTGTTGATTGTATTCTCACTTTTGCCACAAACTGTGGCAGTAGCACTTTTACCACTGGCTGGTGGTAAAAGAATTCACTGAGTCAGAAGCAAGGGTAGAAAGCAAGATTTATTGAGTACACTGCAAGGGAGCAGCAGGCGAGACCAAGAGGGCGTCTGCGCAGGAGGAGAGAAACTGGGCTTCTTTTCTGGTCCCCTCTGGTCACCGTTGGGTTAATGTTCCACCTATATGGTGGTTAAGGCTGGGTGTGTCGTAGCTCAATCTTCCTGGAATGCCAACTGCTTGTGACTGCTGGTGATTTTCCATTGGGGGAGGGTGTGATGGTCTTATCTTGAAATGACCTCCCCAGTCTAAGATGGCTGTTCTCTTGTTAAGCTCCACAACTTTCCCACCTTCTTTTGAATTGACTATACTTTAGTATGCTATTTCCTCTTAACTGTTTATCCTAATATTCTAATTCATCATCCTTCTTTAGTTTTCCTTTTTGGTACATGGTATATCATGTGTCTATCATGCAAATTGATCTAGATTTTCCATAGGCAAACTGATTTTAAGGGTACAAAGAAAAAAGAGGGCTCCAAATAATTATGAAATAAGTGATCAGGAGATAAAAGCATTATGTCCAAATCTATTTCCATAGACTCTCTATGATATATTTCAAATATTTTTTTACTAAAAGTGACTAACATGTAAATTGACTTTTGCTTGCTGGGTTTTTTTGTTTTTTTGTTTTTAGCTTTTATGTATTTATTTATTTTGGCCTCTCGGCATGTGGGATCTTAGTTCCCTGACCAGGGATCAAACCTGTGCCCCCTGCAGTGGAGGCATGGATTCTTAACCACTGGACCACCAGGGAAGTCCCTTGCTTGCTGTTTTGATATAAAATCTTTTAGTACTTCTTTACAGTAACAATAAATTTTAATTAAGAAATTTACTTGACATAGCTTTTAAATAGGCTAAAATACTGTTTTACTAAAACAAGTAATGGATTACTGGTTTATTCTAATATCATCACATTTTATCTAATGGAATTCATATGTTCTATTGACATAGCTTTATGTCCCCTAACCCAAGAGTAAGAAAAGCTGTGGGTTGTGAAAAGAGTCAGATACAGAAAATACTTAGCAATTGGAGCAATTCTCTACCTAGAGAAAGAGAGCTAAGATAATCAATTTATTCTTTGACACTTATTTAAGAAGTTTTATACTAAACATGAAAGATGTCTGAGCCTGGCAAAGATAAAATGAGAAATTTTAACAAACTAAAAATGAAAACAAAATACCAAATTTATGAAACCAATATGAATTTCACTACAACACCTGAAAGGCAAGAAATATTAATACTTTTAATATTAATACTTTTTAATAATTTTAATACTCAAAATCATGTCAAATCTGGTTCCAAACACAAATCAATAAAATAAACCATGATTTTAAATGTCAGACATTAATGGTGGATCTTCTGATATCCAAAGGATGTTCAAAGTTCCCAGGCTCTTATGGTCCTAGAAAAATGGGGAAGGGACCAGGGTCGTTGCCCTCAGTACTTTTGCTTCTTCTGCAATACAATTATATGGCTGAATGCCATATGTTTCAGCTTGTATTGGATGCAAATTCTCACCATGGTTTGGACACGTCTATCCTCCACTACCACCACATTGGGTCATGGAGACTTCACTGTGGGGGGAAGTTTGTAGGTTTAGATGTCAGTTTTACCAGGTATCAGAAGCCTAGTCCCATTCAGTGTCTCCAGTTCTAATGTCTACCACCCAGAGAAACTTGCAACTCCATTCCCTTTCCCTTTCCCATTCTCAAAGAAACTACCTAGAATTAAAATCCTCTCTTTTTATTTCTCAAAGCCTGAACCTTTATTCCTTTCCTTCTCACAAAGTCCACTTAATTACTCTAAGAGCCTAAGCTTTGGGAAATAAAGCCTGTTTAACTCTCTTCTAGAAGTAAATAAAACCTCTGTCTTCAAAATGATAAACCCTATCTCCCCTCTTCAGGGCGTATCTGACATTCTTTCATGACTAGACTAAAGTTGATAAAACAGTTAATTTCCTAACTGGCAATTCTGCTACATTAACGCTTTAAATATATTGCTCTTCTTTACATACTTATTTCTGTAGCAAATGCTGTGTTTCTGGCTATGTAAGTGAAATTTTAAATTACAATGCAATATTATGTAACTATAGATATCATAAAAATTCATAGTGAAAGGTACAGTATTACTTCAGGTGAAGAATCTCCAAACCACATGTTTGTAAAGTGTTAAACCTAGCAATCTTCAAAATCCACACAAAAAAAGATTAAAACAAGGTAGTTGTGAGGTTAATTCCAGTGAAAAACGTGCAAGTGCACATGCTCATCCTAATGCCTCTCAATCAGTGCACTTCTGCTCTTTAACTCACCATGAGATAAAATGAAGTGCACCCGGTGGCAGAGTCAAGATGGCGGATTAGGAGGACGCGGGTTTCACGTCTCCTCACAACTAGGGCACCTACCAGGCACTAGTGGGGGACCACGGACACCTAAGTGGAGGGGAGGAACCCCCAGTGACCGAGTAGGATGTGGGGTATGGGGGAAGTGAAGGGGGAGGAGAAGTGGAGGCGGGACGGGACTGGCACCACTGAAGGGCTGCTGGGGGAGGGGAAGGGATCCCATGTCCAAAGGGGGAAATTGGGGGACCATTGGGAGGGCAGAGGATCAAAAGGGAATGTGGCCAGGTTTCCCCTGCCCACTTGGGCCCCGGGGAGCCTGCTGAGATCCCGGGTCTGATCCTCTGCCCACCGAGGCCCCCTCCAGCCGCGCAGGTCCTGAGGGAGTGGGAGGGAGGGAAAGGGGAGCAAAAGTAAAGGCTGGAGCTCCAGGAACTGTAACCCTGAGGAGTGGCTGGGGGAGGGGAGGAGTTCCTACACCCAGTGGGACCCACCCACGGTTAGGAGTCCAGCAGGGATGGGGGAGACCCTGGGGGAGATGGTGGGGGGGAGGGGTGCGCAGGAACGGAAGGGAATGCAGCCAGTGCTTTCCCTGTCCACTTAGGCACCAGGGAGGCTATTGGGCTCCCAGGCCTAATCCTCTGCCCTCAGACCCTCCCTCCTGCTGCACAGAGCCCAAGCCCTGCCCCTACACCCCCATCCAGGGCCCTACTGCTAGATTCAGAGACCCCCTCTGAGACCCACTCCAATGCACGGGGCTTAACCCCACCCACACATCCTGACACAGGGCCTTGGTCCCTCTGCTGCCCCCCTTTTTTTTTCTGTTGTGGTTTTAGTTTACCTTGTTGTAGTTGTTTGAATTATATTTTTATTTTTCCTAATATATTTTATATATTTTTTACCTTTCAAATTTTATTTTGTTTTTTATTCTTTGATATTGTACTGCTCCTTTTTTCTTTCTTTCTTTCTTTCTTTTTTTTTTTTTTTGCTGCTCCACGAGCTTGCAGTATCTTGGTTCCCAGGCTGGAGGTCTAGCCTGAACTCCTGTGGTGCAAGCTACGAGTCCAAACCACTGGGCTAACAGAGAACCTCAGACCTCAGGGAATATTAATCAGACAGACACCACCCTGAGGTCCTAATCTCAGCACCAAGTCCCGGCTGTATCCAACTGCCTGCAAACTACAGTGCTGGATGCCTCAGACCAAACAACCAGTAAGACAGGAATACAGGTCTTCCCATTAAAAAAAAAAAATGAAGCCAAAAAAAAAAAATGTTACAGACAAAGGAGCAAGGTAAAAACCTACAAAACCAAATAAATGAAGACAAAATAGGCAACCTACCTGAAAAATAATTCAGAGTAATGATAGTAAAGATGATCCAAAATGTTGGAAAAAGAATGGAGGAAATACAAGAAAATTTAACAAGGATCTAGAAGAACTAAAGAGCAAACAATGATGAACAACACAATGACTGAAATTAAAAATACTCTAGAAGGAATCAATAGCAGAATAACTGAGGCAGAAGAATGGATCAGTGAGCTGGAAGATAAAATGGTAGAATTAACTGCCAGGGAACACAATAAAGAAAAAAGAATGAAAAGAATTGAGGACAGTCTCAGAGACCTCTGGGACAACATTAAATGCACCAACATTCAAGTTATAGGGGTCCCAGAAGAAGAAGAGAAAAAGAAAGGGTCGGAGAAAATATTTGAAGAGATTATAGTTGAAAACTTCCCTAATATGGGAAAGGAAATAAGCAATCAAGTGCAGGAAGCACAGAGATGCCTATACAGAATAAACCCAAAGTGAAACACACTGAGACACATATTAATCAAACTATCAAAAAAGAATACAAAGACAAAATATTAAAAGCAGCAAGGGAAAAGCAGCAAAAAACATACAACGGAATCCCCGTAAGGTTAACTGCTGATCTTTCAGCAGAAACTCTGCAAGTCAGAAAGGAGTTGCAGGACATATTTAAAGTGATGAAAGGCAAAAACCCACAACCAAGATTACTCTACCTGGCAAGGATCTCATTCAGATTCAACGGGGAAATTAAAACCTTTACAGACACGCAAAGGTGAAGAGAATTCAGCATCACCAAACCAGCTTTACAACAAATGCTAAAGGAACTTCTCTAAGCAGGAAACACAGAGAAGGAAAAGACCTACAAAAAACAAACCCAAAACAATTAAGAAAATGGTAATAGGAACATACATATCGATAAGTACCTTAAATGTAAATGGATTAAATGCTCCAACCAAAAGACATAGACTGGCTGAATGGATACCAAAACAAGACCTATATATATGCTGTCTACAAGAAACCCACTTCAGACCTAGGGACACAAACAGACTGAAAGTGAGGGGATGGAAAAAGATATTCCATGCAAATGGAAATCAAAAGAAAGCTGGAGTAGCAATTCTCATATCAGACACAATAGACTTTAAAATAAAGACTATTACAAGAGACAAAGAATGACGCTACATAATGATCAAGGGATCAATCCAAGAAGAAGATATAACAATTGTAAATATTTATGCACCCAACATAGGAGCACCTCAATACCTAAGGCAAATGTTAAGAGCCATAAAAGGGGAAATCGACAGTAACACAATTGTAGTAGGGGATTTTAACACCCCACTTTCACGAATGGACAGATCATCCAAAATGAAAAAAATAAGGAAACACAAGCTTTAAATGATCCATTAAACAAGATGGACTTAATTGATATTTATAGGACATTCCATCCAAAAACAAAAAAATACACTTTCCTCTCAAGTGCTCATGGAATATTCTCCAGGATAGATCATATCTTGGGTCACAAATCAAACCTTGGTAAATTTAAGAAAATTGAAATCATATCAAGTATATTTTGTGACCACAATGCTATGAGACTAGATATCAATTACAGGAAAAAATCTGTAAAAAATAAAAACACATGGAGGCTAAACAATACACTACTAAATAGCCAAGAGATCGCTGATGAAATTGAAAAGGAAATCAAAAAATACCTAGAAACAAATGACAATGAAAACACGATGAGCCAAAACCTATGGGATGCAGCAAAAGTAGTTCTAAGAGGGAAGTTTTTAGCAATACAATCCTACCTCAAGAAACAAGAAACATCTCAAATAAACAACCTAACCTTACACCTAAAGCAATTAGAGAAAGAAGAACTAAACACCCCCAAAGTTAGCAGAAGGAAAGAAATCATCAAGATCATATCACAAATAAATGACAAAGAAATGAAGGAAGCAGTAGCAAAGATTAATAAAACTAAAAGCTGGTTCTTTGAGAAGGAAAACAAATCAATAAACCATTAGCCAGACACAGCCAAAAAAAAGGGAGAACACTCAAATGAATAGAATTAGAAATGAAAAAGGAGAAGTAACAACTGACACTGCAGAAATACAAAGGATCATGAGAGATTACTACAAGCAACTCTATGCCAATAAAATGGACAACCTGGAAGAAATGAACAAATTCTTAGAAAAGCACAACCTTCTGAGACTGAACCAGGAAGAAGTAGAAAATATAAACAGACCAATCACGAGCACTGAAATTGAGACTATGATTGAAAATCTTCCAAAAAAGAAAAGCCCAGGAATAGATGGCTTTACAGGCGAATTCTATCAAACATTTAGAGAAGAGCTAACACCTATCCTTCTCAAACTCTTCCAAAATATAACAGAGGGAGGAACACTCCCAAACTCATTCTACAAGTCCACCATCACCCTGATACCAAAACCAGACAAAGATGTCACAAAAAAAGAAAACTACAGACCACTGATGAACATAGATGCAAAAGTCCTCAACAAAATACTAGCAAACAGAATCCAACAGCACATTAAAAGGATCATACACCATGATCAAGTGGGGTTTATCCCAGGAATGCAAGGATTTTTCAATATATGCAAATCCATCAGTGTGATAAACTATATTAACAAACTGAAGGAGAAAAACCATATGATCATCTCAATAGATGCAGAAAAAGCTTTCAACAATATTCAACACCCATTTATGATAAAAACCCTCCAGAAAGTAGGTATAGAGGGAACTTACCTCAACATAATAAAGGCCATATATGACAAACCCACAGCCAACATCCTTCTCAAAGATGAAAACTGAAACCATTTCCTCTAAGGTCAGGAACAAGACAAGGTTGTCCACTCTAACCACTATTATTCAACATAGTTTTGGAAGTGTTAGCCACAGCAATCAGAGAAGAAAAAGAAATAAAAGAAATCCCAATTGGAAAAGAAGAAGTAAAGCTGTCACTGTTTGCAGATGACATGATACTATACATAGAGAATCCTAAAAATGCTACCAGAAAACTACTAGAGCTAATCAATGAATTTGGCAAAGTAGCAGGATACAAAATTAATGCACAGAAATCTCTTGCATTCCTATACACTAATGATGAAAAATCTGAAAGAGAAATTAAGGAAACACTCCCATTAACCACTACAAGAAAAAGAATAAAATACCTAGTAATAAACCTACCTAAGGGGACAAAAGACCTGTATGCAGAAAACTATAAGACATGATGAAAGAAATTAAAGATGATACAAACAGATGGAGAGATATATCATGTTCTTGGATTGGAAGTATCAACATTGTGAAAATAACTATACTACCCAAAGCAGTCTACAGATTCAGTGCAATCCCTATCAAACTACCAATGGCATTTTTCACAGAACTAGAACAAGAAAATTCACAATTTGTATGGAAACACAAAAGACCCCGAATAGCCAAAGCAATCTTGAGAAAGAAAATGGAGCTGGAGGAATCAGGCTCCCTGGCTTCAGACTATATTACAAAGCTCTATTAATCAAGACAGTATGGTACTGACACAAAAACAGAAACATAGATCAATGGAACATGATAGAAAGCCCAGAGATAAACCCACACACACGGTCACCTTATCTTTTATAAAGGAGGCATGACTATACAATGCAGGAAAGACAGCCTCTTCAATAAATGGTGCTGGGAAAACTGGATAGCTACATGTAAAAGAATGAAATTAGAACACTCCCTAACACCATACACAAAAATAAACTCAAAATGGATTACAGACCTAAATGTAAGGCCAGACACTATCAAACTCTTAGAGTAAAACATAGGCAGAACACTCTATGACATAAATCACAGCAAGATCCTTTTTGACCCACCTCCTAGAGAAATGGAAATAAAAACACAAATAAACAAATGGGACCTAATGAAACTTAAAAGCTTTTGCACAGCCAAGAAACCATAAACAAGATGAATAGACAACCCTCATTGTGGGAGAAAATATTTACAAATGATGCAACTGACAAAGGATTAATCTCCAAAATTTACAAGCAGCTCATGCAGCTCAATATCAAAAATCAAACAGCCCAATCCAAAAATGGGCAGAAGACCTAAATAGACATTTCTCCAAAGAAGATATACAGATTGCCAACAAACACATGAAAGGATGCTCAACATCACTAATCATTAGAGAAATACAAATCAAAACTACAATGAGGGGCTTCCCTGGTGGCGCAGTGGTTGGGAATCTGCCTGCCAGTGCAGGGGACACGGGTTCGAGCCCTGGTCTGGGAGGATCCCACGTGCCACGGAGCAACTAGGCCCATGAGCCACAATTACTGAGCCTGCGCGTCTGGAGCCTGTGCTCCGCAACAAGATAGGCCGCGATAATGATAGGCCCGTGCACTGCGATGAAGAGTGGCCCCCATTTGCTGCAACTGGAGAGAGCCCTCGCACAGAAACGAAGACCCAGCACAGCCAAAGATAAATAAATAAATAATTCCCATTAAAAAAAAAAAATCTACAATGAGGTATCACCTCACACCAGTCAGCATGGCCATCATCAAAAATCTGCAAACAGTAAATGCTGGAGAGGGTGTGGAGAAAAGGGAGACATCTTGCACTGTTGGTTGGAATGTAAATTGATACAGCCACTCTTGGGAACAGTATGGAGGTTCCTTAAAAAACAAAAATAGAACTACCATATGACCCAGCAATCCCACTACTGGGTATATACCCTGAGAAAGCCATAATTCAAAAAGAGTCTTGTACCACAATGTTCATTCCAGCACTGTTTACAATAACCCGGACATGGAAGCAATATAAATATCCATTGACAGATGAATGGATAAAGAAGATGTGGCACATATATATAATGGAATATTACTCAGCCAAAAAAAGAAACGAAATTGAGTTATTTGTAGTCAGGTGGATGGACCTAGAGTCTGTCATACAGAGTGAAGTAAGTCAGAAAGACCAAAACAAATACTGTGTGCTAACACATATATATGGAATCTAAAGAAACAAAAATAGTTCTGAAGAACCTAGGGGCAGGACAGGAATAAAGACGCAGACGTAGAGAATGGACTTGAGGACACGTGGAGGGAGAAGGGTAAGCTGGGACGAAGTGAGAGTGTAGCACTGACATATACACACTACCAAATGTAAATTAAATAGCTAGTGGGAAGCAGCTGCATAGCAGAGGGAGATCAGTTCGGTGCTTTGTGACCACCTAGAGGGGTAGGTTAGAGAGGGTGGGAGGGAGACACAAGAGGGAAGGGATATGGGGATATACGTATGCATATAGCTGATTCCCTTTGTTATACAGCAGAAACTAACACAACATTGTAAAGCAATTATATTCCAATAAAGATGTTTAAAAAGAAATGAAGCACACCCCTAAAATATGAAGCAAAAGAAACTCAAATTTCTCAACTTCTCAAGTCAGACAGCTTCTGATACTTGACGATTAAAGCACAGTCATTCACCAGATACATTAAGCAATTACCTAGTAACCTAAACCTTTAATCAGCAAATAAAAGTTGATTGGGGGAGAGAGTAGTTTTCTGTTACTAAAAATAAATTTGAATTTTAGGCAAGATAGAAAACTAGGGAGATGGTTACAAAAATCTAGATAATAAATAAGATTTTCATTGAATTTTGGATAGAAGTGCAGATGAAATTGAGAGACTTGAGAAAAAGTATGGAATAGAACTTACTCATGGGATGGTTATAAGGAGGTGTTGGTAAAGTTTAGAGAGGTGGGCCGATGGCCATATTATCTCAGATAGTTTTTAATCCTTTTAAGATATCTGATATTTCATATCATTGATTATTTTCAGGTGAGAAAAATCAAAGCCCACACAATATTGCAGGGCCAGTATCTTATCTCAATTCTAATTCCAAAGTACATGTTTCTAATAATATGGCATCTGTTGGCCACATGTGTTGGGAGAGGCAGGGTGAGTGGGAGGAAGCTATTTTGTGTTTTTGGTGTTTTGATCTTAGGAAAGAGGTGTCAGGCTATATTATTAAATGGATATTTTTAAATGATTCCAATATTGTGGGTTTATCTACCTTAATTATTTCAGTAAGTGCAACCCTAATAATTTAAAAGAATAATTTGAGACCTAAAAAAGAAAATGTGAGATAAAATTAGCTATAATGTCAAATGGTAAGTAACTGTTACGTAAGAGTGGAGGATTCCGAACTAACAACATCAACAGGGTAAACCTACTAATAGCCAATTAAGCTGGTTATGGCTACTGGCCCGTCAGTCAAGTGCTTTGGTCTGCTCTTACTAAAACGGTACCCTCATTAGAGTACAAACTAGTTGTCATCTTCAGAAGATGATTTAGTCATTGCTTTAACACAGATTTATGTAAACCATATCTGTTTAATTAGTGAAGGCATAGAAATTCAAAAAAAAAACAAAAAAACCTAACTAAATCTGTTATGAAATTTAAAAATTAAAACTGAAGAAAAAAAATTAATGTCTCTTCATTCTATTCTATTTTATATAACTTCCAAGATTTTGAAACTTTCAAAAGTTGAGAAAACTTTTTAGAAATCCATATCTCCTGTTTGCATATGTGCATGTAAGTACATTATATGTATGTATACTTTTATGAGTATTTGCTTGAATATATGTGCATGCATATATTGAATGTGTATACACATATATATTTAATCAAATACTCATGAGTATGCATATATGTATAATGTATATATCTACATATATACATACACATATACACAGACTACTATATACGGGTGTTAAATAATTATGTGATTTATTCTAGACATTCTTTTCAATAAACTTTAAATTTTAGAGTATTTTTAGATTTGCAAGAACATTGCAAAGATAGTTCAAAGAGTTTCCATATACTCCACACCCAGTTTCCCCTATTTTTAAAATCTTAAATTAGTATGGTACATTTGTTTATAATTCATGAACCTATATTGATATGTCATTATTAACTAAAGTCTATCTTGTATTCAGATTTTCTTAACTTTTTACCTAATGTCCTTCATCTGTTTCAGGATTCCATATGCGAATATCACATGACATTTTGTTTTCATGTCTCCATGAGCTCCTCTTGGCTCTATTTCTAGGCACTTGTTTTATGGCTTAACCTTCACAATAGCCCCACAAATTTGAGGCCCATTTTACAGAAGAGAAAATCATGACTTTCAGGTATATTAGGTAAGAAGACATAGGAGTTTAAATAAGGACTATCTGATTTTGATATCAACTATTTTTATACTGTACCTCAGCCACTTTTATTTATATAATTTTACCCAAACTGGCTAAGAGTTAATACAATGAAGGGATATTGGACCACATGTAACTTTTCAAAAAGACATATTATAAAGGTATATGCAAAAACAGAATAGTGGGTTGACACATTTCTCCACATTTCTCTAACATTTTATTTTGATTATATGTTTAACATAATATACACAGTAGAGTTAGCATCCAAGATTGTGATGTCAGTGGTGATGGTTCCACAAAGTACTAAGATCTCCAGCTTCTCTTGTCAGTGGGGCTAGACATACAGACCTACGGCCATGAACACTGATCCTCTGTCTCTTTTCAGTCTAGAGTTCATGGGGCTGCCCATCTCAAGAGGACCCACAGGGTCTTGGGCAATGAGGATTTTAATGGTGACCCTGACCATGGTGACTGTGGTTCTTCCCTTGCCTTCTCCTGAATTTCTGGATGCTATGATCTAAATGTTTGTGTGCCCCCAAAATTTATATATTGAAATCCTCACCCCCAAATGTGATGATATTAGGAGGTGGGCCTTTGGGAGGTGCTTAAGTCATGAGAGTGGAGCCCTCAGGAACAGGAGTAATACTTTATAAAACACAAAGAGATCCCTTGTGCCCCACCACATGAGGACACATGGAGAAGGTGCTGGCTATGAATCAGGAAGAGGGCCTTCACCGGAACATGACCAAACAGCGGCCTTGATCTTTGACATCCCAGCCTCTAGAAGAGTGAGGAATAAATTTCTGATGTTTATGAGCTAAGTAGCCTGTGGTATTTTATAATAACATTCTAAATAGACTAAGACACTGGGCCTCCAAAGATTCTTACATCATCTTAGAAAGGATTTAAGACCCCTGCTATATGACTGAGAACGTATCTCTTGTCAGCTCTATGAGTCATTTATAAGTCAGATTCAGTTTATTCAAGCAATAGATGTGTGAAGTTTTTTTTTTCCCCATCATTTTGTTGTGTACTAATGTTTTATTTTGATATAATTATGATTGAAAGAGATTTAAGAGGATGTTTATTTCAGTGTTTTTCAAAGTGTGCATTATGAAACATTAGTAACATGCAAAAATCAAATTTGAGGGTCATACACTAGTTTTTAAAATATAAATATTATAGAAAAATAGAATATATCAGGTATCAATGACATATATGCAATACCTATATATTCTAGAAAATATTGAAATATATAGCTATCAATGATAAATATTGTTTCATGAAGCCTACATGTGTTTAGTAAGGATAGTGTCAAAGATATTTTGTAACATGGGGCATAGTCAAAACAAGATTGAAAACCACTGCTTGAACCCCATATGCTTTGCTTAAATACCTCCAGAGATGGAAAATTCACTACCTCCTCCAACAACTAACTCAATGTTGAACTAATTCTAAATAATGTAAGAGGATTCCCCTAATTCTGAGTTGAAATAAACCTTAGTATCATTTCTATCCCTCCTTATACTTCTCTTTTAAGCAATATGCCTAATCCTTCTACTACATTTTAGCCTTTTTACTTATTTGAAAAGTTATGGTGCATATTATCTTATCTTGGCTAAGTGTTTGTATTTCATTTGACCATTTATAACAAAATATTCTCATCTCTCATGTTCCTAACTTGTCTTATTTTTTATAGTCCATAAATACGCAATTGTAGAAAAAGTTACTATTATTCACAAACTAAAGGCTTTGTGATATCTATCAAAATCTTCTATAATTGCAAACACATGCACATAGTATTATAATGTGAGGTATTATCAAATTATTTGTAGCTATTAATCAGTCCTGGTGATTGAAGGAGAAGTACCTATTCCCTGGAAAACAGTGTGAACGCAGCAACTTGTGGAAATCACATTTGTCAACATTTTCATTTGCTGTCTGGGCCAGGCATTTAGTCCTACAGAATTTGCAGCTTCAAGTGCTTTTAATGAATTCACTGTATATAGCTAAAGGCTGAGTAAAAAGACAAGCTGGAGCAAATAGAGAATTACTATACAAAACCTGACTGTCAGTTCCAATTTAGACACTTCTACTCCTGTTACTCCAAGTTAAGCAGGCACACCTCTGAGTTACTGCTACAGGCAAGCAATTCCAGGAGCGGTAAGTAGCTTGGTCACTTGATTTCCCAAATATCTTTCTTTTGCTGCTGAGGGAGCATGGCCCACTCTCCACAGCCAAGTTTATCTCTTTGGTAAGACATCAATACAGTTTAATGTCATGGGCAATTTGTATTGGATCAGTTACATGCTGGCTTAATAGAGCAGAAGTTCTGACATTATTATGAAACATTTACATCATAAAAGTTATGAAAAATCCTGTCTGTTGGCCTAAACTAATTTGACATTTCACTCTGTTCACTGAAAGAAGCCAAATTATGGATTTTCTTTTTAATGTTGAAAGGTTGATTCACTTCTCATTAATTAAATCTCCAAAGTATTTGGAATTAAGATGTCAGGTTTTATAAATGAAGCAAAAGGCATTCTAATTTCTCATTGTGAATATTCAGAATTTAAATTACACCTCTAAGAGAAGAAGAGAGTGCTGTGATTGTGCCTTGATTATTTGTATATCACTGCAGAAAGGAGAGAAGAATGTATTTCTATTACTTTGAGACAAATAATAATGAAGTGGTTATTGGCAGCAAAGCATCTTTCAGCTAAAGTAGCACAGTAAACCTGTATGCAGTACCTACTCAGAAGACTGCAGGGAGGATCTGGGTATATTCATTAGGGGATTTTATGTTGTAAATCTATGAACTCACCTAGAACACAGTATATCTTCATAAATTACTCTTAAAATCAAGACCTCCTTCGTTTCCAAAGCCTCATGGTAAACCACTGCAGATATACTAGAATTTACATCCTTAATGTGAAACAAGTTAGCAAGCATTTAACAATATAAAATATACTGAACATAGAGCCAGAGACAGAAGAAATAGAAATGTGTCACTACCCAGGAGAAGTTTAAAATCTACTATGGGTTCAGGAATGTGATGTATGTCAAGGTCATTTAAAGGCACCATAAACCAAAAGAATTAGAGGATATGATAGAATCTGTATTATGGAAAACATAAAATATTAAATGGGCCTTGAGGAAAATGTAGGATTGAAGGTTTTAGAAAGATGGGAGAAGGATTTTGAAATGGGATTATTAAATATTAGTGGCTTTCCCTAAATGCCTTAATACTAAGAATTACTTGGGCCATGTCTTAGGACATTTCAGCTGCTAGGACAGAATACTGCAGGCTGGGTGGCTTATAAAACAGAACTTTATACCTAGTACCACAATTCAAGAGGCTGGGAAGTTCAAGATTAGGGTGCTGGCAGATTCAGTGTCCAATGAGAGCCAGATTCCTTTTCCATAGAGGACTCTCTGTGCAGAGTCCCCACAAGGAGGAAGGGAGCTCCCTTGGGTCTCTTTTATAAGGGCACTAGTCCCATTCATGAGAGAGAGCTCTACGCTCATGACCTAATCAAGTCCCAAAGGCCCCACTTCCAAATACCATCACACTGGGAATTAGGATTGAACATGAATTTTGAAGGGACACAAACATTCAGTCTACAGCAGAAGGAATGTTAAAAGATAGTATACACACCATACCTGATGAATTGAGAAAGTCATTGGATGGACAGAGTGGAATGGAGGTACATATTTTTAACTAAAACAAAGAAAATAAATCAAAAACCCTTGATCTACTGTCCCATTTTCTGTTTCCTTTTATAGAAAAACTCTGAAAGATGTGTATTCGTCATGAACCTAATCCTGGTACTTCCTCCTATATTCTCTCGAACACGTAAGAAAATCAGCCTTTTCCCCACTATTTTACTTAAGCTCTTACCAAGTTCAAGAAAGGTTTCCATTTGGCCAATTCCCATGTCAATTTTCAGTCTTCATCATTGAGTACCAAATGTCCTGGTCTCTCTGGGACTGTTTCCCTGGATATGTGGTGTCAGTGATAAAATCAGGAGAGTTCTAAGTAAAATGGGACAGTTGATCACCTCCTCCTTTTGTAACTGCTCTCTTTACTTGACCTGAGGGACCACACTTTGATGTTCCTTGTTCTGCATTATAGGCCACTACTTTGATGGCTTCTACCTCTCTGACCTCATTTTCTTTCATCTTCTATCGCCATCACTCAGCTCATAACACACTGGCTTCCATGCTGTCTCTGGACCACTGAGCCAACACCGTCAGGGTATTTGAGCTTTTTCTTTACTTTGTCTCTAATGCTCTCATGTTGTGCCTATAGATATCTGCTTGACCTTCTCTGTCACTTCATTTAGGTCTCTGCAGTAATGTCACCTTCACAAAGGTACCACTCATGACTACTGCATATATCACACATTTTTTCTATTGCTTTTGGCTTTTTTTTCTTCATGAACTTTATCACCACCTGATTTAATTACAATTATATATTATACATA
The DNA here is from genome assembly GCF_028564815.1 of Eubalaena glacialis. NCBI lineage: Eukaryota > Metazoa > Chordata > Mammalia > Artiodactyla > Balaenidae > Eubalaena > Eubalaena glacialis. The sequence continues at coordinate 63,257,003 of NC_083724.1, read as the reverse complement.
AATATATTTAACATATTAATATGTATTTACTATAATAAATGTAACATGAAAACATATGTTCTCCAACTAATTTTTTTAGTTTGATTTTATACTATGGATTTAATTTTTTAAACAGTAATAAATTGGATCAGATTTTCTTTTTTTAATTTTGTAATTTTGTTAGAAAATTTTGTTATTTTGTCAGAAACTTTTCTACTTTTTTTCAAAAAAAATTTTAACGTTCTTTACTTTTATTTATTTGTATCCTCTTTTAATGTGTAATGTTGGTATTTAATGCCTTCTCTTTTATTCTTTCAAAGATCCAGCTTTCATTCTTCTTCATATTTGTTTTCCATTTTGCAAATCTCTATTACTATAGATAACTTTATTACTTCCATCCACTTTCTTTGGGATTTTTTTTTTATTCTTTTTCCAACTTCTAGATTTAGAAGCCACCTCATTACTTTTCAATTTTTAAATTTTTCAATAGAATACCTACAACTATAAATTTTAGTGTAACTCAAGTTTAGATATATTTTAATAATCCTCCAAATTTAGATGTATTCTAATGATCCCATTTCTCATTCTTAAACATATTTGGTAATTTTTATAATTGCTCTTTTACCTGTGGATTATATAATAGTTTGTGTTACAGAATATATATGAAGTATTTTTGTCTCTGTTCTTGTTATTCATTCCTGAATTTATTCTTTGATAGGCAGAAATTATGCCTTGCACATTATCAAATCTTTAGTGTTTGTTGACAGCAACCTAATGAGGTAGATACTATAATTATCCCCTCTTTGCAGATTGGAAAACTGAACAACATAGGTGGTAAGAAACACACAAATGGTGGAATTGGTAATTAAACTCAGGAAGTTTGTCTCTAGAGTCATCTCTTAGTGTATTTAATATCATTTTGACTCCTTCTTTGATTTTTGGGGGGAGTTTTCACTGCTAGTTTTTCAGATTTTACAGAACATTTTATTATCTCCACTTCTTGTACAGCTACTTCTTTTTGTTGAGTGTGATACCTCCATTATTGATCCTCTCATATGGTTTTCAATTTTATTACTGTGACAATTTTATGCTAATTTTTAGCCAGGTTTTTTGTACAGGGGAAACATCAATTGTTTTTCATACCCAGATCGTCAGGAAGAAGACATGATGTCCTATACTGGCATAGGAGTGGGGTATAGAGATTTTCCAATCTTTTTAAATGGAGGGGCTGCCCTTTCTGTGCCCCAGCTTACTTAATTGTCACTGGAAGAAGAGTGAGGGAGAAATGCTTCTGTGCAGGAAGAAATAGTACTTTATCTAAAGGCCAGTAACATGAAAAGTAAAATACTTATAGCTCTTTTTAGAGAGTATAGACTTGGTTATTTTCTAACAATCTCTATTTTATCTCTATAAAGTTTCGACTTACAAAAGAATTTATGTACTGTTAAATAGAGCTATTTGAAATAAATGGGCCCAATCTGCCTATCAGAATCAAGGTTCTATTTCTCAGAGAGGGCAAACCTTTGGTATTTGATGAAATGATGGTAGACGTAGAGCAACATTTACTAAGATGCATCTATGTGCAAGGTAGCATGCTAAAAAGAGGAAGAAATCTGTCCTATGTGACATGACTCATAACAAATAGTAAAAGCAGAGCTGGTATTTTTTTTCCAAAATCTTTATTTTTAAACATAATATTATACTTTAGCAGCATCCCCTTCTTTTAGAATCCTCCTTAATGCAGGTTTGTATTTGCTAGGAGAAGTTACAAAATACAGTACATATTTTCAAACCCACACTTAGGTTATAGATGGTGAAAAGGAAACCATTTAGAGAAACACTGGGGGGAAAAAAACAGTATAATCGTAGGATGTGTTCAAATTCTTTATTTGGTAAACAGTTTCATTCCAACATTCTAAAATTCCTTCTGTGTCCAAAGTTCTAAAAGACTGGAAATTACTTTTCCTAGCTTGTTTGCCAGAAGGGTTTCAGTTAGAGTTAACTGATGAGAAGAAGAACTTGCTTGAGATGGAAAGTGGAATAAAAAAAAAAGCTGTTATTCTTGGTGAAAGCTTAAAACAGGCATGTAGCATATGTATATGATAGATGTGACATTTTACCTGGGCTGTTCAAGCATGTCCCTAAGAATCATGCCCTCTGGTGCTTTTCAGAAGCTGCCATCACCTGTGGTGCCTCTCTTAAGATTCTTGAACTTTCCAATTTTCTGAAAAACAGATACATCCTCTCTAACCTTTGTTTTCCCAGTCCTTCTAACTGTGGTTTAAGATTCTAACTCTTTTTTAAAATAATTAATTAATTAATTAATTAATTTTATTTTGTTTATTTATTTTTGGCTGTGTTGGGTCTTCGTTGCTGCGTGCGGGCTTTCTCTAGTTGCAGCGAGCGGGGGTTACTCTTCATTGTGGTGCGCAGGCTTCTCATTGTGGTGGCTTCTCTTGTTGTGAAGCACGGGCTCTAGGGTGGACGGGCTTCAGTACTTGTGGTTCACGGGCTTAGTTGCTCCGCGGCATGTGCGATCTTCCCAGACCAGGGCTCGAATCTGTGTCTCCTGCATTGGCAAGCGGATTCTTAACCACTGCACCACCAGGGAAGCCCCGCAGGGGCTACTCTTCGTTGCGGTGTGCGGGCTTCTCATTGAGGTGGCTTCTCTTTTTGCAGTTGTAGAGCACGGGATCCAGTAGTTGTGGCACATGGGCTCAGTAGTTGTGGCTCGTGGGCTCTAGAGCGCAGGCTCAGTAGTTGTGGCGCACGGGCTTAGCTGCTCCGTGGCATGTGGGATCTTCCTGGACCAGGGCTCGAACCCGTGTCCCCTGCATTGGCAAGCTGATTCTTAATCACTGTGTCACCAGGGAAGCCCAAGATTCAAACTCTTACTTGAAATACATAGAGTGGCTGATGTATAAGTGAAAACTTTTAAGTGAGAGAGAGGAAGTTCAAAATAACATAATGTCAAAAATCCAGTATTAAATTAAAAACAAGTTAGCACATAAGGAAACATATTGATGTAAAGAATAATCAAGGGAAAAAAATGACCATAGAGTGACACGTGTGGAAGCTTCAGATAACGGAATTCCCTATCATAGATTAAAAAATTATACTTAAAATAATAGTATGTAAAAAGAGGTAAAAGACAGTATTGAAAATGTTGGCCTGAGAATTTGTATATCTAGCACGTCCCTGGGTATTGCTGATGCTACTGGTCTGGGTATCACATTTTGACAACTACTGCTTTAGAGGATGCTGTCAGTGTGTGGAACCCTTTCCTGTTATAGAGGATGCAGTCACAACTTGGATATCAGTTTAATTCACCTCTGTGTGCCCATCCCCCGGTTTATCTTTACTTCAATCTTAGTAATTTATATTGCAGCCTTTTCAGATAACTTGATTTTGCCCAGACATGAAAAGAACAAGAATTACTTGGTAATTTTTGTCCCCCTAGAGCAGCCTGTATCCAGTGACATATTGGTAAAAAAACCTAATAAATAAAAGCACAGCTCTTTCTCTGAGATAGGACAAACTCTTCAGTGCAATTTACATGCCAGAGTTTCCTATGATATCATGTTGAGATGGGGATTTCACTTGACATTATGTCCCTTGCTTGATTCCATTCCCTTTTCTTTCCTGCTTTCATGCTCTTCCCTGTTTCTCTTTGGTTAATTCCCTTAATAAATCAAGTGTACAAGTACATGAAAACTCCAGAAACTGTATCATCTGTAGGCTCTATTACCTGTTTTTCACCTCTTAGCTATTACTATTCTTGTCTCTTGTTATATCTGATAACTTTTGATTGAATGCTAGACATTGACAAAAACAGACAAACAAAAACAATGCACTGTCCAGTAAAGTATCCATTAATTATAGGCAGCTATCTAAATAAACATTTAAAATAATTAAAATTAAATAGAATTAAAAATTATGTTCCTAAGTCACAGTAGCCACCTTTCAAGTGTTCAGTAGCCACATGTGGCTAGTGGTTATATTTTTGGACATTGCAGCTTCCATAATAACAGAAAGTTTTATTGGAAAGTTCTATTTTAGAGGCTTTGATTGATATTGTTTTCCTACAGTGAGGGTTTCTATAAAGTCTGATCACATTATTCCAATTAGAGGAAGCAATAATTAAATTTGCATTTAGTTTTTTTAAGGTATGTCATTTTGGGTTTGCCTTTGTTCCTAGGATGTATCCCATATGTGTTCTCAAATAATAACCTGGTGATCTCTTAACTCTATTCTTTGTACTCCCAGAACAATGGAATTGTTAAAGGCTCTTTTTAGTTTAGTTGCTCCCTACCTGGTGAATTTTGCTTATATCCTAAAAGCCTCATGCACAGTCTAAGAAAACAGAAACATCCTTTGTGTGAGGTAGGGAAACAGGACAGATTTGGTCTCACTTCTCTGTAGTTCTTTTGTCTACAGGATCTTGTCCCCTTAAGTTTTTACTGCCTTAGCAGCTCTGAAATTCAACTTTCTCTCCCTAGTCCCATGACTCTACCAAAGACTGACTTAAGAATTCTGGTTAGTTGGCCAGCCCATTTAAGAATTGATGAAAATTTAGAGGAAGAAGTCTTCACAGAAGACTGAGCTCACTTCAGAACACTTTTCTTCTCTCTGATATCTTGGCCTTTCAATTCCTGACTGACTTATATGCCCTTCTATGCCTTTATTTAGTAGCTTAACTGTAATAAACCTTTCTTTGTCTTTTCCTTTCCTTCTTATTTGAATTGTTAAATCTTTATCTGGATATCTTTCATTGGTTTTGAAAAATTCTTAGGCATCTTTTCTTCAAATATTGCTTTGGGCTTATTTTATCGCTCTTATCTTTCCAAATCTCCAATTATCCATGTTAGACTACATTACTGTTCCGTTATATTATTCTCTCTTCTGTATTTAATATCCATTTTTATTTTCTGCTTCCATGCTGAATATTTTCTTTAAACCTATGTTCCAACACATTATTCTCTTTTCATCTCAGTCTACTATCTGGTTAAACCCACTTATTTTTATTGAATTTTATACTTTCTAGTCCTCTGCTAAATTTTCTGTCTTGTTTTTTATCTTTTAAACATTTTTTTTAACATCTTTATTAGAGTATAATTGCTTTACAATGGTGTGTTAGTTTCTGCTTTATAACAAAGTGAATCAGTTATACATATACATATGTTCCCATATCTCTTCCCTCTTGCATCTCCCTCCCTCCCACCCTCCCTATCCCACCCCTCTAGGTGGTCACAAAGCACCGAGCTGATCTCCCTGTGCTATGCGGTTGCTTCCCACTAGCTATCTGTTTCACGTTTGGTAGTGTATATATGTCCATGCCACTCTCTCACTTTGTCACAGCTTACCCTTCCCCCTCCCCATATCCTCAAGTCCATTCTCTAGTAGGTCTGTGTCTTTATTCCCGTCTTGCCACTAGGTTCTTCATGACCTTTTTTTCCCTTAGATTCTATATATATGTGTTAGCATACTGTACTTGTTTTTCTCTTTCTGACTTACTTCACTCTGTATGACAGACTTTAACTTCATCCACCTCACTACAAATAACTCAATTTCGTTTCTTTTTATGGCTGAGTAATATTCCATTGTATATATGTGCCACATCTTTATCCATTCATCCGATGATGGACAGCATTATCTGGATAATTACATCATATGGATCTCTTCTGAGTCTGTTTTTACTATTTTTCTTTCTTTTTTGTATGTGTTTTTGCTTTGTATTAATGGTGTATCTTTTTTCCTTTGTCAGTTAATGGGTAATGTAGTACTGAATATCAAATAGAAAAATTGTAGAAATAATTAAAGGACTGTAATTAGAAGAAGATTTTTATTTACTCTTGTCAGGTGTTAAGGGCAATGACAACCCCAGATAACCTTAACCTGTTCATAGGAATTTAGATTATTTGAAGTGGTGCTGCTTTTCTTGAAAGTATCAGTATTTTTCTGATTCACTCTTACCTCTAGAAATTAGCACTTTATGTTCTAAAGACAAAGCATAGGGAGTTCAAAATCTTCCTCAGCTTGCCCGTTCCTGGACTTCATTTATACATATATATTTCCGAGAGGTCAGTTATATATGAAGTTACCCTTTCTCACTGATATTAGTGGGAAATTAACTTCAGTTAACACTACTAAAATTGTGTTAAACTAGAATATATGTCTAAAAAAATTTCTTGGCATTCACAGTTATGAAGGCTTAATTAGAAATAATATAACAAGTACTTATTTCTGGTATTAAATATACTCAGAAGAAGGGAGTGTTAAATACTGTCACAAACATTTGTTGCTTGTACATGGTTATCTGCTAGCATATTAAGATGGATATTTCACTATATTTTATTTATTCCTCTAAAATAGGTCACTAACTGCCAGAAAAAAAAGATGTAGTAGTTAGAAGAATATGATACCCATGTATATAGTACAATAGAGTATGATGGTAAAATGACTGTTAAAAATATATTTTCAATTTAAAAGCATATGTAGTTAAATATGCACTTTTTTGTGGCAATTCTCCATGGTTCTTTATATTTCAAATATATTTCAATGAAATTTTTATACAAGTACATATTGATAGAATTGTTTTTTATTTTTTTATTGCTTACTGTGGAGCCTGGCATTTAGAGAAATACTAGTAAATACCACTGAGCCTTAGAGCTACATCTGAATAAATTACAATTCCTGTTTTCTGGATGCTGTTTCTTATGCTTATACATGCATGAATCTTTTAACAGTTCTTTCTTGGCATGCTTAGTCCAGTAAAATGCTGTTGGATTGTTTTTAAATTCTTATTTCACAGTCTTACTCATTTTCTTGGTTGTACTATAAATATTTTAGACCTCTTCCACCTCCCCATATAATTTTTTCCTTGACAATGTTTAAATAATTGCTTTTGATTGACTAGAAAACAATATTCTTCAATATGAAGCTATTTTTTTCTTACTTAGTAAACTAGAAGCTAGAAAAAAACAACATATTTCCCAATAAAACATGACATGGTTAGAGAATGTAAGACTGTAAAATAATGTGAAATTATTTTTGTTTATTATATTGAATCATTGCTCCTTTGTATTTTAGTCTTCAAGACTGGTGTTTGGAAGTCTGGCATCAACCTGACTCTTGTAACTTAAAGATATGTTTATCTTTTCTCTCATTCTCTTTCCTCTTACTTTATAGGCTTTTATAACTTTTTTATCCTGGGATATTTGAAATTTTATCAGGTTGTGTATCTGCAAGCATTTGTTTTTTAATTCATTGTGGTATTCAAAAAGCTGTTCATTTTCTTTAAATAAGATATATCATATCCTCTGGGAAGTAGGTTCTTGGGTAGTGGAGGAAATAAGGATTTTAATTTCTGATTATAATGTTGGTGGTTATCTCCGTAACTCTAAATAATATAATTATATATTTAGTTCTTGATTTGCTGATTATAAACAAAGTTTATTTATTTGCCACTATGAAACATTAAGAATTTATATCACTGACACTTTCTTCCTCTCTATTCCTTGTCCTTTTTATAGATTATATTATATATTTATCACCATATGTCACAACCTGCTAGTTTTGGACAGTACCCCAACTTTCTGTCCTTTAGTAGGAGGAGGTCAACATACCCACCTCCAAACACTATTTTAAAATGCCCTATTCCCCATATCTACCCACTTTACTATTTCTTCTATACCACAGAATTCATCGAATTTGTAATCTGGTGAATAGAATCATATCTTCCAGAGTATGTTCATAGGTCGATTCCAATTTTCAAAGACAACATTCTGCCTATAAATGTCATTTACTCTAGAAATGAGATAGTGAGTTTGGACTTATAGAGATGGATATGTGATCCTATGTTATTATAATTCAGCATCACAAAGAAAAATGTACCTAATGGAAATTTGGAGAAAGCAAGGGAAAGAAAAACTCATAAAAACCATTGTTAAAATTTAAATTTTATTTAATAGTCAACTTCTTAGTAATATCATCTTGCATTTTTATCATATTATAAGTAAGCAAAATTTGTTTCCTTTTGAAATCATTACATTTGGAATCTTCTCCTATTTATACTAATTTAGACTGACTTCTTTCTAGGCTTAATACATAACTCACATTTGGAATTAAAAAATCTCTATCAAGAATGTTTTTATTTGAAATTTTGGCAGTTATTTTGGATTTTACTTAATCTTGATCAGAGAATATGTAGAATTTTTAATTTCTAGAAAGTGGTATTTCCTTTATTTTAGTATGTATTAAATTATGTAAATCGCTTCAGGAACACTGAATAGAACAGTACTCTATTTATTATCATTTTCTTTTCTGAACTATTTAGCCTAGTTGAAAACTAATTGCAGGGTCTTTTTCCTGGTCATCAGAGAATAATGTGTATCAGACTGACACACTTTTTGTAAATAATTTTTAACTGGAAAACATATATGAATCAACTATTTTCACAATAAAAAGCAAACGGACCCCTGATTCTTGAAAGAAAAGAAACACACAAAGTGAGATCTACATTCATCCCAACATTCTATCTAAATATATTTTATAAAATACACACAGAGAATTGGAATCCAGACAAATAGCAGCTAATATTACTGGGCAGAGAAAACTGATTAGCATTTAGGGTAATTGAGACGGCTAGAATTCACATGCAAGTTACCAGAAATGAGGGATCCATAAAGGAAAGAAACTCCATAAATCTACAAATAGGTCTCCTTAAAATTTTTGCAGAATAATTAGCTAAACATATTCAGGGCAGAGATTCTGTGCATCACATAGAAATCATGCATTGAATTTCCGACTATACAGAGTGAGTAAACCTTACTGAATAACATGGGCATTCAGTTGAGCCCTAGAAAGGCACAACCTCAAAAGTAGAGCTACTCTAGTGTAATAACAGGACTAAACTAAGGACTCTAACAAAGTTTAAAAACAAACATTGACAAGGTGAGTCTACCAGTAAATTATTTGCCAACAAGGACAAACTTCAAACTCTTGAAAGGACAACAACAACAACAACAACAGAATTTTAACAATAGCATCCACAATGTCCACCATACAGTAAAAATTACTAGACATATGCAGAAGAAGGAATATTTGGCTCTACTCATCCTATGTGTTACTGCATGCATTTTACTCTCAGAAATACTATAAATTATTCTATATGTTATTACCATTGCATGTAACAACATGTGCTTAATAAAAATAAACAATAAAACATATTTTATGTTAACTCACATACTGAACATCATTGATGGTCTTCATTTCTTTTTTTTTAAAATAAATTTATTTATTTTATTTTTTGATTTATTTTTGGCTGCATTGGGTCTTTGTTGCTGTACACAGTCTTTCTCTAGTTGCGGCGAGCGGGGGCTACTCTTCGTTGTGGTGTGTGGGCTTCTCATTGCGGTGGCTTCTCTTGTTGCAGAGCACAGGCTCTAGGCACGCGAGCTTCAGTAGTTGTGGCAGGTGGGCTCAGTAGTTGTGGCTCGCGGGCTTAGTTGCTCCGTGACACGTGGGATCTTCCCGGACCAGGGCTTGAACCCATGTCCCCTGCATTGGCAGGCAGATTCTTAACCACTGCACCACCAGGGAAGTCCCGGTCTTCATTTCTTTGAATAGCTCCAAGTTTCTTTCTGGTAATATTTCCCTTCAACTAAGAAATGTTCTTATTGATTTCTGTAGATCATTTCTGTGAGTGAATAATTATTTCAGTTTTTATTTATTTTTAAATGCTTTTATGTTAACTTCATTTTAAAAAGATATTTGTAATAGCTATTAAATTAGAAGTTGACAAGTGTTTTTTTTACATTTTTTTCTTTCAGCACATTAATGATGTTCACCCATTATTTTCTTCCTTTCATTGTTTCTCATGACAGTTTAGTACCCACTCAATATTTTGTCATGAATGCATGAATGTAAATATTATTTTCTGAATTCAATTTAATTTTGTTTTCTATATTTTAATTTGATGAATATGTTGTTTATTGTTGTATGATTTTTACCTCATATGTAAAGTTGTATAATATGAATTTAAAGGATATTACAGGATAAATTCAGACTGAATATTGTAATCTCAGTGGAAGCAATAAAATAAAAAAGTACATACATATATCTAAAAAGATAAGATCAGAGAAAAATTGAAATCCAAAATATACTTGCTTATTCAAAAAGAAGGTTGAAATCAAGAAAGAAGAAATAAGAACAGGTGAAGCAAATAAAAAAGACAGCTAGATAGTGGACTTAAAATCAAGCATATCAACAATTGCATTTAAAATGGATAGTATTATTTAATTAAAAACCAGCTATTTTTAGGCTGAGTAAAGAAGCAAGATGCAAATATATTCTGCCAATAAGAAATGCACTACAAACATAAAGACACAACTAAATTAAAGGAAGAGGAATAGAGAAATACATACAATCAAACATGTAGCATTAGAATGTGAGAATGGCTATATTAATGCTAGAAAAGTAGAGTTCAAGAAAAAGTGTAATATCATAGGTAAAAAGAGTCATTTCTACTGATAGAAGTGCCAATTCATTGACGAATTTGAAATAAACCTAAATGTTTATGCACCTAATGACATTGTCATAATATATAAGGCAAAACCCACCAGATCTAAAGATAGGAGGAAGACAAATCCACAATTATAAATTTTAACAATCTTCTTTTCTTCCTTTATCAGTTGACAAAAGTCATTAAGAATCAGAAGATTTGAATACTATCATGAAATTTAATCTCCTTAGTGTTAATGTCACATAATAACCAATGACTACAGAATGCTGTCTTTAAAAATAGCTTGGGATTTTGACCAAGAGAGACCATAATTCAAGACCATAAAACATGTCTCAATAAATTACAAAGTCGTAAGAGTATTTTCCCTGACCACAGAGGAATTATTATATTAGAAATCAGTAACAAATAGTTAGCTGGAATATCCCCCAGAGATTTAGAAGTGAAACAACATACATAAATAACTAATAGGTTGAATAAATCAAAATGAAAACTTGAAAATATTTCAAAGTAACTGGTAATGAAAATGCAAGGTAAAAATTTACAAAATATAGGTAAAGCAGTGCTTAGAAACTCTAAATGCTTACATTAGAACAGAAGAAAGGTTAAAATTCATTATGTGAGCTTCTACCTTAAAAAGCTATCAAAAAAAACAAAGTAAGGAGAAGAAAGAAAATAATAAAGTTAATTGCAAAAGTCAGGGAAATGAATGTTACTATTTTTAAAGTTAATGAAATTAATAAGAACCTAAATGGAATGATGGGGATGGGGGGATAGAGAGAGGAGACACAAATATAAAAATGATAAATTGAGACTTCCCTGGTGGTGCAGTGGTTGAGAATCTGACTGCCAATGCAGGGGACACGGATTCGAGCCCTGGTTTGGGAAGATCCCACATGCCGTGGAGCAACTAAGCCCGTGAGCCACAACTACTGAGCCTGTGCATCTGGAGCCTGTGCTCCACAACAAGAGAGGCCACAATAGTGAGAGGCCCACGCACCGCGATGAGGAGTGGCCCCCATTTGCCGCAACTAGAGAAAGCCCTCGCACAGAAACGAAGACCCAACACAACCAAAAATAAAAATAAATAAATTAAAAAAATATTTTTAAAAAAAAACAACAAATAAAAGAAAACCAATGTTCATTAAATTACATCAAAGGCCAGCTTTCTTTAAAAAAAAATGATAAATTATAATTATAATATTGGGAATTAAAGGAGGAAGGTCATGTCAAATCCTACAGACACTAAATGGATGTTAAAAGGAATATTACAACAACTTTATGCCAATAAATTATTTAAAAATCTCAGGTAGAATAGATAAGTTCCTTGAAGATACAAATCACCAAAATTAAAATGAGATATGTAAATAACCCTATATCTGTTAAACATTTAGGTAGTTTGTAATTAAAAACTTTCCCACAAAAAGGAAACTCAAGGCTGAGATGACTTTTCAACAAGTTGTGTATATAAAGAAGCTACTTCAACACAATAAAAGCCATATATGACAAGCCCTCAGCTAACATACTCAACAATGAAAAGCTGAAAGCTTTTTCTGTATGCTCAGGAATGATCAATGCTTACTCTCGCCACTTTTATTCAACATAATGCTGAAGGTCCTAGCCAAAGCATTCAGGCAGAATTAAGAAATAAAAGCCTTCCAAATAAGAAAAAAATAAAATTGTCTCTGTTTTCAGATGACATTATCTTATATATATAGAAAATTTTAAAGACACTACAAGAAAATTGATTGATCTAATAAAGGAATTCAGTAAAGTTTCAAGATACAAAAATCAATATTCAAAAATCAGATGTGTTTCTATACACAAACAACAAAATATCTGAAAAATTAGGAAAACAGTCCCTTTTACACTAGCATCAAAACCAGTATAACACTTTGGAAAAATGTTAACCAAGGAGGTGAAAGATCTGTACACTGAAAACTATAGAATGTTGATGAAGGAAATTGAAGAAAACAGAAATTAATGGAAAGATATTCTGTGTTCATGGCTTGGAAAAAATTAATATTGTTCCAATGCCCATACTACCCAGAGCAATCTACAGAATCAATGCAATTTCTATCAAAATGGCAATGGCATTTGTCACAGAAATAGAAAAAGGAATCCTAAAATTTGTATGGAACCATAAGAGACTCCAAACAGCCAAAGCAATCTTGAGAAAGAATAACAAAACTGGAGGCATCACACTTCCTGACTTCAGACTGTACTACAAAGCTACAGTAATCAAAATAGTATGGTACTGGCATAAAAACACTGAGACCAATGGAGCAGAAGAGAGAGCCCAGAAATAAATCAATATACATATGGTCAATTACTCTTAAAGTAGCCAAGAATATACAATGGATAAAGGATAGTCTCTTCAATGAATAACATTGGGAAAACTGAATATCCATATGCAAAAGAATAAAAATGGCCCCAATCTTACACCATACACAAAAATCAACTAAAAATGACTTAAAATTTAAATGTAAAACCTGAAACCATAAAACTCCTGGAGGAAAACATAGGAGGTAAGCTCCTTGACATTGGTCTTGACAATGATTTCTTCAACTAGACACAAAAAACCAAAGGCAACAAAAGCAAAAATAAACGTGTGGGACTCAATCAAACTAAAAAGTTTCTGCAGAGAAAAGGAAATCATCAACAAAGTGAAGATATGACCTATGGAACATGAGAACATATTTGCAAACCACATACTAAACAAGAGGTTAATATCCAAACTATACAAAGAATCATGTGACACAATACAAAAAAAACAAAACAATTAAAAATGGGTAAAGGACCTGCATAAACAGCTTTCCAAGAAAGAAAACATACTAATGGCCAATAGGTAACTGAAAAAGTGCTCAATATCTGTACTCATCAGGGAAATGCAAACCAAAACCACAATAAAATATCACCTCACACCTGTTAAGATGTCTATTGTCAAAAAGACAAGAGATAGCAAATGCTTGTGAGGATGTGGAATAAAGGGCACCCTTGCACACTGTTGGTGAGAATGTAAACTGACACATTGCTGTGGAAAACAATAGGAAGTTTCCTCAGTAAATTAAAAATAGAACCACCATATTAATCCAGTAACCTCACTGGATATGTACCCAAAGTAATTGAAATCAGGATCTTGAAGAGATATTTGTACTCTCATGTTCATTGCAGCATTATTCACAATTGCTAAGGTATGAAAACAATCTAAGTATCTCGTGATGGATGAATGTATATACTCAATAGAATATTATTCAGCCCTTAAAAAGAAGGAAATTCTGCCATTTGCCATAACATGAAAGAATCTGAAGGGCATTATGGTAAAGTGGAATAAGCCAGATAAAGAAAGATAAATTCTTCATAATATAACTTGCATGTGGCATCTTAAAAAAAAATCAACCTCACAGAAACAGAGAGTAAAGTGGCAGTTTCCAGGTGATATAGGGTTGGGGAAATAGTGAGAGACTGGTAAAAGGGTACAAACTTTCAGTTATAAGATGAATAAGGTCTGCGAATCTAATGTATAACATGATGACTATAGTAGATAACAAAGCATTGTATGATTTCATGATTGACATTTGCTGAGAGAGTAGAACTTAAGTGTTATCACAATAAATAAGTAAAAAAGTGGGTTTTCCACAGTGGGAGAGGAAGTCCATTAAATTTAACAGAGAAGATAGTTTGCATATCCATCAGTTACCTGAAATTTACTGAGAGGTACAAAATAGCACAAAGACAATGAAGAGGATCAGAATCTGATAACCTAAAATAATGTGCTATCATTTTTTTATTGAAAAGCAAAATTTCTCTCTACAGTAACTCCTATTTTTGATCAAAGATAATCTCAAAGAAATATTGACCTTGATCATAAAATAAAGTTGATTTCATTAGATTTGCCCTGATTGTTTACGTAGGTGAAGTAAGAATGGTATTAACCATATAGGCTTTTAAAGTTTGCTTTGCTATACATTTTTATAAGAAATCTTAGATTGGACTTTTAAAATCTCTTGAGGCTAGGAAGCCAACCTTAGAACTACCTGTGATATTTTACCTGCAATACTTAGGGATTGGGTAAATTCCTCTCTTCTCAAGACCCCTAAAATATCCTAAATTTCCTGGGCCTTCCTTGCTCACCTGTAAGGTTTGGTAAATTTGTACTGTGGAACCTTGCTAGTTTTCCCAAGAGGGCTTTGCAAGCATTGCTTCCATAATTAATCTTGGCTCCTGTGGAAGGAAAAATTGCACCAAAAAAAAAAAAAAATTGCACCAAAGTTAAACAGGCAAGAATGACTTTATTCAAGGTTATTGCAGTAGAGGAAAGAGGCCAAGAGTACCTGGCACAGTCCATTCTTTTGGGTCTCTATGACATATTTGCAAACACCTTCAGGGAAGCATCAGAGTAAAACAGAAATCTATTTGTAGACAACAAGACTTAAAATGGTATGGTTGTGGTCAGGTTATTACTATAATTTGCACAAGTGAAAGATCTGACACAAGTTCATTACACAAATAATTCAGCTGGTAAGGAAATTTGATCTTTTCTATGGCATGCAAAACAAAATAGTTAATGCAGAAAAGTTTAGACAAAATGTCTATAAACATAATGATGAAGACTATTTTCAAAGAACAGTAAATATTACATCTAACTTAGATATAATAAATGGATGAACATAACCTTTACAGAGAAAACAGTCTTCAGATATAACATCTAATAGTCCTGAGTCTTAATATGCAATGAATATACCAAGCATTTATAGCTAGAATATGTCAAGATTATCAAGTGAAGAGATCCAGTAAGTCTGGAGTAAGTCTTAAACATTTATATATTAATAAAACTTAATAGGTAAGTGATGTGAGTCCCTAGTTGAAAACTACTGCACTCGAACATTCTGGATTTAAATTAAAGAAGTAAAATTACACCCAATTTAATATTTTAAAGAATAACAAACTATGACTGAAAATACCATATTTTTGTATAAATTCAGGCAAAGCTGCACGAGGACTCATAAACAGAAACATCATGAACAGCAAGGAGATTGATGATTCCCTAGGAACTTCCCATATAATAAATAATTTCTGGAATTTTTATATCAATAATATTTTACCCATATAGATTTAACATAAGGAAGACTAAGCATCTCTTTTGACTTGACAATATTCCCTATGCAACTCACATCATATGAAATAAACAAAATTATTTTTAGCATTTCTCTTTTTACAAGGCAAAAGAACAAATTCTTTGTAATTTCCTGGAGGCCCTGGGAGATCTCAAAGACAGTTATAGGTGCAAAATATGCCATTCTGGATTTGATTTGGGGATGGAAAAAAGTCAAAAGTTGTCAGGAAGTTTGAATATAGGATTAAATAGGATCATGAGTTAATGAGTAACAACACTCAGCTACCTATTTAACCAATGTGACAATAAAATATTTTTAAAATATTTAAAAATATTTTAAAAATAAGAAGTAACACAACTGTGAAGAAACCTAGATCTTTCAAAAGTTAGACTTTGTTCTCTTAAATAGTCAAGGACATGCTAAAAGTCAACATAAAGTACAGTTAATTATTCTAAGACACAGTATCTTTGCCTTAAAAGATTACATAGAATGTAAAGAGAAACCCTTTTTAATCTCTCATCAAGAGAAGATCAATTATTCAAGAAAGTTTTGTCATTTTTACAGAGAGAAACTTAAATTCTAATTTTGCATGAGTATAATTTTTAAACTAAAGCTCTATTTAAACAATCTTCATAAATCCACTGAACTTTAGCCATCTTTGACCACGGCAAATTAAAATCCCTTTCCACGAATGTTCTACAACTTTATATATTCAATTAGGTCTTGTCATACATTTTCCTCTTTCTATCTCTAGGGAAAAAAAGTCATCTTACTTTAGAATATAACTATTTTCTTTTTCTTTAACAAAAATACATCCTGTATACCTTGCATATAAAATTGTTCCTCTCTGCCACTATTGCTCCTAGTAGAGTCTCTTTGACATTTATTGAGTATAATTTTTAATCACAGTAACTTCTATTTCCCACAGTAACTATGAGGTGGATAATTATAAACTTCTTTCATACAGCAGGCTTTTGTAGCAGACTAACAGAGCTCATGAATATACATCTCACAATTTTTTATAGCCATACACTTTCTTCAGATACAATGTACACAGCCTTTCTGTATCGTAAAAATAGAAAGAAAAAAAAGTATATATACTTAAAATTACACTTCAGTATTCTCTTACTAGAAATAATCTAGGTATTTAATGACTACTCATTAATTAATTTAGCTTTAAGTCTAAGGTTTTAAGTTACCCAGTGATCTTGGATACTATCTTCAAGGTGAGATAATTACTGTTGAATTAAAGTGTGTCAGAATAATGATTCAATTTGATTAAACACAAATTTACATTTTTATCAGTTTAAAAATCTAGTATGTGTAACCCTAGCTTATTTGATTAGTAAACATGTACAGATGTACCTGTTTTTGTTAGGAGAATATGCCCAAGTAGAAAAAAAAAATGTATGCTTGAATTGTACTTAACACTGATAACTCAGAAGACATTTTTACTATAACAATAATATTAAATAAGTCTTGTTTGCCAAAGACATGTCTAAAATTATGTGAACTTGCACTCTTAAAATGTTTTGGTGCTTTCTATAAGAATACTTTTTTATGTACAGTGAAAATATTAATTTCCTTAATTTCTGGAAATTTTAAGAATATACAGTTTATGTAAGTGCTTATTTCTAAACCAATCAGAATAGATCTCCTTTAAGGGATTTTATAATCTAATTTGATCATATCATTGGCAGTAAGATAATATACATACATCACATATATAAACACATGTACATAAGCATACAGACGCAATAGAGAGTTTATAGCTTAAATTTTAAATTCACTGATTCACATAAAAGAGCTGACTCTTGTTTTTGCCTCACTTTTATATTTTTGCAGGATTATATTTCTTACAGATGAAGCAAATTGAAGTTACTCTCTCAAAATGACAGATAAAACATTTAGCTAAAGCATCTCCACTGATATTTGTGAAGGAGACCTTTAAGAATTTCTGTACCATGATGTATAATATTAAATAGACTATGGACTATATTTTGGATAAGAGACCAAGGAGAGATCCGGGGCTGTGTGGGTATCTCCAAAGATTATTTGAATGAAAAAAAAAAGTCCAGTCTATTTCCAATTATGTTTGTTAGTCTCAGGTGCTAAAAATGTTACATCTTAAGTTCCTTAAATTTTGACTCTAAAGGAGGTTGAGTAAAGGAATGTATGCTGGTGATTGAAGAATAGCTTTCTTGGTAAGTGGTTATCTTAGTACATTTGCCAGCCAAAGATTTTCCTTTAGCTTTGGGGAATACTTGCTAATTCCTTGGGTAAAGCCCCCAGCAGGTTAGTGACTCAGGTTTCTTTTTTGATAGATATCCCTGCAGCTACCATTAACTTCATTTATGTCCATTAAAGGCTTGTGGGGGAGGAGGGAGCATTGCCAGGAACAAGGATTGTCTTAGAGTCAGTGAGAGGCATTAAAAGGCAAAGTTGTATAGGTGTGGAGTTAGAGACATTGAGAAAAGTGAAGAATACAGATGATCTAATTGGAAAAGTACATATTTTCCCAGAACGTTTACTGAAGTAGTAGAGTTAAGCAGAAAGCTATGCAGAGTAGTGAGAGGTCCTAGTGAGATAAAAGGATGTTTAGATAAAGTCAAGTCACAAGGTAGATTGACTCTCAAGTCGCATCACAGATATGGTTTGCTTACTCCAAGAGAGGGTGGTGGGAGAGTAAGAGAAGTGTGTTCCCCTTGTGTCCACTAGGAAGACAGAGGGGTAAACATTTATGGGGATGATTATTTTCCCTTGCCCACTGAGAATTAATTGTGACAAAGTTGGTAGCTTAAAAAAAAATCAATGGGGAAGTGGATTTTTGTACTCTTGTTCCCTTTTGCATTCTAAGGCCAAGACCCGTGATTCTTTCTTTTATAACGTTTGTAAGTGTCCCTACCTATAGAGTTTTTGTAAGGAGCAGATTTCCCTGGCTTGTTTCCTTCACGTTGTTTAAGTTGTAAAGCCATGAGTTTACATTGTGTTGATTTAGTTTTTTCTGCAGTGGAGTCCTCATGGTATTGAGCTAGTGTGTGTGTTTCAGAGATAGCAATATTTCACGAATTTATTTAAAAAAAAATAATGCCTCTAATATTTGTTGTAAGCTCTTAACAAAACTAATGCCAATGGTGGATGTGATTCAATTATGGAGAGCAAATCCATGATAGTTCTTTCAAACATAGGCTAATATATACCTATAACTAGAGTTGAATTTATCTCTTTATTGTCTGCAGTCCTGCATCTTTCTTCAACACATTTTTGTTCTTCTTTATGATTTTAGCCTGTATGTAAGCTTCAGAGGTGTTCTAGTTTCTTTGATGGCCCATCTCCCAGGCTCACCAGCAGCTGCACAAGTAGATGTATATCAGGGAGCCCAAAAAAATATATCCTGAGGACCAGCCTGAATTGATTACTAAATTTTTTCCTATTCTTACATGATTCTGGAAAATCTTTAATAATATCATGCAAATCTGAATGCAACCAAGGCTTAAAGTCTTCAGGTGGGTGCTAAGGTCATTGACCTTTCATCACAGGTGGGGACAAGCCAATAACAGTAGTTAGGATGGAAAATTGGGAAGCATGGGCATTTAATGGAGCCAGGAGAAAGTAATGAGGAGTAATAGGGGCTAAAAGCAAACAGGGCACACTGTAGATTAAGGAGGAATATTTGGCAAGAAAAAGGGCTGGGAATGATCTGTGTGGAGAGTTTTGAGTGAGGAAAGGATCTGAGTTTGCCGGAGGTGAAGGAAGAGCAGGAGGAGTCCACTGGTGGTGAGAGACAATCTTGAGTAAAATTCTACCAAACAAAGGTAATCAACTGAATTGTTTCTATAGTGGTGAAATTTATAATTCACAGGGATTTTGAAGGGTGTTGGAAAGTGAATTGAAATTTCTTTTGTAACAAGTTTAAACAGACACTGGCAACCAAACCAAGCCAAAAGAGCACTGAAAAAGTGAATTGAAATTCAGTCTTTACTGTGTGGCCATCAGATGTCTGAAACACAGGGGTCAGGAGCTGGACTCACTGTGGGCTCCCCAAATTGTGGAACATGGGGGCTCCAGAGACCCCAGTTCTCAGTGGGTTACTCCAGTACTTGAGCGCAGAAGATAGGGGTAAATGGGAGGCTTTTTGTATAAAAAGCCCATTGTATCTGACATAAAGTGCAAGTTATAACATCAAACCGTCAAAGACAAAAAACAAACAGCTTGGGAAATGAACCTTATTCTGGCTCCTGCGGTAGGAATAGAACCCCAGATCTGAATATTCGAGTGTCTCAGAGGGTGGTTTTGCCTTAGACTTTTACAGGAAGGTGTAGGAAAGTTATATGTGGGGTGATTTTACAGGTGGGATTGTTTTGTAATCAGGGGATCTCTGTCAACCAGTAAATGTTTATCTCTGGGTTTGGCTAGTCTGGGGGTGGTGGGGTGGACAAATAGTTCAGCTAATCATTTATGAGACAGAGAACAGGAATTTGAAGGGTCTGTTCCTGGGCTTGTCATAGATAAACAAGGGGTCATACACGAGTGTTACCTAAGTCATGTGGGGAAAAGTGGTTCTTTGCTGTAAAGCATTTTCTGGAACCTAAAGTTGAGGAGAATTTCTTAACTGTTGCTATTTTCCAAGAGTACTGGGCTGAGATAAAATTCAACATTGTCAGTTCATGTATATTTATTGTTTAATATTTAACAATTTGGCAATCTGCTTATTCATTTTACTCTATTTTTTGTGCTTGCTTTTCTTTTGACTTTACAGAAACTATGCTTTGTTTTCTTGTGTTTTCTGAAGGTTGTGGGGAAGTAATCAATGTTATTTTGAAAACTAGCTATCCCAGCTGCCTTTCAGTATACTAAATGCAAACATATCTATCTCTCTAAAGAACAAAGACAGTGTAATGTTATAACTTTCAAAATAATGTACTTATCCTACTTTCTTCTGCTAGTACGTTCCTTATTTCTAAGTGTAAGTTAATGTAATATTCAATCATAGGCCTAGCTTATAAAAATGTTATTGGACTCAAATTTTATTTACTCTATGAAGTCTTTAAAATGAATTTTCAGTTTATAACCCATATACACAATAGCATCTTATGCAAGAGAGCTGTAGAATTATTTTAATATTTCATTTCAGTGCTCTCGTCAGTCTTTTTTTTATTTTTTAAATGCATGAAGGCGTGCTTAAAGGAAGTTTTTTTTTTTTTTTAATTTAATTAATTTATTTATTTATTCTTGGCTGTGCTGGGTCTTCGTTTCTGTGCGAGGGCTTTCCCTAGTTGCGGCAAGCGGGGGCCACTCTTCATCGCGGTGCGCGGGCCTCTCACTATCGCGGTCTCTCTTGTTGCGGAGCACAGGCTCCAGACGCGCAGGCTCAGTAGTTGTGGCTCACAGGCCTAGTTGCTCCGCGGCATGTGGGATCTTCCCAGACCAGAGCTCGAACCCGTGTCCCCTGCATTAGCAGGCAGACTCTCAACCACTGCGCCCCCCAGGGAAGCCCCACGTCAGTCTTTTTGTACCGTTAACTTCCTCTGTTGTGACCTCCTCTCACCCATATCCAATGCCAAGCCAGTCCCAGCTACATTAATAATCGTGTTTGTCTTCATTCTACTAAATGATAGAACAATATAGCTAGAGAATTTTAGGAAATTTCAACGTGCTTATGGTGTTTGTCAATGACATGGAGCCATTTTAGTTCTCAAGCTCAATAGCAAGGAGCACAGTCTCACACACATTTTTACCTTACACTGTATATACATTACTCAATCCTCCTCCATTTCATTCCCCACCAACTACCACCCCTCTCCAAACAACAGCATTCATCTCATGGCAGGTGTGATGAATAAGATCAGGAAGGACTAATGGAGAGCACCTGTAGTTTCCCAAACTTCCAAATCCCAAGTAAAGATAATTGTTTCAGGGAGGATGATTTTCAGAGGTCTCATCCATTGATTTTATGGGCCCCTGATGTATATCAACCAACAACATTGAAAAGCCCCCATGTGAATCAAGGCATCCTGATGATTTTAAACCATTGTTAGTAAATGATACATACGTAGGAAAATTCCAGTCTTCCTTACAAGCATTCAAAGGAAAAGGGGAATTCACATTGTTATTTGAGAGCCTTGTACTCAGGTATGGAAATATAATGCATTATTATTAATCTATCAAACAAATATTTATTGAACTTTTACTTTGAGCCTGTGGCTGAACTACCACAATAGAACAAGAGAAAACTATGAAAATACTAATCTGGGAGAACCAAAGACAGGCCTTATAAACCAGAGCAGGTTAACTGCATGTCATTGACTTTTAAACTCCAGTGGTAACTCTCCTTAATTCATGTTCTCATTCCTTTGTTTTAAACCTCCTCTGTCACTACAGCTTTTCCACTCAGATACTTTATTATAACTGACATTTTGTTGGTTAGATTAGCTCTTTAAATAATTTTCTTACAAAGGCAAGGAGTCCATGGGAAACAGCATTTTCCTCTGAGGTTTTTACAATCCCACCTGAGGTTTTTGAATGACAATTAGATCCTAAACTTTCTCCATCAAAATTCCAGTGTCATCTCCACAGTGCTCCATGTCAGAAAATAGAATTCTGAAAGGAGTTGTTGAATTTTTAAAAAATTTTTAGTTTTAATTTTTAAGCTAAAGTATTTTTCCTTAATAGATGCCTTCAGGATTTTTTTTAAACTTGTTCAAATTCAAATTTTTTTCCTCCCCAGGATATATCTAGAGAGGGAACTACTTTGTAATTTTTTACCCTGTAAAACACCAAACCCTTTCAAATTTTAGAATCAAATTTTTCTTCAGCTCCATGGAAGTTGATATAAAGTACATCACCTCTAGAGGTAGAAATGCTGGCTTTGCAACATCTGCTTCTTATTAGCTAGGAGGCAGGTTATTTAAAATTCTCTACAAGCCTCTCTCATCAGTTGTTAAACAGATGTAAGGCTGTATTGTATAGAGGTTTCTTGCAGATTAAATGAGCTAATGGTAGATGTAAATCATTAATGATGCATACATGTTAGTGGTTATTATTTGTGATTGTTGGCTGTATTCCTGTTATTCATGATTTCTTCAACTGAAAACTTATAATTCTTAGAATTTCAATCATCTTCTTAAATAAAATGTCTATTACTTTCTTAATCATTCATCTGTTATTCTCTTCTCATTTTAAACTTTCCTGTGCATTACAAGTGAAATTACTGAATGTGTTCTCCCAAATAAAAACCTTTATTTACCTCAAACTTTCATTGCTTCCAAATAAGATTTTCATGTTTATTTTATATTTTAAGTTTTCCTTCTCTGTCTTTTTTTCTCCCTTCACTCCCCTTTCCTTCCAATAGTCAGCTCTCATTTCATCTCTGCTTTTATTTCAAGGTGTTCTTTCTTCATAGCTCCTTAATCATACTTATAGAGAATTTTCTCAAAGATATGAACATCCTCAAACTCATCAAGGCATTGTCCCCTTTTCTGTAGTTTCTGTTCATAAGTGTGTTGGTGTTTCTGTTTTCATTTTTGAGTTCAGAATATCAGTCTAGTGCAAAAGTAGTACATGTGCGTAGTCACCACCACCATCCATGTTTGAGCAACTTCCTCCTTCCAAATTTCAATAAGATGGTTAGGTTGATGTACAAAGTTCTTTCTTCTAGGTCAGTATGTAAATTTTGTTCAGAGTCATTTGTGTTCTACTGGCCTGAAGTCTCATTTTCTTTTCTCTTCTTGTATTTTTGATTAAACTAGAGAGTAGGATCTAGTTTGAAATTGTCATTTCAGCACTGCAGTTCATGAGCCCCTCCACTCAGCATTCTAAGCTTAGTCTCAGCAGTTTTCACAGTGCATTTCCTAAGATATGTAAGCATTTCAAGGAATAAAGAAGCACTGCATATGCCTACTTCTTGCAGTGATGTATGTTGGCAGTCTTCCAATGCCAGTGAGAAAAGAGCTGTTCACAAAGGTTGGGGACAGAACTCATAGCTCTGATGGGATAAAATGATAACTTCTTTGCACTTGAGGGAAAGTGTCATAGTCTTATTTTCTTCTTGACAACTATTCTGGTTTAAGGTTACAGTCAAATGTCATATATTAGGGGTATCAGAATCTTTTCCTGTTTTATTTTTGGATGTCTGTTCTGCTTCATAAGACTGTAGTTGGATGTGATATGTGTTTTGAGGATATACTTTTAAATTCATCTCCATCAACAACACCATTTGTTTAAATTCTGAATGAAATTGTACATATGTTCTTTATTTTTCTTTAATAACATTAGCACAAACCTGCTGGTATGTGTGTGTGTGTGTTTAAGAGGAGACTTGGTAAGAAGCATATCAAGCCCATATAATCTGTAAGCCCACTAGTCCAAAAGTTTGCCTCTTTCAACATTCCAGAGTACTATAACTTGATATTCCACAACTAAATATTCCTAAGATAGCAATTATATTTCCTAGGGGAAATTCTCTGATCATATCACAGCAAAGATTATTAAATCTCCCCATATCCATTCTCACCTTTTTCTTTTTAGTAATATGACATTCCTTCCTCATTCCCTGATCAAGATTTAGCTGAGAATGTGCCTGTCCACCAGAGACTTCACTGCTCAGACTCCTTTGCACCTTGCTGAGGAAATGTGAATAAGTTAGAGCTAGTGGGGTGTGAGCAACAGTGATGAAGGTGTCAGGGAGGAAGACATTTTCCCCTACCCTTCTGGTTTTTCTCGCTGATCTAAAACTAAATTGACATGAGACAGATTCACAAGATAAAAATCAAATGAAAGTTTAATAACATGTATATATGGGAGAGACCCAGGAAATCTGAGTAACTTGTCCAAATGACTGAACCCCTCACCGTAAATACCATCTTCAGCTAAAGACAAAAGAGGACGTTGGGGAAGTGGTTTGGGACTTTAAAGGGGAGGAAGGTATTTCACATGAAGATGGAAAAGCAAATGTTTGGTAAACAAATGTTTGCTGGTCCCTGCAGAGTTAGTGGAACACAGAGAGGGATTTTAGTAGACTTTGCTAGGTTCCTCCCTGTCTACACACCTGGATCCTACTATAGTTATCTATGGCGATAGCTCCCTTTCTGGAACAGGTTCTCTATTTACAGTCTTTTAGGCAGTTAAGGGGAAGGTCAAATTTTCTAGGTCTTTTGGGTTTTGATTGTTATCAACTCGAAATAATCTGCATACCAAAGAGACATTTTGGGGTGGCAAGTTTTCCCCCCTAAAAAGGTAACCTTTATGTATATATACATGTTTCCTCTGTTATTCCTTTCCCTACCCTGAGTATTGGGAACCAGTCCTAGAGGCTTTCAGCTTCAACCCTACAGACACATCTAACACCCCGGGCAAAGGCAGAGGAGAAGCAAGAAGGGCTGTGGGTCCTTGCATGATCTCATGTTGCCAAGCCCCTCTGCCACTGTAGCCTACTAAACATGGACCTTTCAGGAGGGAGAAATAAATTTCCATCTCATTTAAAACTCAACATTTTGGGGTATTTTTATTGTAGCAGCTCTTCCTGTAAACTAATACAAAATACATCTACACAATACTGTTAATTGGAGAAATACAGCTGCAGTAAACAGTTCATCAACTTTTACGTACTGCTTTCATAAGATCTGGCTGATGAGTACTAAAATTTCTTCACAGTAAAGCTCTAACATTTCTGGAGTTTGTGTAAGTGGACTAGCAAAAATGAATGTGTTTCCAGTTGTGGCTTTTTTGTCTGTTTGTTTTAAAATGGAAGCCCATTCACTCTTTTTTCTTGAGATTGGGATGGCTGATGGGAAACCATTAAATGAAATCCACACCCAGCCAGAAGATCTCACAACAGCATGACATTATGTTTCAGGAAAAGTATAAAGGGATTAGAAAAGCAAGAAAGAACTAGTAACCTTTCTTCAATGGCATTTTTCATTCTCTCACACAGCTACCATACCCAGAAGGATATTTAAAAACCTGAATTCTCAGCCCTTTGTAATAGCATAAGCAAAACTTTTTAAGACTGACCTGACATTCTGTAATAATTTTTTTTTCCTCCAGTGGAGATGTGAAGTCAATGGCAGCTTCATAGCTTTTTATTGAATGTCTTTTGAGCATGGACTACATCAGTTTCCTATGGAGCTTGACAAAGGAGAAATTTTGGCATTGAGAAGAGCCTCTGGTGTGTTAGAAACAGAAAGCAACATATATGCTTCAGAAATAGCAAATGTCTTGCCTGCCAAACCAACCCTGTGGTGCACATACTTCTGTACTACAGACCTGTCCTCTCAAACTCAAAGAAGAGGGGAAACCAGTGGAGTCCTTTCTGGAGTCCTTTCTGGCTCAGGATGATTACCCTGAATCCCTGTTAAAAGAAAAACCCATGACCTTCCTCCCTCAAGGAAAACTGTATGCCTCACTGAGTCTCATTTTAATGCACAGTTCTGTGTCCTTGCATATAAAAATATTTGAAGGCTTCAAGAAACAAACAAGACATGGCTATGGGGGGTGCTAATTCAGGTCCACCTAATTCCCAAATTCATGTTACCTCCACTATATTTTTCGTTTAGATGTTAATTACTACACAAAGCAATAGAAATCATTTGGCATCTGTGATTTATAAGAAATACATATTTGCCATTCAGATGACCAAAGATATATTTCTCATGTATATTTGGTCTTCATCCACAGTTCCTGGCTCACAGCTCCTGAAACACTTGAGATTTCCTAAGTGAGAGAGTGATAATGTAACTGAACCCAGGTTTGGCTGTTCTCAGCTCATAAGCCAATAATTTGAGAGACAAGTGTAGGTAGAGAGGAAAGGAGTTTTAATCTTTAATCAGAAAACCCAGCAATCTGGGAAGAAGGCGGACTTGTGTCCAGAGACCACCCCTGAAGATTCTGCTCAGCCATGACAGTTTTTAAAAGGAAAAATGGGGCAGGGGGAAGAATCTCAGTGAATCATCAAGGCAGGAGGTTGGGTTCTGCATCATGCTCCATTGAGTGCAGACTGGCTGACTCTTTGTTCAGATATTATCTTGCCTACATGATCTGCCTGCAGGATTACTTAGGGGGGCTGTTGAGGGTAGAGAGCTAGTCATTTTTTAACTGCTTAATTCTTCACTCTTCTTTTTATCTAGGAAAAGAATCAACAGGTTAGACAGGGCATGGTGTACATTCAGGAGCGCATAAGTCAGGAGTTAGTTTCAATTGCTTAGTGATCTCATCTCTATAATTAGGTTCTTTTAAGGAAAGAGGGAAACAGAAATGGCAAACAGGAAAGGGGCAAAAGAGCTGCTTTCAATAAAAGTGTCATTTTTTATGTCAATGAGGTGGCTTTTGGGCCCCACTTAAGGATGGGAACTGGTTGCCAGGAAAACCAACCATGTGACTAGAGGTTGGAACTTTTAGTCCCACCCCAAGACCTCCTTGAGGGAAGGGAGAGGGGCTGGAGGTTGAATTATTGGCCAAGGCCCAATGATTTAATCAGTCATGGCTATGTGATGAAGCTTCCATAGAATATCCAAAAGCAGAGGCTTTGGAGAGCTTCTGCGTTGGTGAACCTGTGGAGATACAGGGAGAGTGGCTTGCCTGGAGAGAACATTGAAACTCATTGTCCTTTCCCCATAATTTTGCCCTAAACATTTATTCCATCTGGCTGCTCCTGAGTTAGAGATGGGGTTCTGGAAGCTTCTAGGTTGGGGAAACAGAATACTTCCAGGTGCCACCTTTCTGGGCCTCAAGTTTTGTAAGGACAGAAGCTCCTTTGTTCAGGACCTCACCCATGTATCTCTCTATCTGGCCGTTGATTCATATCCTCTAATATCCTTTGAAATAAACTGATAATCTAGTTAGTAAACAGATTTCCCAAAATTTGAGAGCTGCAAGGAGGGGAACCCAAGGAGGGGGTCATGGCAATCTGTGATTTATAGCCAGTCAGTCAGAAGTACAGGTAACAACCTGGGCTTGCATTTGAAGTTTGAAGTGGAGGGTAGTCTCTTTGGATGGAGCCCTTCATCTGTGGAATACAATGCTACCTCAGGGCCAATAGTGTTAGAACTGAGTTGAATTTTGGGAAACCCAGCTGGTGTCTGAGCATTGCTTGGTGTGGGGAAACTCATACCTTCACACACATTGTAATTGGTACTAGAATCACTTTTAGCATCTTACGTACTAAGCACTAATTTCACTAAAGAGAACGAGGAACTTTGTATTAAAAGAATGTAATCAAGAACTGTACAATTATAGACATTTTTTCTGACTCTTTAAAACTTATCTAACAGTTTTGAACTGAAGTCCACAAAAATCATGGCATCTTTAAAAGCTTACAGCAGGCAATAAACCTCTTATGAAACATTACAATAAGAACTATCCTTGGTAGTTTTTTTATCCTTGGTAATACAATTTTATACTATATAGTTTGCTTCTCTCCTAAAATCCCCAGAATACTAAAAGTCAAAAAGCACAGTAAGAAAAAAAAATCATGACAAAATAGACCATTATGATATAAAACAGCAAAAACAAATCTAAAATAACACTTTCAAGAACATTTGTTTTGACTTCTCAAGAGAAAGAAGAGTTCCTTCAACATAAGAACACAATACTGACTGAACGAAAAACAGTAACAACAAACAGATGAGGACTTTGTTTTCATAAAGGAATTGTAAAAGACAGAACCTTGGAAGCATCTTGCATCACTTTTTGTTTCTCCTGATTTTCCTAGCAACAGAGTGAATGCAGCTACAATTGTCAAGCCAAAACTTGTGGTTTTTTGGTCAAAGTCCAGCTCTCAGCAAATGGATTTTGGTTTCAACTAATAGCCTGGCATTGGAGGCACTTGAAGGTAAAGAGCCAGAAATTAAGCTAAGAGAAAAAGAAGCCTTGAAAGTCAAAGTAAAACCATGAGAAGCTACATGATTGAATCAAAAATCAAATAAGAAATAAGAGTATTTTGAAGTGCAGAGGTCCTTACTCCATGCCTGATATTCTTTTTATAAGCAGACATATATTTCATTCGTTAAATATATAACCTCAGTGACATGTGACAAACTGATACAACACCTGTAAATAGCAAGGATTGGCATAGTTTAAGACTTAGAAAAGATAAACATTTTTCCTCTCCATATTGCATTCTAGGCCGCCTTCTCTTAACACTCTATTTTCCTCTTTCAATTGACTGTGTCACCCCAGATTCATATGCTGAAACCTAATACCCATTGTGGTGGTGTTTGGAGGTGGGGCCTTTGGGAAGCGATTAGATCACGAGGGCAAAACCCTCGTGAATTGCACTAGTGCCTTTGTAAAAGAGGCTCTGGAGAGGTACCTCATTCTCCTCTCTCATGTGAGGACACATCTAGAAGATGACTGCCCATGAGAGCAGGCCCTCATGGGATGTTAAACTGCTGGTGACTTGATGTTGGATTTCCCAGCCTCCAGAACTGTGAGAAATAAATTTCTGTTACTTATAAGCTACCCAGTCTATGGTATTCTTGCTGTAGTGACCCAAATGGACTAAGATGCCACCCTTAGAAAAATTATCTGTAGCAATGCCTTAAATCTCCATATCTATATACTGTGTATGTATGTAAAAGCCTAGACTTTACTAGGCTTTGAGAAGAGATATCCTCTGAGACACTTATTTCCAATTGTTAACTTACTATTAGATGTCCTACAAGAGCCTTATATTCAACATTTAGGGAAAATGATCCTTTTCCCAAACCTGGGATCCTCCTTTTGTGTTCTCTAAATTAATAATTTCTGCTCTTATACATACAGTAAGGCAATTTTGTGGTTTTTTCCTATGGGATTCATATTCATTTATTCATTTATCAATCCATCATCCATTAGTTAATTAATTCACTGATAAAAAACAAGTATTGATCTGCCAGCTACAATTTTAGGTGCTGGAGCTGCAGTAGTAAAAACTTGGGCGGAAAAAGTGTTCCTGCCTTTATAGCACTTGCATTTTTGTTGAGAAAGATAAATAATTAAAACAAACATGTAAAGGCATAGTATGAGATACAATAATAAATGCTGTAAAGAAGAATAAACCAAATCAAGAAGCAAAATGCGTGCTGGGAGAAGTGGGCCTACTCTTTTTAGGACAGTCAAGGAAGAATTCTTTAATAAGATGATGTCTGAACAGATCAGTAAAGGGAATGAAGATGCCAGCCATACAGACCACTCTATGAAACAAGAGCATTATAATTAGAAAAGAACATCAGGGTCCTGAGGTAAGAGTATGCTAGACAAGTCCAAGGAATGTTAAGGGGTCAGCATGGTTGGAACTGGGTGAGTGAGAACAGTGGTAGAAGTTGAAATCATGGAGGTATGGACCATATCAAGTAAGGTTTTGTAGGTCATAGTAAATATTGTTTTATCCATTGATATGTAATAAATCACCTAAAATAATTATTAATTTCTTTTGTTCTGTGGACTGATTCAGTTGGGGGTAGAATACTTTTGCCAGTTTTGAGGTATAATTGACAGGTCACATTGAGTAAGTTTAAGATATACAATAAGTTGATCTGATATTATACTATTGCAAAATAATTACCATCAAAGCACTACCTAACACTTTCATCCATCACATAATTACCATTTCTTTTTTGTAGGACACTTAAGATTTACTCTCTTAGCAACATTCAAGTGTATAATACAGTATGCTTAGCTATAATCACAATGCTGTACGTTACATCTCAAAACTTAATCTTGTAAGTGTAAGTTTGTACTCTTTGAACAATATCTTCCCATTTCCCCCCACACTTAGTCCTGGGAACTACCACTCTACTCTCTGTTTCTCCGAGTTTAGCTTTTTTAGTTTCCACATATGTGATATCATATGGTATTTGTCTTTCTCTGGCTCATTTCACTTAAAATAATGCCCTCAAGTTTCATTCACGTTGTCATAAATGACAGGATTTCCTTTTCTCATGGCTCAATAGTATCCCATTGTGTATGAATATACCACATTTTCTTTATTCATTCATTCATTGACAGACACATTATTTTCATATCTTGGCTATTGTGAATAATGCTGCAGTGAATATGGGGTTACATTATCTCTATGAGATCCTGATTTCAGTTCCTTTGGATATATACCCAGAAGTGGGATTGCTGGGTGGTTTGATATTTTTATTTTTAACTTTTTCAGGAACATCCATTCTGTATTCCATAGTGGCTGTAACAATTTGCATTCCTACCAATATTACACAAGTCTTCTCTTATCTCCACACTCTAACCGACACTTACTATTTCTTGTCTTTGGGATGATAGCTATTCTAACAGGTGTGAAGTGATAGATCATTGTAGTTTTTTTTTTTTTTTAACATCTTTATTGGAGTATAATTGCTTTACAATGTTGTGTTCGTTTCTTCTGTATAACAAAGTGAATCAGCTATATATATACATATATCCCCATATCCCCTCCCTCTTGAGTCTCCCTCCCACCCTCCCTATCCCACCCCTCTAGGTGGTCACAAAGCACCAAGCTGATCTCCCTGTGCTCTGTGGCTGCTTCCCACTAGCTATCTATTTTACATTTGGTAGTGTATATATGTCCATGCCACTTTCTCACTTCATCTCTGCTTACCCTTCCCCTTTCCCATGTCCTCAAGTCCATTCTCTGTGCCTGTGTCTTTATTCCTGTCCTGCCCCTAGGTTCATCAGAACCTTTTTTTTTTTTTTAGATTCCATATATGTGTGTTAGCATATGGTATTTGTTTTTCTCTTTCTGACTTACTTCACTCTATAGGTCTTTGTAGTTTTGATTTGCATTTCCCTGTTGATTAGTGATGCTGAACACCTTTTCTGGTACCTGTATGTCTTCTTTAGAAAACTATTTGCTTCCTCTGCCCATTTTTTAATCGAGCTATTTGTTTGTTGCTGTTGTTGTTTTTATGACTTCTTCATGTATTTTGGATATTAATTCCTTATCAGATAGAAGGTTTGGAAATATTTTCTCCCATTCCATACGTTGCCTTCTCATTTTCTTGGTTGCTTCTTTTGCAGTGCAGAAGCTTTTTAGTTTTATGTAATCCTGGTTATTTATTTTTGCTTTTGCTGTTTGTGCTTTTGATGTCTTAATAAGGAAATTTCTGCAAAGACTAATGTCAAGTTGTTAGTGTATAGAAATGCAACTCTTTTCTGTATGTTAATTTTGTATTCTGCAACTTTACTGAATATATTAGTTCTAGCAGTCTTTTGGGGAAGTTTTTAGGATTTTCTATCTGCAAACAAAGATCATTTTACTTCTTCCTTTCCTCTTTTGATGCCTTTTATTTCTTTATCTTGTCCGATTGCTCTGGCTAGAATGTCCAACACTATGTTGAATAGGAATGGTGAGAATGGGCATCCGTGTCTTGCTCCTGATTGTAGAGGAAAAGCTTTGAAGCTTTCACTATTAAGCATTATGTTGGCTTTAGGTTTGTCATATATGGCACTTAATGTGTTGAGGTATGTTTCTTCTATATCCAATTTGTTAAGCATTTTTATCATGAAGGGATATTATGTTTTGTCAAATGATTTTTCTACCTCTGTTAAGATGATCACATTATTTTTATCTTTCTTCTGTTAATGTGGTGTATACCATGTATTGATTTGTGGATGTTGAACCAGTCTTGAATCTCAGGGTTACATCCCCCTTTATTATGATAAATGATCCTTTAATGTGCTGTTGAAATCAGTTAGCTAATATTTTGTTGAGAATTTTTACATTTATTTTTGCCAGGCATATTGGTCTGTAATGTTCTTTTCCTGTAGTGTCCTTATCTGTCTTTAATATCAGGGTAATACAGGCCTCATAAAATGAATTTGGAAGTGTCGCTTACTCTTCAGTTTTTTTTTTTTTTTTTTTGAAGTAATTGGAAGGAATTGACATTAAGTCTTCTTTAAATATTTGGTAGAATTCACCAGTGAAACCATCTAGTTTTCTAGTTTTCTTTCCTCTGCTGGGAGGTTTTTTGATTACTGATTCATTCCCTTGCACATAATTTGTCTGTTCATGTTTTCTGTTTCTTCATGATTTCATCTTGGTAGGAATATGTTTCTAGTAATGTATTGATTTCTTCTGGGTTATCACGTTTGTTGGTGTATAATTATTTATAATAGTCTCTCATGATCCTTTGTATTTCTGTGGAATCATTGTTACGTCTTCTCTTTCATTTCTGATTTTATTTTTTCTAAATTAGTCTAGCTAAAATTTTGTCAATTTTACCTTTAAGAAAACCAGTTTTTTAGTTTGTTGATGTTTTCTATCTTTTTTTTGGTCTCTATTTCATGTATTTATGCTCAAGTCTTTCTTATATTCGTTCTTCTGCTAACTTTGGTCTTTATTCGCTTTTCTTCTAGTTCCTTTTGGTGTGGGGTTGTTTATTTGTTATCTTTCTTGTTTCTTAATGTAGGTGTTTATTGCTGTAAAATTCCCTGTTAGAACTGCTTTTGCATTATCCCACAGGTTTTGATATGTTCTGCTTCCATTTTCCTTTGTTTCAAGATATTTTTTGATTACCCTTTTTATTTCTTCTTTGACTCATTGGTTCTTCAGTAGCATGTTGTTTAATCTCCATATATTTGTAAATTTTCCAAACTTCTCCTGTTACTGGCTTCTAGTTTTACATCTTTGTGGTCAGAAAAGACTCTTAGTACGTTTTCAATCTTCTTAAATTTGCTAGGATTTGGTTTATGATCTATGATTAGTCCTGAAGAAGGTTATGTGTGTGATGGAGAAGAATGTGTATTCTGCTACTCTGGGATGAAATGTTCTGTATATGTCTATTAGTTTTATTTGTGCTGAAGTATTGTTCAAGTCCAAGGTTCCTTGTTGATTTTCTGCCTGGATGATTTTTCCATTGCTGAAAGCAGAGTGTTGAAGTCCCCTACTATTATTTTTGGCTGTTTCTCTTTTCAAGTCTATTAGTATTTGCTTAGTATATGTAGCTGCTCTCATGTTCAGTGCATATATATCTATGATTGTTTTATCTTCTTGATAAATTGACCTCCTTATCTTTATATAATGACCACTTTTGTCTCTTGTTACCATTGTTGGCTTAAAGTCCATTTTGTCCAATATAAGTATAGCTAAGCCTTCTCTCTTTTAGTTTTTACTTTAATGGAATATCTATTAACATCCCTTCACTTTGAGTTATGTGTGTCCTTAAAGCAGAAGTGCATCTCTTGTAGCCAGTTCAACATTTGGGTCTTGTTTTTTTGGTTTTTGTTTATTTGTTTGTTTGTTTTTTAAATCTATCCAGCCACTCTATGCCATTTGACTGAAGAATTCAATCCATTAACATTTAGAGTAATTACTGATAAGGGCTTACTAATGTCATCTTATTGTTTTCTAGCTGTTTTGCAGTTCCATGGCTTTTTTTCCTTTTTAAATTGATGATTTTCCTTAGTGGTGTGCTTTGATTATTTTCTGTTTATCTTTGGCATATCTATGGTAGATTTTTGCTTTGTGGTTCCCATGAGGCTTACCTAAAACATATATGTATATGTATTTGTGTATATATATATTCTCATTATATTTCCTGCTGATAACAATTTAACTTCAATTGCATTCAAATCCTCTATCCTTCTGTTCCCCCTTTGATGTTTTTGATATCACCATACCTCTTTTTATATTGTGTAATCCATTAACAAATTGTAGAAGCTATAGCTATTTATTATACTTTTGTCCTTTAATCTTTATACCAAAGTTAATTAGTTATCAAACCACCATATTAGAGTATTGGGGTATTCTGAATTTGACCATATGCTTACCTTTACCAGTGTGTTGTATGTTTTCCTATATTTTAATGTAATTAATTAGCATGCTTTTGATTCAGCTTGAAGAATTCCTCTCTGCATTCCTTGTAAGGCAGGTTTAGTGGTGTTGAATTCCCTCAACATTTTTTTTTTAATTAGGGAAATTCTTCATTTTGCCTTCAATTCTGAAAGACAGTTTCTCTGGTAAGGTATTCTTGGTTGGTAGTTTCTTTGTTTTAGTACTTTGATTATATCATCCCATACTCACCTGGCCTGTGAGGTCTCTGCTGAGTAATCTGCTGGTAGCCTTAAGAGGGTTGCCTTTTATGAGAGAGGTTTTGTTTTGTTTTGTTTTTTTCCTATTTTGCTGTTTTTAAAATTCTTTGTCTTTTGTTTTAGACAGTTTTATTATATATTTTGATGAAAATTGTTATGGATTGAAATTATGAGTTTACCTATTAGCTTCATGAACTTGTATGTCCAGATCTCTTCCCAGATTTAAAAAGTTCTCAGCTGTTATTTCTTTAAATAGGCTTTCTACTGCTTTCTCATCTCTTCTCCTTCTGGGACTCCAATGATGCATACATAATTTCATTTTATAGTATTCCATTAGTATGTAGACTTTCTTCATTGCTTTTTATTATTTTTCTTTTGCTTGCCTGATTGGATAACTTCAGTTGATCTGTCTTCAAGCTCACTAATTCTCTCTTCTGCTTGTTCAAGTCTGCTGTTGAAGCTCTCTTTTAAATTCTTCAGTTCACTCATTGTATCTTCAGCTCCAAAACTTCTGTTTGTTTCTTTTTTGTTTTCTACCTCTTTGCTGAACTTCTCAATTTGTTCTTGTATTGTTTTTCTGATATTGTTAAATTGTTTATATGTGTTCTCTTAAAGCTTTCTGATCATTTGTATGGTAGTTATTTTGAATTCTTTGTCAGGCAATTTCTGATTCTTCTTTTCTTTGGTGCCAATTCCTGGAGGTTTACTCTATTACTTTGGCAGAGACACATTTCCCTGATTCTTTTGGGTCCCTGTAGACTTGCACAGGCTTCTGTGCATTTGAAGAAGCATTCACCTTTTCCAGACTTTATGGACTGACTTTAGTAAAGGAAGCCTTTTACCTATGGGTGGGAGCATGCTAGATGATGATGTGACCCTGGGTCTACTGGTGCAGAATTAAGTGTGCAGTGATGTATGGTAGCAATGAGTTCAGGGAGGCATGATATTTCTTCAGCTCTGGCCACTGTGGTTCATAGTATCAACAGCTATGTGGTTCTTGGCCAGCACTGCAGAGGATCCACAGTAGCTGTAAGAGCTGTTGTGATTCTAAGTGGCACCTCCAGGTCCAGTAACAAGGGACAAAGGCAGGCAGTGATAGTAGCCAAAGCAAGTGGTGTTCACACACTCAGCTGTGGAGGCCAGCTGCAAGTGCCTATGTAGAACCAGGGGCTAGTTTTAGACATACTCACAGTGATGGAGGACCAGTGCCAACTGTGGGCTCACAGTTAGGGTGCTCTTCTGTCGCTACACCCACTCCCCTGTGTGTGCACACTACAGTGGAGACCAATGACAGGTATCAGGCGGGTGGCATGTGGGTGCATAGCTGGAGGGGCTAGCACAGACATGAGGGTGCATCGTGGTGTAGGGGTCAGCCAGAGGGTGGGGCGCTAGGCTGGTATCTTGTACTCGCACAGCTGCAGAAGCCTGACTGGCTACAAAAGTGGCTTTCAGTTTAGAGGGGTAGTGGTGTGGGAAGGAACTCAGCTGGCATCTTATACTTGCACAGCTATAGAAAACTTGGATGGCTGCCAGTGTGGGTCCTGGGCTCTGACAGGGGTGGTGGTGGCAAGGGAGTGTTTACGTACTTGGGTAGCTGATACCAGTAAATGCAGATAACTGTGGGGCAAAAGGGGGTGAGTTTTGCAGTGAGACCATGAGGCAGTGCTGGCCATTGACTCCCTCAGAGGCAAAATCTGCTGAGTTTGTCTGCAGAGAAGGTTTATATGAACTATGATAACTCCCACTGCATGTCTGCTAACAGCCTCTGCTTCTCTTCCTTGTTCCTAGCTGTCGCAATGCGTCTCAGCTTTGCTGGTCTGAGTGGAGTGAAACCGAAGCTGAACCTTCATATAGTGCCATGCATGTGAGGCTGGAGAGGCTGATCGCTCACCCACCTCTTCTTTTTCTGGTGAGAGAAAAATCTTTCAAGTTGGGAAATTCCTTATTGGCACTGAACAATGATGGCTTGGGGGATGGGAGGCTGCAGGTAAAAGGAAGTTGCCTTCTTTCTCTTCTGTGCTAAATCTTCCAAAGTGAACTCTAGAGGTTGCCTGGAATTTTTGTTCCTGGGTAGCTGTCCAATCATTGATCTTTGTGGGGAGACAGGGAAGCTGGATTCTCCCCCATCACCATTTTTTAGGAGGTGGTATTCTTGTTCATTGTTTCTTATGTGTGTTTACTCAGATGTCAGGTGGGCCTGTACTCATTCAGAAGTTCATCTGAGCTGTATGTAGATGTCACTTGGCTGGGCTGGTGTTGGCTATTGGTTAGATGCTTATCTAGGACTTCCAAACAAAGAGTCTTATTATGTGTGGCTTATTCATGTGTCATGAACTAACTGTAAGATGGGGCCTGGGTTTAAAAGGAGTGTTTCAAGAACAAGAGTTTTAAAATCGAGCATTCCAAGCAGCAGGGAGAGGAAGCTGCTGAGTTAGGTAAGGGCTATTTCTAGAATGGGCACAGCATCATTTCTACCATATTCTTTTGGTCAAACCAGTCATTGAGCCATCTGGAGTCAAGGAGGTAGAGATATGGATTTAGTTTCTTAGTGGAGAAGTGGCAAGATCCCGAAGATCATGTGAAATGGTAAATATTGCAGGCCCTTGTGGAAAACAGAATGTGCCAGAGTAGGG
This sequence comes from Eubalaena glacialis, assembly GCF_028564815.1. NCBI lineage: Eukaryota > Metazoa > Chordata > Mammalia > Artiodactyla > Balaenidae > Eubalaena > Eubalaena glacialis. The sequence continues at coordinate 63,219,750 of NC_083724.1, read as the reverse complement.
ATATTAGATTTTATTTGGAACGTATTTCAAATGTACTGGAGGGTTTTTGAGATGGGAAAAGATATAAGATGATTTGTTTTTGTTGTTGAGATACACTTTAGTGGTGAAATGTAGAAAAAATGAGATTAATTAAGAAGCTATCAAACTGTTCTAAGTTAGAGGAATTAGTGACTTGGACCATGGTGTTAAGAGTGGAGATGGCAAAACAAGGTTGGATTGTGTGTTTATCGGGGATAAAATATGCTGATGGATTAGGTGTAAATTTGGGAGATATCATGATCTATGATTTTTAAACCATGAGATGTGAGTGCATCTAGATAGTAAGCATACATAAAGAAGAAAAGAGGCTACTGAGATGTGAGTCATTCAGTGTTCAGAGCTTCGAGAAATGAAGAAAAGGATGTGGTTAGCCAAGATTGTCACTCTACTATAATAATCACCTAAGCATTCTTACTGACAAAATTATAGATGATCCCTTCTCAACCCCAGCCCTCCTTATCCAATCCACTTACTCCTGCATTCACAATGATCTTCATAAAGGTGGCTATAGTTAGTCATGTTACCTTCTCATTTAAAATCATTTGCCAGTTATTAGGTTAAAGCTCAAAGATCCTAGCCTTCTTGACCTCTAAGACCCTATGGATGCCTCAGGCTCATCTGCGAATATTCTTCTCCTTACTACCTATACTGCCTGCACTAGATTATACTCAGCATGTCCGTCAGGCTCAGTCTATTTGGCCTGCTCATCCCTCTGGTGAGAATTTCACCCCACTTCATCCCTTTATCAATTTAACTCCTACTCACATATCATTTCTCCACTTAAACGCCATGTGCCCTGAGACTAGATCAGACCCCTTTGCTTTAGCTCTCATAGCTCCCTATACATTGCTTCAAAGAATCAACTATCTAATTGTATTATGCTGTATTTGTTGGATTAATAAATATCTGTTGTGATCATTAAACTTCAACAAAATAGGCCCTATTTTTCTTTGACTCAATTTTTGTCCGAAGTCTCATACATGTCTGACACTATTTATTTATAAATAAACTTTTCTATAAAATTTCTTGACCTCTAAAATGAATGTGGGAGATAAGGATTAAATAACATAGGAATGTGAAGATGTATAATTTATAATATGACTTGGTTAATATTCCTGAACTCACAATGCTGCTCCCATCTATGGAGCTTTCTGATATGTTAACATAGCATACCAAATAAATCTCAGAGAAATCACCCTTCATATTCCACTTCATTGGCTACTAACTAATCCACTTTCTCATAAAGCTGGGTTGGTTAGACAGACAGTGTTAGTAGGTCAGGGTTGCCAGGCACAGGGGTACCTGGGCTCATTTGCAAGGTCCCAAAAGCTCCCTTTTGTGTGCAGAGTTCATGCTTTTAGTCAAAACACAATCCCTCTTTATTTTCCAACACATTATCCTGAACTCTTTTCTACTGTTTCCATTTTTAAGACATCCTGCCTTTTCCTCATCCCCCATCTGCATGAGTTACAAGCATTTTCCCAGTACCTCCAGCAAGTGAAGACTTCTCCCTGAACCACAGACACACATGGCACTATTTTCTCCTAGGGCAGTTAAGCCTTTTATCCTTTCAGTTTGAGATGGAGGTAACTTAAAGCACAGACTCTGGGTATTGAAAACATGATGGATGTCTTGTTTGTCTCGATTGTGCCTGGCCTCTATTTCAGGCATGCACTGAATAGACTGCCTTGTTGAAAACTGTGAGCTGAGTGGCTAACACTCAGCAGCAAAAGCTCAGCTGCAAACTGGTCACCGGTCATTGCTTGTTCACTTAATTCCTAAATGGCAATTTGTTATATTTGTTTTGAATTTGTTTCTTTCAATTCTTAAATATTTTCTAAAGACTCTTCATAGCAATTTAAATCAGAGTATGTACTCCACCTTACAGTGATTCTGTTTTTCTCATCCTCCTTTATTTTTTTACTAAAATATTTAATCATAATTATTTATTATTTACTTTATAAATATAATCTCATATTTTTCCAGTTGCTGAAATATGAGATTAGAATTATCCTCATTTCACCTTTCAATAAACTATATTTTCAAGCAAATGTTATATGCATTTTTACATATATTTGAAAGATTCTCAAGAATACTAGAATCTGGAAATAGGTATAAAAAGATACATCTAATTTGATAACTCTTTATATATGTATATATATCTGTAAATTATTCAATATTTAGTATGTCAAATCTAAATCAGAATAGGAATTTTAAAAGTATATTTTGATGTTTAAAATCCACAGAAAAGGTGCAGGTTCATAATGTTTTTTAAAAGAGATGTAAACTTCTGTATGTCTAACACGTTTGAGGAATCAGGTCTATGAAATAGTAATTGTGAAATCACAGTTTCTCACAAGTACACATCATTATAAATTTTAGGAGTAACTGGTGAGTTGAAATTTAGTCTTTTAACTTAGTGTTATAACAGTGGGTTACTGGTGTAAGAATAGTTCTAAAGCTGGAATTTGCGACCATGCATAGTTTGAAAAATAAGCAATTCTGAATTGTTCATTAAGTGGTGTCAGTACTTTATTTTGGAAAGTTGGCTCTCTGAAATGACGAGTCAAGGTTTGTTATAATTTTCTAGAGAGTTTCTGGGTAGGTATGTTTAAGTAGCTGTTGCATAATGATGAATACTGATGGTAGAGTAATAAGAGATGTTATTACAGTAGAAAGCAGTATTTGAAAAAGAAAGTAATTCTGTCATAATTTGTGACTGTGGGGTTGCGATTAGGACAAAGCTAGTTTTGTGACAGCAAGTGCCGTATTACTTTGTGGGCATAAGCTTCCATGAAAAAAATACTTATAGAATATTTTATTTCTTTCAATTTAGTTTTTCTACTTTTTATACACAATATAATTAACAAGTGAGAATCTGCCCACATCACACCAGCAGAGAACAGAAAAACAGATCTTTAAATGTATTTCAACACCTGACTTTTCAGTTAATAAAGCCATCCAAATGGTAAAATTCTACACTCTTACTTTGTGTTTCAGCCAATTAATTTACATAAGTTAAATTAACAGATCTTAAAAAAAGGTATCTTTCTCCTAACACACACCGTGCTGGTGGGTGCCCATCTCACAGCTAAGAAGAGCAACAGTTTTGGGTCATGAATTTGAAGTATGATCATTCATTTTAGGAAAGTTTGTCCCTAATAACCAGCCCACAGTAATTTTTAAAAGTGTTTATTTTCACAACTGATGATTTTTCCCTCTGGGTGGTAATTCTTGAAAATTATGGGTGTTGGTACATCATATAGGATTCAATAAAATGTATAGTGCAGCTACATTGATGTATTTATTCTTGATACACATCAGGATTTAAAGTGCTTCTTCAGAAAGTGCTAACAAATGAAATAAATGAGTGTAAGATTATATTTTATTTTGCCCATTTTTGTAAGCTAGTAGTATAGGCAAGTCATTCCCCAGTGACTGGTTACTTTGCACCGTAGTCAGTCATTTTTTATTCATGCTATTTTCCAGCGAGAGGATTTTTTTCTACTGCTGTGGAGAAATTATTCAATATCTTCAAATGCAGAGAGGAATTCACTTGAGCCTCTGTGTTCTATGCTGCCCTTTCTGTTGAGCATCCTTCCTTTTTGTGCCCATTGGTTTGCTCAGAGTCATACTGGTTTACGCCTCAGATCTAAATAAAGTCCCTTGTACGAGGAATAATCATTCCCATCATTTTTACAGTTGCTCTTACTTTAACTTCAGAGATCACCCAGACTTTTTTTTTTTTTTTTTAACCTAGGGGCAGGCTATAACATAAACCTAAAATTCAGGATATTTATGAGTTTCATAATTCCCATCCTTGGAGGCTTCAGAAATTTCAAAACTAGAAGAAACAGACATAAACTTTTGTCCCATGATTGACAATTGACTGTGTTCATTTTCTCTGCCTTTCTCCTTTTGTGTAAACTTAAGGGAATAGCTTGGCTAATCTTGTGATTGACTGAGATAAATAGCACTCCCCTGCTTGGGATCCTATAATTCTTTCTACTCGAGGGAAAGTTATAATTTCTTAGCAATACTTCTAAGGTCATGACTTCCTGTTTAGTTTCATTTTGTACCAGTGTCGTAAATTCTCAATGACCCCCTCACAATATTTTACTTTCCAGTCACCCTAATGTGTGCAGTTTCCCAACTATTTGATACTCTTTCTCTCTCCCCTGAGATACTTACCTGACACTAGGTACTCTTCCTTTTCCATATCGACCTCCATTTCTCCAGGCAAATGCCTACTTAAACTTTTGGGAGCACCATTTTGGTTAACAGGCTGCCTCCTCTGAGAGGCCTAATCTGCCCTTGATGACCAGGCAGGCTCTCCCTAGGCTCTCTGTGCCCCCTCCTTGACCCTACTCTAGCCACAAGAGCATATACTCCTTAATGTTGGCTCTGTGTACTCTAGGCTTCAATGACAACTCTATTTTCTGGCTAGATAGAACTCTTTCAAGGATTGTCTGATTAGTTAAATCTTGAATTGTAAACATTCTAGCATGGTACATTATTTGCTGCCTCCAGTTGCTCATCAAATACTAATTTCTTAACTCCTTTTTATCTGGTTTTCTTCCCTACTTCTCTGAACTTATTGTATCAACACAGACTTTCCAATAGTCAAACAGTTTTCTCCTCTTTGTCCCACCTTCTTTGGCTTCACTGTAGAGGGCAACACAATGGGTCATTTCATTCTTTTTAAAAATACTGCTTCCTCTAAATCTCATAATATATAACTCTCCTTGATGCTTCTTCTCAAAATTCTCATGTATAATGTATAAATATTCCTCAGGTTTCTCTTGGAGAATATTCTCTTTGCTAACTTTCCATCAGAGATCTCATTAGGTCCACGGCCTCAGCTCTCTCTTCTACGTGCTGAACCCTAAAATTATTTCTTCCAGTCTGACTTTTCTGGAGTTTTAGTCTGCATTTCCCAATTTGCAGTGATTCCTCAGATATTTCCACTTAATATTCTGCTTTTTCAAGTTCAACAGGCTTTAAAAATACTTCTCCCTGCACACTCAGAGGAGTTCATCTTCTTAATATTCCAATTCTCAAAGCTGCCTGGAGTTAAAAGCTTTTCTATTTTGATAGCTAATTCTGTCTTCTCTCTTAACTCTTCCATTCTTAAATCCTAATGACTCTATTTCTTCAGGATTTCTCACACACATATTCTCTTTCCTTTCTTCTAATACCACTGTAGTTACAACATTAGTTATGTTTTGCCCACATTAAAAAAAAAGAAAAAAAACCCCTCCAGTTTAACTGACATTTCCATTTTTGTTTTTTCATTATTACTCTGATAAAAAATTTATCCTCAGAAAGTTTAAGTGACTTTCCTTTAGAGAAATGGAAAACATCAAATTAAAACACCTAAACCCAGCATTCCAAAGTCTAAACAATCTTGTCCCAAGCAACCTATTGTGTTACACCTCCCATTATTGCCTTTCCCAAAGTCGTTAAATCAGTCTAACATCATTCTCAGTAAATCCTGTGTTTTTTTTGCCTCCAATTGATAATGGGTTCATCATAGTCTCTGCATATCTATTCTCTAGGTACTGACTTGGTAATTTCCCCTTATAAAACTTTCTTAGCTTATTTTCAGATTATAGCCCACACTCATTCTTGTCACGCTTTGAGACAAGAATTTATAGTTTATTCCTTTTATTTATCCACTTGGAAACCTAGTGCACCTTATGTATGAGTACTTATTAAATACTAGTTGATTTCACTTGGCTACTAATGAAATGTGGTATCTAATTGGATTAATATTTCTAATTGAAAAAGTATGTGTGCTTGGGAATTTGGAATTATTATTAAGGGAGATAAAATAAGAAACTAAATTTTAATCATTACCACATAGGATTTAAGAGAAAAAATACAGACTAAATGCTTTTGTGAATAATATCAGAAGGTGTGTTCAAATTAGCTAACTACTTCTAAAATGTTTTTCTCACTTCAGTTTGTTTATTTGGCATTTAATGGAATGTAGCAAGATCATACTTTTCATGAATACTTAATTGTCTAGGTGACAAGGGTCAGTTTTTGAAAGTGGATGATGTTACATTATCATTTTGTCTTTGGAATGAGCTAATTAGTTGGCAGATCCTGAAGATTCAAGTGAAGTCCCTATAATGGTAATTATTTTCATATAAGCACTCTCTAATTACAACTTTATGCATAATATAGATTAACTGCACTGAAAATATTAAACAGTGAAAGTTTCTTTATTCTCTATTGCTGTGTTCTTTTGTATTCTCTGTAATGGTATTATAATCAGAATTCCTACTGTATGTATACAGTGTCCATGTATTTTTAAACAATGGGATTACCTAAAAAGTACCCTCCCAAAAAGACAAAACATATATTTTATCTATAATTGACAATGCTTTTCCATTAACTGTTTCTGATCCTCTTAGCAGCATTGTGAGCTAGGGTTTACTATTATTCCCCCATGTTAAGGGAAGGCATGGCACTTAGAGAGATTCTGTGATTTGTGTAAGATGACAAAGTGACTAAATGGCAGACACATTATGTACATATATGAATCCTGCGTCAAACTCTCCTTGTCTCTGCCACTTGGATCACTTGTATGCTCATATAGTACACTGTCCTGCCATCTTTTCAAACTCTAAAACTACTTAACAGGTAGCCAGCACCCAGTAAGCACTGAAATGGTAATTGACACTCTACGTCCCATGGTAAAGATGAGCAAACTGAGCTACAAAACTGTTGTCACTCATCTATTGTGACCTCCATAGTTACTCGAAGGTATTGCTGTGATGCAAATTCAATTGTAGATATACAGTAGTAATGGTCAGAGGCTGGTCCTATATCCTTGTAATTTTTTTCTTGTTCCACAGTATCCTTTTGATTTGAATAAAGATAAATCACAGTGGAAAGGTCAGTAGAATCAGAAACAACTTTTTTCTGAACATTTAAGTCAATTCCAATGGCCAAGTGTAATTCTGTATTAACTGCAGGAAGCCTAATGATCAGGTTAACAAGTATTTTCTTCCAATTAACTCTTATATAGATATTTCACATTCATGTTGCACATAGATAAAATTCATAGTCACATTTAAAATCACATTAATAGAGAACAAAATAATAGAACCTTTGGAAATTTGTTTATCAGTTTTTAAACTGCTTTTTAAAAAATAGTTGTATTTTAGAAATGGTTGTAGAGCTCTTCAGTTTCCATTTGGTTAGTTACATACTCATGTGGGTGGGGAGAAGAAGAAGAGAATATTTTAAAAAATAATAACAAAATATCTCTATAAATTTGAAATATTAATTTTAACTGTAATTTTAAATTGAAGTATAGTTGATTTACAATACTGTGTTAATTTCAGGAGTCCAGTATAGTGATTCAGTATTTTTGTAAATTATATCGCATTGTAGGTTATTGCAAGATAATGGGCATAATTTACTGATCTATACAGTATATCCTTTTGCTTATCTATTTTGTATATAGTAGTTTGTATCTGTTAATTCCATACTTCTAATTTTTCCCTCCCCCCTTCCTTATCTCCTTTAGTAACCCCAAGTTTGTTTTCTATGACTGTGAGTCTGTTTCTATCTTGTATGTATTGTATTCATACATACATACATACATTCATAATTCATCTGTATTATTTTTTGGATTCCACATATAAGTGACATTGTTTAGTATTTGTCTTTCTCTGTCTGACTTATTTCACTAAGCATAATATTCTCTAGGTCCATTGACATAGCTGCAAATGGCAGTATTTCATTCTTTTTTGTGGCTGAGTAATATTCCACTATATATATATGCACTATATCTTCTTAATCCAATTGTCTTTTTTTTTTAAAATTAATTAATTAATTTATTTATTTTTGGCTGTGTTGGGTCTTCGTTTCTGTGTTAGGGCTTTCTCTAGTTGCAGCAAGTGGGGGCCACTCTTCATTGCGGTGCGCGGGCCTCTCACTATCGCGGCCTCTCTTGTTGCGGAGCACAGGCTCCAGATGCGCAGGCTCAGTAGTTGTGGCTCATGGGCCTAGTTGCTCTGCAGCATGTGGGATCTTCCCAGGCCAGGACTCGAACCCATGTCTCTTGCATTGGCAGGCAGATTCTCAACCACTGTGCCACCAGGGAAGCCCCAATCCAATTGTCTTTTGATGGGCACATGGGTTGTTTCATGTCCTGGCTATTGTAAATGGTGCTGCTATGAACATTGGGGTGCATGTAACTTTTTGAATTAGTATTTTAATTTTTCTGGGTATACACCCAGGAGTGGAATTGCTTGATCATACCATGTTTCATATCACTGGAACTGAGGAGTAGGTAACACTTTGAAACTGGCTTCCTTCATTTAACATATATGTAACACCTTGAGATTCATTCAAGTTGTGTGTTTCCATATTTTGTTCCTTTTTAATGCTGAGTGGTAGTCCATTGTATAATGTACCAGTTTTTAAAATCTATATGCTCAGTTAAAAACATTTGTGTTTTTTCCCAAATAAATAAAATCCAAATTTCCCAAATGAATAAAGATGCTATAAATAGCTGTATACAAGTATTTGTGTGAACATGACCTTTTATTTCTCTTGTATAAATACCTTGGAATGGGTTTTCTACATCATTTTGCAGATGTTAGTTTAACTTTCTAGGAACTGCCCAACTAATTTACAGGGTGCAGTACCATTTTGTATTCCCAGCTACAATATATTGGAGTTTTAATTGCCTTATATCATTGCTAGTATTTTGTATTGGCAGTATGTTTGTGTGTATATATATTTTGTGTATATTTGTGTGTATAAATACATATAACATATATATATATATATAAATTTTAGCCTTTCTAGTATGTGTATAGTGATAGTAGTTGTTAAAAGTAGGGAATATCTTTTGACAGTAATGTAACCTATTTGAATTTGTTTCTTATTCTGTAAAATGGAAGTTACTAAACCATTTGTGCATAAAAGATTTGGTGAAAATTAAGTTACTTCATAAAAAAAAGATAAGTAGGGGAAATTGTAGCAATTATTCACAATTTAATACACAAACTGAGCTATTTTTGCTGACAAAAGCCTGAGAGAGCAATATATTTGGACCAAATGATTAAATATAATTTGAAATATTTGTTTTCTAGAAGCAGCATTCAATATAGTACTAGCTTCTATAATCAACAAAGCAATTCTTATGGACCAAAAATGCATTCATCAACTTTGCTAAGGAATAACAAAGATGCAATAGAAGTAGGAAAAACACTTTGTCTTAAAACTCTAGAATCTAATTGGAGAACTAAGCACATTATGTATATGTAAAATGTTAGAGAATGATCTAGGGGTATATGGAATATAGTAGGTATTTTGTTATGTGCATTTTTTGGAGATGGATCACTATTCTTTGACTATATTTAAGGAAATTATGCAAAACTTTTACTTATAACTGCTGTTAACAGTGTAAAGGGTTGCATCACATAATCCCAGTGGATTAAAATATTTGGAGAGTATGGTCTTTCAAGTCTTGAAATAATATCAAAGTTCATTTAAAATCGAAGCAACAGTCAAATGCAAAATTTGAGATACAGCAGGATGATTTCCAGAAATTATTCACAAATACCTTCTTTCCCATACCCATCAATATTTTCATGATACCCACATTTTTACCAAAAAAAGCTTTTATGCTGGAATATATTTGATATAGTATATTCCCACCAAAACCCAAGAAATATCTTTAATTATCTGAACCACTTGGTAGTACACCCTCCATGCAATATTTGGAGGTCTTCCATCCCACTTTTGCTACCTTTTAATGGAAAACAGCAACAACAACAAAAGGACACAATGGTCATATGCTTATGCTTTGGTTTTATTGCCATAAACTAGAAACTGTGTCAATAATAAATTGACACTAAAATCTAACTAGAGACAGCAATAGTTGAGACTAATCATTCTAAAATTAATTTTGGCACATACTTTTTTTTATTGTAGTATAGCTGCTTTACAATGTTGTGTCAGTTTCTGCTGTACAGCATAGTGATTCAGTTATACATATAAATATATACACTCTTTCTTAGATTTCCTTCCCATTTGGGTCACCACAGATCATTGAGTAGAGTTCCCTGTGCTATACAGTAGGTTCCCATTACTTATCTATTTTATACATGGTGGTGTATATATGTCAATCCCAATCTCCCAATTCGTCCCACCCACCCCTTCCCCCCTTGGTAACCATAAGTTTGTTCCCTACATCTGTGACCCTATTTCTGCTTTGCAAATAAGTTCATCTGTACCATTTTTCTAGATTCCACATATAAGCGTTATTACATGATATTTGCTTTTCTCTTTCTGACTTACTTCACTCTGTATGACAGAGACGTGGATGGACCTAGAGACAGTTACACATACATTCTTAATGTTTATACTTTCTTTTTATTTTATTTTATTTTTAATTTTTAATTTTTAAATTTAATTTCATTTATTTTTTTATACAGCAGGTTCTTATTAGTCATCAATTTTATACACATCAGTGTATACATGTCAATCCCAATCACCCAATTCAGCACACCATCATCCCCACCCCCCTGTGGCTTTCCCCCCTTGGTGTCCATACGTTTGTTCTCTACATCTGTGTCTCAACTTCTGCCCTGCAAACTGGTTCATCTGTACCATTTTTCTAGGTTCCACATACATGTGTTAATATACAATATTTGTTTTTCTCTTTCTGACTTACTTCACTCTGTATGACAATCTCTAGATCCATCCATGTCTCAACAAATGACCCAATTTCGTTCCTTTTTATGGCTGAGTAATATTCCATTGTATATATGTACAACAACTTCTTTATCCATTCGTCTGTTGATGGGCATTTAGGTTGCTTCCATAACCTGGCTATTGTAAATAGTGCTGCAATGAACATTGGGATGCATGTATCTTTTTGAATTATGGTTTTCTCTGGGTATATGCCCAGTAGTGGGATTGCTGGATCATATGGTAATTCTATTTTTAGTTTTTTAAGGAACCTCCATACTGTTCTCCATAGTGGCTGTATCAATTTACATTCCCACCAACAGTGCAAGAGGGTTCTCTTTTCTCCACACCCTCTCCAGCATTTGTTGTTTGTAGATTTTCTGATGATGCCCATTCTAACTTGTGTGAGGTGATACCTCATTGTCATTTTGATTCACATTTCTCTAATAATTAGTGATGTTGAGCAGCTTTTCATGTGCTTCTTGGCCATCTGTATGTCTTCTTTGGAGGAATGTCTATTTAGGTCTTCTGCCTATTTGGGGATTGGGTTGTTTGTTTTTTTAATATTGAGCTGCATGAGCTGTTTATAAATTTTGGAGATTAATCCTTTGTCCGTTGATTCATTTGCAAATATTTTCTCCCATTCTGAGGGTTGTCTTTTGGTCTTGTTTATGGTTTCCTTTGCTGTGCAAAAGCTTTTAAGTTTCATTAGGTCCCATTTGTTTATTTTTGTTTTTATTTACTTACTTATTTTATTTACTCTAGGAGGTGGATCAAAAAAGATCTTCCTGTGATTTATGTCAAAGAGTGTTCTTCCTATGTTTTCCTCTAAGAGTTTTATGGTGTCCTGTCTTACATTTAGGACTCGAATCCATTTTGAGTTTATTTTTGTGTATGGTGTTAGGGAATGTTCTAATTTCATTCATTTACATGTAGCTGTCCAGTTTTCCCAGCACCACTTATTGAAGATACAGTCTTTTCTCCATTGTATATCCTTGCCACCTTTGTCATAGATTAGTTGACCATAGGTGTGGGGGTTTATCTCTGAGCTTTCTATCTTTTTCCATTGATTTATGTTTCTGTTTTTGTGCCAGCACCATATTGTCTTGATTACTGTAGCTTTGTAGTATAGTCTGAAGTCAGGGAGTCTGATTCCTCCAGCTCTGTTTTTTTCCCTCAAGACTGCTTTGGCTATTCAGGATCTTCTGTGTCTCCACACAAATTTTAAGATTTTTTGTTCTAGTTCCGTAAAAAATGCCATTGGTAATTTGATAGGGATTGCACTGAATCTGTATATTTCTTTGGGTAGTATAGTCATTTTCACACTGTTGATTCTTCCAATCCAAGAACATGGTATATCTCTCCATCTGTTGGTATCATCTTTAATTTCTTTCATCAGTGTCTTATAGTTTTCTGCATACAGGTCTTTTGTGTCCCTAGGTAGGTTAATTCCTAGGAGTTTTATTCTTTTTCTTGCAATGGTAAATGGGAGTGTTTCCTTAATTTCTCTTTCAGATTTCTCATTAATGTATAGGAATGCAAGAGATTTCTGTGCATTAATTTTGTATCCTGCAACTTTACCAAATTCATTGATTAGCTCTGGTAGTTTTCTTTATTATTCTCTATGTATAGTATCATGTCATCTGCAAACAGTGACAGTTTTACTACTTCTTTTCCAATTTGTATTCTTTTATTTCTTTTTCTTCTCTGATTGCTGTGGCTAGGACTTCCAAAACTCTGTTGAATAACAGTGTTGAGAGTGGACATCCTTGTCTTGTTCCTGATCTTAGAGGAAATGCATTCAGTTTTTCACCATTGAGAATGATGTTTGCTGTGGGTTTGTCATATATGGCCTTAATTATGTTGAGGTAGGTTCCCTCTATGCCCACTTTCTGGAGAGTTTTTATCATACATGGGTGTTGAATTTTGTCAAAAGCTTTTCCTGCATCTATTCAGGTGATCATATAGTTTTTATTCTCCAATTTGTTAATATGGTATATCACATTGATTGATTTGCATATATTGAAGAATCCTTGCATCGCTGGGATAAATCCCACTTGATCATGGTGTATGATCCTTTTAATGTGTTGTTGGATTCTGCTTGCTAGTATTTTGTTGAGGATTTTTGCATCTATATTCATCAGTGATATTGGTCTGTAATTTTCTTTTTTTGTAGTATCTTTCTCTGGTTTTGGTATCAGGGTGACGGTGGCCTCATAGAATGAGTTTGGAGTTTTCCTTCCTCTGCAATTTTTTGGCAGAGCTTGAGATGGATGGGTGTTAGCTCTTCTCTAAATGTTTGATAGAATTCACCTGTGAAGCCATCTGGTCCTGGACTTTTGTTTGTTGGAAGATTTTTAATCACAGTTTCAATTTCATTACTTGTGATTGTTCTGTTCATATTTTCTATTTCTTCCTTGTTCAGTCTTGGAAGGTTATACCTTTCTAAGAATTTGTCCATTTCTTCCAGGTTGTCCATTTTATTGGCATAGTGTTGCTTGTAGTAGTCTCTTAGGATGCTTTGTATTTCTGCAGTGTCTGTTGTAACTTCTCCTTTTTCATTTCTAATTTAATTGATTTGAGTCCTCTCCCTCTTTTTCTTGATGAGTCTGGGTAATGGTTTCTCAATTTTGTTTATCTTCTCAAAGAACCAGCTTTTAGTTTTATTGATCTTTGCTATTGTTTTCTTTGTTTCTCTTTCATTTATTTCTGCTCTGATCTTTTTGATTTCTTTCCTTCTGCTAAGTTTGGGTTTTGTTTGTTCTTCTTTCTCTAGTTCCTTTAGGTGTAAGGTTAGATTGTTTATCTGAGATGTTTCTTGTTTCTTGAGGTAGGCTTGGATAGCTATAAACTTCCCTCTTAGAACTGCTTTTGCTGCATCCCATAGATTTTGGATCGTCGTGTTTTCATTGTCATTTGTCTCTAGGTATCTTTTGATTTCCTCTTTGATTTCTTCAGTGATCTCTTGGTTATTTAGTAACGTATTGTTTAGCCTCCATGTGTTTGTGTTTTTACATTTTTTTCCCTGTAATTGATTTCTAATCTCATAATGTTGTGGTCAGAAAAGATGCTTAATATGATTTCAGTTTTCTTAAATTTACTGAGGCTTGATTTGTGACCCAAGATGTGATCTATCCTGGAGAATGTTCCGTGTGCACTTGAGTAGAAAGTGTAATCTGCTGTTTTTGGATGGAATGTCCTATAAATATCAGTTAAATCTATCTGGTCTATTGTGTCATTTAAAGCTTCTGTTTCCTTATTTATTTTCATTTTGCATGATGTGTGCATTGGTGTAAGTGAGATGTTAAAGTCCCCCACTATTATTGTGTTACTGTCGATTTCCTCTTTTATAGCTGTTAGCAGTTGCCTTATGTATTGAGCTGCTTCTATGTTGGGTGCATATTTATTTATAATTGTTACATGTGCTTCCTGGATTGATCCCTTGATCATTATGTAGTGTCCTTCCTTGTCTCTTGTAAGATTCTTTATTTTAAAGTCTATTTTATCTGATATGAGTATTGCTACTCCAGCTTTCTTTTGATTTCCATTTGCATGGAATATCGTTTTCCATCCCCTCAGTTTCAGTCTGTATGTGTCCCTAGGTCTGAAGTGGGTCTCTTGTAGACAGCATATATTTGGGTCTTGTTTTTGTATCCATTCAGCAAGCCTATGTCTTTTCATTGGAGCATTTAATCCATTCCTGTTTAAGGTAATTATTGATATGTATGTTCCTATGACCATTTTCTTAATTGTTTTGGGTTTGTTTTTGTAGGTCCTTTTCTTCTCTTGTGTTTCCCAGTTAGAGAAGTTCCTTTAGCATTTGTTGTAGAGCTGGTTTGGTGGTGCTGAATTCTCTTAGCTTTTGCTTGTCTGTAAAGCTTTTGATTTCTCCATCGAATCTGAATGAGATCCTTGCAGGGTAGAGTAATCCTGGTTGTACGTTCTTCCCTTTCATCACTTTCAGTATGTCATGCCACTCCCTTCTGGCTTGTAGAGTTTCTGCTGAGAAATCAGTTGTTAACCTTATGGGAATTCCCTTGTATATTTTTTGTCATTTTTCCCTTGCTACTTTCAATAATTTTTCTTTGTCTTTAAATTTTGCCAATTTGATTACTATGTGTCTCGGCTTGTTTCTCCTTGGGTTTATCCTGTATGGGACTCTCTGCACTTCCTGGACTTGGGTGGCTATTTCCTTTCCCATGTTAGGGAAGTTTTCGACTATAATCTCTTCAAATATTTTCTCTGGTCCTTTCTCTCTCTCTTCTCCTTCTCGGACCCCTATAATGCAAATGTTGTTGCATTTAATGTTGTCCCAGAGGTCTCTTAGGCTGTCTTCATTTCTTTTCATTCTTTTTTCTTTATTCTGTTCCTCAGCAGTGAATTCCACCATTCTGTCTTCCAGGTCACTTATCCTTTCTTCTGCCTCAGTTAGTCTGCTATTGATTCCTTCTAGTGTAGTTTTTATTTCAGTTATTGTATTGTTCATCTCTGTTTTTCTTTAATTCTTCTAGGTCTCTGTTAAACATTTCTTGCATCTTCTCGATCTTTGCCTTCATTCTTTTTCCGAGTTCCTGGATCATCTTCACTATAATTATTCTGAATTCTTTTTCTGCAAGGTTTCCTATCTCCACTTCATTTAGTTGTTTTTCTGGGGTTTTATCTTGTTCCTTCGTCTGGTACATAGCTCTCTGTCTTTTCATATTGTCTATCTTTCTGTGAATGTGGTTTTTGTTCCACAGGCTGCAGTATTGTAGTTCTTCTTGCTTTTGCTGTCTGCCCTGTGCTGGATGAGGCTATCTAAGAGGTTTGTGCAAGTTTCCTGATGGGAGGGACTGGTACTTTCTTTTTAAGTAGTTTATCCTCATAGTTAAAAATTTTACAGTGTTCATTTGTACCTTTTATTCAGCTTCCCCCAATGATAACACCTTACACTACTAAAGTATATTAGCAAAATCAGGAAACTTACATCAGTACACTGCTATTAACTCAACTAAAAACCTTATTTTGATTTCACCAGTTTCTACATGCACTCATTTTTTTTAAAGAGGAGAGGTTATAGTTAACGAAATTTTATTCCATATATTTATTCATGTAACCATCACCACAGTCAGGATACAGATTTTGTCACAAAATAATTCCTTCATGTTATTGTTCCATAGTCACAATCTCCCTCTAACCTTAACCCCTTGGCAACCATGGATTTGTTTTCCATCACTGTTAGTTTTGTTACCTTAAGGACTTGTTATAAATAAATGGAATAATACAATATGTAGCCTTTTAGATTGTCTTTTTACTCAGCATAATCCCCTTGAGGTCTATCCAAGTTGTTACATATAACCATACTTTGTACCTTTTTATTACTGAGTAGTATTCTTTTGTATCACCGTATCATAGTGTGTTCATCCATTCACCATGAAGGCCATTTGGTTTCTTTCCTAACCAGTTAAATTTCTATGAACATTTATGTATAGGTTTTTATGTGAACATAAGTTTTCATTTATCTAGGATAAATAACCACAAGTGCAATTTCTAGATCTTATGCAAATGCACTTTTAACCTTACAAGAAACTGCCAAACTGTTTTGCAGCATAGCTGTATCTCCCAATTTTTAAGTGGTTTATAGTACATAGCTCTATAAAGGAAAACCCTAATTTACATAGGCACATATTACCTTTACTTTACCTTGGATGGTAAATATGTTAGTTATGTTGGCCAAGATTTGATACCCAGTAGATATTTTGTTTTATTATTTCAGGTCATTTGGTTAAGTATCCTTTAAATATTTTCCAGGCTAACATGATTCTAGGTATATTCTGAGATAAAACTTGACTGTCAATTCAACTGTACATAATGAAAGAAGCAACAGTTGTGCCTGTTTTGGCTTTGAGCCTGTAATCGCTCAACTTACTTCCATTTGAAATGGTCTTAATTCAGGTACTTTTCCTGTTTGGGTCCCATAATTTTTATAGGACAAGGTTCACAGCATCATATTCAGTACTTAGAAGTAACATCGCAACAGACCAAGAGTTTGTCAGGTTGTATGTTACCTACAATTAAACAATTTTCTAGTTTATTTGGATTTGGATGCAGGAAATTTAATCCTCTGGAGGTTATTCCAAGGTGATCCATGGAAAGGCTGAAGGAGGAAGAGAATCTCTGAATCCCTGAAATATTATGCAAATCTTTGAACTGTGAGATTGAATTCTTGTATATGTGTAGATCTTCCTTTAGCACATTTTATTTAAGTTTTTCTTCCAAAGTCATCATAGTTTCCCTTCATCCTGAATGTCTGAATATATATATCTATATATATATTCACTATAGCTGGATACATACAAATTCTCCAAAACATGAAAATCAACACTGTATAGAGGAACTTTTGCTCTTTTTTTTTTTTAGGAGTACTTAGGATATTAACCAGTACATAGAATTATTTTCAAGTTAGGTGTTGGATAGTGATGTACATTGGTTTTCTTAGAGTTTGGGTATCACGAATCTTAATGTTTTGATGCCAAAAGCAAAATAAGTGTTGTTGTTATTTTTATTACTATCAGCTTTTACTCAGTGTCCCCCCAACCACAGCCCTTTTCAACTTAGTGAGGGAACAGACAGAACTTAAGCTAAATCTTCAAGACACATGTTTTTTTAAAAAACATATATCTAGATATGTATCACCTGTTTCTACTGCATGTATTAGCTTAGTCATTTTGGCTCCGTCACAGACATTGTCAGCAGAAAACTGAGCAATCAATACAAAGCTGCTGATGGATGTGCTTCTGTATATAAACAGAATTCAACAGAAAAGCAACACTTGGAAGAATATGTATTGCAAAATTTTACATTTTCTCATATTCCTATTGAAATGTCCTTTAATATGCAGAAAAAAATGATCATACTTATTGTCCTTATCTGTATATTGGATGGCTCAAATTAACACATGATAAATAGTCATTAAGGCCATAAACAAGCTAGCTCAAGAAGAGTTTAGTGTAGAGATAAAAGGTATATATTTGAATCTAAGAGCAAGAACCACTAAACATATAAGGCTTCTGAAGTAGTCAGAGGCTGAAATCCTTTTTTTCCCAGCACTGATGCCAGAGAAGGATTAGATGGCAGTCTGTTTACCACATCCCTATTACCTAGTATCCCCCAATCCCTATTACAAAGTATCTTACTCAACTAAGTAAGAGTGTACTTACTCTGCAAGCTCAGCACCAAGGATTTATGGAATTCAAAGCAGTATGCATATCTTCCAAATGTTTAGAGGTGCCAGTCTAAGATTTTTCTCACAACAATTCTATGAATTAGGTCCTAGTATTATCATCATCTTATAGATGAGAGAATTTATCAGAGAGAGGTTAAATGGCTCTCCCAGGGTCATGTAGCTAAGTAGCAGAGCTGGGATTTGAAAGCAGGTCATCATCGTAGCCAAACCCTTTACCTTCAGGAAGATCTTTAGGCAAGAAACAACTGAATCTTACTATTAAGTATCCTAGTTTTTAGAAATTCTTTTGGCAATTTCTCCCAGCAGGTTCAAACTTCCTATCAGATTTCTTAGCTTTCTGATATTCCCTCTTTCCTTCTCTGACTCTATCCATGATTTCTAACTCCCCTCCTTCAGAAATAAAAGCAAAGACATCTCCTAAAAAAGCTGTGCCCAAATATTATGTAGAGAAACACAGCTTTCTCCAGTTCTTACTATCAAACTTAGCTTTAAAAGTCTCCTTTTGAATATTCAGTGACTAGGTTGAAGCTTAAAATTAATCCTCGTAAGAATACCACCCACCTATTTAAGTTTTTAGCAAAGGCTTTCAAAGGCTAGGTGTGTAAAACATTCCATTTTCTATAATCCATTTGCTCATAGACTGATTCTGCTTCTCTTCCCTTCATAGGTTAGTTTCTGAATTTCTTAGTCATATTTTGTTTGACTCTCATTGTTAACTCATGGAATCCCAGAATTTTGAGGTTTTTGAAAGCCATAGGCTTTCTTTACCTCCTTGTGAAAGATATCTCACAAGATTAAAATAAGAAATAGTTCATTTTCCTCATACAGCTGCAGAAAGATACATACTATTCAACATTATAGAGCTTTTCTTACAGAAATTATTTCTAATGACAGTCTTGAGATACACTCAAAATATAATGTTATATCTTTGTTTTATGGGTAATTTTTAAGCCCTAATAAGTCTATAATTTGTTTGGTTGCCTTAAGAATATGTTGTTATTAAAAATTAAACTAAGATCTCTTTTCTGAAAAGTTTAAGCAGTTATGAGATTTATTTTTTAAATCAGAAGTAGAGCATTGACACATTATTTTCCTCATGGAAAGAGGCAAAAATCAAAACATATGGTTATGTATTTTTTATATTTAAATGGATAACTTAGTCTAATCTCATTAAAGCAAATCAAATATAAATATGTACAATTGCATTTTATATATTTATATATGTTTTTCAGCTACATTGGTTATTCACATTTATAAATAACCATCTAGTTTGACTATCATTGGTAACAATTGTGTTTGGTCATCCACAGATGATAATCTCTGTTTCCCTGAGGAAAAATATAGATACCTATGAGAAGTTAATTGATATCTGTTGCTGTATGTATGGCTAAGCAAGTTTACTGTTAGTGAGATAATATTCTGGGAGTGAAGATTATTTGCTTTGACAGTGTTTTAGGTTACCTGGGACTTTGTACTACTTCTCCCTTTTCAAAACTGACCCTTAAGGAAGTGGCCTGTAGCTTTAGCCCTTTAGAAAATGCTGGGTGCTGGCACTTCTGAGAGAAGGGATGGAATCCATTACTCCACAGTGTTTAAATTAATTAACCAAGTAATTACACCACTATTCCAGAGTCCATTTCCCACTCCTTGAGTTATTCTGGCTATTGTTCAGGTTACAAGCTACTTTATTCTGAGGTCTTTTGTTTGTCTGACATAAGGCTGTTAATTAACCAGCTTTATCGAGTTTTACATTCATTCTGGTTTCATGATTTTTATATATGGAGATATTTTTGTGCCTGTGGTTTGCTCGTAATAATCTAATAACTTTTTTAGTACTACAGTGAATACTTAAATTTCATCTACAATTTCATTTTGAGGAAGAAAGCTCTCTATTTATGCATCATAAGTTGGAAATGTGTATAAAGCTAGAGAAAGGTATAATAATTGTGTTTGTGAAAGTCAAGGAATATCACTATATACCATTCTTAGGGAAAATCACTGATATACCAAAATTAAAATATAATCAGTTTAATCCAAATTATGTAATTGGAATTGCAAATATAAATGGACAGTAGCTACTAAAGATAGTATAAAATAGAGGCTTTATTAAGGTAATATTGGTGGTGGATGATTTTCTCTTAAATGGTTTTTATAAGATTTTATTTTAAGATGATATATTTATGGTTTCTGCACTTTGCAAACTCAATACACAGCTCTTTGGATTATGATTTGATATAACAATTTACTGAATAAATATATTACATATTCCATTTTCTGAGTGCTTTCTCCCTAAGGAATTTAAATCATATTTACAGAAGTAGAACTAATTTTCAAAGTGATCCTTTGATGAAGCAGAATAGGTAGAAAAAAAAAGCTTAGAAAAGCAAAACTCACAGAAATAGGCTAACAGGAAAATAACATTTAAATACATGGTCCCACATTCTACATTTATGCAATGTGGAATAAGGGATTTCATCTTATTTTTACCTGAAATTAATAATATTTATTAATAATTATTGATTTCCTTGTGATTTAGGCCTAGTATATAAGGATAAAAGAAAAATGTGTAAAATACTAGAGAGATCTCTAAGTTTTAATATACTAAAAACACCATTTATAGTAGTTTATGCCCTATGTGAAATATAAGTATTTGGGAATAGACAACTCTCTTAAGTATAAGTAATAAAGTTGCAATCATTTCTACAGTTCAGATCTACTCACTGGAGTTGTATTTTGTGCTCAGCCTTGTGCTTATTGCTAGGATCACAGGCACAGGATCCAGAATGGTTGAAATTCTCTGTAAAGGAAGAAAGTCTTAGGTAAGGAATGACCATAGTAGAACTGCTGAAACCAGCATATTCCTGTATCCTTCTACATCTATCTGCAAATAACCAAGCATCCACAAGGGTCATCTGGCTAGACTAGAGCAGGGCATGTGTTATTTCTGCAAAAGAAAGTCTTTGATTTCTGGTGACAAAAATAATTCCTAGATTACTCCCTTGCATTCAATTTGATAGTAGTAGAAAGTATAACATAATTACCTAAGTGAATTTTTAATATATAAAAAAACCCAGATGGAAATCTTTCTTGTTAAAGTCACATTCTAGAAGGTGTATTTCTTGTTTAATAATAAATGTGAGAAATTACAATGTATGTAGTGCTCCCTGTATGGGTATTTTCAATAAAAATATTTTCCTCAGAACTTTATGAAGACAACAATGTAAGGGTTGTCAAAAACAAGAACAAAACCTGACATATATTGCACGTCAAGGTGTCAGCCCATAGGATAAAGTTGAGAAAATAGTGGGTTTTGATTCCAAGGAATCAAGTCTACTGAGAGAAAGAAAAAAAATCTAAACCAGTTAATCCAATAAATTTTTTAAGTTATTCACAGAGTTATAGAAGTTCTGAGGAAGAAAAAAATAGATAAAACTTGGGTACAGGGAATGGTTTCCAGACGAAATGAAATATGCATTGAGTTTTGAATTCTAAATGAGAATTTTGATAGCTATAAGGAGGTCAGGATGGATATAACATGTAAAGTAATAATAAATAATCACAATTTCTTTCCAGCCTGCTTCTTGGATTGCTGTGGTTCTTTACTATCTCACCTGCTCTCCCATCTCTCTCCCTTTCTTGATTCAATTAAAATCTCTAATTTGAACAAACCGTATTTGGGTGAAAGAGTTACAGCTTTCACCCCCTTTCCATGAGACTTTTTTTAGAATATAAAGAAATTACTAGTCACTGCATCCTTGGTCCCCTTTACTGTAAGACCTCTAAGTGTTCACTACTGCCCATTTGTTACCCTTTGCCTTGTATTCACTAAATTTGGGTCAGGCTTCTCTTTTCCCCACAGGTGTCTGTCTTCTTAGAAATTTTTGGGTTTTTTAAAATTTTCGAAGGAGTTAGCTATACATAAGGTAGAAACTCCCAAAGTAAAAGGAAATTCAGCCTCTGACAAATATGCTAAGCTGGAGCTCATAAATCTATTCCAATCTCATCACAATCAGGCAAGATCTTGAATCTACTCTACTTACCCACTGACCCCCTAAATGAGGAATTTAAAATCTCCCAATTGAAAGCCCCTGAATATGAAAAGATCAATTGGAAACAAGCTGGATGTTCCATCCACCCAGATGTACTTTGGAGACACCCAGATGGCCATTTGGCTCCCTCACCCAAAGTTTACTCTCCGGCCTTTACAATATCACTCAACGTGTAAGGGAGAAACTAAATCCACTCTACCACCAACATCGGTGAAGAAATTTTACCCCTATCTGGAACAAGAGGTGTCTTCTTTGGCCATCTGTCAAAAACAGAACTCTGGTAAAACTGTAAATGTGACACATGGAAGGGAACCACCTCCAACAAGACCTCTTCTTCATTGGCAATTAAATTTTATTCAGCTCTTTTTTTTTCCAGTTTTATTGAGAAATAACTGATATACATCACTGGATAAGTTTAAGATGTACAGTATAATGACATATATATTGTAAGTTTAGTTAATATCCATCATCTCATATATATACCAAAAAAGGGAAAAATGGTTTTTCCTTGTGATGAGAACTCTTAGGATCTACTCTCATAATAGCTCGTAAATTTACCATACAGCAGTGTTAACTATAATTCATCATGTTGTACATTATAACTCCAGTCCTTACCTTATAACTGAAAGTTTGCAGCTTTTGATTACCTTCATTGAACTCTCCCCCCATCCTCTGCCTCTCATAACCACAAATCTGAAATTTGATCTCTTTTTCTATGAGTTTTTTTGTTTGTTTTAGATTCCACATATAAGTGAGATCATATAGTATTTGTCTTTCTCTGTCTGACTTATTTCACTTAGCATAATGCCCTCAAGGTCCATCCATGTTGTTGTGATTGGCAGAATTTCCTTCTTTTTTATGGCTGAATGATATTCTATTGAATATACCACAACTTCTTTATCCATTCATCCACTGATGGATACTTAAGTTATGTTCATGTCTTGGCTATTATAAATAAACTTATAATGCACAGGGGGTGCAGATATCTCTTCAACACATTGTTTTTGTTTTCTTTAAATGTATACCCAAAAGTGGAATTGCGGGTTTATATGGTAGTTCTATGGGGGCAGGAACTCTCTCTAGTTTATGTTGTTGTATAATCAGTGATTATCACAGAGAATATAGGTGGCCAACATACATTTATACATTTATTAAAGGATGTCTCCATAAGTTACATTATTCTCACTCCATGCCTGGCTTAGTCAGTGTATTGGTTTTCAATTGCTACTAAACCAAGGAGCCTAAAACATAGTGGCTATAAACAATAGCTATTTCTTATTTCTTATTATTGTGTGTGTTGGTTGAATTGTTTCTTTGCTGATTTCACCTGGGTTCATTTATACAGGTGTATTAAACTGGACGAGTTGCTGGGAAGGAGAGTCCAATATGGCCTTTTTCATAAGTCAAGGAGGAATATACAATCTCTCACCTGGTGTGTGTCTCTCTTTTCTGCAAGATAATGGTTGCTTGCTTTAAATGCTACTCTGAGCATGGTTTCTTTCTGTCTGCTCAATTATACATCATTATTCTTAAATATGTGCATTTTGTACTCCAAAAGTCAAAGTTATTCTCCTTGTCCTGTATATTTTCTGAATGACTTTGTTTTTCAGGAAGATATTTTTCTCCACTTTGTTAGGATGGGTAGCACCATTTCAGGTTTCTTACATGAAAATAAATTGCTCAGCCAGTTTGGGCAAATCCACTTTGAGTTATTTTTGTTATATTGTAGCCATACTCCTATCATCATCAGGCTCATAATCATCATTCTCATGTGTTCCCAGGTCTGACCAAAATACATTTACCTTTCTTTATTACATACAAATACAGGTAAACACACACACACTCTAAACAGTGGGGGGAAGAAAATGGGGGTCATGTTCTAGAACATTATTTGTATCTGATTTAAGTTACATAAACTCATTAAGATCTAGTTTTCTTATCTTAAATAAGAATGTTGAGCTACATTTAATTTACTGGATTCTCTGAGCCAGGCATTAGCATAAGTTAAGCTTTATAAAGTGTAAAGGGCTACAGAGTATTTAATTTGAATTATATGGACATATTTATATATGAAATATATAATGTAGACCATAAATATGTTTTCAAAATTTTCTTCTTAATTTAGAATAAACAGTGTTTATAACTTAGCCAGTTCTTTTATTTAAGGAGTTAAGCTGAGATTTATCACAATTTATTATCTGTTTTCTCCAGTTAAATTCAACTTTTCTGTAATTGACTAGAAAATGAGTAATTGTAGAAGACATTTGACATACTATAAATCATTGTTAAGACAAGTATAGGTGTTTTTACCTGTTTGTTTTCCTTCATTCTCTTTTTATTGAAGCAAGACAACACTCAAAATTTATCTGTATCGTGTTTGATGATACACATTTAGAGGGCAGTTTAATTTACTTCTCTCATGTCCTTAGTAAAATTTTCTTAGGATAAAAATAGCATTTTTTTAGCTTTGCTATTAATCTCATTGGAGAAAGTGATTTATCTGAATTGTGAAAAATGTAGATCAGTCTTCAGATTGTTGACCACATATTACAACAAGGTGAATGTAGTACATTAAAAAAT
Source organism: Eubalaena glacialis (assembly GCF_028564815.1). Lineage (NCBI taxonomy): Eukaryota > Metazoa > Chordata > Mammalia > Artiodactyla > Balaenidae > Eubalaena > Eubalaena glacialis. The sequence continues at coordinate 63,195,135 of NC_083724.1, read as the reverse complement.
AGCATTGTTCCTCCTCCTCCTTTTTTTTCTATTCTTTCTCTCTCTGCCTCTCTTTCTCTTTCTCTCTCTGTCTCTATCTCCCATCAACCTCTCACGTTATCTTTCCTCTCCTTTACCCACAGTAAGGAACCCCAGTAAGCTAGCAGATGAAGCTTTTTCTCAGGGACTTTATCGTCTCCAATGATTTCCCACTGTCATTCAACATTCTCCATTCCACAATCTTAAATAATAAAACTCATACAAATACAAGCATACCTCAGAGACATTGTGGGTTTGGTTTCAGACCACTGCAATAAAGTGAATATGACAAGAAAATGAGTCACACAAATGTTTTGGTTTCTCAGTGCATATAAAAGTTTTATTTACACTATATTGTAGCCAAATACATGTGCAAAAGCATCATGTATTAAAAATATGTATATACCTTAATTAAAAAATAATGCTGTTGGGAAAAGGGGATGAATAGACTTGCTTGATGCAAAGTTGTCACAAACCTTCAGTTTGTAAAAAGCACAATATCTGCGAAGCACAGCAAAACAAAGCACAATAAAATTAGGTATGCCTGTATCAAATTTTTTGATTCTCAATTAAAAATATCTGTATGTGTGTGTGTATGCATGCATGCATGCATCCACGGTGGCAGGGTAGAGCTAGTGGGGTGGTTGATAAACCTAAACCCAAACTTTATAGTAGTAAAGTTTGCCAATCAATTAAAAAATTCAACTACAAGGAAAGACAAAAGCTTTCCCCTCACTAATAGTCTTACTGATTTGTAAAATTCATGTGTTGTAAAGCGTTCAGTAATTTTATGGAGAAAACTTGGTCTGTTTTTTTTTTTTCCCTTCTTAACTATTACTGCTTTTATAAAGCACTACTAATTAATTTATGTGCCCTAATTTTCTAGCTCTTCAAATGAATGACTCACACTCTGCTTTTTTGGTGAATATCACTTCTGTTAGTGTTTATTGTATCACATCAGGTGACACCTATCTACTTCACAGAATACTTTTTTGACACTGAGTTTATGCGGAAGAGACAGTGTTAGAGAGTGAGAAATCTCAATTGATTTAGAATTAATTGAACAAGTCCCTTAAGTTTCATTTTTAAAATGTCACTTAAGTTGAACTCTTTTATACTGAAAAGTAATAATAATCACCTAACCTCATTGAACACTCCCAATGTACCGGCAAATGTTCCACAGATGTTCGTTTAAACCTAAGAACAATTAGACATATGCAACAGAATGAGTTCAGTCCAGTGGTCATCAGCAATGATGAGATTAACTAGGGAGAAAGGGTGGATAGGAATGAATTGAGGGCTAAGGATGGAGTCCTGAGGCATTCTAACATTCGGAGTTCAGGCTGAAAAGGAGGAGCCTGTAAAGGGAACTCCTGGTTTTCTGCAGATATATAGTGCAACTTATTTTCAATTTTGTAGTCTCACTGAGCAACCATATATTTTTTCTAAAATATATTTAACAATTGTTATGGGTTGAATTGCACCCCCATCATCATATGTTGAAGTTATAGCCCCTGTTACGCTGAATGTGACCTTATTTGGAATAAGATTGCCACAGATATAATTAATTAAGTTCAGATGAGGCCATACTAAAGTAGGATGGACCCCTAACTCAATATTACTGGTGTCCTCATAAGAAGATGACCATGTGAAAAAAGAGACAAAAAGAGAATGCCAAGACAGAGGCAGAAATTGGAGTTATGCTGCCACACACAGTATTTAATATCTCTGGGTTTGTTGTTGTTTGTTTGTTTTAAGACTTTTTAAAAAAGCAGTTTCAGTTTAATGTTATATTTTGATGAAGTAAAAGTTCTCCTACCACAAGTACAGACAGTCTCTGACCTATTACGGCCTGACTTACAATTTCTCAACTTTACAATGATGCAAAAATAATACACATTCAGTAGAAAGCATACTTCAAAGTTTGAATTTTGACCTTTTCCCAAGCTAGTGACATGTGGTAGGTACTATCTCATGATGCTATCACGTGAACTATCAGTGGCCGCAAGTTTCAGGTCCCAGTCCACCACGCCATCACAAGGGTGAAGAACTGATACACTTACAACCATTCTGTTTTTCACTTTCAGTGTAGTATTCAATACATTACATGAGATATTCAACACTTTTTTATGAAATAGGCTTTGTGTTAGATGATTTTGCCCAACTGTAGGCTAATGTAAATGTTCTGAGCACGTTTAAGGTAGACTAGGCTCAACTATGATGTTTGATATGTTAGATGTATTAAATGCATTTTTAAAAATTCTATAAAATTATTGAAGAACTTATATTCATTTTATATTTATAAATGAATCCATAAACACAAATCCTTGTGCTATGTCTTTTGTCTGGCATGAATAGAGCAAATATTTATACCATATCAGTAAAAGAGAGTAACAAAAAAGAATAAAAATAATAAAGAAGGTGGAGCTACCTAATTTGTAAAGTCAATAATAAATAAATATAAGCAAGGCCTCCAGAAAACTTTAGTCAGGTTAAATTAGTTGTATAAATTTGTAATTGTGAGGTGGATATAATTTGTGTTGCCTCTTCCAGTGGCTAATAATAATGAGATACTTCCTGGTGAAGTAAAATCATATCACCTATAATATATTAAGCACACAGTTACGAACAAATTTTATAAATATTATGCTCACTATTTTTGGTGAATAGATGTGGAATCACTGAGATCTTTGCAGAAAGGTGTACCTTCCAGTGGTTTGATTATGGCTTATAATTTAAAGAGAATGTTTCTCTTTAAATGTGTTAGATCACGGTATTTTAACAGTGTAAATAGTGTCTAATGGTCTCCTGGAGCAGAATCATTTCTTATGGAAATGAGCTATTTAAAAAATGCTCCAAGGAGAATTGGTAAGAGAGTGGAGGAAAGCAGGATGGGGAAGGGGGAAGAAACATCAGGTGATGCTTCTGCTGATGAAGCAGGGATCAGGATAGCAAAAATCACTGCTTTGTTCTCCATTGAGGTGAGGGAGCTGGACTTTCACAATTGCTTTCACAATCCTATGCCAGGCAATTTTGGGGGTGGGAGAGCTGAAATTCCAGGCACAGTTATCTTTGGGGGCATCTGACTCTGTGGGCATCTGGTGTACAGAACCATTAAGGGGATTCTGGATGATCTGGTCAAGAGCACTGACTGTAGCTACTTGAAAGAAATTTCAAGTAATTGAAGTAGACATGATCACGAAAGGAAATTCATTTCAACTGTTTAACACTGGTAGCAATGAGGTCCTTTTAATATCGTATTTAATGATTACAAATTACTGGCATAAAAGATCATAAATTCACTGATAAATTAAATAAGCAATGAGTAATAAGATGATCCCAATATTGAGTAAGCAGAAGCCATGAGGGAAATGCCAGTAATGATTCCACAAATGGAGATTCTTCTCAGGAGGCCTGAACAGTGCTATGTCATTGAGAGAAATCATGGCTTAACATAAACATATACTTATGCATATTAGTTGGCTGAAGAATTAATATGAATGGAGCAAACACTGTATACAAGGCATTTTATAATCTTTATCTTGTTTCCCTTTCAACATGACCTGTTTTGTAGGTGTCATTTTAAAATTTTGGATGGAGAAATTGAGGGTCTAGAAAATTAAATATTTTCTCTAAGTTTACACTGCTATTGACTGAACTTTGAATTCAGGTCTCTCAGTGTAAGATAAGCACTTTTTTTTTTTAACATCTTTATTGGACTAAAATTGCTTTACAATGGTGTGATCATTTCTGCTGTATAACAAAGGAAATCAGCTGTATGTATACATATATCACCATATCCCCTCCCTCTTGCGTCTCCCTCCCACCCTCCATATCCCACCCCTCTAGGTCACAAAGCACCGAGCTGATCTCTCTGTGCAATGTAGCTGCTTCCTACTAACTATCTATTTTACATCTGGTACTGTAAATATGTCAGTGCTACTCTCTCACTTTGTCCCAGCTTACCCGTCCCCCTCCCCGTGTCCTCAAGTCCATTCTCTATGTCTGTGTGTTTATTCCTGTCCTGCACCTAGGTTCATCAGAACCATTTTATTTTTTAGATTCCATATATATGTGTTAGCATAAGGTATTTGTTTTTCTCTTTCTGACATACTTCACTCTGTATGACAGACTCTAGGTCCATCCACCTCACTACAAATAACTCAATTTTGTTTCCTTTCTTGGCTGAGTAATATTCCATTGTATATATGTGCCACATCTTCTTTATCCATTCATCTGTCGATGGACACTTAGGTTGCTTCCATGTCCTGGCTACTGTAAATAGTGCTGCAATGAACATTGTGGTCCATGACTCTTTTTGAATTATGGTTTTCTTAGGATATATGCCCAGTAGTGGGATGGCTGGGTCATACGGTAGTGCTATTTTTAGTTTTTTAAGGAACATCCATACTCTTCTCCATAGTGGCTGTATCAATTTACATTCCCACCAACAGTGCAGGAGGGTTCCCTTTTCTCCACACCCTCTCCAGCATTTATTGTTTGTAGATTTTTTGATGATGGCTATTCTGACCGATGTGAGGTGATACCGCATTGTAGTTTTGATTTGCATTTCTCTAATGATTAGTAATGTTGAGCATCCTTTCATGTGTTTGCTGGCAATCTGTATATCTTCTTTGGAGACATGTCTATTTAGATCTTCTGTCCATTTTTGGATTGGGTTGTTTATCGTTTTGATATTGAACTGCATGAGCTGCTTGTATAGTTTGCAGATTAATCCTTTGTCAGTTGCTTCATTTGCAAATATTTTCTCCCACAATGAGGGTTGTCTTTTCGTCTTATTTATGGTTTCCTTTGCTGTGAAAAAGCTTTTAGGTTTCATTCGGTCCCATTTGTTTATTTGTGTTTTTATTTCCATTTCTCTAGGAGATGGGTCCAAAAGGATCTTGCTGTGATTTATGTCATAGAGCGTTCTGCCTATGTTTTCCTCTAAGAGTTTTATAGTGCCTGTCCTGACATTTAGGTTTTTAATCCATTTTGAGTTTATTTTTTTGTACGGTGTTAAGGAGTGTTCTAATTTCATACTTTTACATGTACCTGTCCAGTTTTTCCAGCACCACTTATTAAGAGGCTGTCTTTTCTCCATTGTATATTCTTGCCTCCTTTATCAAAGATAAGGTGACCATATGTGCGTGGGTTTATCTCTGGGCTTTCTATCCTGTTCCATTGATCTATATTTCTGTTTTTGTGCCAGTACCATACTGTCTTGATTACTGTAGCTTTGTAGTATAGTCTGAAGTCAGGGAGTCTGATTCCTCTAGCTCCATTTTTCTTTCTCAAGATTGCTTTGGCTATTCGGGGTCTTTTGTGTTTCCATACAAATTGTAAAATTTTTTGTTCTAGTTGTGTGAAAAATGCCATTGGTAGTTTGATAGGAATTGCACTGAATCTGTAGATTGCTTTGGGTAGTAGAGTCATTTTCACAATGTTGATTTTTCCAATCCAAGAACATGGTATATCTCTCCATCTGTTTGTATCATCTTTTCTTTCAACAGTGTCTTATAGTTTTCTGTGTACAAGTCTTTTTTCTCCTTAGGTAGGTTTATTCCTAAGTATTTTTTCTTTTTGTTGCAATGGTAAATGGGAGTGTTTCCTTAATTTCTCTTTCAGATTTTTCATCATTAGTGTATAGGAGTGCAAGAGATTTCTGGGCATTAATTTTGTATCCTGCTACTTTACAAAATTCATTGATTAGCTCTAGTAGTTTTCTGGTGGCATCTTTAGGATACACTATGTATAGTATCATGTCATCTGCAAACAGTGACAGCTTTACTTCTTATTTTCTGATTTGGATTCCTTTTATTTCTTTTTCTTCTCTGATTGCTGTGGATAAAACTTCCAAAATTATGTTGAATAATAGTGTGGAGAGTGGGCATCCTTGCCTTGTTCCTGATCTTAGAGGAAATGGTTTCAGTTTTTCACCATTGAGAACGATGTTGGCTATGGGTCTGTCATATTTGTTCTTTATTATGTTGAGGTAAGTTCCTTCTATACCTACTTTATGGAGAGTTTTTATTATAAGTGGGTGTTGAATTTTGTCAAAAGCTTCTCTGCATCTATTGAGATTATCTTATGGTTTTTATCCTTCAATTAATTAATATGGTGTATCACATCGATTGATTTGCATATATTGAAGAATCCTTGCATTCCTGGGATAAACCCCACTTGATCATGGTGTATGATCCTTTTAATGTGCTGTTGGATTCTGTTTGCTAGTATTTTGTTGAGGATTTTTGCATCTATGTTCTTCAGTGATATTGGCCTGTAGTTTTCTTGTTTTGTGACATCTTTGTCTGGTTTTGGTATCAGGGTGATGGTGGCCTCGTAGAATGAGCTTGGGAGTGTTCCTCCCTCTGCCATATTTTGGAAGAATTTGAGAAGGATAAGTGTTAGCTCTTCTCTAAATGTTTGTTAGAATTCACCTGTGAAGCCATCTGGTCCTGAGCTTTTGTTTGTTGGAAGATTTTTAATCACAGTCTCAATTTCAGTGCTTGTGATTGGTCTGTTTATATTTTCTGTTTCTACCTGGTTCAGTCTCAGAAGGTTGTGCTTTTCTAAGAATTTGTCCATTTCTTCCAGGTTTTCCATTTTATTGGCATATAGTTGCTTGTAGTAATCTCTCATGATCCTTTGTATTTCTGCACTGTCGATTGTTACTTCTCCTTTTCATTTCTAATTCTGTTGATTTGAGTCTTCTCCCTTTTTTTCTTGATGAGTCTGGCTAGTGGTTTATCAATGTTATTTATCTTCTCAAAGAACCAGATTTTAATTTTATAGATCTTTGCTGCTGTTGTTTCCTTCATTTGTTTTTCTTTTATTTCTGATCTTATCTTTATGATTTCTTTCCTTCTGCTAACTTTGGGTTTTTTGTTTTTGCTTTTTCTCTGATTTTTTTAGGTGTAAGTTTAGGTTGTTTATTTGAGAGTTTTCTTGTTTCTTGAGGTAGGATTTTATTGCTATAAACTTCCCTCTTAGAACTGCTTTTGCTGCATCCCATAGGTTTTGGGTCATCAAGTTTTCATTGTCATTTGTTTCTAGGTATATTTTGATTTCCATTTTGATTTCTTCAGTGATCTCTTGGTTATTTAGTAGCATATTGTTTAGCCTCCATGTGTTTGTATTTTTTACATTTTTTTCCCTGTAATTCATGTTTGGTCTCATAGCGTTGTGGCCAGAAAAGATACTTGATATGAATTCAATTTTCTTAAATTTACCAAGGCTTGATTTGTGACCCAAGATATGATCTATCCCGGAGAATGTTCCATGAGCACTTGAGAAGAAAGTGTAGTCTGTTGTTTTTGGATGGAATGTCCTATAAATATCAATTAAGTTCATCTTGTCTTATGTGTCATTTAAAGCTTGTGTTTCCTTATTTATTTTCATTTTGGATGATCTGTCCATTGGTGAAAGTGGGGTGTTAAGGTCCCCTACTGTTATTTTGTTTCTGTCTATTTCCCGTTATGGCTGTTAGCATTTGCCTTATGTATTGAGGTGCTCCTATGTTGGGTGCATAAATATTTACCACTGTTATATCATCTTCTTGGATTGATCCCTTGATCATTATGTAGTGTCCTTTGTCTCTTGTAATTGTCTTTATTTTAAAGTCTATTTTGTCTGATATGAGAATTGCTACTCCAGCTTTCTTTTGATTTCCATTTGCATGGAATATCTTTTTTCATCCCCTCACTTTGTCTGTTTGTGTCCCTAGGTCTGAAGTAGGTCTCTTGTAGACAACATATATATGGGTCTTGTTTTTGTATCCATTCAGCCAGTCTATGTGTTTTGTTTGGAGCAGTTAATCCGTTTACATTTAAGGTAATTATCGATATGTATGTTTCTATTACCATTTTCTTAATTGTTTTGGGTTTGTTATTGTAAGTGTTTTCCTCCTCTTGTGTTTCCTTCCTAGAGAAGTTCCTTTAGCATTTGTTGTAAAGCTGGTTTGGTGGTGCTGAATTCTCTTAGCTTTTGCTCATCTGTAAAGGTTTTAATTTCTCCTTTGAATCTTAATGAGATCTTTGATAGGTAGAGTAATCTTGGTTGTAGGTCTTTGCCTTTCATCACTTTAAGTATGCCCTGGCACTCCCTTCTGGCTTGCAGAGTTTCTGCTGCCAGATCAGCTGTTAACCTTATGGGCATTCCCTTGTATGTTATTTGTTGCTTTTCCCTTACTGCTTTTAATATATTTTATTTGTATTTAATTTTTGATAGTCTGATTTATATGTGTCTTGGCATGTTTCTCCTTGGATTTACCCTTTATGGGACTCTCTGTGCTTCCTGGAGTTGATTGACTATTTCCTTTCCCATATTAAGGAAGTTTTCAATTATCATCTCTTCAAATATTTTCTCAGACCCTTTCTTTTTCTCTTCTTCTTCTGGGAACCCTGTAATTCCAATGTTGGTGCATTTAATGTTGTCCCAGATGTCTCTGAGACTGTCCTCAGTTGTTTTCATTCTTTTTTCTTTATTCTGCTCTGCAGTAGTTATTTCCACTCTTTTATCTTCCAGGTCAGTTATCCGTTCTTCTGCCTCTGTTATTCTGCTATTGATTCCTTCTAGAGATTTTTTTTTTTTTTATTTAGGTCTTACACCCATTTTTTTAAACTTTGGGTTTATTTATTTATTTATTTATGGTTGTGTTGGGTCTTTGTTTCTGTGTGAGGGCTTTCTCTAGTTGCGGCAAGTGGGGGCCACTCTTCATCACGGTGCACGGGCCTCTCATTATCGCGGGCTCTCTTGTTGCGGAGCACAGGCTCCAGACGCGCAGGCTCAGCAACTGTGGCTCACGGGCCTAGTTGCTCCACGGCATGTGGGATCCTCCCAGACCAGGGCTCGAACCCATGTCCCCTGCACTAGCAGGCAGATTCTCAACCACTGCGCCACCAGGGAAACCCCCCTTGTAGAGAATTTTTAATTTCATTTATTGTGTTGTTCATCATTGTTTGTTTGCTCTTTAGTTCTTCCAGGTCCTTGTTAAACGTTTCTTGTATTTTCTCCATTCTATTTCCAAGATTTTGGATCATCTTTATTATCATTACTCTGAATTGTTTTTCAGGTAGACTGCCTATTTCTCCTTCATTTGTTTAGTCTGGTGGGTTTTTACCTTGCTCCTTCATCTGATGCATATTTCTCTGTCTTCCCATTTTTCTTAACTTACTGTGTTTGGGGTCTCCTTTTCACAGGCTACAGGTTCGTAGTTCCAATTGTTTTTGGTGTCTTCCCCCAGTGGGCAAGGTTGGCTCAGTGGCTTGTGTATGCTTCCTGGTGGAAGGGACTGGTGCCTGTGTTCTTGTGGGTGGGGTTGGATCTTGTCTTTTTGGTGCATAGGGCTGCATCTGATAGTGTGTTTTGGGGTGTCTGTGAACTTAGTATGATTTAGGAAGCCTCTCTGCTAATGGGTGGGGTTGTGTTCCTGCCTTGCTAGTTGTTTGGCATGGGGCGCCTAGCACTGTTGCTTGCTGGCTGTTGAGTGGAGCTGGGTCTTAGCGATGAGACAGAGATCTCTAGGAGAGCTTTCACCTATTGATATTATGTGGTACTGGGAGGCTTGTTGTGGTCCAATATCCTGAACTCTGCTTTCCCACCTCAGAGGCTCAGGCCTGACACCAGGCTGGAGCACGAAGACCCTGTCAGCCACATGGCTCAGAAGAAAAGGGAGAAAACAATAAATAAAAAATAAAACAAAATAAAATAAATAAGGAAAATTATTAAAATAAAAAAATTAAAAATTAATAATAAAAAAAAGAAGTGAGCAACCAAACCCATAAACAAAGCCACCAGTGATAATATGTGCTAAAAACTATACTAAGATAAACATAAAAATCAGAAACAAGTCAGTCGCAGACAGCAAAACCCAAGTGTACAGTTGCTCCCAAAGTCCACCACCTCAATTTTGGGTTGATTCGTTGTCTTTTCGGGTATTCCACAGATGCAGTGTACCTCAGGTTGATTGTGGGGATTTAATCCACTGCTCCTGAGGCTGCATGGAGAAATTTCCCTTTCTCTTCTTTGTTTGCACAGCTCCTGTGGTTCAGCTTTGGTTTTGGCCCCATCTCTGCATGTAAGTTGCCTTCAGGCTTCTGTTCCCGCCCAGACAGGATGGGGTTAAAGCAGTGGCTGATTAGGGGACTCTGGCTCACTCATGCCAGGGGGCGGGAGGGGTATGGTTGTTATAATTGGAATGTGGGACGAGCTTGCAGTGGCAAAGGCTGGAGTGACATTGCAACAGCCTGAGGTGTGCCGTGTGTTCTCCTGGGAAAGTTGTCCTTGGATCACAGGATGCTGGCAGTGGCAGGCTGCACAGGCTGCCAGGGGGAGGGGGAGGCATGTGGATAGTGACCTGTGCTTGCACACAGGATTCTTGGGGCTGCAGCAGTAGCGTTAGCATTTCATGCCCATCTCTGGGGTCCTCACTTATAGCCGAGGCTCAAGCTCATTTAGGTGGTGCTCTGCCTCTGTGGGTAGATAGGCAAGGAATCCCCTGTCCTTTGGCACCCTGAAACAATGGTCTTTTGACTCTTAGGCAGGTCCAGAATTTTTCCCGGACTCCATCCCAGCTAGCTGTGGTGCACTAGCCCTCTTCAGGCTGTGTTCACGCAGCCAACCCCAGTCCTCTCCCTGGAATCTGACCTCTGAAGGCTGAGCCTCACCTCCCAGCCCCCACCCGCCCCAGTGGGTGAGCAGACAAGCCTCTCAGCCTGGTGAGTGCTGGTTGGCACTGACCCGCTGTGTGGGAATCTCTCCGCTTTGCCCTCTGCACACATGTTGCTGCTCTCTCCTCTGTGGCTCCAAAGCTTCCCCCCACCCCGCCCTCCCCCTGTCTCTGCCAGTGAAGGGGCTTCCTAGTGTGTGGAAACTTTTCCTCCTTCACAGCTCTCTCCCAAAGGTGCAGGTCCTGTCCCTATTCTTTTGTCTCTCTTTTTTCTTTTTTTTTTTCTCTTTTCTTTTGCCCAACCCTGGTATGTGGGGAGTTTCTTCTCTTTTGGGAAGTCTGAGGTCTTCTGCTAGGGTTCAGTAGGTGTTCTTTAGGAGTTGTTCCACATGTAGATGTATTTCTGATATATTTGTGGGGAGGAAGGTGATCTCCATGTCTTACTCCTCCGCCATCTTGAAGGTCCCCCCCCCCCTTAAGTGCATTTTTGACTTAAGATATTTTCAACTTATATTGGGATATAACCTCATTGTAAGTCAAGGAAGATGGGTTTATTGGGATATAACTTCATTGTAAGTCAATGAAGATCTGTATTTGTTTTCTTTTTCTTGTTTCTCTTTCTTTCTGTTTCTAATTCTTTACTACATTTTGTGTAACTGCTGTAGCTTTACTTGCTCCTTATTTTCTATCATTGCAACCTCTATTCAGGCACATTACACAGAATGCCACATGCAGCTTTAAAACACATGAAAACTATGAAAAAAAAAAAAGACCCAACACTGCTATTGGTGAGATGAAAAATAATCTATATTAGGTTTCAAATATTCACATCAGTTTCATAGCCATATTTGTTTCATCACAAAAATCAGCTGAAAACAGCATGTTGATTCATTTAGATAGTCATGCCAACATTTTCTCTTTAAAAAAAATTGTATTGATGTCATAAAAATCATCTCCATTCAACTACTTGTGATAACTAACTGATATAATTTGTTAGAAATATCAGAGCATTTGTTTAATCTTAAAATTGGTTTCTGAAACAAACATGCAACTGTATGAAAGGTTCTATTTTTCTCCTTCAAAGGATGAGACTCTTTTCAGTGAAAGGGATCTTCTCACTTTCAGAGATCACATAGAATTGTTGATTTAACGTACTGTGATGTGCTACATCATTCCATAATAGATTTTATTTTATTAGTCTCAACTTAATGAAAGGATATTTTTCACATTTTAGTAGCATGGGAAATTGTTAAAAGCTTAAAAACTCTTTTGTCACAGTCTCTCATCTCTTGCAGGAACTATTCTGAGTCAGATTCCTCAGAAAAGGCCTAGGATTCCCAGTTGTAAATTCCATTAATCAGCTTCAAAACACATTCTTTATTAGTTTTTCCTACTTGGGGTTTTACTTTCTCCACTCTCTCACTCTTTCTTCCTGGGATCACCTCCTAAATAAATATCCTGTCTCTAAGTCCCTGCCTCAGGCTCTGCATTTGAGGAATCCAGATAAACATGCCTACAATCAGGGGGTGTTAAAACTCATCAAATTGCTTTTTCCACCAGTTAGAACTATCATAGGGTTTTTTAAACTTTATATTATGTTCATGCTGAATGTCAGTGATGAATTTTCTGATGCTAAACCGTGTATTCCTACAATATCAATTTTCCCCATCCATATAATATTTAGTTAACTGTAACTTAAAATTTAAGATTTTTAAATTATGTTTATAGGTAAAACAAGCCTTTAGTATAATGTTAAAATTAACTTTCTATTGAGTTATAGTAGTTTTGAATCTTTTTCTTTGTTAAAGTAAAAGATTCCAAACATGTAAAAAATAATTTAGATATTTATCACAAAATATTAATAGTTTTCAACAGATGTATTTGAGCTTTGGTAGATCAAATAGGGAAGTGTTAGATAGATATAAGTAATATATATAAAAGAGTAGCTGTATCAGCTTTACCAAATATTATATCAGTATAACATTACCAATTTGATAAACTGCAAAGAAAACATTTACTTTAAAAATGTTATGTCTCTAGGCACAATGAAAACTAGAAATTATTAAAATATAAAAATTAGATAAGTATATCCTAGACCCAAGGAAAATGAAATCTGAAATGATATATCATTTAAAATTTTAGCATAATGAAAACACTAGATATTTCAAATGAATTAAATGGTAAAAAGGGAAAAAATGTAAAAGATCACAACCAAACCATGATATACCATTATATGGTTTGTAATGTAGTAAGCCTTTTAAAACAATAAAGAAAAAACGTACGAAAAGAAAAGGAAAGAAAATATCAGTAAACACATAAACATTACTGCATGATAAAAATAATTAAAGTGCAATTGAAATGGTGGATCGTTAAACAAACAACATTTGTAACATTTATAAGCCAAAATGGTGACATTCTGTAAATTAAGTGCTTGTAAATCATAAAGAGAGGAGAATGCTAACAAAAAAGGTGTATCAACAAACTCTTTAGCCAAAGATAATTTCCAATAACAAATAAAATGTTAAAATTTGGAAGTTATAGGCTTTGTTTGAAAATTAAGGTAATTATAAAGTATATTTTCCTACTGATGAGACAAAGATTATCTTTCTGTGTAATTTTTAATAATATATCATAAAATCAGCAACTATAAGAATGCTGTAATTGTAAGTTTGCATAACTTTTTGAGCTTATTTTGCCAATATAAAACAGGTGATAATGATATTCATGTTTTTATCAATAACTTAACTTTAGGAATTCATTCTACAAGCATAACAAGTGAGGAGTAAAATATTTTATACTATTTCTGAAAGTGAAAATTTGGAAATAGACATGTTTAATAGAAAAATTATAAAAATACAGGAAATGATATATATATATATGTGGTCAATTAAGCTATGGTTTATAAGGGTTTAGATGATATAGGAAGTGGTTTTTAAATAAAAACTGAGAGAGATAAAGAGAGATGGTAAAAGAGAAAGAAAAAATATTCCAACTTAATAAGAGCATCTAGAGTAAAAGAGGCTGGAAGGCCCACAAATCTAAATGCATCAATGTCTGATTACTTGGAATATCATGAATATATCTAATTTTATTTTTAAATAATTTGTAAAATGAATATGTATAACATTTTATCCACAAAAAGTTATTTTAAAAATGAGATACAGAGAAAGAGATTTCCCTATTGTATTTCATTTTGTTTGATTTCTGGATTACTTTATAATTATGACTTTTATTTTAGCTCTCTATATATCCACTATAACACAGGAAATATTTTGTGAAAAAAAATTAAAACGCTTTATATCTCAAGCATAAATGCCTACTTAGAATCTTCAAGCTGATTTCTTCTTTCTAGGAAATGCACGTAGGGAAAGAAAATTTAAATAACCATAAATATATATTATGCTTTGCTTTGACAGAGCCTAGCATTGGTTTCATAAGCCTGTTGTGTAAATAAAGCCTTTCTTTTCAAGTTATTTGATTTGTTTTTTCATTTTCTCTCAATCATATAAACAAAAGCTTCCTGTCAAAGAATGTCATTTCTACCAGTTTACACTAATCAAATGAAAACTGATACATATGCTACACCACAGAGAGTTTCCTTCTTGGTTTATTTGTACTTTTTTACAATAGAATTGAGGATTTTGTGAGGTGTTTGAATCAGCTATTTGTTACCTTGTCTCTCACATTAACTATTTTACATAAATTGTATTTACTAGGGAGTTATAAATGGCACCCTGTGATCTTTATAAAAAAATGAACATCTTCAAACTTTTTCTACATTCCCAACAGAGAGCAGAAATCAAAACATGGATGAATAAAGCAGAATCCTTTAAAAACAATATATTAGAAAAGGTCTCTGTTCTGAAATGTCAAATTCTGACGTTTTCCTAGCAAAAATATTGCCTTTTATATTTACCATAATTACAGGAAAAGCAGGTAAATCACAAACACCATATTTAAATTCCATTGATATTCTCCATCTACAAAATGACTTACCGACTTTTTATAATACTATACATTTACCCAAGGCCAAGAAAACATTTTTGTTTCTGCATTTACATATTATGAATTCTCTATTACTTTTGAATTTGAAAATCAAACATAGTGAAATAATTTTGGCTAATATCTAAAAATAGCAGATTTAATATAAAATAGGTACCAAAAAGTGGTGAATATATGCCTCACTTAAAAATCTATTGCAAAATACTCCATTTTAGTGATGAAATGTATAACAAAACCATAACTTATAGTATAGTATTTAATCTCTTTGGTTTTTGTTGTTGTTTGTTCGTTTGAAGACCGTTTTTTACAGCAGTTTCAGGTTCTCAGCAAAATTGAGGGGAAGGTACAGAGTTTGCTCATATACCTCCTGCCCCCACACACACATAGACTCCCCCATTATTAGCATTCCTCACTAGAGTGGTACATTTGCTACGACTGATGAACCTACATTGTCACACCACAATCAAACGAAGTTCAGTAAACATTGGGTTCACTCTTAAAAATTCTATGGGTTTGGACAAATGTAAAATGACATGCATCCATTGTTACGGTATCATACAAGGTATATTCAATGCTCTAAAAATCCTCTATGCTCTGCCAATTCACTCTTCTTTGTTTTACTCTTGGCAACTGTTGATCATTTACTGTCTCCATAGTTTTCCCTTTTCCAGAATGCAATTTAGTTGGACTCACAGTATGAAGACATTTCAGATTGGCTTTTTACACTTAGTAATATGCATTTAAGCTTCCTCCATGTCTTTTCATGCCTTGATAGCTCATTTCTTTTTTGGACTTTCATATTCCATTGTCTAGGTGTACTACAGTTTCTCATTTCACATACTAAAAGACATCTTGGTTGATTTCAACTATAACTATAATTATCCACAGGCAAGTTTTTGTGTGGATATAAGTTTTTTAATCCTTTGGGTATATGACACAAAGTGCCTTTGCTGGATCATATGGTAAAAGTATGTTTAGACACCAAACTGTCTTGTGGAGTGGCTGTACCATTTTGCATTCCCAGCAGTGATAAATGAGAATTACTGTTGCTCTGCATCCTCAACAGCATTTGGTGTTGTCAGTGTTCCTGACTTTGGCCTTTCTAATAGGTATGCAGAGGTATCTAGTTGTTTTATTTGCACTTCCTTGATAACATATGCTGCAGAACATCTTTTCAAATGCTTATTTGCCATCTGTATATCTTCTTTGGAGAGGTGTCTGTTAAAGTTTTTGTACCATTTTTAAATTTGGGTTGTTTGTTTTCTGACTGTTGAATTTTAAGAGTTCTTCCTATATTTTGGATAACAGTCCTTTATCAGATATGTCTTCTGTAAATATTTTTTCTCAGTCTGTGGCTTATATTCTCATTCTCTTGACTTTTCTTTCACAGGGTAGAAGTTTTTTAAATGTTAATGAAGTCAAGCTTGTCAGTTGTTCTTTTCATAGACTGAGCTTTTAGTGTTGTTTCTAAAAGGTCATTATCATACCCAAGGTCATTTAGGTTCCCTTCTATGCTATCTTCTAGGAGTTTTATAGTTTGTATTTTACATTTATGTCTGTGATCCATTTTGAGTTAATTTTTGTGAAGGGTGTAAGGTCTGTGTCTAGATTCATGTTTTTGTTTTTGCATGTGGGTGTCCAGTTGTTCCAGCACCATTTGTTGAAAAGACTATTCCTTGTATTACTTTTGGTCCTTTGTCAAAGATTAGTTGACTATATTTATCTGGGTCTATTTCTCGGCTCTCTATTGCTACATTGATTTATTTTTCTATTCTTTTACCAATATCATACTGTTTTGACTTCTGTAGCTTTATAGTAAGTCTTGAAGTTGGGTAGTGTCAGTCTTTCTATTTCTTTTCCTTCAGTATTGAGTTGGCCATTCTGGGTCTTTAGCCTCTCCATATAAACTTTAGAATAAGTTTGTTCATATCCACGAAATAACTTGCTGGGGTTTTGATTGGAATTGCATTGAATCAATAGACCAAATTGGTCAGCACTGATATATTGACAATATTGAGTTTTCCTAACCATATACATGGAGTGTCTCACTAAATTTATTTAGTTCTTATTTGACTTAATTCATCAGAGTTTTACAGTTTTCCTCATATAGCTCTCATACATATTTTGTTAGATTTATACCTAAGTATTTTATTTTGGGAGATGCTAATATAAATGGTATTATATTTTTAATTTGAAATTTCACTTTATTGCTGGTTAACAGGAAAGCAATTGACCTTTCTATATTAACCTTGTATTCTGCAACCTTACTATATCTGCTTATTAGATCCAGAATTTGTTTATGTTTATTTTTTTCTGATTTTCTAACTAAAGGATCATGTCATCCTAAAATGAAGGTGGTTTTATGTCTTCCTTTCCAATCTGTATAGCTTTTATTTCCTTATCTTGCTTTCATGCATTAGGTAGGATTATTAGTAAGATGATTATTAATCCTAATATTTAGGATCATTAGTAAGATATTGAAAAGGAGTGATGATTTTTCTTTTTAACTTGTCAATGGCTTACATTAGTCAACTTTCAAATGTTTAGCCAGCTTTGCATACCTGGGATAAATCCCACTTGGTTATGGTGTGTAATTCTTTGTATACATTGTTTGAATTTATTTGCTAATATTTTGTTGAGGACTCCTGCCTCTATGTTCATGAGAGATATTTGTTTATAGTTTTTGTCTTGTAATTTCTTTATCTTGTTTTAGTACTAGGGTAATACTGGCCTCATGGACTGAGGTAGGAAGTATTCCCTTTGTTTCTATCCTCTGAAAAAGATTGTAGAGAATTGGTATAATTTCTTTCTTAAACATATAGTGAAATCACCAGTGAATCCATCTGGGCCTGGTGCTTTCTGTTTTTGAAGGTTATTTGTTATTATCCAAGATTTGCTTAATAGGTATAGGCCAATTCAGATTGTCTATTTCTTCTTTTGTTCAGTTTGGCAAATTGTTCCTTTAAGGAATTGGTCTGTTTCATCTAGGTTATCAATTTTGTGAACATAGTATTTTTTATAGCATTCTTTTATTATCCTTTTAATGCCCATAGGATCTGTAATGATGTTCCCTATTTTATTTCTGATAATAGTAATTTGTGTTCTTTATCTTTTCTTCTCAGTTAGCCTGGCTAGAGGCTTATCAATTTGAATAATCTTTTCAAAGAACCAGCTTTTGTTTTTGTTGATTTTTTCTCTTGATTTCTTGTTTTTAATTTCATTGATTTTTGCTCTAATTTTCATTATTTCTGTTCTTGAGCTTATTTTGGATTTATTTTACTCTACTTTTTTAGTTTCCTATGGTAGAGGCTTAGAATATTGATTTTTGATCTTTTCTAATACATGCATTCATTTCTATAATTTTATTCTCTACTGCTTTTGCTCATCTCATAAATTTTGATGAGTGTATTTTCATCTCATTTAAAATATGTTTTAATTTCTGTTGAGATTTTTTTCTTTAACCCATGTGTTGTTTAGAAGTGTGTTGTTTAATTTCCACACATTTTGTTATTTTCCAGTTATCTTTCTGTTATTGATTTCTAGTTTAACTGCAGTGTGGTCTGAGAGCAGATATGGTATGATTCCTATTTTTTAACTTTCTTAAGATGTGTTTTGGTCCCAGAATGTGGACTATCTTGGTGAATGCTCCATGGGATCTTGAGAAGAATGTGTAGTCTGCTGCTGTTGATGTTGTCTATAAGTGTCAATTATATCCAGTAATTGATGTTGCTCTCATTGTATTTTGATAAAATTTCAACCATCTAAATTGAAAGAACCTATTACACTCATTATTATGTATATAAAATGTTTTTGAAACCATTTTGCACATATTAAAAGATATTTTCTTTTTGAAAATTCTGTTTTGTTATCAGGATTAATTATGTTTCATTTTAAGAGATAATCTTCTTTGATTCTGCTGAAAGTAAAGGAAAGTCAAAAATTTTTTAAGTCTATCTTCTTGTTATCTGTATTTTATTTGTCTGAAAGCCTAGTTTTTGAGACACAAATAATAAGGGAGCCCTGAGCCTCAGTTGTATATATATTTCATTTTTAACCTTCATTTTAAATTTTTCTCCTTCTTAATGGCTCATGTATTTCTAATTTAACTTACCTTGGTTTATTTTGTTTCTCTGGAAATTTTCAAAAAGGCTTTTGAGAACAAGATCAGATATAATTAAATACACATACAATATGTTCTTATTTTTCTCTATTAATGGGAAAATAGTGTAAACATTGAGTAATTCAAAATATTCTAAATAGTAAATTTTAGAGTCAGTTTGAGGTAAATGAACATCTGTTTCATTGACAATTTTGCAAATCTTGTTTATTAAAGAATGCAGAGCCAATTTTGAAACAATGTAGAGGTGCTTTTTATTGTTGTTGTTGTTCTTAATAATCTACCAAAAAATTCTGAGCCAGTTGAGTAACTTCAGAAATTTGGTAATCATCAGCAATAGAAATGTATTTTAGGAAAGAAATTGAAGAACACAGCACCTTGGGGTGTTCTAAATAGCCTTGGAGAAGACACAATTAAAATAATATATGAGAATTAACAGAATTTCAGATCAAAACATGAAAATTCAAGTTGAGTGTCTATTCCATTAGCAATATATATCAGAGAACTATATGTACACTAACTACTTAAGATTTCAGTCTGGATGTATATTTGAAAAGCTAGATGTGTGGTAGTAACAGTAGTTACTTTAACTCAGATTGTCTTAGTTTAGAGACTCCGAGAAGCATTTGAGAAGTTTAAGGAATACTAGTTGGTAAGTGGGAAAATTGATAAAGGGAAAGGAGCCTTCTGAACATGCCCCTCGATAATTTTAGCATGTCTATGGTGACACATTGTAAACAATATTGCTATTATTGTATCTATTATTTCATATATAGAAACCATTTCCATTTGCCCATAATTCATATGTTATTCTTGTTATTCCTTGCTAGCTTTTCTTAAAATTATTTGACAAAAGGAAAAATTTTAAATGACATTATTATACACCCACAAGGGGAATTGTATAGTGAAACATAATTAGATTGTATTTCTTAGTGACTCAGTCTTATATAAATTAATTTGTGCAAAAAAATTTCAAAACATAATTCCATTTTTTGGAAATAATTACTTAAGAGCAAAGCTTAAAAATAAATCAGGAAGCTGCCAGACTCTCTTCCAAATTACCTGTAATTTTTGACGTTCTCATCAACAACGTATGAGAGTTTCAGTTGCTTACCTCCTTGCCAGCACTTGTTATTGTCAGTTTTATTTTATCTTATTTTTATCTATTCCAGTGAATGGGTAGTGGTATCTCATTTTGATTTTAATTTGAATTTCCCCAATGATTAATGGCATTGAGCATCTTTTTATACATTTGCCACCCATAAAGTATATCCTTTTTGTGGAAATGTTTCTTCATATTCCTGTAATTTATCTGATTATATCTTCTTTTTGTTGATTTTAAAAGTTATTTATATACACTGGCTTCATATCCTTAGTCACAAATGTGATCTATATACATAAATGTATATATGTGTATATATTTGTGTATATATGTGTATGTATATATATATATATCCTCTTCCAGTCTTCAGTCTGTCTTTTCATTCTCTTAACAGTGTGAGAGACGGTTTTTAATTTTGCTGAGGTTAAAATTATCATTTTTTCATGGGTCATGCTTTTGGTGACATACTTAAAAACACTTTGCTGAATCTAAGGTCACAGATATTTTCTCCTATGTTCCATTCTAGAAGTTTTATTATTTTGTGGGTGAAGGTTCAAGTTTTGCATTTTGAGGTTCAATTGTTTCTACACCTTTTATTGAAAAGAATATTCTTTCTCCATAAAATTGAGCCAAGTTTTCACTTTCATTAAAAATCAAGTGACTATGCTTGTATGGGCATATTTCTGGCCTCTTTTGATCCACTTATCTTAATTTCAGTCCTGTCACCAAGAGATGGACTGCTTTACCTTTGGTAAAATGGTGATAGTTACATTACCTGTGATAAAAGATAAACTGAGGAATAAGAAAAATTTTAAGCATTTATTTGAGCAAAAATCGATTGAAATCTGACAGCACCAAACCAGAAGTAGTTAGGAGAAGCCCACTGTTCAGGAACTCAGGGAAAGACTCTTATAGAGAAGAAGTGGAAAATAAAGCAAGAACGTTATTTGATCACCTATCATTTAATGCCTATTTGACTGTTTGTGGTTGGTTAG
Source organism: Eubalaena glacialis (assembly GCF_028564815.1). NCBI lineage: Eukaryota > Metazoa > Chordata > Mammalia > Artiodactyla > Balaenidae > Eubalaena > Eubalaena glacialis. The sequence goes on along the minus strand of NC_083724.1, from coordinate 63,174,232 downwards.
TCTTACGTTTACATTTCGTAACCCAGAAGCATCTAAAGGCTTAGATTTTGGTTTGCTTACATAGGCCTCCATGGCATTAGAGCCATCTCAGTCTAATAGCATCCTTGCTGAGTTAATTTAACACCTACCTCACAAATTGTGAAGATTAAAGGAATTAATGCATAGAACCTCTGATCAGGGGCTAGCATATAGTGAGTGCACATGACATGTTAGTTTGTCTTTCGAAATATCTAGCTTAAAAGTAGCCAGATATCTCTCCATCTCTCCTTTACCCTCTTGAATTCCCAGAGGGCTGTTTATCAGACAATTAAAGGACAAGTAAATAAATCATAAATCAATATATGTTGAAAACAAATTATTAGAAGAAATATGTTACTAACATTTAAAAAACAATTGGCAGTTTGTGGCTAGAGGCTCCTTGTAATGTTTCTCAGAAAATGAGAGTTACTCAGCACAGTTTGTGAAATGCTACTCTAGCAGTTATGGTACATAAAAATGATTAGCTTCCAAAACTTTTGCCATACAGCATACAAAGAGAAACAAAGATACAGACCTCATTCCTTTTTTCTGTCTATAGAAAATATTTCTTTTAGGATACACAGAGCTTGTCATTCAGTTGCATCTGGAGAGAACCCAATTCTAAACATATCTTGAACTTTCCTTTGAATATAAAAGGGCCGTTTAATTTACATTTTGTCTTATTTCTGTGTTTCTCAGCACGTCAGGTTTCCATTCATCAAAGTAGGATAATTTTTCATATTTACCATAGTAGAAAACAAGTGTCTCTACTTCTGTTCTTTCCATTACCTGCCTCTAATCTCTCTTCAGCACAACCCTCAAGCATTATCAGCTTTAGAGGAGAGTAAATTGAAAAATCAAAGAATGATTTTTAAATCTGTGTACAGCTGCACTAAAAAGAGAATTCTGAAAAGGGGCCTCCCTGTGCTTTCTTTTCTCTGTCATAAGGTTTGGAAATAAAAGAATGCCTATGAGAAACAAAGAGACTCAAGCTTTCAATGAGTAGAGCTCTCTGTTCAGACCAAACACAGACCTCTGGGAGATTGACAGGGGTTTCCACCTCTTCTCTATTCCCCAGTATCCAGCACACCCAGATGCAAGTCCCTTCGTCCCTGGTAGGTTGTCTGTACAGCAGTCTCTCTCAGCAAGTTCTTTTAGGACATATCAGTGGGTCCACAGTTTGGTCTCTAATGCTAAAAGTCTAGGTAAAAAAACGATACTGCTAATAACTATTTTCCTTCGTTATTCTAGAAAATTACTTTATGAAAAAAAAAGGCATCATCTCATAGTTTCTTCCTATTGTTCTGATTGGGCTTCATTTTCATGGCTTCTTATTAAGAATTTCCACACATACATATGTGAGAAAACATTTAAAAAGAACATATCTGTGAATAATTTATTCTAAAACTCATGGTCCTCTTAGGGCAAATATCAGTGAAAGAAATCCCTAGAATATGGGATTAGTAAATCAGGTAATGTTTGAAAGGGTTACAACTGGTTATGTAAAATCTTACAAGGCAAATTGATATTTATTTATTGTGATATCATAGAAAAACACCTTCAGTTGCACCCGGAATGAATCAATCACATTTCATTTAGAAACTGAGAATGTATGGAAGTATGCTACATGAGATAGGGGGCATTGTTAAGAGCATTAATGAAGAAGACTAAACAATCTAATACAAGTATTTTCAGAAACTCTAGATTATTTTGAATGAAAAGCAGCACACACGAGAATGAATAACCCACAGCAATTTTTAAAAATGACTTTATTTAGGTATGATTAACATACAAAAAGCTGTATGTATTCAATGTGCACAACCCAATGGGTTTGGAGATAAGAACACATCTGTGAAATCATCACCATGATCTATATCCACTACCTCTAAAGATTCCTTCTACCCCCAAAACAATCTTTAACTGCAAGGCAGGTATTTTATATACACTCTTTTCTTGCATGTGAACATGTGTTCACATATTATACAGCCATTACTTGGCTCTGTGAGATAATTTATTTCCTAAAGTATTGAGAACTGCAACTAACAGTAAATCAAGGGACAAAAGTAAAGATGAATGATTTCAAAAGGTGGCTTAATGAGTTAATGAATCAGTATCTTCTTTTATTAATTATACATGGGGAATGTTCAATAAGTTCTTAGTGTGAAGCCAGCACAAAGCAGAAGGCTAAAGTTGCTTTTTGGCAAAAAATAATTTTACCTTATAAATTGTATATATTTACTATGTGTGTGTGTGTGTGTGTGTGTGTGTGTTTGTGTTTGTGTGTATGTGTGTCCCTCAAAATGATATGTTGAAGTCATAATTCCTGAATCCCGTGAAAATGACTTTACTTGGAAAAAGGGCATTTACAGATGTAATCAAGTTAAGATGAGTCATGCTAGATAAGAGTGGATCCTAAATCCAAACACTTGTGTCTTTATAAGAGGAGAAACAGAGACACAGGGAGAAAGTTATGTGAAAACAGGCAGAGGTTAAAGTGATGTGACTTCAAGCCAAGGAATGCCAAATATTGCCAGCAACTACTTGATGCTAGGAGAAAGCCATGGAACAGATTCTGCCTCAGAGCCACCATCTGATTTCACACTTCTGGCCTCCAGAACTGTGAAAGAATACATTTCTGTTGTGTTAAGCTACCTAGTTTGTAGCGCATTGCTATGGAAACCCTCAGAAACTAATCTACTTCCTCAGAAACTACTGTAGAAAAAGAAACAATCCAACATAATTAAGAAGAAAATTTTAATTACCTGAAATTACAAAATACAGAGCTAACTGTAACCATTATCTGTACAGATTATCTTTGTTAAAATTTGTCTTTAGTTTTATATATTTTTTATGTGTTTTTGGTTCTGTGTATGTTTTATGATTACCACATTTGTGGTAGTCAAGTTTATTAATTTCCATCATGGCTTATTGATTTTTGTATCAAAATAAAAGGACTTTCCCATTATAAAAATATAATTCACTGAAGTACTTTTACTATTTCACTTTTATATTTCGATATTATCTCTCTTCCTTGACTTCCCTTCCCTTCTTTTATTCCTTCTTTCCTTTAATGCAAGGAGAGAAGCAGAGCTTTATGTTTCAAACAACCGGCAAAATGTCTCAATATTACCTATAATATTTCAACTTTTCTCAAATGATTTAAACTTCCATCTTCATCATATATTACATTATATATGCTATTTACTTACTTTTGGATTTTCTATTCTGTTTCATTGATCTTCCTTTCTATTACTGAAAGATTGTTATATATTTTTTAATATGATTATGTAACATTTTTATATCTGAAGACTTTACTCATTATTACCTTGTCTTTGTCCCGGTGTTCTGAGTTCTTATAAGTGTAATATTTCAAATAAAATTTAGAATTATTTAATTATTAATTACTTAACTATTTGATTTTAATAACATATTGCTTATATAATTAGAAAAATGAAAATAATAACAGCTAGTATTATATTTCAGCATATATGTTCTAAAATTTGTATGATGTATATAGCTTAGCAAGAAAAATTTAACATGACAGAAAGTTAATTATTCCTACAATCATATGTAAATTAATTCCAATCATACATTTTAGTTAACTGAATTCATAGCATAGATGTTGTTTTTCTCTGTGGCAATGACATCCATTCTGCATCTCCTCCAATCATTTCAGTACAGGCTTGCATCTCTACACAGAGATAAGCCACGGCAATTATCAAATATGTTTTTACCTCAAAATTGTCTCTATAATTATAATCATAAATTTTTAAAAATATTATTTTATATTCTTTTTAAAAAATATCTTGCTTTTCTAACTTGACTATGGAATTCTCTTCATTCTCTTCAGTTTTAACTGCCTTTTAATTGTAACATATGTTCCATATGCAGTTTTTCCAAATCTATTTTTCTATTTTCCTTCACTTTGTTCCTCTTTCTTACTTGAAATGAAAAGTACTTTGTAATTTATAAATTTACAATGTGGAATGACTGAATGATGTCTACTTTTTAAATATATTTCAATATTTGAGATATTACAATGTATGTTTAATTCACCTTTCTTTGATTACTCTTGATTTAGAGCATCTCTTCATTTTTTATCAATCTTTTGAATATTTTCCTCTTTGTAATATCATTTCATCTCTTCAATTTTTATTACATTTTGTTTTTATTACGTTTTTTAATTGAAGTATAGTTGATGTACAATATTATATGTTATAGGTGTACAATATAGTGATTTACAATTTTTAAAGGTTACACTCCATTTATAGCTATTATAAAATATTGGCTATATTCTCCATGTTGTACAATATATCCTTGTAACTTATTTTATACCTGATAGTTTGCACCTCTTAATCTTTTATGCCTATATTTCCCCTCCTCATTCCCTCTCCCCACTGGTAACTACTACTTTGTTCTTTGTATTTGTGAGTCTGTTTCTTTTTTGTTATATTCACTAGTTTGTCATATTTTAAAGATTCCACATGTAAGTGGTATCACACAGTGTTTGTCTTTCTCTGTCTGACTTATTTCACTTACCATAATACCCTCCAAATCCATCCATGTTGCTGCAACTGACAATATTCCATTCTTTTTTTATGGCTGAGTAGTATTCCATTGTGTATATATACCCCTTTTTCTTTATCCATTCATCTCTTGATGGACACTTAGGTTGCTTCCATATCTCAGCAATTGTAAATAATGCTACTATGAACATTATGGTGCATGTATCTTTTCAAATTAGTGTTTTTCTTTTTTTCAGATATATACCCAGGAGTGGAATTGCTGGGTGATATGGTAGTGCTATTTTGAGTTTTTTGAGAAACCTCCATACTCTTCTCCATGGTGGCTGCACCCATTTAAATTCCCACCAACAGTGTACTAGGGTTCCCTTTTATCCAAATCCTTGCCAACCTTTGTTATTTGCTTTCATTTTTGGTGATAGCCATTCTGACAGGTGTGAGGTGATATCTCATTGTGGTTTTGATTTGCATTTCCTTGATGATTAGTGATGTTAAGCATCTTTTCATTTGCCTGTTGGCAATCTGCATTGCCTCTTTGGAAAAATACCTATTCAGTTCTTATGCCCATTTTTTAATTGGGCTCTTTGTATTTTTGATGTTGCATTGTGCGAGCTGTTTGTATAACTTGTATATTAACCCCTTATAGATCATATAATTTGCAAATATTTTCTCCCATTCAGTACATTGTCTTTTTGTTTTGTCAATAGTTTCCTTTGCTGTGCAAAAGCTTTTAAGTTTAATTAAGTCCCATTTGTTTAGTTTTGCTTTTATTTCCTTTGTTTTAGGAGGCAGATCCAAAAAAATATTGCTACAATTTATGTAAAAGAGTGTTCTACCTATGTTTTCCTCCAGGAGTTTTATGGTTTCTGGTCTTACATTTAAAGTTTTAATTTACTTTTTGTATACAGTGTTAGAGAATGTTCTAATTTCATTCTTTTACTTGTAGCTGTCCAGTTTTCCCAGCACCACTTATTGAAGAGACTTGTCTTTTCTCCATTGTATACTCTTGCCTCATTTGTCGTAGATTCATTGACCACATGTGCATGGGTTTATTTCTGGGCTCTCCATTCTGTTCCATTGATCTCTGTGTCTATTTTTGTGCCAGTACCATACTGCTTTGATTACTGGAGCTTGTAGTGTAGTCTGAAGTCAAGGAGCATGACTCTGTCCTCCAGCTCTGTTCTTTCTCAAGATAGTTTTGACTATTCCACATCTTTTGTATTTTCATACAAATTTTAAAATTATTTGTTCCTGTTCTGTTAAAAATGCCTTTGGTATTTTGATAGGGATTGCATTGAATCTGAAGATTGCGTTGAATCTGAAGATTGCCTTGGGTAGTATGGTCGTTTAAACAATATTGATTCTCCCAATCCAAGAACATGGTGTATCTTTCAAGCTGTTTTTGTCATCTTCAATTTCTTTCATCAGGGTCTCATAGCTTTCCTAATACAGGTTTTTTACTTCTTTAGGTAGGCTTTTTCTTAGGTATTTTATTCTTTTTGATGTGATGGTAAATGGGATTGTTTCCTTAAGTTATCTTTCTGATGTTTTATTGTTAATGTATAGAAATATAACAGATTCCTGTGTATTAATTTTGTATCCTGCAACTTTACTGAATTCATTGATGAGCTCTAGTAGTTTTCTGGTGGTGTCTTTAGGATTTTCTATGTATAGTAAGTATCATGTCGTCTATAAACAGTGACAGTTTACTTTTTCCTTTCCAATTTGGATTCCTTTTATTTCTTTTTTCCCCTGATTGCTGTGGCTAAGACTTCCAAAACTATGTTGAATAAAAGTAGTGAAAGGGGGCATTCTTGTCTTGTTCCTGATCTTAGTGGAAATACTTTCAGCTTTTCACCACAGAGTATGATGTTAGCTGTGGGTTTGTCATATATGGCCTTTATTGTGTTGAAGTATGTTCCCTCGATGCCCACTTTGTGGAGAGTTTTTATCATAAGGATGGGTGTTGAATTTTGTGAAAAGCTTTTTCTCCATCTGTTGAGATAATCACATGGTTTTTATTCTTCAGTTTGTTAATGTGGTGTATCACATGGATTGATTTGCAGATATTAAAAAATTCTTGACCCCTGTGATAAATCCCACTTGATCATGGTGTATGATCCTTTTAATGGATTGTTAGATTTGGTTTGCTAATGTTTTGTTGGGGATTATTGCATGTATGTTTATCAGTGATATTTGCCTGTAATTTTCTTTTTTTGCAATATTTTTGTCTGGTTTTCATATCAGGGTGATACTGCCCTCATAGAATGAGTTTGGAAGTGTTCCTTCCTCTGCAATATTTTGGAATTGTTTGAGAAGGATAGATGTTAACTCTTCTCTAAATGTTTGGTAGAATTCACCTGGGAAACCATCTGGTCCTGGACATTTTTTGTTATTTATTTCTCTTATTAATCTCTAATAAATAATTTAGGCATTATAAAAACTAACTCTTGTCTGTCTACTGTGATCCCATTTTTTGGTTTTGTTTATTGTTCATTGACCATATTTATATCTTTTCTCCTCAAAAAAAAATTTTATAGCTCCTTGGTTTCTAGTCTTGTTAGAAAATATTTTCCTATGCTCAAATAATTTGTATAATATTCTAGATTTCCTTGTAATGTTTTCATTGCTTTTTAAAAATATTTAAGTATTTTATTCATCTTGATTTTAGTTTTGAATATGATGAAAACTTGGAATCAATTTTTTTTCTTTCAGTTGAATATCTTATGTCTGGTACTGTTTTATGGTACTATTTACCATTATCTTCCACTGAATTGATTTTGTATATTCACATATATTAATAAGTTATATTTGAGAATTTAATTCTAGTTTCTCCACTGAGTTTCATTGGTCTGTATATTCCTACCTCAGTAATAAAGTAATTTGATTACAGTGTCTACTTAATATATTTTAATATTATCTTAAGAAAATTCTCTACTAAAATTTTAATAGTGTTATCATTTATTTTCATTTGATTTTTGTTCCAGATACTTTTACTACACTTTGTCACTTCCCCTTGGCCCATCTCTCATTTCAGCAGCATCTGAATTGGCTAATTCCCTGAGAACTCAGACTTACCTCTTTCTGTTAGACCCTAGACAAAGTCAAGCTCTCATCTAAAGTCTTTCCATTTCTGACTCCAGATCTTTTGCAAGACTGGCAGCCTGTTTGGCCCAAGTTTTGTGCAGCCCTGAATTAATGCCTTCTGGATCCATCCTTAAAGAACAAGGGAATAAAGATGGTGGAAAACACTACATCCTCCCAGTGGTACGGTGCACAATTCTGAGAAACATTCTTTTCACTTTTCAGGTAACTCCAATGGATTGAGCCCCCAGTACCCTCAAACAGACACTATGATCACACTTCTTATGGATTTTTTTTCCTTTCCTCATTCACCCTCTTCCTTGACTTTTGCTTCCTAAGATGATCTGCCATATAAACCACTTGCACTCAAATCATTATCTTAGGTTTTTGTACAAACGAATACAAACTAAAATGATTTCTATGATAATTTTAACCTCTTTTAGGATTCCATTGGGATAACATAAATGACTGTATTAATTATGGGAGAACTGATATTTTTATGATGATATCCAGGTATTCATTATACACAACTTTACATTTTTTAAAATTTATTTTTATTTATTTTTGGCTGCGCTGGATCTTTGTTGCTGAGTGCAGGCTTTCTCTAGTTGTGGTGAGCGGGGGCTACTCTTTGTTGTGGTGCATAGGCTTCTCATTGTGGTGGCTTCTCTTGTGGCAGAGCATGGGCTCTAGGTGCCCGGGCTTCAGTAGTTGTGGCTCGCAGGCTCTAGAGCAGAGGTTCAGTAGTTGTGGCGCACAGGCTTAGTTGCTCCGTGGCATGTGGGATCTTCCAGACCAGGGCTTGAACCCGTGTCCCCTGCATTGGCAGGCAGATTCTTAACCACTGCGCCACCAGGGAAGCCCCTACATTTGTTTTCTGATGCTGTTTTATCTCTGCTAATGCTTTCATTATTTTATTTCATATAGATGTTGTTTCTTTCCTGAGTATTATTTCTTAAGTATCTTTAAGTATTTCACATATTAACTTCACTGTTTCCAATAGAATGTTTTTATTCATTTCACCCCTAATATTTAGAATTAAAATGAATACAAATTTTCTTCAGTCTAGCAACACTAACTTAGGGATTTTCTAGATTTTCATCTTTTCATTTAGCAAAACAAGGTGATTTTATCCCTTCTGAAGTTTGTGTAAGGTATTTTATTTTCATCTCTTATTGTATTTGCCAATCTTTCAAGGAAATGTTAAACTCTGATGGTGATAGTTGGCATACTTGTCTAGATAAGTATTTAACAGAAAACAATTCATTTTGTCACCATATTACATATTTCCTTTTGAGAATTGGTAGATAATCTTTATTACACTTATTTAATTGCCTTCTAGTCCAGTGATACTTAGGAGTTTTTATTAGTCAGCTCTGTTGAATTTTATCAAATACCCTTTTGGCGTTTATTGATATGATACAATGATTTTTTTCTCTTCTTTATTTATTTTTGATGTAATTGATTTAATGAGAGTCAGCTAGCCTACTATAATATTATTGTGTTTGTTTGTTTGTTTTTTTTTTGGAAGATTCAATAAAATACCAGACAGTAACCTATACCATACAAGTTTGGATACTCTCTTAAAGGTTATACATGTTCTAAACCAACAAATGATATTTGATGCCATTTACACCATGGCCAATATACATGGACCTGAAAACCAAGGGGTGGGAGTAGGAATGGTTGTTTTCAACATGACTTCTAATGACCAATTTCTATACTTTTTCTTCTCATTTTGTATCTTTAAACATTGTTCATCAAGAGGACTTAATATTCTTAGGGAGGTGCTTCCATTAAAAGACAGAACAGTGGTTCTATTAAATTGGTTATTGAGGTCCCTTCTCTGAAAATATGGATTCCTCATGCCATTGAACAAATAGGTCAAAAGCAAGTTACTGTGTTATCTGGAGTAATTCATTCTTATTGTTAAGGAACGTGGGATTGGGGCAGTAGGAATATGTCTGGAAGCTAGGGAATTATTTGGGATGACTCTGGTACTTCCATAACCAGTGATAAAAATTAGTAAACAATTATAGTAACTCATCCAGGCAGGACCCTCAACACTCAGATATTTCATATATAACCATTTAAGTCACCCCATCAGTTACAAATTGCTAGTCAACTAAAGGGGGTATTTTAGAACTGATAGAATATTTAAACAATAAAGGAAGACTGTTATAAATAAGGTTATGACAAAGTGCAAAAATAAAGAATGTAATAGCTATTCATATTTTTGACCTTACCAAATTTATATATGTGTTATATATAAACCAATTATCCTTTTCCTTTTATTTTTTTACCAGTTATTTTATAGGATTGTTATTGGTAGCTACTTATATAATTTATTCCTTAGGTTTTAGAATATGTAGGGTGATTGTAATTAACTGGAAGTGGAATAATTCTCATACAGAAAGAACTACAAAGACTGAAATGACCTTGCTCATCCCTTTGGGAGAGAGGTTGAGCAGTGTTTGTTTCTTGAGCAAGAGATGCATTATGTTGTTACTGCTGTTGTTGAGTTAGAATTTAGGGTAAGTAGATAGGTAAATTTTAAATGTTGAGTAGACAAAGGCTGTACTGTGTTGTACATAATCAATTGACATTCGGTACCCATTTCTACTTCCTTCTAGTAAGTGTTTAGGTATAGCAGAGGCTGGATAGGTGAAACAAAACACAACATCTCATCCTCTTTTGCAACATTTATGGTTGCAAATAAGTTTCCATTAAATAGATTCACTTCCCAAGTTTTGCAACAGACTTTATACAGATTTGTCTATTTCTGTTCTCAAGCAAGGTAGAGACTTGACTGTTGAGAAACCACTTTCAGTGGCAATAGCAGCCAGACTCAAAGATCAAATCATCTAAGTCAGCTGCACAAGGCATCAGCATCATGCATAGCCTCTTGATTCCCACACCTATCCAACACCTTTCCTTACACCTGTTTCCCTGAATTAAATCCCGTTTTCTTACACATATAAGCATTATTTCTGTTTGTTTGTTTGTTTGTTTGTTTTTGCAGTGATACAGACTCACTGGAGGTATAAAAAGGGAATGATGAATTGGGGAAGGGGAAGATAAAAAAGTTTTCACCTATGAGAGGAAGAAATAGGGGAGAAATTGGGAGGTAATGGAAAGAGAATAATGTATTTTATGATGGGAAATAGTATGAATATTGCTTACAAATAAAAGTAAAATCATGTGTCTGATTAAGAGTGCTAAAGAAAGAATAGAACTTATCAATTGAATAAAAAATGCTGGTAAATCTCTTAATTATCCCTCATTTTTCAGTCATTTACATTTTATCTTGAGGCTTAGATGTTTCTAACACTTGATCTTCCAGGCCACTTGTTTGAATCTCAACAGTGAATATTTAAATCTGTAGGTTTACTACTAAAGTATGTTTTAGGAAAATATTTTTTTCAGCTCTTTGAGTCCTTTTAACTGGATTCGTTTAAGTAAATGCACTTGGGTTGTTCATTTTGATCCTTTCATCTCTAAGGTAAGTGAAAGCTAATTGAATAAAAAAGTATAACAAAGTGAAATTTAGGTATTAAGATTCAGCTGTAGAAAGATGTTGGTCCATCTCATATTAATTCATAAAATGCAGTTTGTGTATTAATATGCAATCACTTTCCTTTTCTTAGAGCATTTACTTTAAAATATTTGTAAATTCTTTCTCTGCCCCTTTGAGGTGTAAATCTTTTTTAAAAGACCCCTGCCCATTTTATAACCCAGGATTGTCTTTGTAAAGTACCTGGGAGCCATCCCTTTGAAATGTCATCATCTAGGAAGATAGCACCCCTTTGTCAGGGTCTTTGTGGGAAGGCAGGATCCTAACTTGGGTGGGTGCTTTTCTCCAAGTTACAAAACAACCTCCTGTCATGAAGGTAAGAGAATACTTTTCCTTTCTGTGAGGCCAGTGAAAAACAGGTAGCCTATGATCTTCCCACTCCAGCTATTACAAACTCTCCAGCCCTTTGTTTCAATGGAGTTGAACTCAGATGAGTTCTGGTATCTTGGCCCTATTACAATAATCTTGAATAAAGTCTTCCTTTCTTCCTTTTTTTGCTTTAACAGAGGAAATATATGGTAGCATACACTAAATTACAGAGTTTTATATCTTCCATTCCTAAACACTATAGAAATGAGTAAAAATAAATTTTTATTCTTCTTTCTGTGTTTTGTTTATTCCTGAAAAATTATTGAAATGTTTTGTTTTGTTTGTTTGTTTGCTGGTTTGCATAGTATTTACTCTACTTCTTTCCTATTGCCTTGAATAAGCTGGTCTCAATAAGATACAAGTAAAGCAAATTTATTCAGTTTTATAGTTATCCTTTAAAATTGTTCCCTTGACTTTTTGTTGTTGCTGTTTGTTTGTTTGTTTAGTTGGTTGGTTGTTTGGTTGGTTTAATTCTGGATGAAATCTCAGGTTTTTATAATGAGTCTCAGGTAATAAACAAATACAGTTTATTCTCAAAACTCCTTACTGTCATCGCATACACAGATTGATGCTTCTTTAGGCTGGAAACTGGTAATAAGTGGAGAAGAATAAATGACTGGTCTCCTCTCTTGCCCTCTTTCCTTCCTTCTCTTCCTGCAAGCTGCTATCTGTGGCCCCTCTGGGGTCAGGCCTAATGGGAAAGAACTTATACAACTAGAAGAGATGCAACCTGGCACATCATGGGCACCCAAGCTTCTGCTTTCTCTTAGAGGATGCTTTTTTGGCTTCCTCAGAAACCCTTTTTCTGGATTCTTTGGACTGTAGTTCATTGACAGGGACAGTGCCTCCTTATCTTAGCCTATTATGATCTCTTCCTTACAGTCCCTGTCTTCCAGTGGTCTACTCCTCTCAGTGCAGTTCTTTCAAGGGTGCTTCTTTGTAAAATAACTCACATCGAGATCCCTTCTTCAGTGTCTATATCAGGTTCACAGAAGACATGTAAGTGTCTTTGCTTGACCAAACTTGCAACGTCCAAGCAATTCTCAAGGTAGTCCTCCTTTCCTTCCTGCTAGCCAGTGTATTGTTATTCAGATTTTTGCTTGCAAATTAAATAGCAATCCCTGACATCCCTATGTCAAAAGACTTATGCCAAATCCTCTATGTGCTTCTCAAAGCGTCAACATCACTAGATTAAACTAGGGGAGAAGCAGCCTCAGTCCTCTTCAAGGATCCATCCACCTTAGTATCTGATAACTCTCTACAAAGACATTCTTATTCTGAAGCCTCCCTAGTTTCTTCAGTGTCCCTGGGTCAGATATGTAGTCTAGCCTAATTAAAACTGTCTAGATGAGTATTGAGTTAAGAGTCTCAAAATCTGTTTCATAATAACTTTGTATAGTTTAAGTGGACACTGCAAAGTCTTCATGTGTATTTTAGGGCAGTCATATGATTTTCATATTAAACTGTAGAAGAATGCAACTATTTCTCAGTCTTAGGCTTTCTTCTGATATTCCAAGCTAAAAGAAAAGTCACAATTAATATCCTCTTACAAATTTTTGCCAATGAAAATATGGATTTTGGTGACTAGGTTGCTAGATAGGTAGATAGACGATATTCTATATCTTTAATTTTTATCATTTTTATTAGCTTAGCACCAAGATGCTAATCTCCTCCTTTACTATTTTATGTCTGCCAATTTGTATTGGTATTTTCCCTAATTTTTATATATTATATGTTATATTTTTCAACTAAGAAAAAATATGCAGTTATTATACATTTTCCTTCCATTGTTGTCAACTGTTCTTATTTTTGAAATGGTTGTTGTTTGTAATGTTATTGAATGTTGCCTTCTCTTTATTCAACTTTATGTGATATTACTAAATTTACTAATTTTTTGCCTTTTGCATATTTTCCTGCTATACCTTTATCTGTTGTTTCACTTCCTAACATTATATTTCAATCTATTTCATTATGATTCTGTAGACACAATGAAGTCTGGAATGGGGTTTTGTTCTTAAATGGGTTTGTTAACAAAGCCAAGCACATTTGAGATTTTTCTGCTGCTGTCCTCATGAACAACTTTGTTGAAGCATCTGGATTACAATTTTCTTCTATCTATATCCTTTAGAATCTGGATCCTTTGGTGATTCTGCCTCGAATGTTGGCCAGAAGAAGTCTATTGCAAACTTATTGTTTATTTTTTTCTATTTAAGTAATTTGAATATTTTTCTTGAATGCATATAGGATTTTTTCTTTGTGCTTGAAATTAAAAGATGTTTTGGCAATCATTAATTTGTGTTACCATTTACTTTGGTCAACCTTCTAAAGAGTTCTATCTTGAATTATTTTTAAATTATTTTTTATTGTTTCTTTATGAACATTAAGTATCTAAATGTTTGCTCTCTAAAGTCTATGTCCCGTTGTCATTGACAAGCTCTACATGTACTCATATATCTTTGCTATTCAATTTCATTGATATTTGCAAAGTAACTTTCAATCATTCTCTTTCTCTCTCTCTCTCCACTTTGGTTTTCTCTATGGTATCCATCTAGTTTAGGAAATAAGGTAGAGCTTTTAGAAACTTTTCTTACATTAGACATGAATTATCCCTCATGATAGAGTTCAATCTTATATAATCATATACAACTCCAATTCTAGATTTTTAATGAGGAAAAGAACATTAAATTACATTTTAAATGTTAAGCCTTCATCTCACATGCATTTTCTATCTATATAAAATTAATCCAATAAAATATAATTTTTTGCCATATCAGATTTTTTATATTCACTAGATAAAATTCAAGTATATGGAAGTGAAAAATTAATTAGATACATTATAATAACTACCTTACTTTTTTTGAGTCTCTTTACAGTCCAGAATTAGATATGATAACAATTTACAGGAATTAGTTCATGGAATACTTTTTATTACATTTAATTTAGATTTATCTCTCAGAAAACATTAAAAATTTTACTAAGTGAAAACTCAAGGATAATGCAAACATTGAGGCTATGTAGAAGATAAATGAGAGTGGTCAAGAAACTGCAAAACATAAATTCCATAGTTTGAATTACAGACATTGTAACTGCTCAAAAACATACCATTTAAAATGAATCTTAAGTAAGCCTTAGGTAACAGACTTAAATATGATTACATGGAGAGTCAAAAGATGTTTGCTACTTCATGATTGCCATCATGTTCACAGTCTGTTAAAGTTTCAAAAAAATTTTTAAATGGTTGCGTTCTCCTACAGGTTATAATGAAAATCATATGACTGCTTTAAATACATGTGAAGAATCTACAGTGTTTTGGGACAAGGTGTTTTCTCCAGATGTTATCTAAGTGACAGGGACACTTCATTGTTCACACTGAGCAGTGCATGTGGCAGTGGGGAGTGAGTAGAAGGGGTGAGAAGATCCATAAGGGAATAAGAAAGAAGAAAACCTTTAAATATTATTCAGCTTTATTAGTGTCTTATATGCATAAAGCTAACATTAAACTCCCACTTTGGCCTACAGAAAGAGACTGAAAGTCCTAAAAATGTCAGTTTGCTAGGAACCAAAGCAAGAAAACATTAATTCCAATAACTGGGAAATATATAATAATTTGTGGTTACAGAATATTGTCCTCACATTCATACATTCATTAGAACATCACTCCTCATAGAGAGTTAGGTTTTTTATATTGTGCTTTTTACACATAAGTGAAATGAAACCAAGAAGCTAAATAAATTGGTCAAAATTACAAAATGAATATTGTGGCTCCAGTTGGAAAGTAGTTTATTTTTGGTTTCAAATATGATGACCCTCCCACTAAAATTATACTGCCTTGCCAATATATTCTAGATTTAATAGTTTTTCATCACTTATTTTAAATGAAATTTAATTTATGCTCTAATGAATAATACATCATCAATTTCTGAAAGATATCTAAGTACAGGCATCTATGATTGAGAATTTATTCCACAAGGAATTCTGTACATAGAGACTATGTGTTTAAGTTCAGATAATATGATAATATGAGTTTAAATTACACAAAAATTAGCCAAAAAACTTTAAAATAATTCACTAAAAGAATATCAGGAAACCACAGGGAAAGAAATGATACCTCAGACTATACATTTAAAAGCCAAACACATTAAAGCCAAATTCTAATTCAAAATTTTCATAGAACCTGAACAAATGAAGACTATAAAAAGATACACTATGAAAGTAGATTTCTTTTAATTTGATTTGAGAAATGTTCAAAAAATGAACACCAAATTTTATATAGGTCTATTATGATTTATATTTCATGGAAATAAGTGATGGGGGAGTGTTCAGTTTTATGGAGAGTAGTTTCAGGGCAAACAGACAGTTTTGAGAATCCTCATCTAAATAACAAAGAGGAGTGCATTAAGATGTGCCTTAGGTCTACATTAAATCGTAGGTCTTTGATTTTTTATTATTTCTCTATTTAATTTTAAACTATTTTTTGCTTTGAATTAGCCTTAGAGCCAGAAAAGAGAGTTAAAACACTTCACATTTCATATTTGTTCTCCATCAGTATCTTCCATAAAAACTCGTGTAGTTTGCAAATTTATTTATTTGCAGTTTAGTGTGACAAATTCAATCCAGATGTGTGACTCACACTGTGTTCTTTTCACCCTTTACACCCTCATCTCTAATAAAGTATAGCTAAATATTTTGTTGCTGTTGCATGAGATCAGGCTGTTCACTAGCCAGTATCTGTATGCTCAGAAATGTTGGCTGAGGTTAAAAAATAATGCATCAAAATAAGTAAATCTAAGTCAAGAATGTGGCCTTGTGTGTAGAAACTATATTAAGTTTTTAAAAAGTGGCATATTTGCAGGAATATTTTTGAAAGGATTTCAGATGGTTTTACTTAGCACAGTAGAAATGAGGGAAAGTAAAGTTCCTTCTAGTTAAACTGATTTCTTCAGTCCTCATTCATCAAAAGAGTCTACAGTTAAACTTTTGAAGAAAGTACTTGTAGACATCATGTTAGTTGGATGTTCTAGGCTTTAGAAGAACTGTATAGTGACAGGGATTAGGTTTCCTAATTCTGCCCTATCTTTTTATGTGCCTTAACATAGCTTTAGGGACACACACTAATTTCAGATAGATTTAAATACCATTAAAAAGTAAATATCTATTAATTACATGCAAAGTTTATACTTAGTATTATGCTAGTTTCCTTGAATAACTCAGTGAAAAAACAAAATACTTCAAAAGATTAGGTAGATTTTGGAGTTGTAGTATAGAGTTGAGTTTTCATTGAATTCTTTTCTTTTTTCTTTTTTGCATAGAGTAGGGGCTTAATATGTGTGTGTGTAGTTTATGATATCTGTGTAGTAGTTAAAGACACAGATAAAATGAAAGGAATAAGTTGTAGAACGTGGGAAAAAGAGGGGAAACCAAAGTAACCAGTGAAAGACCTGCTTAAGAAGAAAAATGAGGGAAAAAAATTTTGCAATGTATTTGAAATGGATGGGCTAAAAGAATAGGAGGAGAACTAGGAGAGCATGATGAGACAAATACTAAAAAATAGAAATGATTTTCATGAAAAATAGAATGGAAAACAGTGTTAAATAGAGACAAATAATCAAATAAAATATACCTGACTTTTTTCCCTTGGAGATTCTTGTGGGACTAGTCATTTTTATAACACAGCTTAGGAAATGCTGCATTAGAAGAAATAGAATAAATGTGTACTGATATGGAAAACAGGTAAATGTGGATCAACTAGGCTATCTGTTTTCAATTTTCTCAGTTAACTCAGAAATTTAGAAATAAAGATTTGAATGGAGATAAGCTTTGAAGGAGCTGCTTTGCAAGGTCTACTGAGGAATTAAAGAGATGATACCAGAAACGTGGCTTGTCAATGTCAAAAAGATATGGTAACATCTTTGGAGCTTCTGTCCACACAGGGTGTTTGAAAACATTTGTTGTTATGATTGGAAATGAATGTAGTCCTCATGTAGTTGAAGAACAGGCTCACAGTGTGTAAGAGAGGAGGTGAGGTAATTGAAGTGACCAGAAAGATATTTGTGCTAAGACAATGATTATGTCAAGTTCAAAATTCATAGTGATGTTGAGTTCTCATTTGTAATAATAATAAGTACAAAACACTTGTAATTTATTATACAACTTTGATGTTTATCATATTTGTGCCTCACAACCAAACTTTGAAGGCAAGGGAAGATAAATTTTATTCTTCATTTTAAGGTGAGAGAACTAAGACCTAGAGAGGTTAAATAATATTCCATTTTTAAGGTCATAGTTCTAGCATGTAATAAAATCACACTTTTTTCCAGGTGATGAACTAAGCCAGAGTTTAACACAGTCAGGGAGGTGTAGAAACTCTGCGTTCATGGTGTGGAAACCATGTCATCCTTAAAGTAGAAGGATAAAATTCTTTTCTCACTTATATGAATACTTTAATGTAAAATTGCTTAACACTTAAAATTAGCTAAGCTTCATTTAAATTAAAACTCTACTTAACTGAAGATAGTTAACTACAAGAATTGTACAGTGGTTGATTTCTTCTATGTAATGCCATTCCTAGTGCAACACAGTAGGAGCTGCATCATTAGTTGTCATTTCTTCCTTACTCTTCTGAGTCCTAAAGGGTGGAGAGTACTCAGACAGACACAAAACAAAATTGAACCCAAATAAACTGCACAGTGATTTCTAATAGTTATAAACCCATTTTGACTAATATGACCAACCAAACATCTGGGAAATAACTGCAAGTATTGTTCCAGAGCTGATAAAAGGTTTTATTTTTCAGCTTGGTAGAATTTCTGCACTAGGTGACAAGCCAAAGTTTAAAGATGCATAGTCTACAAAAGTGGCAATATCAGAAAGGAGTAGACAATAATGATAATTATCTGGAGGAAACAGTGAGGAGGATGGCACAGTACTTAGGAAGTAGAGGGCAGAAGATGGTGGATGGAGGTTAAGCCATCCTTTTAAGTTGGTAAATTAGAATTCAAAGGAGTCATCAAAAGATGCATTAATATCAATATAAAGACAAATTTATTAAGTGCATAAAAGATAGAGTTACTATACTATATGTTATCTTGGTAGGTAAATCTATACTGTATTTAGTGCATAATGTGCTGTAACTTCAAAACAATGTTAAATGAATAAGGAGATATGTGAATTACCTATAAGTAATGATTATTGAGTTTCTGCTACATAGAAGTCACCGCGATAGGCATGAGAGAGCATGATACCTCTCAGATGTGGTTCCCGCCCTGGAGTTTCCAATGCAGTAGGCAAGAAAAGCCTATTTCTTTTATATAGACTAAAAAGTAACCATTAACTAACTCACAAAGCAGAATAACTAGAAATAATAAAGTTATCAGATTTGGAGTTTGGAGAGATAAGTTTCCTTAGGAAGATCAGGGAAGACTCCTTGCAGGTGGTGATTATTTGTGTGTGTGGGAAATTATTCTAAGCCATCTATTTTATTTATAAGGATACAGTACAACTAGAAAGTACTTTTTTAAATGTCCTACATTAAAAATAACAGAATGATTATTTTTATAAAACATTTGATGACTTTAGATCACAATCGTATACATGCCACAGATGTCCTACATGCTGTTTGGTATCTGACAACATGGGCAATTCCTGGCTCACAGCAGACTCACAATGATCATGGAATGGGAAATGAAACAGGTTTTCCTTCTACAAAACTTTCCTTTAATTATTTGATTAGGAATAATAAATCAAACTATCTCATTTCATTATCTCTCTTCTCTTAAAATTTTTATTAAGGAAAGATTGGTATACATAAAGAACTATGCAAATTTTGATGAATAATGACATGCAAATTGGGAAACCCACTACCCATCTTAAAAGTGAGATTAAGAAATAGTGCCATTTGTAGAGACGTGGATAGACCTAGAGACTGTCATACAGAGTGAAGTAAGTCAGAAAGAGAAAAACAAATATCGTACAATATCGCTTGTATGTGGAAGTTAGAAAAAATGGTACAGATAAACTTATTTGCAAAGCAGAAATAGAGACATAGATGTATAGAACAAACTTATGGATACCAAGGGTGGGAGTCAGAGGTGGGATGAATTGGGAGATTGGGATTGACGTGTATATATTTCTATGTATAAGATAGATAACTAATGAGAACCTACTGTATAGCACAGGGAACTCTACTCAGTGCTCTGTGGTAACCTAAATGGGAAGGAAATCTGAAAAACGGGATATATGTATACATATAACTGATTCATTTTGCTTTACAGCAGAAACTAACACAACATTGTAAAGCAACTATACTCCAATAAAAATTTTTTTTTAAATATGGAAAAACAAAAAACAAGACAAAAAAAAAAGTGAGGTTAAGATTCAGTACTGCTCAGTCCACCATGTTTCTTTTCTGTGTCCCGCCCTGCTGCTTTCTGCCCTGAGGTAACCAATATCCTGAATATTATGATAATCTTTTCTTTTCTTTTCTTTCAATTCTTGGTTTTTTTGTTTGAGATGTATCACGTAAATTTAAAATATATAATATTCCCAACAAAAGGGGACAGGTTTAAAAGCTTTACATAAGTATTTAAATTATGATATTAAAAAGCTTAACATTCAAATTTAGTTCCCCCATAGTAAATATATTTATACAAATATAATGAATTATAATATTCACAGCTCTCTTATTCTAGTTTATAAAAGAGTGGAGATGGGAGTTCCCTGGTGGTCTAGTGGTTAGGATCCAGAGCTTTCACTACTGTGGCCTGGGTTCAATCCCTGGTTGGGGAACTAAGATCCCAAAAGCTGAAAGGCCAAAATGAAAAAAAAAATTTAAAAAAAAAAGGGAGGAGAAATATTCCAATAAGACAGACACACACACACACACACACACACACACACACACACACACACACACAAAATTTTCTCAGTTACAAATGCCCGAGGAATACTATCATACTAATCCATGTGAACGTCATAGTCTTAGCCACTGCTTTATATTTTTTGGTGGTTTAGTCTAAAGTACTGCCATCGTTTGATGGATTTGCCTATGTCACTGCTTCATTTTTGTCTGCCATCCATACTTACTCTTTCATAGTGCTCTTCCTTCCTTCCATCCAGTAGGTCTGTGCTTCCAGTAGAGATCATTTTCTTCAGCCTTTTTGTTTGTAGATGTATTTATTTTGTCTTAGAAGAAGTTGTTTTCTTATTTCAGCACATTTGTCAGGAGGTGATTTTTTAACTGGCCCTTAAATATATTTATTTTTTCCAAGAACAAAATTGGGGGAAAAGTCTATTTAGTAGTAATGGATGCAGCAAAGTGTTAAGGCAAGAAAGACATCGTATAGCTGTGAAACGGCAAATGACAAGTACTGTATTTTAGCTGGAGAAGGGGATCAAGATAGGAACCTACAGGATCAAAATAGGAACCATACCCAGAGAAAAATTAAATAATTACTCTATACCTTGTATTTTATATATTACATCACATTTGTTCCTAATAAAATCACAATGTACAATGTAATACAAATTTCAAATGTGAGAAAATAGATACTTAAAAAATTTAAGCAGTGTGCAGTATATATTAGAGGTATGAGTTATGTTCGAGAGAATCTTACCCCTAAACCTTGCTCTTTCAACAAAGTACACTATTCCCTGAGTTTTAAATATGAGATTAAAACTAGTTTATAGAAGACTTGACCACTATGTGTAGGGTTACTGAATTTCTTGTATAGTCCCTAGGGAGAAATGAAACTTGATTTTAAGCAAAGAAAACTCATTAACAATAGAAGAGGTTTAAGCAGGTTGAGTGGGTGAAAATATATATGGCAAGATGAAGGAAAGAATGAAGGCACAGTAAGAAGAGAAAATACAAAGTGGATGGAGATGAAAGGATTCTGAATGCATCATCCGTCTTTTTGAATAAAAGGGGGTTGACAGAGAGATAGAGAGCAAATGTTGTGGCATCAAACATCTCTACTACTTTGCCATCTTGTAAAAATGATTTAAAGTCTTGAGCCTCACATTTCATATCTGTAAAATGAAGTTAGTTACGACACCTATCTCAGAATTGTTATCTGATTTAAGTAAATAACTCATGAGAATGCTTTGCACCATTTCTGGCACACGGTAATTACAAATTGAGTTACTAGTATATTTATCATTATTGTCTTTGTATTATCATTCCCCATTATTATTATTTTACTTTTATACCTAGATAAACTTACATTCTACATAATCTTAGAGTCATCAGCATGAATTCTTTACTTTGCTAAATGATTAGATTTGCCTCATTATCCCAAAATGGTGTGCATATTTTATTTTCAGAAGAAATCTGTGGTTAATGTAGGAAAAGAAATAACCCAGTTACTTGTCTGCTATAAAGTTAAGAGTTTTTGTTTCTATGTTGGTTCCCCTAAATATTAGTATGTATTTTATTCAGAACTAGAAGCATAAACCTGGGCATCGCTAATCTGGGACTAGTGCTGGGAGCCTTTCTCTGTGTAGCAAGCTAAGGGTTTAAAGATTGTTGTTGGCAGGATACCAGGAAGAAAACCCTCAGAGAAAATTACTTTTTAAGTGGTGCTGTTTTCTCTCTACTTTGATGTGCATACTTCTTTGCCAGATGATAGTAGTCCCATAGGGAACTACTTCAAGCAATAGGCTTCTACTTACTAAATTTCTCTCTTGGAAACAAATGGATCTTTTCCAGTTGAGTAATTTCATTGAGAAAAAATGATAGGAACAGTCTTGAACTTAAGTGCAGTTAAACTTACATTTTGTGTGTGTGTGTGTATGATGTGTGCACACATACACACGTATATATGAACCCTTAATTTCTAGAAAATTATCTTTTCTGAAGATGAAATTTGAATTTAATTCTATGAATTATTTATTTGTTGATATTAATATGATATTTACTAATGTTTAAGTTCATTCAAAAATACATATCTGATTAAAATATAATGCAACCAGTGAAATCCAAGAATTAGTGATTGATTACTGGAGGAATAGAATGAGGTATACTTAGGTTCTGGGGTACAGGAAAAGGGATGCACAGTTTGGGGATCAAGCAGTAAGAGTCACTGCAAAACCAATTAATTTACCTCAATCATAATAGACCAGTCATTGACAATTTTTCTATCGAGTATGAAGTCTTAAGTGATCAGAGCCAGACCACAGAGTGAAGGACAAGTAATAAATCATTGGCATTTTTTTTCTAGCATTGACTCTACATTCCCTCAAAAAACTTAACTAAAAGTATATTCACTTATTCAGAGGCCAAATTCTTGCAATGTTAGCAAAGCTGGAAATTGGGTGTTTCTATCCAAATGCCTTCAGAAAGGCCTGTATAGTACTCTCCATTAGGAGTGGCTAAGAGTCCCACTCAGTGTTCATCAAATCTAGGTTCACTTCTTGTGTGTGTAATGGGTACAAGAGTAGGGTAATTTCACAGTCTCTTTTATAATTAAGTTGGGGTCATGTAACTGGGTTCTAACAAATATGATGTGGTCAGAAATCAAGCATGCCACATACCGAGTGGCTGAAAAACACTTTCCATGATTTTTCCACCATCCCTTCCCCAACTGCAAAAACAAAGGCAGGATGTTGCCTCAGTATGAAGAGAACCTGAATATCTGAGTCAGACTTAATACAGAGATGTCTATGAGAAAATCCTGACCCAAATGGGACTAAGACACGAGCAGCATGTAAATTTAAACAATGTTAAGCCATTGAGACTTTGGAGTATATAACAGTTTACGTTAATTAACCAATCTAAAATAGTTCCCATCACACTCTGACTTTCTGTCCGTCACTTTCTAAATGTTTACACTACTTTATATTTTCACCTTATTTACAGCCTTCTGACACTATATTCGTTTTTGTTTGTTTTTTCTTTCCCTAAAAGCAGGGTTCCATTCATGAGGGCATTAAGTTTGTCGTGCATATTCTGCAGCCCAGGAGCACATAGAACAATGCTTGTCTATAGCTAGAGTTCAGTCAGTGATGTGTTGGATAATCAATCATTTCTCAAAAAGTGAAATGATTACTGTTTTTAATATCTCTTTTGTATAAAAAAGAAAAACTAAGACTTAAGTGGTTCAGGCAATTTGCCCAAAGTTATGTAACTAGTAAGTAAAAGAAATGATATTAGTGATATTACACTCTTACACTTAATCACTGCACTGTATTTTATTTGATGAAACTAAATGCAATCACGAGGCAGTGAAAAGTAGTAGAAAATATTTATACCATGGGGAAAGAGAGAGAAAAATTTTACTCCATCAAAACAGAGAAAATCAAAGAGTGAAGTTTTTTATTGTGAGGGAGAAAGCAGTACTTCTGAATAGTTCCTGAGAGAATTAATATATTGGAGTAGTACTAATAAATTATATTCATAATTATTATCCTGAGTCAGAGAACTACAGAAAAGTACTTTATATATTATGTAGTTCCACAGTTCCATTCTATAGATGAATTTCGAGGTCCAGTGTAGTTAAGTAACTTACCAGAGGGACATAACAAGTTGCTAACTTAGAACTGAAATTAGGTCCAATATCTAATACACTGCTATTTGAACCACATCATTCTGCCTGGTCAATATACTATGTATATTTTTCTAAAGTTTCCTATCAAAATTAATTGAACAGTTTAAAATTCTCTGAATAACTTACTTAAAAGAATTACCATATTCCCTGATATTGTTGTAGAAATGGGGTATTACAATTCTCTCACATTTAATTTGAATCTTCAAATTAAAAAGAAATGAACTATATGCTATGTATTATTTATATGTATGTATGTTAGCATATATTATATATAATATTATGCAATCTTTCTTGTTGGCAAGAAGACTATCTTTTTTTGTTTTGCCTGAGCTGTGTGGCATGTGGCATGTGGGATCTTAGTTCCCCGACCAGGGATCAAACCCATGTCTCCTGCATTGGGAGCGTGGAGTCTTAACCACTGGACCACCAGAGAAGTCCCAAGACTATCTTTTTAATCTCCTTCAAATATGTAAAAAATGAAATATAATATATACATAATAAGCTTGTATGTAAGCTTACCATGGTCATACATAAAGATGTGTAGATTTTAAACATTATAAGCCAATGTTGTCATACAGGAAAGAACCAAGAAATGGCAACTCTGAGTAAAAAGAAAGAGAAAACTAGGAAGAATAGTAGCTAGCCTTTATTGGATGCTTATGATATATATGGCACTATCTAAGTACTTACTTATTTAACTATATAATTCTCAGAACAATCAAGTCTTAAATATTTTTGTCTCCATTTTAAGAAAAAAAACTGATGAATTAAGATATTAAAAACTTGTGCAAGATGACATAGCTAAACCATGGTAAAGCAAGGCTATAAACCCAGAAAGTCAGTCCCTAGGGCCTATAATAAAAATCAGTAGGTTATACGTCCACTTCAACATCAATACCATTAAAATTGGCTTTGTTTTGGTGTAGGTATTACTTTATCCTACTAAACCTAAATTCCTTCTTCTCTCAAACATGAATAATATTTCCTACACTTTACACGTAATCCTTGCCTGTGATCTGAGGAATTTTCTTTCTATTTTCCAGGTCTTAAATCTTCTGCTCACTATTTATAAAGGGAGTATATGCACAAATATATATGTATGTACGTATTTTCAATTAAGCAGTGAGCAAGAGATTCAGAACTTTGAGGTTAAACAAAACCTCATTTATATTCTACACAAAATACATTGAGTAAAAATGAGCTCTTTCTCACAGTGCTCTCCCAACCCTTAGCTGTTTTCTTTATTTTGTGTCAAAATCCTGGAGAATGATGACTCTTTCAATTTTAGAAGGCATACATATATTGTAGTCCGTACAGAATCAACTTCTGTTGACACAACCTTGTAAATGCTTCCAAAGGAAGAATGGATCAGATCCCTATTTCATAAAAGAAATTTTCAAGCTTTTAAAAATGTAACTCATGGTAAGAACTATATTTTACATTGTGACATATTCATAAACACACGTGTGTTTCTAATAAATCAAAATTCATGAAAAAAAGATCCTTACTATGTGCAACTCATTGTGATCATTTACATTTTATTTTAATTAAATCTCTGACTTGTCTGATCTATTGTACCTTTTAAAAAATTGCTGGTCTTGACTGATTACTTTGATTTAATGATGTACTAAATATTAGAACCTACTATTTGAAAATCACTCATCTATATGATTGACAGTGATAATATCTGATTACATTTTTTTTTTAACTTGGGTAATTGAAAGATGGCATCCTCTAACAGAAGTATCACAAAATAGTCAACCTATATAATTTCTTTGGACTGAGGATACAGAAATATAAAGGTGTTTTTTTTGTTGATTTTTCTGTTTAGAATAATTCATATTTTTCCTTTGTTGTAACTTGATTACATTTTATTTTGGGGTAAAACCTTCAGTCTTGTAATACTGTTTCTCTCTAATCCACAGAAGGATTAGATAGTGTACTGAGCTGTGATTTTTAAGAGTTATTTTTTGTAATAAAGGGACATTTGATAGACATGTGGGCTAGGTTATGAGAATCAGCTAAGGATTTGAGGCTACGTGGTGTTAGCAGTAGCATATCTGAGCCTACATTAAATGTTTGTAAGGGTGGTATTGAAGACTGGCTAAGGTCTGGGATCAGGCAAGTGGAGTTCCCATGCAGAATCTAGTTTCATAAAGGGACACAACCTCTGTCAGAACCCCTTCAGAGAAAGAAAGACGGGAAAAACATACCTCCTAGGTTGGTTCTCTTCCCCCTCTTTGATCTCCTGTCAGTACCTCCAGTGGCCAAACCCAAGGGGAAGTCCAATGACAATGGAATCTGAGTGATATGTCCCACAGACAGTCTCTTGAGGTGTGTTATAGGATCAAGAAGAATTGAACGTGGATCTAAGGGGCAAACGGAGAATAAATTACTACAATCTCAATTTTTAAAGGTGAAATAAGGATTATTGTTATGTTGCAAATGACAAAGATTTCCTAAGGGTCTCCTGGAACTCCCATTGGCAGTGTTTTTGCAATGATTACATGAGATTGTAAATATAATTTTGATAAGCTTAACTCGTTGTACACACACACACACACACACACACAAATGTTCTACCCACCTCCCTTTTTTAATTATGTTTCAGAAAGAAAAGTGATTTAGGATTGTACATGTATTCTAAACTCAAGTGCGGATCCAAGCAGTCAAGGCTAATCAGGCTGAAGGGGAAGTACAAACCTCCCAGCCCACAAACATATTGCTCATCTTTGATAGGAAGTAGCACATTTGCTCTATTACTAGAAACTGTAGGGAGAGAGAAGAAAGGTTAACATGTTGGTAGACTTGTCAAGTGGCTTCTGGAACAAAGAAAGAAGGAAAAACAACAAAACCAGGACTCTGTCTTTTTTTCCAGGTTAACTGTTCCATATTTCATCCTATAATCCTGTAACTTAATGTACATATTGAAAAACTGGGTAATGTTTCATTATTTTGTCATCTACATAAGGAGCATAGGACGTATGGCACATGTAGGTTAAAATCAGATTTAAAAAGAGCTGAGGTTTGAGAATTTTAAAAAGTAATCAAACTACATCTTATTACTTTTAATATTAGATATTGTAGAACACTTGAAGAGTGAAATATAGTTTGCATAATTCTGTTATTGTAAATCTGTAGTCTCTCTCTGAATTTGATTCTGATGAAATTATTTTTATCAGACATAGTGGCTGAGGAGTCCTAGATGAGTAGTAACATTCTCTATGATTTCAATTCTATTTGTCTGTGAATATCTTTAGCTTTAATAGCTATTTTTATGGTGCTCTCCTTCTTCTTCCATATGTGACAATACTCTAATAAAAGTGACTGAACAGAAGAAAAAAATTATATCCTGCATTCCATCATCCAACTAGGGATTAGGTTTAATATTGCATGAAAAAGTTGATAAAAACCAAAGATATTCCCAGAGTTGCAGAGTTGCTTTCACTTTTACAACAATGAAGTCTTAACTGCTGGATAATCATTTATTTTAGCAATGTTACCTTGAATACCTTCTCAAAATGTCTGTAGATACCAAAAATTAAAATCTACATCAGGATAATTTATGGAAATAGTAAATTGAGATTTATTTTTTCTGCTGTTGATATTTTTCTATTTCCTTTTTTAAGGAAGTAATTAAGATTGGTCCTAAGTTTTAGTTCATTGAATGGAAGCAGAAGAAATATGGGTGGTATTTATTGGTCTCTGTATTTTAGGATCAAAATCAGAAATTTCCAAGTACTTAGCATCCTTACTCAATGGGTTTTTGTTGTTGTTTTGTTTTTGTTGCTGCTGTTGTTGAAGAAAATGTCAAGTAAATAGAGCCACATTAAGTGATCTGATATTTCTAGAGACTAAGATGTTTGGTGGTTTTTGATTGCGGGGGGGGGATTCTGCATGTGGCAGAAGATATGAAACATTCTCAGAAGCATCTCCTCAAAAGTTATGTGACTCTGTGTTCTGTACAGTGTCTCTCTGTAAGGGACCTGCTCCATAGTTTCTGAAAGATATCAGTGGATTATCACATAGAGACAACTTAGAGTAATAATGAATACTGGTGATAACAACAATAGTGACAGGGACTGGCAAAGGATTTGGTCCCTTCCAGTTTTCCAGCTCCTTGTAAACTTTGGATCAATGCATGACCCATGTACATACATTGGAGGTCCTACAAGCAACAGAAATTGTATTTATCATCAGTTACCAACTGGGAAGTCTAGAAGAATGTAAAATTGTTTAAGAGAAAGAAATGAAAACATACATATATTTATATTTTACCCTCATGTCTATAAAACATTTACTCATACAATGATTTAGAAGGTCCAGCAAAAATATGATCTCATTGATGTAGCATTTCGTATATTTCTAGCTGGATGCAAACTTTTTCTTCATCTGAATTTGGACAATATTCACATGTACTTCTTTAATCACCATCATTCTTGAAATGATCCTTGGCATTCCTCTTTCCTTAATACTCTTTGTCCAGTCCATAGGCAAACCTGTGGATTCTTCCTTTGAAATATGTCTAAAAATCCATAATTTCCTACCATCTTCTCCTCTACCTACATAGTCAAATTACTGTCATATCACAGCTGTTTTCTTGCAATTATCTCCTCATTATTTTTCCAACTTCCATCCTTGTATCCCTGTAGTCTTTCTCTACTGAACAGTCATAAGGATTCTACCTTCACATATCAATTCATGAACTCCTCAGGTTTTAGAGAACGGCTAGTATGTAATAACAATATTAGCAACAACAGTGACAGCAATGGCTAATGTTAATATAACTAATTATTTGCTAGGTGCTGTTGTAACATATCTATGTGTTTGTGTTGTCTGTGTGTGTATATATACATATTTGTACATATGTACACATATACATACATCTCATTGTGTGATACTAATATATACGTGCATATATTTTTGTGTATATATACACACTCATTTATCATATGTTTATGAGTATATGTGAATATATGTATCTATATTTATATATGTGTGAGTGTATACATAATCACATACATGCACACACTTTGTAGGTGCTCAATGAATAGGTATTGCCTTATTGGTAACTTTATATCTTTTATTATTTTCTTCTGAGTGCACAGCTAATCCCTTTACTCTATGCCTACTTTTGGGAAAGTTAATTTCTGAATTTTTGTTCCTTTTGCTATAATTGTTTTGTTTTGTTCTTGTGTTTTTTAATCTCACCTAGTCCTTTCAATATGTCTTATGCGTAAAAGATTTTACTAAATACTTACTGTGACATGCTTACTCTAAATAGCTTGAGAATGTTTGGAGGTTGTATCACTTAGAAATAATGAAGATACACATGTTAAAATCAAATTATTTTTTTACTGGCAGTGTGATTATATTAAACATCCATTTATCTTGTAGAGTTGATGAATTTAAATTGATTGCTATCTAATATTTAGTAGGCACTCAATAAATAGTAGACAGTACAATTTGAGTAATGGGTGAATGAAAAATGAAGAATAAAATCCAGTGTTGCAAGATGTAGAGAACAATCGTGTGGGCACCAAAGGGGGAAAGTGGCAGGGGGGTGGTGATGGTGGTGTGATGAATTGGGAGACTGGGATTGACATATATACACTAATATGTGTAAAATGGATAACTAATAAGAACCTGCTGTATAAAAATAAATAAATAAAAATTCAAAAATTCAGAAAAAAAAAACTCAGGCCACTGGCAATAACATATATGACATCAGTGGTGGCTTTGTGAAGTTGAGATGCTTCTAACTCACTGTTTATGACTTTGGCTATGGAATCAGGGACCCATTATAACAAAGTCTTGGATTTGTTTGTTTGATCTTGTTCTACATGTATTGTTTGTACAGAACCATAATGACCAAAAGAATATAAAAAAAAAAAAATTCAGTGTTGCAGAAAGTCTTGCAGTCTAAAACAATAACACAGGAAGGAATTTTGCAAAATATAGTAATAAAAAGTTAAATAATTTAATCTCAGATGACACAGCTGGTAAGGAAGACTTAATTCTGTTAGAATATTTCTTATTCCATCATTTTTACCTTTCTATGAAGGGATACTCTATTCTAATTCTCCTTCTCTATTTTAATGCAGGATCCATCTAGTTTTAATCTCCACCTTTGTCACTCTCCACCTCCAGAAATGGGAAAATAATAGGACATATTTAGCACAGTTTAGGGCCATTGGATTAAATAGCAATGATTACTCTGAGTTCTTGGTTTGGTCAGCCTTAGCAAACTTTTCACTGCATCTTCAGGTAAGCAGCCCAACTCCTTCGTTAGTGACCAGATGGGAATATAAGACTGATACACCTGTGTCAGTCTGACTTATTAAAATTTAGGAATATGCCACTCTGTATGCTCAAATTTATTACAAATGAACATAGGTAAAGATATAGGCAGATATGAAGGGATATTGTCATCCAGAGATGCTTCCTGGGAGAGGCAATGTGTGAACAGAGGTTTGAAGGATGACTTGGAAGTAGAAAAATATGGAAAGAGCATGAGAAACACCTTAGTACTGTGAAATAGACCACATGCTATATTTAGGGAATGACAAGTGTAGTGTAATACTGCTGAAGTGCCACGTATACAGGGAAGGTGAGTCTGGAGAGCGAAGGAAGCAGCATCTGGACAACATGTGTTATTAAACAAAATAATCCAGAATCTCTCTGTAATTCAGTCATGGGAAAGTCTGGATGCATGTTAGAATCATCCGGGGAGTTTATCACAATTCAAATTCTCAAGTCTTACTTCTTACCAATTAAAGAAGAATATTTGGGGATGTAGTTTAAACACCAGTATCTGTTTAAATCTTCCACATAATTCTATCGTGTGGCCCGTCCTGATGAATACTGATATATGTGATGGAGAGAAATTACAGACCTTTACATTTTCTAGCAGGGAAAGAGATCAGTGGATATAAAGTACTGTCAGAGGGAGGACCCCATGTGATGATACTCTTGGGCTTGGCTAGTAGTGAGGAACTAGATGATCCCAGATGCTGTCAGGAAACAGGCACTGAGTTTTGAAGTGGGGTATATAACAGAAAAGTGTTGCTCATTTTATTTTGCTGGTGCCAACTTTGGTGTTCTGCACAGCTCTGCACAAAAGAAGTGAAAGGCAGTGTAATCAATCCATTTTAGCTTTGAACTATTTGAGGGAGAAAGAGAATATCCAATGGGATTGCCTAGGAGACAATTAGAGATTTCGAACAGGAAAACAACAAAGATCAGCATTGGGAAAGAACTTCGGGAGTCTTCAGCACAGAGGTGATACTGAAAAACTTAAGTTGGTGAACTCAGTAATATAAGGGACAAAAAATATACAGTGATAAAGTGAAGTTCACAACTTAGGTGAAAAATTGTGGTAATGAGGTGATAAGAAAGCTAGATAACAGAAGCAGGCAGAGAAATATGTAGAAAAGTTTAAATAATATGCTGTAATAATTTGTTGAAAGATTCATTCACCCATCTATTCTCTCATGCATGACTTGTTCAATTAATAAATTATATTCAATTGGATTTAATGCTCATTCTGAATATTTTGATATTTAAATTAATATATCCATGAAGTCAACCAGTTGTCAATTGAATAAAGTCACAAAACATTAGATTAAGTTAAAAACCTGAGACAATTCCAATGCGTGTTGTAAGAAGGAAGTCCGGGATAATTTATTAGAGTAACGTCAGTTAAAAGTTGAGTATATTTTTTTTTAACTTTTTTTTTTTTGACATACAAAAACTGCACTAAAGCAATGTATCCAAAATGAGATTGGAGATATGTATATACCTGTGAAACCATCACCATAATGTATGGCCAAAACCTATCTACTGCCTCCAAAAGGTTCTTCCAGCTCTCTTATTTATTATGATTATTATTATTTTATAATAAGGAGACTTAAGAGTTACACTCTTTGCAAAGTATTAATTATTGTTAACTAGAGGCACTCTGCTGTGGAGTAGATCTCTAGAACTTATTCATTTTGTATAGCTGAACCTTAAATCTTTGACGAATATCTCTCCAATGCCCCCTCCTTCCAGCCCATGGCAATTACCATTCAACTCTCTGATTCTAAGAGTTTGATTAATTTAGATACATAAGTGGTATTTTGTATGTTGTATTTTATATATCATAAGTGACATTTTGAAATAAGCCTACTGTGTCTGGTTTATTTCACTTAGCACGATGTCCTCTAGTTTCATCCATGTTGTTGAAAATAGCAGAATTCTCTTCCTTTTTAAGCCTGAATAATATTCCACTGTATGTGTATACCATACTTTATTCATTCATCCATCAGTGGACATTTAGGTTGTTTCCATATCTTGGCTATTTTGGATAATATTGCAGTGAATATGGTAGAGCAGATCCTGATTGCAATTCCTTTGGCTAAATACCCAGAAGCGGGATTGCTGAGTCATATGGTAGTTCTATTTTTAGTTTTTTGTTAAACCTGCATATTGTTTTCCATAATCGCTACGGCAGTTTACATTCCCACCAACGTATACAAGTGTTCCCATTTCTCCACATCCTCACCAATATTTTTTTTTTCTTTTCATAATACCTGTCCTAACAGGTATGAAGTAATATCTCACTGTGGTTTCGATTTGCATCACCCTGATACTTAGTGATGTTAAGCACCAGTTATATACCTGTTAGCCAATTGTAACTCTTCTTTGGAGAAATATATATCCAGCTCCTTTGTTGTTTTTCAACTGGTAATTTGTTTTTTTGCTATTAAGTTATAGGTGATATCTATATTTATCTCTCTGTATTAACACTTTATCAGAAATATGGTTTGCAAATATTTCTCCCATTCTCTAAGTTGCCTTTTCACTCTGTTGATTATTTCCTTTGCTGTGTAGGAACTTTTTTGTTTGAGTTAGTCCCATTTACCTACTTTTGCCTTTGTTGCCTGTGCTTTGGTGTCCAAAAAATCATTGGCAAGGCCAATATTCAGAAGCTCTTTCCCTCTGTTTCCTTCTGGAAGTTTTATGGTTTGGGGTCTTAATTTAAGTCTCTAATCCATTTGAGTTGATTTTTGTGTATGGTGTGAGATGAGTCCAATTTCATTCTTTTACATGTGTATATCCACTTTTCCTAGTACAATTTATTGAAGAAACATTTATTTATTGAATAAACTTTCCCCATTGTGTATTCTGGCATCCTTGTCAAAGATCAGTTGACTGTATATGTGGGGGTTTATTTCTGGGCTCTCTATATGTGCTGTTCCATTGTCCATATATCTCTTTTATGCTAGTTCCATATTGTAGCTTTCTAATATATTTTGAAATGAGGGAGTGTGATGCCTCCAGGTTTGTTTTCTTGTTCAAAATTGCTTTGGCTATTCAGAGTCTTTGTGTTCTATATGAATTTGAGGATCATTTTTCTGTTTCTGTAAAAAATGTCATTAGGATTTTTATATGGATTTCATTGTAACTGTGGATCACTTTGGGTAGTATGGATATTTTAACAATGTTAATAACTCTAATGCATTAACATATGGTGCCTTTCCATTTATTTGTGTCTGCTATAATTTCTTTCATCAGTCTTTTACCTCTTAGGTAAATTTATTCCTAAGTATTTTATTCTATTTGCTGCAATTGTACATTATATTGTTTCCCTAATTTCCTTTTAATATAATTCAATCCTTCTTAAACTCTTCCAAAAAATGGAAGAAGAGGGACTACTTCCAAAGTTTCTCTGTGATAAAAAAACTGAGAAAGGCACCACAAGAAAATTGTAGGAAATATCCCTGATAAACATAGACACAAAAATCCTAATGAAATATTGAAAACCTGAAATCAACAGCTTATTAAAATGATCATACACCAGGACCAAATTGAATTTGTGCCTGGAATGCAAGAATGGATCAACATACACAAATCAATCAAGGTGATAGACAACATTAACAGAATGTAGGGTAAAAACAGAATGTAGATGTGTAAAAAAGCCTTTGGCAAAACTCAATACCCTTTTATGATTTAAAAAAAAAAAACTCTACAAATTAGTTACAGAAGGAAATTACCTTAACCCAATATAGACCATATATGCAAAGCTCACATATAACATCACTCTAAATAGTGAAAAGGTAAAAAATTTTCTCTAAGATCTGGAACAAGGCAAGGATGCCCACTCTTGCCATTTGTATTCAACATAGTACTGGAAATCTAGCCAAAACAATAAGGCAAGAAAAAGAAATAAAAGACACCCAAATTGGAAAGGAAGATGTAAAATTATTTCTTTTTGCAGATGACATGATCTTATATGTAGAAAACCGTAAAGACTCTA
Source organism: Eubalaena glacialis (assembly GCF_028564815.1). Taxonomy (NCBI): domain Eukaryota; kingdom Metazoa; phylum Chordata; class Mammalia; order Artiodactyla; family Balaenidae; genus Eubalaena; species Eubalaena glacialis. The sequence continues at coordinate 63,139,822 of NC_083724.1, read as the reverse complement.
AAAACAAGTTAGAGGTAATAAATGAAATCAGCATACTTGCATGATGCAAAATGAATGTTCAAAAATCAGCTGCATTTCTATATGTTAACATCACCAAGTCTTTTAAGATGCTTATTCTATATGGTGAAAACATTTGTTTTTCAGAAAAATTGGTGTAACTCTCATTCTCATTCTTCCCAAATGTTTTCTTTATTACTCTCATGTATCATCTGTTATTCCAGCAAAATATGTATCACTAGTGCTTCTCAAAACACCATAGAACTAATTGATCACCACTACTTATGATGATTACGTCTATATGTAGATCTTTTCTTTTCCCAGTGAACTTCTTTGTTGGTGGGGGTCTCACAGAGTTGCTTTGTGAATAAAATCTGTTCTAATACAAATTGATATTTATTAAGCATTTGTTATTAACAAAAATACGCTTTTTTACCTATATTAACTCAGGTGAAGCTTAAAGCCAACCCATGAAGTAAGTAGGAAACTGTTCTGAGAGGTTGTGATTATACTAAAGTCACAAAATTAGTAAACGATAGGCTTCCTATCTAAGGTAGTATAAGGCCCATGTTCTAAGGAGCTTTGCAAATTTTAACATTTCAGCAATGTGATATCTTATTTTCAACATCCTATTATGACTGGTGTTGTTACCCTTAATTATGGAATTTTAGTGAATATAGTCATTATCTAACTGAGCACACCTAAAATGAATCTCTTTTTAAAAATGTTATAAGGGGAGAAAATACATTTTGTTTCAAGTCTAGCAATTTCCATAAAATTGTAATAAATATGCTTTTTTGTACAATGTATTCTCTCTTCTATGATAAGGAAACTTCACAGAATAACTGCATTTTGTATTTTGAATATAATTGCATTAAAAGGAAGCTAGTTCCTATTTTCAAATAGGAACATATAGAACACCCACTCATTGATCCTACAAATGTAGCATCTGCACCTCAATTAAAAATGTACATCCTCCCAGAGATCAAGTATAATTAAGCCATCAGAACGTGGAACTCTACAAAACACAGGGTGTTTTCAACTGCCTAGTCACACAGACATTTTCAAGCTAATTCCAGAGTAATGGAAACCATTGCCCATAGAGATCACAAAACAGATAAGATGACAGAGAGAAAGAGAAAGACACTTGCCATAGAAGAGTTTGGCATCCATAAGATGTGGTCATCAAAGTTACTGTGTTGATTCTAAGTAGAAGAAAGCCAGAGAAGCTATTCAACAAAGGGTTGTCATTTGTGTTTCAATCTATAAAGACAAATGTACAAACGTTGTAAATTTATTATACTTATTTAAGTGAGAGGTATTTATTTAATTTAAGCCAAACATATTGGATAGAGGGTCTGCTTATCAGTTTAATGTAATTACTGTAAATTGAATAGTGACACGATTCTTAAATAGGAAAGCAACGTTGAGAATTTTTCAGGACCTTAGCTGGATGGAGGCTAATGGAGGAAATTCAGAATCAAATAGGGCCGAGGCCAAGAAAAAGCCCAGCTTTATGGTTAGCCCCAAGAAAAATAGTCATTAGACAAAAAGCCAGGATGATTTTTGGCATTCTGAGGACAGGCATCAAGTTTGAAGAAGATAATATCTTCTGGCTGATTATTGACAGTATTGTTTTTCATATAGATGCTTGTTCTGGGTTGTAGTATGAACTCCAGATGATGACTGTGCTTTTAGAGTCAGTTCTACTCTTAGAGGAGGGGGTTCGCATGGGCAAAGCAAATGGTCAGGACCTTGCTAGGCAAGGGAGTTGAGAGGGCATTAATGAGGATTTCTTGTGACACTTTGTACAGTGTGTGATTAACAGGCAATATCACTAATTTCTGAAACACCCACTGGAAGGGACAAGGGCCTAGAGTAAACTGTCTGTATTGACCAAGATTGGCTCAAGAAATTTGGTGGGATAAGCCTTATATATTAAAGGCATCAAGGAATGTACATAAACAGGGCTTGGAATGCAAAGGAGCCTGCATAATTATTTGCTAAACCCTCTTGCCTGTTGTGGTAGTGTATCGTTGACCACACACAGAATTTGGAGGCAGTCAAATATAGACTTGAATACAAATTGCTCTGCTTATCTATTAATTGGAAATATACAACTTGGTGCATAGTAAACACACAAGGAATAGTGAATCATTTCATGTTTTATTTTCTCTATAATGTCTTTAGGGCAAGGTCTATATCATATTTTTCTTCTACCCTCAGCACTCAACACAGTGCTTAGCACTTACTGGCACTTAGTGAATGTTTGTTCAATGAAAGTTTCATGGCACACATTATCAATTTTATGATAGAGAACTACCTGGGGCAATAAGACTAGATCATCAGCATATTGAAAAGTCAACTGCAAAGTCTTTCACCCAAATATGTTATCCTAGAGTATAATGAAGGGAAGTGTTCTGAAAATGAATGTCTTCTCACATGAAGGAAGGGAATCATATGTTGTTTGTGCTAGTCTCAAACTCATTCATTTCATAGATAAAGGTCATTGGGATCAGAAATGTGACATAACCTGGGTTGAGTCACACAACTGGTCCTTGTGACAGTTAGGGCTACATAGCAAGTCTCTTAAAAGCCATGTCTATTTGCACTAGAAAAATAATACATGTGATTTTTGTCAGAAGTCAAAACTATGTTGCTGAGTCACAATTGGTGGGGTTTTCCCTCCCTCTGACCGGTTGCTAGGAACAGTGAATCAGCATCCCAAAGGAATATGGTGCTATTGTGGTTAAGTCTGTGAAGTTAAATTTTATTTGGATCTTTGGATACAGAAATGCCTCTTTATAAGCCACCAGTTGACTTCCCAACCATATTACTCAAACAACTCAGCAATCTAGGTCCACAACCTCAGAAAAGATCAAGTGAGATTCAGCTTGATCTCTGCCTAGAACGCACCATGAGTGATACAGTTCCAAGGTTTCTAGAACTTTTTTGAAAAGATTTCCCAGTGAAACTCAGATACCTCTAGGCTGAAGCACAGCATTTTTCTTTCACAGTATTCAAAAACACAGAGGAAAAAAAATGTCTAAATCCAAATGTAAATGTTGGAAGGAATGCACTTAGGACATAATTACCAAGATTAGGCAAACTACTTCTTTGGTAGTTGCTATATGTCCCTAGACTGTGCTTATTGTAATTTCACTCACTATTTTGTCAGAGGGAAGAAGCATGTTGTGATGGCACTGGGTAATTGGCAGTGCCATTTCTGTGTCTTCAGTGCTTGCAAATTTACTCCATTCGTTCTCATTATAGATGAAATGAATTATCCTGAAACAACTCTGTGGGGCACTATTCACACCAAGTAATGCTTAGTGAAAATCATGTTTTGGCTCTTGATGTGCTTATTTATATTTCTCAGGTTTTGGAGTCAGCAACCTATGTTTGCTCAAAATATTTCTTGCCGTATTTATATCTCTTAATTTATAAATATTTAAAACATAGGAAGCGGTCAAGTGTTTCAAGTACTGTATAAAATTATATTAATTTGACCAAATTATTTTAAAATAAAATTATTTTAAAATGTATTTAAAATATATGTTTAAACATTTCTAAATTAAAATATTTCTTACAAAGAAGGCATCTTCCAGAGATGGATGAAATAGGAGTTTTTAGTAATTCTCTTGAAAATATTAAATAGTGTAACACTGAGAGAGAACAGTGCACTTTAAGGCAGCATATCTGAATTTCACCTCTGGTAAAAATTTCACAGTTGAAACAATGGAACAATGGTACCTCTTATTATTTGTGCAAAAAATGTGTTATTTTAATGCTCTGCACATGATCTTCCAATAATAAGTTGCTCATAAACATATACAAATATTAAGAACTCTTTTAACTTACCTTTGGTTATATTTAACAGTTTATCTTTATGGATTTTGGAAACATTTGGAAATTCTTTTAGGTATTTCACATCCTTCAAACTAACAAAAAACCACAGAAAATAATATTTATTGTTTATTCATTGATGGCAGTTAGAATGTTCTGAGTTAAATCCTTTGTTACACCTCTTTCACTGTGAGGCAACTGGTGTTTAAAATGCTTAAAGAACGTTTTTAATGTTTCAGAACTAGGATTGAGTAAAGGTAAAACAATCACAAGACTTGATTCCAAAACCAATGCATATAAATATCATACATGTGAGATTAAATATCTTCAGAAAATAATTTCCACAAAAATTATTACTCCACAGAACTTTGTAGACCAGACTAGAGTTTGACCTTTTTCCTACTTGGTCCTGAGAAATCATAAGATATAAGATATTCTCATAACTGTACTTTAGAAAGATAACTCTGACAGCACATAGATAGTTAACAGAGGTGAGAGAGGAGAGGAAGAGCAATTAGACTGAGATGATAATTCAGGTGAGAGATAATGAGATCTGTAATAGAACTGTGACAGTAGGATGGAAAGGAGTCTATAGATGTGAGATGTGTGAGAGTTAAGAAGAAATTTGGCAGCATTTAGTAACCAAGGGTAGGTAAGAAGGGAGATGGATGAGTAAAGGACAACTCAAGTGTACAATCTAGGGAATAGGCAGAAAGAAAATAAAAGGAGGAATAACTCTGGAGAGGAAGAAGATGAGTTCAGTTTTGAACATGATTAGTTTCTGGTGGTGATGGACATATGTGTGTTATAGTCCCCATCTGTTTGACAATTTGATCCTGATACTCAGGACATAGGACAAGAATGAAGATACAAAATTGGGAACTACTTACATAATAATGGTACTGGAAAACATGATATAGGTGGACTTTCTCAGAGATTCTGATAACAGAGCAAAGTGTAATAACTTGAATAATCTTTACAAAGTGAAGATACAGTAATGTAAGAGGGGTTCAGCAAGGAAACTGGGTAGAAGTGATCATAGAGGTAAATGGAGAATCCAGACTTTTTTCTTTTATAACAGAAGCCAGCAAACAACAGCTATGCAGTAATTGCAAATGTTCCAGAGGAACTGGGGAGAAAGAATTGGAGAGGTCAGCAGAGGGTTTTAGAAATAGTTTCATTGTGAGATATATGTGGATGATTTATTACAATGGGACGGAAAACAAGTGTCAGCTATATTTTCTTTTTAATCATTTTATTTATGAATGTTTACAAACACAAAGGTAGAGAGAGTAAACAACTCCAACACTTTGCTACACTCTAATCTCTTCTTTAACTAAGAAGAAATGAAGGACTGGATATGAAGGATTAAAAAATATAAAATTAAGTCCCAATTTAAAGAACTTTGAAAACCTTCAAAACAAAAACATTTATATAAATTATATTAATAACAGTTTTTCTTTCCCACTTATTACCTCTTCATTTGCACTGTGAAAACGGTTAGAGATATTGGTTTCCCCTCTTTATTGTGTTTTTTAGCACTATCCACGTCAACAAATCAGCAAAGATTCATCTTTTAATTCTTTGCTGAAACTCTTATTATTCTGAACACTACTGCCAAAGGATTAGGAAGCATCTCTTTTGAGATAATATACAGTACAAATTCACACTTATCTTTTTGTAGCAGTGTTGAACCAGATAACAGAAAAAAATATATTCAGGCTATCGATTTACACATATAATAGATCTCCATTCAAACCCTTTAAGCTTTGGCAAGAAATTACATGTGTTAAAATCAGATTAGAAAAACTATCAAGAAGCTACATGTTTTACTTGTATAAAATACTATGCTGACCTTCATGGTTCAGCTATTCTGTTTAATACTTTTTACTCTGTATACTCTTAAAGGCATAAAATATCACATACTGGGTTTTTTTCACACCTATGCAGCTTTATCAAGCATAGCTAACTCCTCTGCCCCAATTCAAAAGATAATGAGAATCACCTAAAGCCAGTGAGACAGTCACCCAGCAATGTGCATTATGCTGATGTCTGCATTCTTTAACTTCACTCATATATATGATCAGAATCTGTATCTTTGCATGGCAACCATGAATATCAGATGGATATGAAACATTTTTGAAAAATGAAGACTTCGATCTCACCAACCAAGCTTTAAAAAATGACAGATTTTCATAGAAAACAAAAGGCTTAAAGCTGACACTTCTTGGTACTATATGTAAAATTCATTGTTGAATGATGTATCAGCACAAAAAGGAATGGAGGGTAAATGAAAGTGTGTTGTGCTGTGTGACATCCAGCTCTGGACCAAAGAACATGCACAATAAAAAGTAGGGTTGTTTCTAAGGATAGATTCAGGAAGAGATTACCCAGAGTTTATAAGAGGGTGGGAACAGGTACTCTCAAAAAGCACCATGTGTCTCCCAATGTCAAGTGACAGTAATGAGTTCTCATACTTTAAGCATTTAAATGTTGAAAATTCCTTGAAATTCTACTTTATAAAAGAAAAATCAGCACATAATCAGCAGTGCTTTTCCTGGGATGACATTTGATATGTTGAGATATGCTAGAATCTTGATTTTGCAATCCATATATAATCATCAGCTTGGCTTTTCACTTGAGGTCTATATCACATCTTATCACAGTTTCTAAATCATTTCTCCCAAATGTGTAGGAAGCCACCATTTACAGGTATCCCTTCCTTATATACTCTTTAATAGATTAAAGTAATGCCTCCAAAACCAGTATAATCTGTTTCAAGCTATTCCCATGTTGCTTACCTTCTATAACATTAGTTGCTTTTCTTCTTTTGGCCAGTAGAGGGTTTCCATTGGATCTTCCAAAGGCCGAATTCAATAAGGCCTTGTAGGACATTATAAAAGCCATTAATTATATTTTATGGCCCAGCAACACAAAATTGCATGTAGTTCCAAAATATACCCTCAGATAGATTTCATTAATAAGATCTGTTATCTCTGTATCTTATATAAACCTTAATACCCCACTCTTTTTTTTTTTTTTTTTTTGCCATTTTAAATCATTTATTTGAAGTAACACCCTGATTATACATTGGTTATGTGAGTCATTTATTTACAACAGGTATCAAATCTTAGTCACTAAGGAATTCGTGTTAACTTCATAATGAAATATCATTTAAATAAATACTCTGGGGTAGTTCATAATATGAGTATATATCCAGCACAAAAATGTCTATGAGTAGGTGAGAACAGAAGAACAAGAGCAGAAAATTTAAATTATCTATTTCTAAATGACAAGATTGTGTAACTCTAATATGAAATTTTCTCATAACTTTTTCTGAGAGCAGTGCCACTAAAGCAGTGCAAGAAACCTTGAATTTTACCTTCTTTATCCTTTTAATTTTTTTGATTTAATTTTTTTGATTTTTTTATACATACAGCAGGTTCTTATCATCCATTTTATACACATCAGTGTACACATGTCAATCCCAATCTCCCAATTCATCACACCATCACCCCCACCCCCCAGCGCTTTCTCCCCTTAGTGTCCATACGTTTTTTCTCTACTTCTGTGTCTCAATTTCTGCCCTGCAAACCGGTTCATCTGTACCACTGTCTAGGTTCGACATATATGCGTTAATATACGATATTTGTTTTTCTCTTTCTGACTTACTTCACTCTGTATGACAGTCTCTAGATGCATCCACGTCTCTACAAATGACCAAATTTTGTTCCTTTTTATGGCTGAGTAATATTCCATTGTATATATATACCAGATCTTCTTTATCCATTCATCTGTCGATGGGCATTTAGGTTGCTTCCATGACTTGGCTATTGTAAATAGTGCTGCAATGAACATTGGGGTGCATGTGTCTTTTTTTTTTTTTTTTTTAAACATCTTTATTGAAGTATAATTGCTTTACAATGGTGTGTTAGTTTCTGCTTTATAACAAAGTGAATCAGTTATACATATACATATGTTCCCATATCTCTTCCCTCTTGCATCTCCTTCCCTCCCACCCTCCCCATCCCACCCCTCTAGGTGGTCACAAAGCACCAAGCTGATCTCCCTGTGCTATGCGGCTGCTTCCCACTAGCTATCTATTGTACATCTGGTAGTGTATATATGTCCATGACACTCTCTCACCCTGTCACATCTCACCCTTCCCCCTCCCCATATCCTCAAGTCCATTCTCTAGTAGGTCTGTGTCTTTATTCCCGTCTTGCCACTAGGTTCTTCATGGCCTTTTTTTTTTTTTTTTTTTCCTTAGATTCCATATATATGTGTTAGCATACTGTATTTGTTTTTCTCTTTCTGACTTACTTCACTCTGTATGACAGATTCTAACTCCATCCACCTCATTACAAACACCTCCATTTCATTTCTTTTTATGGCTGAGTAATATTCCATTGTATATATGGGCCACATCTTCTTTATCCATTCATCCGATGATGGACACTTAGGTTGCTTCCAGGTCCTGGCTATTGTAAATAGAGCTGCAATGAACATTTTGGTACATGACTCTTTTTGAACTATGGTTTTCTCAGGGTATATGCCCAGTAGTGGGATTGCTGGGTCGTATGGTAGTTCTATTTTTAGTTTTTTAAGGAACCTCCATACTGTTCTCCATAGTGGCTGTATCAATTTACATTCCCACCAACAGTGCAAGAGGGTTCCCTTTTCTCCACACCCTCTCCAGCATTTGTTGTTTGTAGATTTTCTGTTGATGCCCATTCTAACTGGTGTGAGGTGACACCTCATTGTAGTTTTGATTTGCATTTCTCTAATAATTAGTGATGTTGAGTAGCTTTTCATGTGCTTCTTGGCCATCTGTATGTCTTCTTTTGAGAAATGTCTATTTAGTTCTTCTGCCCAATTTTGGATTGGGTTGCTTGTTTTTTTAATATTGAGCTGCATGAGCTGTTTATATATTTTGGATATTAATCCTTTGTCAGTTGCTTCATTTGCAAATATTTTCTCCCATTTTGAGGGTGGTCTTTTCATCTTGTTTATGGTTTCCTTTGCTGTGCAAAAGCTTTGAAGTTTCATTAGGTCCCATTTGTTTATTTTTGTTTTTATTTCCATTACTCTAGGAGGTGGATCAAAAAAGATCTTGCTGTCATTTATGTCACGGAGTGTTCTTCTTATGTTTTCCTCTAAGAGTTTTATAGTGTCTGGTCTTACATTTAGGTCTCTAATCCATTTTGAGTTTATTTTTGTGTATGGTGTTAGGGAGTGTTCTAATTTCATTCTTTTACATGTAGCTGTCCAGTTTTCCCAGCACCACTTATTGAAGAGACTGTCCTTTCTCCATTGTATATCCTTGCCTCCTTTGTCATAGATTAGTTTACCATAGGTGTGTGGGTTCATCTCTGGGCTTTCTATCCTGTCCCATTGATCTATATTTCTGTTTTTGTGTCAGTACCGTATTGTCTTGATTACTGTAGCTAAGCACTATAGTCTGAAGTCAGGGAGTCTGATTCCTCCAGCTCTGTTTTTGTCCCTCAAGACTGCTTTGGCTATTCGGGGTCTTTTGTGTCTCCATACAAATTTTAAGATATTTTGTTCCAGTTCTGTAAAAAATGCCATTGGCAATTTGATAGGGATTGCATTGAATCTGTAGATTGCTTTGGGTAGTATAGTCATTTTCACACTGTTGATTCTTCCAATCCAAGAACATGGTATATCTCTCCATCTGCTGGTATCATATTTAATTTCTTTCATCAGTGTCTTATACTTTTCAGCACACAGGTCTTTTGTCTCCCTAGGTAGGTTTATTCCTAGGTGTTTTATTTTTTTGGTTGTAGTAGTAAATGGGAGTGTTTCCTTAATTTCTCTTTCAGATATTTCATCATTAGTGTATAGGGTCCAAGAGATTTCTGTGCATTAATTTTGTATCCTGCAACTTTACCAAATTCATTGATTAGCTCTGTTAGTTTTCTGGTGGCATCTTTAGGATTCTTTATGTATAATATCATGTCATCTGCAAACAGTGACAGTTTTACTTCTTCTTTTCCAATTTGTATTCCTTTTATTTCTTTTTCTTCTCTGATTGCCGTGGCTAGGACTTCCAAAACTATGTTGAATAATAGTGATGAGAGTGGACATCCTTATCTTCTTCCTGATCTTAGAGGAAATGCTTTCAATTTTTCACCATTGAGAATGATGTTTGCTGTGGGTTTGTTGTATATGGCCTTTATTATGTTGAAGTAGGTTCCCTCTACGTCCACTTTCTGGAGAGTTTTTTATCATAATTGGGTGTTGAATTTTGTCAAAAGCTTTTTCTGCATCTACTGAGATGATCATATGGTTATTATTCTTCAATATTTTAATATGGTGTATCACATTGATTGACTTGTGTATATTGAAGAATCCTTGCATCCCTGGGCTAAATCCCACTTGATCATGGTGTATGATCCTTTTAATGTGTTGTTGAATTCTGTTTGCTAGTATTTTGTTGAGGATTTTTGCATCTATATTCATCAGTGATATTGGTCTGTAATTTTGTTTTTTTGTAGTATCTTTGTCTGGTTTTGGTTTCAGGGTGATCGTGGCCTCATAGAATGAGTTTGGGAGTTTTCCTTCCTCTGCAATTTTTTTGAAGAGCTTGAGAAGGATGGGTGTTAACTCTTCTCTAAATGTTTGATAGAATTCACCTGTGAATCCATCTGGTCCTGGACTTTTGTTTGTTGGAAGATTTTAATCACAGTTTCAGTTTCATTACTTGTGATTGGTCTGTTCATATTTTCTATTTCTTCCTGGTTCAATCTTGGAAGGTTATACCTTTCTAAGAATTTGTTCATTTCTTCCAGGTTGTTCATTTTATTGGCATAGTGTTCCTTGTAGTAGTCTCTTAGGATGCTTTGTATTTCTGCAGTGTCTGTTGTAACTTCTCCTTTTTCATTCCTAATTTTATTGATTTGAGTCCTCTCCCTCTTTTTTGATGAGTCTGGCTAATGGTTTATCAATTTTGTTCATCTTCTCAAAGAACCAGCTTTTAGTTTTATTGATCTTTGCTATTGTTTTCTTTGTTTCTATTTCATTTATTTCTGCTCTGATCTTTATGATTTCTTTCCTTCTGCTAACTTTGGGTTTTGTTTGGTCTTCTTTCTCTAGTTCCTTTAGGTGTAAGGTTAGATTGTGTATTTGAGATGTTTCTTGTTTCTTGAGGTAGGCTTGGATAGCTATAAAATTCCCTCTGAGAACTGCTTTTGCTACATCCCATAGGTTTTGGATTGTCGTGTTTTCATTGTCATTTTTCTCTAGGTATATTTTGATTTCCTGTTTGATTTCTTCAGTGATCTCTTGGTTATTTAGTAATGTATTGTTTCACCTCCATGTGTTTGTGTTTTTTACCTTTTTTTCCCTGTAATTGATTTCTAATCTCATAGTGTTGTGGTCAGAAAAGATACTTGATATGATTCAATTTTCTTAAATTTACTGAGGCTTGATTTGTGACCCAAGATGTGATCAATCCTGGAGAATGTTCTGTGCGCACTTGAGAAGAAAGTGTAATCTGCTGTTTTTGGATGGAATGTCCTATAAATATCAATTAAATCTATCTGGTCTGTTGTGTCATTTAAAGCTTGTGTTTCCTTATTAATTTTCTGTTTGGATGATATGTGCATTGGTGTAAGTGAGATGTTAAAGTCCCCCACTATTATTGTGTTACTGTCGATTTCCTCTTTTATAGCTGTTAGCAGTTGCCTTATGTATTGAGGTGGTCCTATGTTGGGTGCATATATATTTATAATTGTTATCTCTTCTTCCTGGATTGATCCCTTGATCATTATGTAGTGTCCTTCCTTGCCTCTTGTAACATTTTTTATTATAAATTCTATTTTATTTGATATGAGTATTGCTACTCCAGGTTTCTTTTGATTTCCATTTGCATGGAATATCTTTTTCCATCCCCTCACTAATACCCCACTCTTTAGTCTCCTTTAAAACACTTTGAAATTGTCTGTGGTTTACTTGCCAAATCTCTCTCCCTAGCACTTAGGAAAGTATCTGGTATAGAGTAGCTATTTAATACATGTTTGTTGAATTGCATATTGCATTGTTTTGTTACACATTCAGGACTGGACCATGTTTTTTTATGTCACATCCTGTTAGTGTTGTTTTGTAATTGTACAGAAACTCAGAAATAGTGAAGTGTGTTTTTAAATAGCATGCCAGAAATGTAGCTTGTTGATAAACTAGTGCTATGATGATCAAACTGACAGAAATCTTGTTTGTGATTCAATGTATTTGAATAAGAAAGGTTTAGAGTAGTTACAGATGAACATATTTATATTTTTGTGTTGTAGATCTCATAAATGTACCCTTTCAATCACGCTTGTACTTGTGGAGAATATGTATTTCCACTTGATGAGATTATTAATATGAGTGTATTAAAAACTCAAAAAAAGTTTAACTTCACCTTATAAATATCTGGAATGCAAAATAAAGACTTGAGGACATTTCTATATATCATATGGAATGTTTTAAATATATAGATTTTTCCTCAGGGTTATATATTTTTTTCCTCATTATATAAAATAATATATATTATGGTGCCTATAATAATTATATATGATATCATTAAAGAATATCAATAAAATCTAGTATGTAAATATGGCCATATATAATTTAATGTTAAATTATAAATATATTTGATATAATATTTATATAATTAAAATATAATAATACTTACAGGACAATAATTACACGCCCAGAAATTCTTCTAGGTACCTCTTATCCTTTAGTGTATATGATTCCAATGAAAATCATATGGGGTGTATTTTATTTCTATGTATTTAATATACAAGAAAATAAGGTCTAGAGATAAGTACAAATGCAGAGCAACAAGAAGTCTACTCAAGTTTTGGTTTTGTTCTTGAACCTATACTTAACCACTTAAATTCTCATTATACTGACCTATCTGTTGAAGTATATATTTTAGGGAGACATGGAAAATTTATTTTTTTTAGACGGTCATAGCTAGACAGTCAAGGAGGTTGCATAATGATTATTAAAACTGAACTTAGGTAGTAAACAATCCATAGGTGTGTAATCAACGTTAAAATCTTTTAATATAACTCTTTGATACCATGCTGAATATACTAAAGATAATATGAACAATTTTGAAGATAATACTCCTGATGAGACCAAGTTTCACAGAAGCTTTATGAGTCAGAATGGGTTAACAAAGGGATTCTTACAGAGAAATTGAAATTGAACTTGATATAAAATTTTACTAGAATACTATTATTTATTTTAGTGATGATTAAAGGATGATCATGTAATAGCTTTCTTTGATTTGGGGAAAATGTAAATATATTTTCAATTATGTGATACCATGATAGGGATAGCTAGGCTTATTTGAGCAATAAAGAGTTTGATTATACATAAGAAGAGCTATATTTCGTATGACTATGTCTTATATACAGAAAACAGATGTACATTAACACATTTAATATTTGGATTTCTGATATAGTATTCTTTAAAAATAAGTAATAGAATTCATAGTATTTGATGATTTAGAATTACTAAATTTTAGAGCTTTGGTGTTGGTTCAGTGCTTTATTTTGCAAATGAGGGTACTGACCCAGAATAGATGACTAGATGAGCCATGAATAGAATGGGCTTCTTGTGATTTCTAATGAAGTACACTTGACAACACTATATTAAGGAACAGACCAGTTTCATGCAAAGACAGAGCCAGGTTGTCTCTTGTGGACTGAAAACTGAGAATACTACAGAGTTAATAAAACCTTAGCCATAATGGATCCTGAATCAGTGACTTATAAAACTTTTATTGAATAGTATAGCTGAAGAGAAGATATAACAGAAAGCAAATTTTGAATTGAAATGAATAATACTTTTTTGGAAAAATAATTTGTACTTTTAACATTTTACTTTCATTAAAACATATTTTAAAACGCCACAACTTTCCAAATATATAAAGATAATAGATTTGGAGTCCAATTTTTAATTGTTGAGTAAATTATGCATTTTCATTTTCATTCCTTTTTGTGTAGTCATTTTAACTGTGAAGATCCTTGACAGTTGTCTTTAGCAAGAGAGGCTTTACATAGCTTTTGTACATTGGGTGTGTTTGTTCTCTATTAATTTTGTTGTCACTGACTTATAATAACTTGTTATTATGTATGTTTTCAGTAACTTGTTATTATGCACATGTGGAACAATCTTCCAGTTAGTTGCTCTGGACTTACCATAGCTTTTTCATCTCTGTTTTGATTGTGATAACTCATGATACAATTCCCTGTAATGATATGTCTTGGAGTATGTTATAATCCCACTTCAAATACTTTTCCTCACTTGCAAATGTAAAACTTACTGTGCTTGGAACAAGTGAGGTTTATTAAGTAAACAAGCTAGCAATCGATTATAAAGAAGCAAGTTATGTAATAAAATGAAGGCTCTATATTTGTCCAGTAATCTGTGTGAATATGTGCATGTAGGCAAAACTTTTTTTTCTATTCTTATGAGTAAAAGCTGTATTTCTACTCACAGTGGTAGACTTTACTATTCTGGAAATATCTTTACACTCTTGGATTTTACTTGTGGAGCCAATTTTTTTAAAAGTTGTATCCTACATTAGCATTTTTTAAAGTTTAAAAAGCTGCTAAATGTTATATATAAAAATCTGGTTTTTGTTACATATATTTGTGTGCTTCTATAAATGGTAAAGGCTATTTATCTCCTATACTATGTTACGGATCAAATATAGCTTATGCCTGAGTACTATTACACATTGACTTGGCTAGTGTTAGTGACATTGTGTACTATTATTGCAATGAAAGCATTTTTTAGTGATGAATTTTTCCTTTTGCTGTCCTTTTATAATGAAGCTGTCCTACTTGCAGAGAAGATTATATGGTTTTATCTGAATTGATTTTCTAGATTTTTTAAAAAATAAATAACAAAGCCTCATGAAAACAGTATTAGGTGATATTATACTTCTTAAAAATAACTATTCCAAGGCAATATTTGCTCTAGGAGGAGAATACATTCAGTTCTGTAAAATATCATAATCAGGATTATCCCCACTACATTTCTTAAATATATCATTTTTATCACAGATTATTCTTTCTAGTAGTTTCATTCTTAGTTAATAACTAAAATATGCATATGGTATGGGACAATTATACAAGACAGCAACAAGAATGCCCATCATCTGTCAAAAATGAAGTGCAAGGCAATCAATGTGTTTTGTGTTGGCTAGAGTAGCTGATGAAATAAATAGAAGATGTGACATGATGTCTCTTTCATCTATAAAAGTAACAGCTCACAGGTTATGCTTCATTAGCTTCAAATGTAGCATGCATAATAAAGGAGGAAGGCAGAGCAGCTCTTTGATTCATTGTGAAAAAGCCTATCAGACCCCCTTTCAAGTGACAGGTTATTAAATAAGTTGAATAATGGAAAATATTCCAACTAGAACAGAATCATAACCCTGTGTTTGGCACTTGATTGAAAATACAGATGACAGTGCTGTGCCTCCATTTGGTGTGATTACAAATTAAATGGAAAAAGATAGTATTCCTTGAATTTAGTGACTTTTAATTTTTCTCTTTTACTTCCTTCATCTTTTGTTTTGTATTAGTTAATTGAATCTCAAAAAGAATTGGAAAATGACTTGATTACAAAATGCAAGATGATTTTCATTTCTTCACCATGGAGATGGTCAAGTTAAATGTGTGAAACATATGTGGAGAAACAGTGGGTCTGCCTACATTCATGTTTGATATACTTGGGGCTCCTCTGCAAAGACGTTATCTTCAGGTCCTCTCTCTCTCCCTTGGTCAGTGATTCATTTATTAATTCATTACTTCATTCATTTATTCATTGCTTCTTCTATAAACCCAATCCACCAAATATTTTATCATGCTATAATTTATGATGGAATTTCTAAGCCTTATAATGTAAAATATAAACATGGCCCTTGCTCCTAAGGAGATTATAGTCTGTATAAATGTTTAACATTTTTTCAGAGTTGGGAATTACCTAGTATAAAAAAAAAAGCCAAACTCCCTTCTTCACCCACATACCTTCACTTACAAAATAGGTAAAATATTTATTACTTCCTTTGACTAGGTTAGTTGCTCCTGAACTGTACTCCAACATCACATAGTATCAATATATCTCCAGTTGCAGTGTTTATCGGAGTTTGTAATAATTTCTTGTTATTTAACTATTTGTTTCTGCTAGACCCTAAGGTCAGATCCTGGGATAATATTCATCCTCTTTGTACCACCAAAACCTAGTAGCAAGGTTTGGCAGTCTAGTAAAGTAGTTAAGATAATCATTTTCCCTAGTATTCTTTATTTCAGAAATAAAAGTTTTTCACATTTGCTGCTGGGAAACAGGGAGTCCCCTTCAGGAATGACTGTGCTTCAACTGGTGCAGATATTCACTGCACTGCATCAAGTCTACAATGTGCTTACTCAGAAATATGTCTGAAATAACTGTCACTGGTCTGAGCAGACTTTGGGAAGTGCTGTGATTAAACTGCTAAGGAGAGTCTTCCAGATGTTTGCCGTAGTTTAATGTGCTATACTGCCACTTAATCGCTGATAAACACATTTAGATACTCATTACAGAAAAACATAGTGCTAATGCTTCATAAATGTCATTCTCATTTACAGTTGAGCTAGAGAAGTGATTTGAAATTCAGTTCTTCCATTTTGTGATGTTACTGTTTTTCAAGTACAACTTTCTGTTGATTTATGTCACTCAAACTCAAAAGCTTCTGTCAACCTATTGTAAGGTCAAGTATGAATGCAGGGGATCTATATTGGCTTTTGATGGGCCAAAGGATCTGTGCCCTGTGACCTATTTGGTGAGTTATGTTTCCTAAAATCAACTGGGCTACAGAGATGAGGTATCATGAAGAAAGTATCCTTTAATTTTTTAGCTTTTTCTGACTAAAGGAAATTTCACGGCAAATGTGAAAGTTCCATTCTGGACATAATCAAACTGCCTGAACTCACAAAATAAACTAGACTAAAACCTCCTGTAGTAGAGTGTTCTCTTTGAATGGATAGAGGGCTTTGGGGGGCATCAAGAGATGTGTGTCCCTTTGTACATTCTGATATCCATTTAATCATCTGGACACAGTGACATTCCTTTCTACTCATTAGAAAATGTCAATTATGCAAGTTGTCCAATAGCTTTCATCTTTAGTGAAGCCTTCATGTTACAGAGCTGGATAGTTTAAATTTTTAATCTGTGATTTCTGTGAAGTTACATTGAAATTATCCTTTCTATTTACAATAATAAAGTAATATACTTTAATATATGAGGAAATAATATCATCACATTTCACTGAAGTGAGTTCTATGATTAATAGGTAATATACCCCAATTATAAAAACGTATGATAATTATAATGCCTACATGGAAACTTACCATTCCAAGAGAACATATTTAAAAATTGACCCCATTACAAGTGTTAATACTTACTGATATAGTGGGTTAGAAACACAACAATTCTTTTACTTCAGCTGGATAAAAATGTCTTGGTTTTATATTTCCAATATGTAATTTATACCAATCAATAAGAAAGGAATATTTGGCCTTCGTTAAAATATCCTGTGAGACTACATTCATATACCACCAACCTCACACAAAAAATGACTACTTATTCTTTGAATTAATTTTATTTTTCAATCTTGGTACCAATTAACACACTTGGTATTATTTCATGGGTTGGCTATTTTAGGAGACTTACATTTGACTGCTTTAACACTTCCACTGACACTAAGAAAGTGGAAAAAGTGCACTTTTTTTTTAATCAAAAACCTTTAGAAATATTACTTTTGTGAAAAGACAATTATCAGAATATGGCTTTTTGTTAATTCTATAGAACTGTGTGATAAAAAATTAGGGAATAGTGTTATCAAAGATCAAAGAGTAATTAGAAATCACAACAATAATTTGAGTAACCTTTTTTTTTTTTTAAACTGACCCTGAAGGCTGACTTTTCCATAACTGATTTTTGGTTGCTTATTTGCATATTGCTGGTTGATTTATTTAACACATACACCTACAATCATTTTTTTTTTTAATTTTATTTTATTTATTTTTTTTTACAGCACGTTCTTATTAGTCATCAGTTTTATACACATCAGTGTATACATGTCAATCCCAATCACACAATTCATCACACCCCACCCCACCCCGCCGCTTTCCCCCCTTGGTGTCCATATGTTTGTTCTCCACGTCTGTGTCTCAATTTCTGCCCTGCAAACCGGTTCATCTGTACCATTTTTCTAGGTTCCACATATATGCGTTAATTTACGTATTTGTTTTTCTCTCTCTGACTTACTTCACTCTGTATGACAGTCTCTAGATCCATCCACGTCTCAACAAATGACCCAATCTTGTTCCTTTTTATGACTGAGTAATATTCCATTGTATATATGTACCACATCTTCTTTATCCATTTGTCTGTCCATTGGCATTTAGGTTGCTTCCATGACCTGGCTACTGTAAACAGTGCTGCAATGAACATTGGGGTGCATGTGTCTTTTTGAATTAAGCTTTTCTCTGGGTGTGTGCCCAGTAGTGGGATTGCTGGGTCATATGGTAATTCTATTTTTAGTTTTTTAAGGAACCTCCATACTGTTCTCCATAGTGGCTGTATCAATTTACATTCCCACCAACAGTGCAAGAGGGTTCCCTTTTCTCCGCACCCTCTCTAGCATTTGTTGTTTGTAGATTTTCTGATGATGCCCATTCTAACTGGTGTGAGGTGATACCTCGTCATTTTGATTCGCATTTCTCTAATAATTAATGATGTTGAGCAGCTTTTCATGTGCTGCTTGGCCATCTGTATGTCTTCTTTGGAGAAATGTCTATTTAGGTCTTCTGCCCATTTTTGGATTGGGTTGTTTGTTTTTTTAATATTGAGCTGCATGAGCTGCTTGTAAATTTTGAAGATTAATCCTTTGTCAGTTGCTTCATTTGCAAATATTTTCTCCCATTCTGAGGATTGTCTTTTCTTCTTGTTTATGGTTTCCTTTGCTGTGCAAAAGCTTTGAAGTTTCATTAGGTCCCATTTGTTTATTTTTGTTTTTATTTCCATTACTCTAGGAGATGGATCAAAAAAGATCTTGCTGTGATTTATGTCAAAGAGTGATCTTCCTATGTTTTCCTCTAAGAGTTTTATAGTGTCCGGTGTTACATTTAGGTCTCTAATCCATTTTGAGTTTATTTTTGTGTATGGTGTTAGGGAGTGTTCTAATTCCATTTTTTACATGTAGCTGTCCAGTTTTCCCAGCACCACTTATTGAAGAGACTGTCTTTTCTCCAATGTATATCCTTGCCTCCTTTGTCATAGATTAGTTGACCATAAGTGCATGGGTTTATCTCTGGGCTTTCTATCTTGTTCCATTGATCTATGTTTCTGTTTTTGTGCCAGTACCATATTGTCTTGATTACTGTAGCTTTGTAGTATAGTCTGAAGTCAAGGAATCTGATCCCTCAAGCTCCGTTTTTTTCCCTCAAGACTGCTTTGGTTATTCGGGGTTTTGTATCTCCATACAAATTTTAAGATATTTTGTTCCAGTTCTGCAAAAAATGCCATTGGTAATTTGATAGGGATTGCATTGAATCTGTAGATTGCTTTGGGTAGTATAGTCATTTTCACAATGTTGATTCTTCCAATCCAAGAACATGGTATATCTCTCCATCTGTTGGTATCACCTTTAATTTCTTTCATCAGTGTCTTATAGTTTTCTGCATACAGGTCTTTTTTCTCCCTAGGTAGGTTAATTCCTAGATATTTTATTCTTTTTGTTGCAATGGTAAATGGGAGTGTTTCTTTAATTTCTCTTTCAGATTTTTCATCATTAGTGTATAGGAATGCAAGAGATTTCTGTGCATTAGTTTTGTATCCTGCAACATTACCAGATTCATTGATTAGTTCTAGTAGTTTTCTGGTGGCATCTTTAGGATACTCTATGTATATTATCATGTCATCTGCAAACAGTGATGGTTTTACTTCTTCTTTTCCAATTTGTATTCCTTTTATTTCTTTTTCTTCTCTGATTACCATGGCTAGGACTTCCAAAACTATGTTGAATAATAGTGGTGAGAGTGGGCATCCTTGTCTTCTTCTTGATCTTATATGAAATGCTTTCAGTTTTCCATCATTGAGAATGATGTTGGCTGTGGGTTTGTCATATATGGCCTTTATTATGTTGAGGTAGGTTCCCTCTATGCCCACTTTCTGGAGAGTTTTTTTTATCATAAATGGGTGTTGAATTTTGTCAAAAGCTTTTTATGCATCTACTGAGATGATCATATGGTTTTTATTCTTAAATTTGTTAATATGGTGTATCACATTGATTGATTTGCTTATATTGAAGAATCCTTGCATCGCTGGGATAAATCCCACTTGATCATGGTGTATGATCCTTTTAATGTGTTGTTGGATTCTGTTTGCTAGTATTTTGTTGAGGATTTTTGCATCTATATTCATCAGTGATATTGGTCTGTAATTTTGGTTTTTTGTAGTATCTTTCTCTGGTTTTGGTATCAGGGTGATGGTGGCCTCATAGAATGAGTTTGGAGTTTTCCTTCCTCTGCAATTTTTTTGAAGAGCTTGAGAAGGATGGGTGTTAACTCTTCTCTAAATGTTCGATGGAATTCACCTGTGAATCCATCTGTTCTTGGACTTTTGTTTGTTGGAAGGTTTTTAATCACAGTTTCAATTTCATTACTTGTGATTGTTTTGTTCATATTTTCTATTCCTTGTTCAGTCTTGGAAGGTTATACCTTTCTAAGAATTTGTCCATTTCTTCCAGGTTATCCATTTTATTGGCATAGAGTTGCTTGTAGTAGTCTCTTAGGATGCTTTGTATTTCTGCAGTGTCTGTTGTAACTTCTCCTATTTCATTTCTAATTTTATTGATTTGAGTCCTCTCCCTCTTTTTCTTGATGAGTCTGGCTAATGGTTTATCAATTTTGTTTATCTTCTCAAAGAACCAGCTTTTAGTTTTATTGATCTTTGCTATTGTTTTGTTTCTATTTCATTTATTTCTGCTCTGACGTTTATGATTTCCTTCCTTCTGCTAGATTTGGGTTTTGTTTGTTCTTCTTTCTCTAGTTCCTTTAGGTGTAAGGTTAGATTGTGTATTTGAGATGTTTCTTGTTTCTTGAGGTAGGCTTGGATAGCTATAAACTTCTCTCTTAGAACTGCTTTTGCTGCATCCCATAGGTTTTGGATTGTCGTGTTTTCATTGTCATTTGTCTCTAGGTATTTTTTGATTTCCTCTTAGATTTCTTCAGTGATCTCTTGGTTATTTAGTAATGTATTGTTTCACCTCCATGTGTTTGTGTTTTTTACCTTTTTTTCCCTGTAATTGATTTCTAATCTCATAGCGTTGTGGTCAGAAAAGATGCTTGATATGATTTCAATTTTCTTAAATTTACTGAGGCTTGATTTGTGACCCAAGATGTGATCTATCCTGGAGAATTTTCCGTACGCACTTGAGAAGAAAGTGTAATCTGCTGTTTTTGGATGGAATGTCCTATAAATATCAATTAAATCTATCTGGTCTATTGTGTCATTTAAAGCTTCTGTTTCCTTATTTGTTTTCATTTTGTGTGATCTGTCCATTGGTGTAAGTGAGATGTTAAAGTCCCCCACTATTATTGTGTTACTGTCGATTTCCTCTTTTAGAGCTGTTAGCGGTTGCCTTATGTATTGAGCTGCTCCTATGTTGGGTGCATATTTATTTATAATTGTTACATGTGCTTCCTGGGTTGATCCCTTGATCATTATGTAGTGTCCTTCCTTGTCTCTTGTAAGATTCTTTATTTTAAAGTCTATTTTGTCTGATATGAGTATTGCTACTCCAGCTTTCTTTTGATTTCCATTTGCATGGAATATCGTTTTCCATCCCCTCAGTTTCAGTCTGTATGTGTCCCTAGGTCTGAAGTGGGTCTCTTGTAGACAGCATATATTTGGGTCTTGTTTTTGTATCCATTCAGCAAGCCTATGTCTTTTCATTGGAGCATTTAATCCATTCCCGTTTAAGGTAATTATTGATATGTATGTTCCTATGACCATTTTCTTAATTGTTTTGAGTTTGTTTTTGTAGGTCCTTTTCTTCTCTTGTGTTTCCCAGTTAGAGAAGTTCCTTTGGCATTTGTTGTAGAGCTGGTTTGGTGGTGCTGAATTCTCTTAGCTTTTGCTTGTCTGTAAAGCTTTTGATTTCTCCATCGAATCTGAATGAGATCCTTGCAGGGTAGAGTAATCCTGGTTGTACGTTCTTCCCTTTCATCACTTTCAGTATATCATGCCACTCCCTTCTGGCTTGTAGTGTTTCTGCTGAGAAATCAGCTGTTAACCTTATGGGAATTCCCTTGTGTGTTTTTTGTCGTTTTTCCCTTGCTGCTTTCAATAATTTCTCTTTGTCTTTAATTTTTGCCAATTTGATTACTATGTGTCTTGGCATGTTTCTCCTTGGGTTTATCCTGTATGGGACTCTCTGTGCTTCCTGGACTTGAGTGGGTATTTCCTTTCCCCTCTTAGGGAAGTTTTAGACTCTAATCTCTTCAAATATTTTCTCTGGTCCTTTCTCTCTCTCTTCTCCTTCTGGGACCCCTATAATGCGAATGTTGTTGTGTTTAATGTTGTCCCAGATGTCTGTTAGGCTGTCTTCATTTCTTTTCATCCTTTTTTCTTTATTCGGTTCCGCAGCAGTGAATTCCACCATTCTGTCTTCCAGGTCACTTATCCGTTGTTCTGCCTCAGTTTTTCTGCTATTGATTCCTACTTGTGTAGTTTTCATTTCAGTTATTGTATTGGTCATCTCTGTTTGTTTGTTCTTTAATTCTTCTAGGTCATTGTTAAACATTTCTTGCATCTTCTCGATCTTTGCCTCCATTCTTTTTCCGAGGTCCTGGATCATCTTCACTATCATTATTCTGAATTCTTTTTCTGGAAGATTGCCTATCTCCACTTCATTTAGTTGTTTTTCTGGGGTTTTATCTTGTTCCTTCATCTAGTACATAGCCCTCTGTCTTTTCATCTTGTCTATCTTTCTGTGAATGTGGTTTTTGTTCCACAGGCTGCAGGATTGTAGTTCTTCTTGCTTCTGCTGTCTGCCCTCTGGTGGATGAGGCTATCTAAGAGGCTTGTGGAAGTTTCCTGATGGGAGGGACTGGTGGTGAGTAGAGCTGACTCTTCCTGTGGTGGGCAGAGCTCAGTAAAACTTTAATCTGCTTTTCTGCTGATGGGTGGGGCTGGGTTCTCTCCCTGTTTGTTGTTTGGCCTGAGGCAACCCAACACTGGAGACTACCCAGCCCTTTGTTGGGGTTAATGGCGGACTCTGGGAAGGCTCACACCAAGGAGTACTTCCCAGAACTTCTGCTGCCAGTGTCCTTGTCCCCACCGCAAGACACAGCCACCCCTGCCTCTGCAGGAGACCCTCCAACACTAGCAGGTAGGTCTGGTTCAGTCTCCCCTGGGGTCACTGCTCCTTCTCCTGGGTCCCTATGTGCACACTACTGTGTGTGTGCCCTCCAAGAGTGGAGTCTCTGTTTCCCTCAGTCCTGTTGAAGTCCTGCAATCAAATCCCACTAGCCTTCAAAGTCTGATTCTCTAGGAATTCCTCCTCCCTTTGCCGGACCCCGAGGTTGGGAAGCCTGACATGGGGCTCAGAACCTTCACTCCAGTTTGTGGACTTCTATAGTATGTGTTCTCCAGTCTGTGAGTCACCCACCCAGCAGTTATGGGATTTGATTTTACTGTGATTGCACCCCTCCTACCATCTCATTGTGGCTTCTCCTTTGTCTTTGGATGTGGGGTATCTTTTTTGGTGAATTCCAGTGTCTTCCTGTCATTGATTGTCCAGCAGTTAGTTGTGATTCTGGTGGTCTCACAAGAGGGAGTGAGAACACGTCCTTCTACTCTGCCATGTTGGTTCAGGGAACAAATCTGTACACCTACAATCTTAATCTATAAAATGAGACTAATGACCTCTTTTGCTTCAATGTTTTAAAATTTAGTGTGAATATGCATAAAAATACCTTATAAATGATAATCCTTGAGAAATATAATGTATCAAAGTACTTAGTAATTATTACTAGCTTTTTAAAAATGTATGCAACAGTATGTTCCTAATTTATCTTAAGTCTGTTGATCCCTATTTGTAAAAGGAAGAAATAACTAAACTCATAAATTGTTGGGTCTGGAAGGCGATTTAGTGAATAGGACAATCTGCTCATTTTAAGAATTAAAAACAAATTTTAATGGCATCTTTAGGAAGGTTGGACATGAGTTTCTGTTTATCATGGCTTGATTCATGGGAGACAATTTCAATTTGACATGTCCCTTTGCTTTCTAGGAATATATTCTTCACAAATGAAGGTTAAATTGGCCATATGATAAATTATTGTGTGTTCTTTCTTTTCCCAACTGCTGCCCTCTCAATATCTCATTACTCCATATGTATTTACAAATTATTTGGCAAGGCAGTGAAAAGTTAAAATGATCAGTATTACTGTTATTTGGTAATCTCTGATATTAGTTTTGATAACTAGTCATGAGACACTTCTTTGATCTTGCCATTCCCAAAAGTTACTGATATGTAAGATAATCCTTTACATATCTTCCCTTCTCTTAGCTCAGAAAGCCTCACATCTTTTCTTTATCAACTGGTTCTTGACATTTCCAGAACAGCCATTATTGCTGATGTAATTACAGTTGTTGCTGATATAGTTTTTTTCCTTTTTTTAAATTGAAGTCGAGTTGATTTACAATATTATATTGTTTGTGGTGTACAACATAGTGATTCAGTATTTTTAAAGGTTATACTCCATTTAAGATTATTACAACTTCTAATTTGCCATACATCGGTAACTACATAGCATTTACATTCTATTAGGTATTATAGGTAATGTAGAGATGATTTCAAGTATGCGGGAGGATGTGTGTGGATTATATTATGTGAATATTCACCTTATTCTATAAGGCACTTGACTATTCACAGATTTTGGTATCCTCAGGGCTGTCTTGGAACCGATTCCTATTGGATATGAAGGGATGACTGTATAGGATTTAGAATTCTACCAAACTTTCAAATAAGAAATGATACCTTTTATTTTAAATATTCAGAGCAGATAAATACTTTATTACATGGTATTACCATACCTCTGACATACAATCTAGTAAAATATTAAATATGACAGAATGCTATAAACCAAACTGATGTATGAACATAGAAAAATATTCTAAATGAAATATAAGTAACTTAATACAGCATCATATTAAAAGAATTGTGTGGTATGATTTAGAAATTTTTAATCTAGGATTGCAAGGATCATCAATGATGGGAAAAACCACTTATGTGCTTCACTACATTAATAGATTAATGTAATTACCATAGATATAAAAAGAAATTTGATAATTTCAACACTCAGTCTTGATTAAGTTTAAAACTCTTATGCATCTAAAATTAGAAAATTCTTATCTTGAGAAAAAGATATATTTTTAGAAATCAACAAACATGATACCTAATATGGAAACTCTTAAAAACATTTCTATTGAAATTAGGAACAAGATGTGGAAACCTACAATCATTGGTATAATTTTAATATGTCCTGATAATAACCAATATGATAAGGCAAAAATAGAGCAAGATGAATATTTAAAAAGAGATAAAATGCATTATTTTCAGATGATGTGATTGCTTAACCCTCATATTCAACGGTATATGTATTGTTGCAGACTTTCAGAAGGCAATTTGTTCATGTCTACTCATATAATAATTATACAGTTAGCTTCTATGGGTCTATTTGATAGATACTCATGGAATTAATTAAAGAGTATATTGACAAATATATTTATTTAAGCAAAAAAAAAAATCAAAGAAATACTGGATAAATAAATTAATGTATCTATTTTATAGAACATTTTATAGTTTATTAAAACAATGAGTTGTTGCATCTCTGTATTGATGTGACAAATCATTCATTATAAAGTGTTGAAATATTAAAAAGTAGATATATATAACCTAAAATCTATATAAAGGGGATATATATTATATATATATGATCGGAGATTATATACATTTGAAGATTACATTATAACATACTATATATATAAAGGGGATATATATTATACATATGATTGAAGATTACATATATTTTATAAATGGTTGAAGATTATATTATGTATATAAATACATATTCTAGAATAATACAATTTTATGTTTGATTCAACTCAACTTACGGACATGTTTACTGAAATATTCATTAGACTAAGATGTATTAGGATTTACACAATTTTTTTAAAATGTTTCCTTTTCTCAAAAATCAGTTCTTAAAAATAGAAAGCTTATCAATGTTAGATAAATTTTCAGATGTTGTGGTGAGGGTAGTCCTGGTAAAATTAAGAATATGTAAATGTTATAGTTTGGATGTGCTTTAATGAAGTGTTGAAGTAATAATAGGGAACAATTCTTGAAATTTTAATCAAAATATTTGTAAAGTGATTTTTATGGAAACTAGTGCATTGAACTGTTCACAAGTGACATTTAGATGATGTACTGTTAATTAAGGGTCATATAACTAATAATTCTTTCAACCAAGGGACGAACAGTTTTAGATTATTCGATTCTCCCACAGAAAATGGTTTATCCTGGTTTTCTCTAATTTGCATACAATATTCAGAAAATATAGTTGCCAACATAACAGAATTTGCATAATACAAAGGCTTGTTTTAATCAACTTTCTTTTATGAAACAACATATATTTTGACACATTTTTTCAAAAGGGGATTATAGCAAAGAAGCTTCTTAATCACTGTTAATACATCAAATTATAAAATATAATTTTTATTTTAAATAGTCACTAGATATTATAGCATCTATAAATGAATGCTTACAGTTTTGGGGGGGCAATATATGTTTTATTTATTTATTTATTTTTGGCTGCGTTTGGTCTTCGTTGTTGCATGCAGCTTCCTTAGTTGCGGTGAGCGGGGGCTACTCTCCGTTGCGGTGCATGGGCTTCTCATTGCGGTGGCTTCTCTTGTTGCAAAGCACGGGCTCTAGGTGCACGGGCTTCAGTAGTTGTAGCACATGGGCTCAGTCGTTGTGGCTCGAGGGCTCTAGAGCACAGGCTCATTAGTTGTGGTACATGGGCTTAGTTGCTCTGCAGTATGTGGGATCTTCCCAGGCCAGGGATGGAACCCGTGTCCCTTGCATTGGCAGGAGGATTCTTAATGACTGCGCCACCAGGGAAGTCCCAGCTTACATTATTTTTGTTTGTTTCCCATTCTAGCAAATTTTCCAGAGGAATCATTGAAAATACCTTTTGTATCTAAGATATCAAAATGTAAAAGACTAAATGAAAACCTCCCAATATAATTCAGGAAATAGGAAGCTCAAAGGTGTACAGTCTTTAAAAAAAAAGAATGGGCTGGTGGGGATGGAGGGAGGGAGAGAGAAAAAAAGAAAGAGACTGACTACTTCTAACATCATCTTCAGTTAGGTTTTTGGTTGTCAGTCTGAGAGAGTCAAATGATAAAGTGAAGCATACTTTTCGATGCTGTTTTCTAACTTCATGGATTCATCTGCATTGTACAAATACATCAAGTCCAAAGAACTATAAACTGGACGATATTCTCATTGTTGAAAATAGAATTAAGGGAGAGGGGAAAGGCATTTTTATTATTTATCCAACTAAATAGGAGGTTCATGTTGATATTTTTAAGAATCTCTTTTCCTCTGACTTCAGTAAAGCAAACCATTTATTTGATTCATTGCTGACAAGAGCACTTTTCTGGAGATAATTCTCTTCCTCTGGATATAGAGCAATGTGTTTTCAATCCTTTGTGCAGTTTCCCTAACAACCCAGAATTTATTTTTTACCTGTCACTCCTAGGATGCAAGTGGCTATTTTCTATAACTATATAAGGTTTCAGGGCGCCTAGAGGGCCAGTGGTTAATGTCAATCAAACTATTTCATGGTGCCCATATGTCTAAGGTATTATATGGATACTGGGAAAAGAATTTTAGAAGAAGAAAGGAAATGGTATCAATTGTAGTAAGTTCAGCAAGCCCTGAATACAGTATAGGTTTTTAGGCTGAGGATGAGTTCAGGCTGTGTTCAGTTTATGAAACAAAAACTGATAGAATTCACTTCAGATGTGATAGTGTCTGTGTCAGTTCAGGCTGCTATAACAGATCACCACAGCCTGGGTAGGTTAAACAACAAAATTTATGTCTCACAGTTCTGGAGGCTTGGATGTTCAAGATTAAGGTGCCAGAAGATCTGGTGTCTGGGGAAGGGCTCTTAATTTACAGAGGGCCCTTTTCTCATTATCTCCTTATACGGCAGAGAGCAGAGAGAGGAAGCAAACTCTTTTGTCTCTTCTTGTAAGAGCACTAATCCCATCGTGGGGGACTCCACCATTATGACCTCTTCTAATCCTCAGTACCTCCCAAAGACTCCACCTCCTAATACTACCACATTGGAGGGTAGGGTTTCAACATATGATTTTGGGGAAACACAATCATTCTGTTCATAACATTACGCTAACACAATTTCTTTGGAATTACCTTTTGGTCCCTGTTCCCCTCTTGTTGGCTTACTCATGCCATTGTACCCAGAAGCTTGCAGAGAGATATGAATATTGAGTTTAACTGTCAAACATATTCCTATTCCATTTGCATCTTTAAGGTTACTATTGAGCTTAAACACGGTAGCCATATCAAGTTTACTGTGTGTGTGTGTAACATAATCAAGTATGCAGAACCACAGAACACTTCATTTGTGATCTCTTGCTGGAAAAGGCTGCATGCTCTTTAGAGAAGGACCATTAAATAACTGGACAGTAGGAGTTTTTGACAATTTGTGTTATACCTCTAGCTCCATACTATTTTGTAACAATATGACTATTTTATGTAAAGATCTGTATCAAGTAAGAACATGACCCAGTACAAATTCTCCTTGAATTAAATATTTCAAGTGCCTTTTCTACACTGTCAAGAAAAAACAGGCCACATAGCAGGTCTTATCTACCTGGAAGGTACATAACACGTAGAGATTCATAATATCCCATGTTCTGATTGTATGATTATGAAGCACCATTGCAATAAACTATTTTTATGCAGTAAACAAAGAAAAATAAATATAGGCTAATTTGACATATGTATGATCCATATTATTTATTTCTCAAAACAGATTAATAAATTGTCATTCATCACACATGTTGGCGATGTGTAGTGGGAAGTATAAGAACTATGGTATATAATAGAAGTAAATGTATTCAATGAAAAAACATTGTTGAATGAATAGAAGCCCTAATGAAATAGAATAAGCTCAGAAACTAGGAGGCTTACATTTGAGTATAGGTTCTTAGACTTGTTTCCTGTCTCAATATGTAACAATCATTTAATCTTTCAAGACTTTATTTTCCTCTTTTTGCAGTGGAGTTTGGTCAGATTATTTCTAGAACACTTTTTATAGTACTACTCATGATTATAACTGCACAAATGAAAAATCCAAGCCTAGAATACTATACCTTAGACAAATGTGAAGAGACTATTTTGACATGTTTTGTTGAATATCATGCTTACAGCTCAAATTTTCAAAAACTATAAAAGTCTATTTAACCAGAAGCCAGATCAAGATATAGAATATTTCCAAAACCGTCGGAGTTCTCCTATTGTTCCATACAGTCACTACACCCCAAAGCTAAATAATATGATGACTTTTATCATCATAGATTTGCTTTTAAAAATGCAGTACATCTGACTTTGCCACTTAACCTGATAATTGACATTCATCTATTTTTTTTGCATATAGTTTTTCATTCTTATTGCTGTATGGTACTGATTATATATCTATCTACAATATATCTATATCTATATCACAGAATTGTTACCGACCAGGGTTCTTGGCCTTCTTAATCAATAGAAATTGATTAGAGGTCAGACAAGAAATTCAGGCAAGGCTTTATTGGGGCCCCTGCTGCAACAGGGGGGAAACGAAAACAAGCAACAAGTTCCCTTGCTTGCTCGCTCCCCAAAGGGGGGTGAGCTGATTCCTTATATGGGGTGAGGGTAGGGGTGTGCCCAGGGGTTGGGCTGGAGGGGTAGCTTAGGTGGTTTGCCCACCCTTTAGTGGTGGTGTGTGCAGGGGGCATGTGCAGTACCCTGCTTTTGCTTCTGACTCCCTGCTTTTGCTCCTGGCTCTTCAGAAGTGGCAGTTGGTCTTTTTGGTCTTTTTGTATCTTGTTGTCCATAATTTGCCCCAACTGTGCGTGCATGCAGTTATTTTTAGTTTCTTATAGTTTCTTTGTATTTTGTTGCTTGAGGAGACATTTGTCCAGGTGCAAGCATTGCAGCACTGCAGCAAAGGGTTTCAGGTCCCAGCCTGTCTTAGAATGAGATATAATGACAAGTATATATATGTTTAGGTATATATATATATATATATATATATATATATATATATTCATATTCATATTCATATATCATATACCTGTGTATATACATATGTCTGTATATGTACTATATATATGTATGTATTGATCCATTTTAGTGTTGATGGAGATGTAGGTTGTGTCCACTTTGGGTCATTGTCAAGACTGTTGCTGAGACTATTCTCATATCTGTTCTGCTAGGAATGCTTTTTGGATCATAGAATAATTAAAGCTTTAGTAGATAATGCTAAATAGTTTCCCAATAATGTTTTGTCAATGCATATTCCCATCAGAATTATATGATATAGTTGCTTCACATGATTGTCAAGAAATAATAATATTGACTTTAAAAATTGTTGTCATTCTGTTATGTGTGCCAATATTTCACTGTGGTTTTGATTTGCATTTCCCTACTGCGTAACAGGGATGAAGGAATTTTTATATGTTTATTGGACGTTTTGTTTTCCTCTTTTGCGAAATGTATATTTAATTCTTTAAGTATTTTTTAAATTATTGATATTTAGAAATTCCTTATGAATACTAGTCAGTTGTTAGATATGTGTATTATACATAAATATATGGTCCCATATATTTTTATTCTCTTAATGGGTATTTGAATGAACAAAATTCATTACATCAAAAAAATAAAATAACATTTTTTTTCAAAATCTGGGCCAGTGGTTATGGTAGTCAAGCTGTATATTTCCATTTTATATCCACTAAAGAGAAAGTAGCAAATATATTTTACTATTCTAACAGTTTTTTTAACTAAGATTATTTCATTGTTTTGTTAAATAATGTACTTATATATTATCACTATGTACTTTAAATCACTAGAAGAAACACATTTATTTCATAATAAAAGCAAAATTTCATTTGATGTGAGGAGTAATAAATGAATTATTAATTGCAAAATTACTTTCTCTCAAGTCGTACCCTGAAACTTGAGGAGCAGGGTATTATCAATAAAATACTTTAAGTAATTTTAACAAGACAATTAGAGTTTTTCAAACTCTTAGTTGATATTGCAAAGTACAAAAAAACAATTTGTTTCAAGAACTTTAGATAATTATAGGTCTCAGGCTAAGTTAGATGCAGAAATAATTTTCCTGTACATTACATAAGTAGCATAAACCTGTCAGAAAGATTTGATATCATATTAGTAACCTCTTTAAAATATTTTTGTTTTTATAATAAATGTTAATCTAGAAAAAATGTAAAACCCTTTATATAATACTGAATTCAACCCATGGTGCTTTGGGCTAAAGAGAAAAGTCCTTCAGCCACCTATCTTTTAGGTGGGTGGTAATTCTTAAAAACTAAACCTACCAGAGAGTCGTATTAAAATTGATTCTGAATAATGATCTACATACTTTCATCCCTAGTGTTTGACATGTCTGGTATGTTTGACATCTCTGAACTTTGCATTGACCAGGAGACAGCCTAACTTCTCATCCTCCAAACTGCACCCTTTCTGTCCTCTATTAAGAATTAGTTCAACACCTTCTTTAACAAGCCGACAAACCACATTCTCAAAAAAGGGTCATTAATATCAAATTATATTTAATAATTGTTAATTCAACCAGAAACTCAAAACTCTACAAAGCAACTTAATGAGACATAATATTTTAGGAGTGTCAGACTGAGAACACAAAAATGACATTTTGTGTAGTATGTGTGTTAGTTGATTACATAGATTTAGATAATAAACTTGAGAGTTTGGTGATGACATAAGTTAATGTAAATAACATATCTGTGTATATATCACATTGAGAATATTTTTCATCATCTACTTGTTATTTAAACTATAGTAGTGATCACTTCTCTCCTTTTTTCTCAACTTTCCATTCTCTTTTATTCATTTATCTTCTCTTCTCTGCCTGAACAATTTCAACATAAATCCATTCGATGGGGCAGATAGAGGCAAGCATCTGTGTCAGAAGTTGGGGATGAGGCACCTGGCTTCAAACAGCAAATTAGAATCCAAGCAAGACAAAGGTGGAGTCCATGCAGGGGACTGCTTAGCATAGGGAGTCAGAGCACATATGGGGATGATCCAGAACAGATGTCACAGTCCAAGCAGATTTGGCAGGAAACCCATAGTGAGGTGGTTGTAGTTTAAGCAGGGTGATGGAGGCACTTTATGGGGATAGAGTTGGTGATGAAGAAGGGAGATTCACCGGGAGATTGATCAAAGGAGTAAATATATTAAGAATAAGGGATCTAAGTATATCTCTTTCAGAGAAAGATGTTACAAATATGAAAAGGGAGAAAACTAGATTAATGCCTGTAATATTGGACTGTAATTGGAGGTATAGGTCTAAACTCACGGTTTTAAAATATGTAGATACATACAGAAATAAACATAGGTGTAAATTGCTGTGTGTATGCATATTTCTGTCCAATGATAGGATGTAGGAGCAGCAACACCATCATAGTGATGAGTAGAGCTAGCACCTAAATCTTGGCCTCTAAAGAACATAAAAAGGGGCAAAGATTCCTCTGAAAATGACTGATTGAGTGGCTGGGAAGGGTAAGTATAAGATGAACCTAGGGTATCTTTTTGTATCAGAAAGCAATAAAGTACTCAAAAAAACAGTGGGGACATGTCAAGAAGATACAGAAACAGGCTTGAATGTCCTCCCATTGGCCAAATCTTGGACAATCTGAGCATCAAAGAAAAATTTCAATAATGGTTTTAATAATAAATTAATGAATAATTGATATTTGAATGAGAACCAGGATATAACAGATGACACTGATAATGGGAAATAACATGTTAGAGATTTTAAAAGGAGAAAGAAGGTATATGTATTTTGAAGAAGGAAAGAGTGACTACAAATTCTAAAATTAATACTAAAAATTTTACAGAAGTTTATCCTAATGCTATATTAATACTACTATTTATGGAATATTTTGTCAGGAACTGTGCTTAAAGTATTTTAACTTACATATAATTTTATCCTGTCAAACAACATAGGAGGTTAGAGTTATCACCATCTTCCTCATCTGTAAAGATGAAGAAAGTGAGGACTAGAAATTGAAGTATTTACATAATATGGCAGAGTTATTCCATTACGGTTTGCTGCCCTGTATTGTTCTCTATCTCAAAAACATCATTTGTAGCTTGTAGCTACTATTTTTTGCTCTGTTTGTAAGGACACACCAGCTGAGAGGTTCCCTATTTGTAAATTGCCCTTTTTTAGACCTTTCTTAGAATATTGAGAAATACAAATAAGTCTGGATAAAGAAAACCATCTCTGTCTAATGTTGTCATTATTATAGTAAAACCTATGTTTGAGACTTTACTTTTTAGAGTTCTTTGTTTGACTTACTATATAACTGGATTGGGGAACTGAAAAATGATTTATAACATGTTTTATTGTATTTGAGTCTCCATGAATAACTCAGCACAAGTGTTACTTTTGCTGATAAGAACGTTTTCTATTTTTCTATTGCCTAGTCTTTGGGAAAAGGGATTGTTGAACATATTGAAGAAAAAAATACTTTAAAATCTCAAAATACGTTTCCCCATGCAAAGCATGGCAAAAGTTAAATCTTTATGTACTGTGGTTAAAAGTAAATGATCACCTAAGGTAGATGTGTGTATGTTAATATTCTAATATTCTGGTATGTCTTGTAACCTCTTCTAACATTTTCTTCCTGTTAAATGAAACTTTATCAGAAATGTAATTTGAACATTACTGTGTATTGGCATGTGAACTGGGTTTATGTTGTGTTTATTTGTGGTTTGCATGGAAGAACTAAATGCCTGGTAAAGTAGTATTTATACAAAACAGAAAAAAAATGTAATTAAAGGTGGAGGAAAAATTCATCTAAATAATAAAGGTGGAAAGAGTTTCCTCATGATAGAGGTGATAAGGTTTTAGTCACATTGAGACTGAATGTCTTTCATGCTGTTTATTTCTAACAAGCTACAAGTGTGAACTTCTTGGATAGGTGAAACAGGATTGAGCTGGAGGTGATGACAGTTCTGTGTTTATAAGGTATTCATAACCAAGAAACTGAGATGAATGTATTCTTGGTTAATGCTAAGATATTTCACTATATCATAGGTATGCTTTAATATTCCTTTCATACAAAAAATACTCATTCGATCTTTTCAAGTAAATGTGCCAGTAAACCATTTGAATATGCAGTTATAAATCAAGCTTAATCTGAGAATAAATGGACACTTGTGTTTAGACAAATTAATAGGCGCCTAAGGACCTTCCAAATTTCAAAAAGCAAGAAGCTATGATACTCATATTTTCCTCTAGGTAATAAGATTTGATATATTTTCTTCTAGACATTTTGGCATATGTCATTTGCCATCAGTATGAGATAGGTAAGTAAGTAGATGGATACATAGATTAGATAGATAGGTAGATAAGATTAGATACATTAGATTAGATAGATAGATCTATCTAATCTAATCTATCTACAATGACTTTTGTTTTTTGCACACCTTAGTTGGTATTGATATCATCTGCCTTTTCTTTTCATGTTAGCCATTTTAGTAAATGAATAGCAATACCATATTGTGGTATTAATTTGCATTTCACTGCTGGCAAAGTTAAGCTCTATTTATTGACTTCTTTCATATCATCATGTGTGAAATTTCTACCTGAGCCTTTTATGTATCTTCCTGTTGGATTGTCTACTTTAAAAAATAGATTTGTAGTAGCTTTTATATTGTGGGCCTGAATACTTAGTTAGATATATGTATTGGAATTTCAATTAAATTCCAATTAATTAAATTCCAATTTAATTCCAGTTAATTTCATTGTATCCAATTTATCAAAACTTCCTGTATGATTAGCTAACTCCCATAGTTTAAAATATTAATAAGCATATAGTTTTCCTCATTAAATTAAATATACATAATGACTGAAACAGTCACTAAAAATGTTTCAAATTGCTTTTCCTTCATTTTTATCTGTGTGAAGTATGAAATGGACTAGATTATAGCATAGAGCAGAGCCACAGCTAAATTGGCTATTTTCTCTTATAATTAAGCCAGATAATGTGTTGTAGATTGTAAAGCAGGGTGATTGAATGTGAAATCAAGATTTCAGAGTTCCTGGAGTGTTAAGTAATCACATTTAGTCTCTCTCTTTCTCTATTTCTTTCTCTTTCTCCCTCTCTCTCTCACACACACACACACACACACACACGCACACAAATACACAAATATATACATCACATATGTGTTATATATCTTTTCAAATGTACACACATATATTTAGGAGAGACTTTATATATAAATTATATCTGTAAAATTATATTAATGTATTAATTATAATGCAATAATATAATTATTATATTATATATGAATATATATAATGTCTCCCCTGAACTCAAACTTCATGTATCCAATTGCCTGCTAGACGGGTCCTCCATCCAGCCGGATACCCAGCAGGCAACTTAATCTCTCCATGTCTAAAACAGAAATGTTGATTTTTTTTTTTTTCCTACTCCTCCCCTAGTCTGTCAAATCCTTCACTGATTTCCATCTTAGCAATTGACACTTACACCCTTTCAGTTGCTTAAGACAAAATCCTGTCACTTATTCTGATTCTTCCTTTTGATTCTATTTCTAAAATTAAGTTGTAAATTTCCTCAATTTTCACCTTTTACACAACCATTGTTCTAGACTAACCAATATGTATCCCCACCAAGATTACAATAAGAGCTTTTTAACTGGTTTCTCTGATATGCTTCTACTGCTCAATGTTTGCCGAGCAGGCAGAGGGGTCTTTCACAAAAGTAAATCATATCATATCACTTATTTGCTTAAACTTTCCCATAGTATCCCATTCCACTAAGAATATGATCCAAATGCCTTTCCCAAACTGATCTGATGCACTGCTGGACTTGGACCTCATCTCACTTAATTTGGGCTGAGTGGGATTGGTTTACCTGCTCTCCGGAATGCTTGGCATCATATAATTTGCCACCAAAGGAGCTTGACTGACTCCTTTTTTCCCAGTAGCTCCTCGCTTTCTATCTCCTCTATCAGGAAACCTGAACTGCTTAATCTTTTTTATCTTATTACCAGATTTTGAGACCCTTATCTTTCCCTTCTTGCCTTCTAGGGATCAGAAACAAGGTAATTTACATTTTCTCTCTATTCCACTTTCCATTATTGTTATGGCATTTATTCTTTGTTTGGTTCCCATTTTAGTCTTCTTTGCTGATTCTCAAGAACTTATTATGGAATTCAAAATAGAAAATTGTTGTCACTTCTGTAAAGTTTTTTTCTTGTCTCTAACCTGTTTATCCTACGGCAGATGGAGGCCTATCTCAATCTTGAGCCTTTCCTTGGTTATTAGCCAAATTTCACTGTTAGTTAACAGTCTAAAACAATGAAACCTGGTGGATAATGCAAGTCTAAGCACAGGATGATCTGTTGCTTACCACTCCAGGGTTTATGTGGATCAGTGAGACTCTTGCCAATGGGTTCCTAAAAGAATAACTGCTCTGCATCTCCCATTGGCTAAATTGGCATCCTCCTTTAAATGTGAGGATTGATCCTAATCAATGAATAAATTTCCCAGCCTACTATGACTAATAATTGTTGGAATTGAAATCCTGGTCAATCAAGAGCCACCATATGTAAAATTCATGTTAAGTTACATTTAAAAAATATATTAGGTTGTATCATGTTTCTTAATTTCAATGTAGAATGAGTATGGATTTCTTTTCAAGTATAAACATACCAAAGTTTATTTTATATTTGAGCCAGTCAGACATTTAGCAATATACATCAGAGAAGAAGTGAAGGCTTCCTATGTTTATTATTTCAATATGATGTCTGTTCTAATAAAGTAGAAGAATGCATATGATAGATCGTATAGTGGAAATTCTCTAGTTCCACAGTTTGGCCTTAAATATATACATATATTTATAAATTAATCCAAAACACATTGCCATTGTTGCAGTTCTTGAGTATGGATTTTGAGTGCTTTAAAAATAATTTACCAGTCTGATAAGGGGTTAATATCCAAAATACATAAAGAATTCATACAACTCAATATCAAAAAAACAAACAACCAGATATTAAAAAATGGGTAGAGGACCTCAATAGTCATTTTTCCAAAAAAGATATACAGATAGCCATCAGGCACATGAAAAGATGCTCAACATCTGTCATCATCAGGGAAACACAAATCAAAACCACAGTGAGATATCACCTCACACCTGTCAGACTGGCTGTTGTGAAAAAGGAAATAAGTTTTAGGGGTGATGTGGAGAAAAGGGAACCCTAGTACACTGTCAGAGGAAATGTGAATTGGTACAGCCACTAAGGAAAACAGTATGAAGGTTCCTCAAAAAGTTAAAAATAGAATTAGCATATGCTCCAGCAATTCCACTCCTGGGTATTTATCCAAAGAAAATGAAAACACTAATTTGCACCCCAATATACATAGCAGCATTATGTACAATAGTCATGATATGGAAACAACCATACATCAATAGGTGAATGGATAAAGAAGTTGTGGTATGTATATGTATGTATATGTGTGTATATATATATATGTGTTTATACAGACACACACACACACACACACACACACACACACACAAAATGGAATACTACTCAACCAGAAAAAAGAATGAAATTTTGCCATTTTCAACAAGATGTATGGACCTGGAGGGTATTATGCTTGGTGAAATAAATCAGACAGAGAAAGACAAATACAGTATGCTTTCACTTATATGTGGAATCTAAAAAATAAGTCAAATGACTATAACAAAACAGAGATGGACTCACAGATACAGATAACAAACTAATGGTTACCAGAGAGAGAGAGAGGGGTTGGGAATGGGCCATGGTAGGTGAAGGGGATTAAGAAGTACAAACTACTAGGTATAAAATAAGTAAGTTATAAGGATGTAATGTATAGCACAGGGATTGTAGGCAATATTTTATAATAACTTTATATGGAGTATAATCTATAAAAATATTGAACCACTGTGTCATACCCCTAAAACGAATATATTATAAATCAGCTACACTTCAATAAAAAATAATTTACCATATTTTATTCTAATGGCAATGTATATTTAGGAAATTTCCTATGACTCTATTTCTGTGAAACAATCTAACTATTTGCTGTTTATGTTTGGTTGGTGACAATTTCTCACACCTTGAATATGTGGATCATTCAGATTTAGTCTTATTTAAAATGCCAATGTCTAAAAATATTCCTATTTCTATTTTAAGAAGAATTTATAGACAACTAAGTCTTATTATATCATTGAATGATAATCTCATCAATACTTTGGACTTTTGACAAAACTACAATTAAATTACCTCAGAAAGGTAACTGTCTATGTTCTTCTTAAAATAGCGAAGAATTAACTTTCTCACCTAAAGAGTGATATTTCCTTTTATGTCAATTCAGAAAATTCCTCTTGATTCCTAAGTTGAACTTCCTCAATATTACTTGATTTCTATTTTTCTTGTCTCAAAAAAACTTTTGAAGAAGTGTTTCTAGTCATTGATAATAGAAAATACATTTATTTTTGTTGTTTTTTAATAAATATACAAATTTATATTATACTTTTATAATCACATATATTAATATCAATACAGTCATATTCATATTATTTTTTTAAATTGAAGTATAGTTCATTTACAATGTAGTGGTAGTTTCAGGTATACAGAAAAGTGATTCAGTTTTTTGTTTTTCTTTTTGTTTTTTAATTTTTTAATTTAATTTTATTTACTTTTTTATACAGTACGTTCTTATTAGTCATCAATTTTATACACATCAGTGTATACATGTCAATCCCAATCTCCCAATTCATCACACCACCATCCCCACACCCCCGCGGTTTTCCCCCCTTGGTGTCCATACGTTTGTTCTCTACATCTGTGTCTCAACTTCTGCCCGGCAAACCGGTTCATCTGTACCATTTTTCTAGGTTCCACATATATGCGTTAATATATGATATTTGTTTTTCTCTTTCTGACTTACTTCACTCTGTATGACAGTCTGTAGATCCAACCACATCTCAACAAATGACCCAATTTCGTTTCTTTTTATGGCTGAGTAATATTCCATTGTATATATGTACCACATCTTCTTTATCCATTCGTCTGTCAATGGGCATTTAGGTTGCTTCCATGACCTGGCTATTGTAAATAGTGCTGCAATGAACATTGCGGTGCATGTGTTATTTTTGGTTTTAATTAGAATTTGGTCTTGAGTTTTTTAAGCAAAACAGAATACCTCTCTTCTTTCTTAGGATGAACCATTTTTCCTTGAAGAGATGTTTCAAGCAGTTTAATTGCAGCAATCTAGTTTAAATCAGTGCACCTTCATAACTGATGTTGAATGTGATTTTTAATTTTGTTTATGTTGCTGACCACAAACATCCAACTAAAACAATACTGTGTGAAATTCAGACCTAATGCAGCAAAAGACCAATAAAGCTAAGTAAAACTCAGTTTTTAAAGGATATAATAGTTATAAGGAAAAAGAGAAAATCAGATTTGCAGTCAATTGAATTGGGCAAATATTTTCTCTACATCATAATCTAATTATCACTTATTGTTTCATGATTAAGTTTTATACCTATGAAATGAACAGATAAAAATCTCCCGGTGTTGTTAGGATCTAAGGGATACTGTATGTGGTAGTATTTTATGGTGCTTAAGAAGCAAGACCTTGGAATTGGAAAGGCAGAAAATCCCAAATCTGGTCCTTACTATAGGTGTGACTTTATTAAGTCATCAAAGCCTCATTTTCCTGTTGCAAAAATGGGAATAAGTGCAACTATGACATTAGAGATTACGGTTTTATAAAACATCATTATATATGACAGGCATTCGATAAATCATAGCTATTAAAAACTACGTTATAAACTTGTAAACAACTATAAAATACAAGATTGATAATCACTATCATTATTTTATTCAGGAACTAAGATGGAAGTTACTCTAAGAGTGTTGTTGATAAATGTGCAAAAAGTGACATTTTATGGTTCAGCCTAATTTTTCTTCCTTTCATCTCATTCTTCTGCATTGGAAAAGATGTGCATTTGTTTTATAACACATATCACATTTTCTTCATAACAGAGACATTAAAATTGCTAATGATACTTATGACACAGAGAAGTCCCTATTCCATAAAGAATGCTGTATAATTCAAATAAATCTTGTCATAAGCAGAGGTGACAAACTTTAAGGCAGTATGTACAAGTATTTTAAATGTATTATTATGGTTCATGAGCAGAGTTCATATCTTAATTTAGTTGTCTGATTCTGCTTCTTATCAAAACAGGATTACGGTTATTGTCAATGATAACTTTGCCTCAATAAATCTTAAATTGGGTTGTATTAGAAATTTAAATCTGATTATTGCAAGAATAATTTTGAGATAAAAATACCAGGATATTTTAAATGTCATATTTCAATACAAAATGAAGTATATCTTAAAAGTATAGTTTTTACTTTTCAAGAAAATTATGTGCCTTTTAAATAGCTCATTGTATATTTTATAATTATAATAGTTACATTTCACTGCTTAAAAAATTGATTCTAACCTCTGGTAATCCATTTAAAAAAATTTTGGAAGACAATATTTTAAAGACCTTGGCAGCTAACACCAGATTCTGTATTAAATCTAAGCCTAGATCTTTTGTCTGTTTTAATGTCTTGGTTTTGATTACAGTATTTTGGTGTTTCAAGTTTTTTATCTTTTTAAAGACATAAAGACACAAAGTGATATCATTCTTCCCCATAGAGTGTGCCTTTCTCTGGTAGACAATAAAGCTGACAGCCAGAATGAAGTGCCCTTGAGCGAGCCTCACTGACCTCTAGAGAACCCAAGGTTACCTTTCTCCCATGTGCTTGTACATGTAGAAGAATTGTGAACAAGACAAATGTTGTCTTTGTTTTAAGCCATTATACTGAGGCGTAGTTTGTGTTACATAAAAATTGATAATAGAAGCAATCAGCAACAAATAAATAGAATATATAAATTTTTTGTAAAGCTTTTTTTTATATACCATACACATGTTAAAGTCTAGGAATAAAGTAAAGTATTGAGATAACTTCAAATTATTAAAGTTGACTCCAAATTAGTCTATAGATCTATGGCAATTTCTATCAATGTACCCAGTTGTTTTGTAGAAATTATCAAACTGATTCTAGCATTTAAAGATATATTTATTGCATAAAGGCCATCTTTAAGGCAATGAACGAAGCCTGAAAATTTATACCACTACTTTATCAATATTTGTACATAAAGCTATGGGGATTAAGACTGTTTGGTATTTGTTACTGGTGCGATGATGGAAAAAAATAGATGAATAGAACATAAAAGGGCATCTGGCAATAACACATTCATTGTCACCTATTTATATCTAAGTTGACATCATAGTGCATTGGAATAAGGATGGTCTTTTAAACTGAAGAATAGTTGATTTACAATATAATATTAGTTTCAGATGTACAACATAGTGATTCAATATTTTTATAGATTATACACCAGTTAAAGTTATTACAAAATAATGGCTATATTTCTCTGTGCTGTACAATATATCCTTGTAGCTTATTTATTTTAAGTATAGTAGTTGATATCTCTTAATCCCTTACCCCTATCTTGCCCCTCCCCACCTCTCTCTCCCCACTGGTAACCACTAGTTTGTTCTCTATATCTGTGAATCTGTACTGTATTGTTGTATTCATTCGTTTGTTTTATTTTTTAGATTTCACATGTAAGTGATAATACAGAGTATTTGTCTTTCTTTGTCTGACTTGTTTGGCTGAGTATAATACATTCCAGGTCCATCCATGTTGTTGCCAATGGCAAAATTTCATTCTTTTTTATGGCTGAGTGATATTTTGTTGTAGATTTACATACCACATCTTCTTTATCCATTTATCTGTTGATGGGCACTTAGATTTCTTTCATGTCATAGCTATTGTAAATAATGCTTCTGTGAACATTGTGGTGCATGTATCTTTTCAAATTAGTGTTTTTGTTTTCTTTGGATATATACCAAAGAGTGGAATTGCTGGGTCATATGGTAGTTCTATTTTTAATTTTTGAAGAACCTCCATACTGTTCTCCATAGTGGCTGCAACAATTTAAATTTCCACCAACAGTGTAATAGGGTTTTCTTTTCACCACATCCTACCCAATACTTGTTATTTGTGTTCTTTTTGATGATAGTCATTCTGACAGGTGTGAGGTGATATATCATTGTGGGTTTGATTTACATTTCTTGGATAATTAGATTAACAATGTTGAGCATCTTCTCCTGTCCCTGTTGGGCATTTATATATTCTTTGGAAAAAAATGTCTATTCAGATCTTCTGCCCATTTTTTAATCGGATTGTTTGCTTTTGATATTGAGTTGTATGAGCTCTTTATATAATTTGGATATTAACCCCTTATCAGACATATCATTTAAAAATATTTTCTCCCATTCAGTAGGTTGTCTTTTCATTTTGTTGATGGTTTCCTTTGCTGTGCAAAACCTTTTAATTAAGTCCCATTTGTTTATTTTTGCTCTTAGGAAACAGATCCAAAAAAATGTTGCCAAAATAAATGTCAAAGTGTGTTCTGTTTATGTTTTCTCTTAGGCATTTTATAGTTTCATGTTTTACATTTAGATCTTTAATCCATCTTGAGTTTATTTTTGTGTATGGTGTTAGAGAATGTTCTAATTTGATTCTTTAACATGTAGCTGTCCTGTTTTCCCTGCACC
Source organism: Eubalaena glacialis (assembly GCF_028564815.1). Lineage (NCBI taxonomy): Eukaryota > Metazoa > Chordata > Mammalia > Artiodactyla > Balaenidae > Eubalaena > Eubalaena glacialis. The sequence goes on along the minus strand of NC_083724.1, from coordinate 63,096,799 downwards.
ACTTATTTATGAGACTGTCTTTTCACTATTGTATATTCTTGCATTCTTTGTTGTAGATTATTGACTATAAGTGCATGAGTTTATCTGGGCTATCTATTCTGTTCCATTGATCTATGTGTCTGTTTTTGTGCCAGTACCATGCTGTTTTGATTACTGTAGCTTTGTAGTATAGTCTCTATACCTATTTATCTCTATTTATTAAACAAAACCACAGAAAGACTAAAAAGACTCATATCTAAATCCTTTATATCCATTATAAATATGCATGTATTGATATACATTGATACACACATATCAAAAGACTCAAGTCCATAATATATTTTAAAACTCTTCACACAAATAACTTAAGCAGACAAACTAATAAAATGATGGATAAGGAATTTCAACAGGCATTTCATACAACAGAAAAAAAACATGATATGTAAGGCTTTGAAATGGGACTGAATTTTATTAGTTATTAGGGAAATGTAAATTAAAGCCACAATGCAAATTATTATACACCCAAAAGAATAACTAAATTTTTAAAAGGCAGACAATATCAAATATTGATAAGATGTAGGAAAAATTGAATTATCATAGCTGCCACAGCAAAGTAAGTTTATACTAATAACTTGAATAAAACATTTGGTATTATCTATAAAGCTAAACCCATATTTACCCCATAACTCAGCAATTCAATTCCTAGTTAAACACCCAATGAAATCAGGTATATATGTTCTCCAAAATGAAAATAACTGAAGTATCCATCAGTCTTATAGTGCGTAATTGTGGTATATTCATACCATAGAAAACTACATATATCTCACAGGTAAAATATTGGTGGAAAGTGGCCAAAAAAAAAAATAAGTACCTACCATAGGATTCCACAAATCTCAGTTCCACATTTTCTATATGTATGTTATAATTCAATAAAAATTCTAAAGGTACAGAGAATATTTCTGCTTCTGATTCTGAGATTGCATATTCACCATGTTATTTCCGAGGGTACAGACCTTAATGATTATATATAAAGATATTTTTTATTAACTCATATTTGACACAAACTGAATCATAGTTTAAGTAAACTTGAGGCAAGCAGTACTGGTGAAAATGGTAAATGAAAAAATAAAGCATTTCTCTCAGTTCAGTTTATCTTCTGTCTATATCCATTTCTGAATGACTGTAATTGATTGTTTATGTCACATACAGTGTTTCATGTTTTTCAAGCACTACTCAATCACAGTAGGTGAGTATTATATCCATTTTATAGTTGAGCAATTTTACTCTTACGGACATTAATGAACTCAATTTTACACCAGTAGAAAGTTAAAGAATTTTGGATCAAGCCCAGTTTGATTGTGTAGGAAGACACAGTTATCAAACCTGGTTCTCAGTATCACCTTTCCTGATGGACCTTTTATTACTTATTTGACTGCTTGAAGTAACAGCTTGATCTCTACATCCCAAAGATGTGTTTGGAAAAGGCTCCAAAGGATCTCTTTCACTCATGGGGCAGGACTATAAGACGATCAGTTTCATAAGTAGATCAGATGGTGGTTAAGTGGTAAATAGAAAGTGGTAAATCAAGATGGACCCATGATTTTGATACCTAGCCTGAAATAAATTTCCATTTTATGTAAATAAGTTTCAACTTCTAAGTCTAATGACATGTACATTCTTTATGACAGTTTAATTCACTGGTTTAGATCTCAGCCTAAATCATGGTTTTCAATCTGAACTGTAGACACATAATGAAATAAACAACAATGTTTTTATGTAACTAATGGGAAAAATCTTAGCTTAGATAATTGTGTCTTCAGGGAAAATATGTTAACTAAGAAATCAGAGAGGATATGAGTCTTGAAGTTCATAAAAAGAACTGCAGTATTAGTAGACTTGGTAAAATGATGTTCCATAGGAAGTTAGGAAAATTTAGAATTTGCTTCAACTAACTGTGTTCCTGCCCACAAAACCAACATGTAATGCTGAAATGCCAGTTGACATTTTCAATCTGCAACTGGTCAACCTGAGGACCAAGATTTTTCTTGGGAAGAATGGGAAATTGTTCATCAGGTGTATCTGAAGGATGGTAGGAATAAATCATCTGATTTTCATAGGACAAGAGAAAGCATAACCATTTCAAGGTCTGTAAGCTTCTAAGTGGCAGAGCCAGAATTAAAACTGAGATTGATCAAACACTACCTTTGTTACAATTACTACACCAATGGCTTTCATACTATTTTTACAGTTGATTTTTTATTGAATTAGACAGGGCCAAGTTAAATTATAATAAAAATTGAGCTACACTGCTCAATTGGGTTGAGGAGTAGTCCATTTATTTTTTCACAACAACCTCACCTAGCCCTGTCCCCCACAGTGATCTCCAAAGCACTTCTACTGAACGAACCCTAGCCTTCTCTGGAAGTGTTTTAAATATCACTGCATTTAAGATGCTAGATGCCACATTAATATATCAATTTTCCCTATGGACATATTATTAATAATGGACATTCCCATGATTACATTAGAATGAATTAACTTATTAGATGGCTAACTGAAAACAGAAGAAAATTAAATATTTATTATTCTTTAGTAACAATCAGACTATTCTGAAATATATGTGAAAGTTTTGGCTCGGTTGTAAGGATTAAATGACACAGTAACTGCCCTTAAGAAACTACATAGACCTAAGAGCCCATTGTAAGGGTAAGCAAAGTAAAGGTACATGCTGAAACACTATTAGCAATAAGGAGTTATAAAGCAGTTGTTCTGAACTCTTTCACTTATGTTTTTCTTTTAGGTCAAAATATTACAACATATGGTCAAGTGTGATAAGTGCTATAAATAAGAAAGTGCAAAATATTAAAAACTTAGAAGTAGGTGATAGTACTTTTCCAGGTAAGCTCATTAGGAAGACATTCATGGATGTAGTGATGTATAATTTAGGCTAAGTAGAACAGAGAAGGAATTGGAGGAAGTGGGGAAACAGAGTAGATATACCAAGGCATCACTGATTATTCTTATTCTTACTTCTCATAATTCTCAAAATTTATTGTAATATAGTGCTATTCACTTAAGATAATCGTATTTCTTAATATTTGTATTACTTCTGACACCACAAAGAGAAGCTAACATTCTTATCATTTCCTCTGATGTTTTCTTCCCTCAATAATTCCTTGAAGTTGATCAATTCAAATATTCTTGGCACTCTTTTTTCTTAAAGCAAAAAAATTTTATGGGGGTACAGTGGTGAAACCAATCATACGATAAAACCTCTCAAAATCTACCCCTACCCCTTGCCCTTGAGATTAGGAAACCGCTCTTTTCAGAAGTGCCAAGGATTGTGGACCCCCAGGAAACAGCATGGAACAGAAACTGTTGATAAATTGGATAAATTGGAATGAACCTCCTCAGTCACTTGTCTCTAGAGAGTCACCACTGCAGCTAACAAACCCTTCTAACTAGGCAACCTAACATTATGTCTTCAATATTTAGCCCCTGAAAGTCATAGATGAGATATTCTCTTGTGACTTAGACACTGCCCAGTCATCTGTAAAGAGAGGGGATCAGTCCTTCATGGGTCATTTTGCCTATAATCCATTATTGGAAAAATTCCTGGCCCTTCTCATGTATCTCCAATCTGACCCTTGTGATTTCCTTGTCATTTTCTCACACATATCTGCTCAACCCAGGAGATTCTAAGACATGAATGATTACACAATAGTTTCACCAACACTGTCCCATACATGACATTTCTATGATTAATTCCAAGACACTAGCACAAAAAATGAATAATACAAGTAGCCATGTCCACCTGGGGCATGAGGGCTTCTGAAAATCATTTATCCCAATATACTCTACTACTCTGTGATCTTTATTTTATTCTTCTCTCTATTGGCTACATTACCTAGCTTAGTTTCTAGCAAGCAGTGAATAAATTTTTTTTAGTGAATGAAGTTTTTTTTGAATAAATACTGAAAGAAACAGCTCATTTACTATTTCATGTGTTACCAGTGTATTAAGGTTTATGTTAAAGTTGTGTTATGGATTAATGAATATATTTAGTCTTATTTAAAGATAAGGATATAGTTCAATGAGTATAAATTATTTGAGAAACGTACTTTATTCAAGTTTTCAAATTGCCCAGATTACAGTGCAATATATGCCACAATTTTGGCTACATTTCCTGGTGAAAACATTATAAAGTAAACCTTTAACTATATTTTTAAAAATCATTTAGAATAGTCATACAGCACTCTTAAAAAGAGAGGATGAAATTTTAAGCAAAAATTGTGCCTCTGTTGAGATCACTACCTTAGGGAGATATTTCAGTTTATATATAGATTGCTATCAATAAATATTTACTAGATGATGGATGGTTGATTGAAAACACATACATAAAATCTTTGATAGGGAGAGTGTAGTAGGCTGAAAACTGTTCAGCAATTTCTGTTAAAAGAATGCATGTAATCCAGAAACAAGGAGAATAAAACAGATTTGGGGGTGAGTGAATTCAAGGTTATTAGATTTTTTAGCATCTCATGTAACATGTGGTAGACGTGAAAGACAAGGACAGAACAAGACATAGCTCTTCTCCTCCTCTTCCTCCTCATCCTTCTCCTTCATCTCCACTCTTTACTTTCTCTTCTTTCTTTATCTCTTAAGCCCATCTGCAACTATCACCAATTGTTCAAAATAAGCAAGAAATCACATAAATAAATTGGAAAACTGTTTGAGAATAATGAACGAAACTATTTTGAGCAAGGGGTTGGGGGTTATCAAAAAGTAAAATTAGTTACAAAAGCTATGAATAAGCAAATTTGAAGGACAATTTAAAGGATAGGTATTCTACAAATATAGCTGTAATGCACATATCTTTATTCACATTTTATTTCTTTTCCTTCTTTCCTTTCTTCCTTCCTGAAGAAATTATCATGTTAGAAAAAAGTAAGCATGGACCTCCAGGGGTCTAGAGGACACATCTAGAAACCATTACTCCAACCCTTAATTTTCTTTGAGGTTTAATAATTTCCTTATAAGTTCATGTGAAATTTACATTTTACTCCATAACACATTGATTTGTTTTAACGTAAAAATAATGTTTTTACATTAAAATTTTTGAGTTTTCTTAGCATTTGAATAACAAGGATCATTTTTATTTTGTTTTGTTTTCCTGCAGCTTTCATAGATCCCCTATATACTGTCATATGAGGAGTATTTAGTAGGCTAATTTGAGAGGAATAATGACTGTATAGGATATTCATAAAGCACTTTAGAGAGTAGAAATTGAATGATACATTGAATATTATGCAGTGCTGAAACTAAAAATATGAAAAGCAGCTCTTATATGAAAGCACTTGATACAATCTCTGGGTACCAGCATGAAGAGTGAGGACATGGGATAGACGCAATAATTATTTGAGAAAAATAAATGTGAAACAATAAAGGCCATCCTTCCTATGGTAAATTTGTCATCATAAAGTAATTCCATAAAATGCAGACCATAACATTAACACTCCACTGAGGAATTTTTGTTTTCGATGAAGTGATACTTTTAAGGCATAAATGATTGGTAAAGAGTCTGTAATAATGTATTTAACAACATTTTGTGCTTCAAGGGATCCCTCAAGCATGTAATAATCAGATAAGTCCACATGATTTGAAATAAGTTGCATTGGATTTTGTTGAAATGACTTCCTTCAGGATAAGTAAAATGAGCTATAGGGACACATCCCCCCATGAAATACTTTTCAAAGGAAATTTGCCAATTAGTTATTTGGGTAATTATATAGGAAAAGACAACAATTAGCCACATATCTTTCATCATACAAGTAAACACATACACACACGCACACACAGTCTTTGTCTTTTCCGATATGTGTGTCTGTCTATATACATAGACGTAGATATAAACATAAATGCTTTCTCAGGGGCCATTACTCAGTTTTGGCAAAAATCATGGCTGTAAATAAAAAAAGAAAAAACATTCATGTCCCATGGGCACGTTTGTTCTCTACCTAGACAAGTTTTGACAATATGTTCCATCTCTAGTTAAAAAAACTTGTCCATATACTAAAAATTTGATCAAGTCTTGTTTTGTATTTTATGCTTCCCTTTTTAGTTATTATCCAGCTGATTATTTTATTTTAAAATTCTGAAAATCAATAATCTATTTTCAATGCTTCCAGCTTCTCATCAAACATTTCTAATCCTAACTGTAGACTTTTCTAATCTAGGGACATTAGTTTTCGAATGTTAATAATGTTTACCTCGTGTCAAATGTAGTTCTACTTTATATTTTGAAACTCCCAAACATTAATCTTCTCCTGATGCAAATATCTTTTACTTTCCAAGTAGCGAATATTCACTGGTTTCCTGGCTGCCTATCAAGCCAAATGGTTTCTATTTCCTTTCCATCTCAACTTCTGTTATAGTCTACCCTAAAAATGGAAACTTACTTCAGATATTTTTAGTGGCCTTCTATTGTTTTTGCTCTCATTTCTCTGTCTTTGGTCAAACACATTCACTCCCATTGCTTCAACTCTCATAAAAAGCATGACAAACTATAAATATTATCTCCATGACTTTTTTTTGAACTCCATACCGCAGTTTCCTGATATTATACATGTCATGTATATAACCCTTTATTATACATATATAATATAATAATAATATATAACCTTGTGATTTATGAATAAAATCAGGTACTTATCCTGCTGTTCATATATGGAGAGTATTTGAGGGTAACCAAATGGATGCTGATGAAAAATCAACCTTCTAGAGAAATCACAGCTAATAAATGCTAATTAGTCATCAATAGCTGCTAACCATTGTGGGATGTTGATGTGGAATATTATAGAAGGATCAGGCTAATGCACTTGAATTTCTCATCAATGCTAAAATTATTAAACAATAGGCAAACAAATATCATGTATTTCCTGATATGATATAATATGAATTAGACAGTACTACCCATGGCATATTCTTTCCAAACATTGAACATGGATCACACTTTTAACTCTATCAGTTTAGAAGAAAGACTGGGAGAGAAAAACATGCTAAATGACACTGTAAAGATACAGTCAGCTGAGCCCAGAATACAGAAAATTCTTTCTGACAAGTGATATGTTTTCTTAAAGTAATGCCACAGGGGAAAAATGAAACAGACTAAAGAGATATAAGCCAAACACAATACATAGATTTCATTTGGATCTAAATTCTAAAAAATAAATAAAATAAGCTAAAAATAATATTTATAAAACTATCAGTAAACGTCAATATTATGACATAGTATGAGTGTGTTTCATGTTTGGTAATTGCAATCATTGTTGCTTTTGTTGTGGTCATCCATGTACAATGCTTGGTGTCAGTCTATTTATCTCTTGTAAAAATAAAATACAGTGTGTGTGTGTGAAAAAAAATTAATGGAGATTATTTTTAGCTAATAATAAGGAATTACATTTAATTTTGTTGTTTGTATTAATCATTTTGATATTATATTTTTAAAAATTCCTTATATGTTAGTATATATGCTGTTTATAATTTAATTTAATTTTGGTATGTGCTTTAAAATACTTCACAAATAAAAGAGGGGTGCAATGAAGTTAGAAAGGCATAATGCTGTTTTATTGAAACTGGATAATGAGGTCATGATGATTCATTTTACTATTCTCCTTGTTTCTGTTTATTTGAAAATTTCTATAAAAACATGAAAAGAGTTGAACAAATTCTAATTTATTTTTCTTCTCTATGTATTCTAAAAGTGTTTTGTTTGCTCATTTGCATAACAGTGGTTGACATTTTGCATGTATCACATCTCTGAAAATTAATATACTGTGCAGAAGTGTTATAACTGACTGATTTTTCTTATTCTTTTAGATATTGAAATTAGGCAAAATATCATTCAGTTTTTATTCATGACATAAAATTAGAAATTATTGGTATAATGTTGAAAAAAATTACTTGTTTTGTCCAAACATTTGTTAGAATATCACATTAAGTATAATGGTGATAGCCTCACAAATTTAAATGATCTCCTTGTGAAAGGTAGAATTTGTACATTATTAGCTAAAGAGTTATCTTGGGCTTTAGAATTTTGGGAAGTATTCTTCAAATAATAAAAAATTAAAATCAGAATAATACATTGAGAGGTAGTAAATGTAGTAGTGGCGTGTTTTTTAACCTTTTAGCCTTATTGAGGTATAATTGATATGTTAAATAACTGAACATATTTAACATGTACAAGTTGGTGAGTTTACTATATGCAAATATTTTAGTAGGTGTTAGGTATGTCTAGTATGTCTATTGTGGTGACCATATCACAGAGTCATATTTCAAGGAAAAAAAATTAGTTAAGACTAACAGCATTTAAAAGTTTCAGTTTGAGCAGATACAGATTCCTTGCACAGATTTTTTTCTCCAATATTCCTGTTCTGATTTAATAAATTTCAAGAGGTCAAAATGTCTATTTTTGAGCTTGTAGCTAGTACTGTATTAAGCTGTTCACGACAGATGAAACTCACCCACTAAAAAAGACTAAAGAATGAAAGAGTTGAAAGCTTTCTTTAGATATGTTTTAATATTTAATATTAGATGATGTGGTATCATGACTTAGAAATTAGAAGATACAGGTTCTTAGAATAGGTCTTGTAATACAAGTCATGTGACCTTGGGAAAATTTGAGTCTCAATTTTCTCCGTAGTTAAATTAGTGTAATATGAATATTAATTGATATAATATATGTGAAAGCTACCTATCTGTCATCTATCTATCTATCTATCTATCTATCTATCTATCTATCCCAAAGCCCATTAAAATATTGGAAATTTTCTGTGGCAGGTAGTAATCTCATTCAATACACTAAAATTATTTTCTTTTGACTCCTATTTTACTTGAGTGGTAGTAATTTTATCTCTGCCATTTGGGTTTTTTCCCCTTTTTAGGAGGTTGTTTCTAACTTCTAGGAGTTTGTGTAAGGATAATACCTTAGTTGGTGGGAAGGATGCTCGGATGTTCTTCAGTGGCCACATAATATAATCTAATAACCACTGAGGTATTAATGTTTTCTCTGGTGTTCTCTTGTTGGTTCATGTAGGTCACTGCAGAGTCATCCCTCAAACCTATTCATAATCTTCTTCAAGTCCAAGGCTTTGACTGCTCCTTCTGTGTTTCAATAGGCCTAGGATACGCCACCATTTCCTAAAGCTCCCTCTCGCAACCACATTTTGGGATAATTCTAATGTTCTCATACTTTGGTAGCATGTAGAATCCTGGGGCCTGACAGATTTGGAAAGGATGTACCTATAAATCTGTCATAATCACTGAAATCAATGAGATTTCATTCCTCTCTACAAGCAAGGTGATCCTTTTCTAGTCCCATTGTCAGGAATTTTTATATTGATAGTTTCTTACCTATATTCTCCCATTTCTATTGCCTATAACCTGGATTTATTGCCTTAGGAATTATTTAAAGCATGAACTCTGAAGTCTGAAGTCAGACTAGGGTTGAATCCTGAACATCCCCTTGTCCACTTACTAGCTTCTCAGCTTTGTTATTTCACTCTGCACCTTGCTTTCTTCATTCATTCCAAGTAGGAATAATTATAGTATTTCCCTCACAAAATGTGATATGTGTAAATAACCAGAAATTTGTCTGGCACATAATAAGACCTTTACGATTGTACAGGTCTTACATTATTATTATTATTCCCCTAATCTTACCAGAGTGGCTTTGTAAGTTAGAAATCTGAAGAAATTTGCTTTTCCCTGATTTGTGTTTGCACATCTTTTCTTTTAGATGTGAGAATAGAATGACTTATACGCTATCAGAAAAGTTGTGGGGAGAGGGCCAAGTGGGGAACAGGAAGGAGTAGAAGAAAAAAACATAATTAATATTTTATTAGTGAGGTGCCAATTAAGTTGCTGAAATGGTAGTTTACACATATTGTCTATTTCTCTTACACATAGCAGTTGGTTGTTGAGCATTACAGGCTATTAAGATAGTGTTCCTCAACGAAGTATCTCAAGGACCCGGGCTATGGTAACCTTTTTACACCTTCTTATTGCACTATCATTCCTTTGAGTATTATCCTTATATACATATTTGAAGCTGACTTATTTGTCATCCATTTCAGGATAAGTGTCGCCAGAAGTCACACACATCTCTTCTAGCACATCCCACAGGATGGGCCTAAATCAATGACACACTTACCAGCAAGAGAAGCTAGCAAATAGTTTCTAACTAGGTAGACAAATGCCTAGATAAGACTTGGAGTGTTTCTTATGAAAAAGTGAAAAGAAAAAAATTATGCTGAGGGTAGCAGTGTTTACTACAGTATTTTAAAATTTACCCAATGGAAATTACTTTAATAATTATTTATTCTAATATTTTGCAAATGTATTTTCTTGTTTGGTATACAGTAAAGATGACAAAGAAGTTATTATAAAATATTTTCTCATCTATACCATATTGTTTTTGTAATATGTGAAATTTGTAAAATCAATATCTCATTACAGTGTTGACTCTAAATTGTATTATATTGTATTTATAAATGTAAATTGTATAATTTGACGACAGTGCATTTCAGGATCATATTCATTCAAATTGTTTCTTTAAATTCTTCCTATGCTCAGAATTGTTAATAAGGCACCCTGTCCTGTTCTGTGTATGTCTAGGTTGATTTAAAAATAACTGCTCAAAAACAGATATGCCAGCATATGTGAACTTTTGGTAAGCTAAATCTTCTCTGAGAACATTTTTAACCTTTTAAATGGGGTTTATTATCCCTAGGTAGTTGTGAGAATAAACTATACTCAAAAATATATAGAGTCTAACACAGAAGGTGATAATAAATGCTACTTCTGGTCTTCTTCACCCCTTCTCCTACTTCTGGGTCAGGAAGAATTATATCCATTTTACATGCAGGGAACTTGTTAACTGAAAGATTATATGAAACTGTTGAACTGATAAAGTTTTACTATGTCACCATGCTAACAGATCGTAGAGTTCATCATTGTTCATTTCCAAATCCTTCATGAAGACCTTTCCAAATCTCTTAAATTCTATCTACTTAATTTTCTTTCCGCAAGTCTGAAAGCACCAAGAAGTCTCATTTTGTATGTGGAAAAGAAAGCACAAAAAAGAGATACATTCTAAATTTTCTTTCTGTCTGAAATATTCCATTTTAGCTAACTAATTTCACCACTAGGTAAATAATTTTTCATTTGATTAATCATTATGTCCACTTTCACTATTTATGTTTTCAGTCTCTACTTCTGGCTGTATTACTTGCTTTAATCATTTCATTCAGTCTAATATACTTTGAAGAACATGTAGAAACAATACAGATATGTTTTTAAATTTCACACCACACAATCATTATAGCTCTGTATTTTTCTTTCTCTCATGTTTTATCTTTAGTTTACCTGTGGTCTTGGAGCCTTTGAATGCAAGCTTTATCAGATACAATAGAGAAAATCTGAAGTTACTGCCAACCTTGTCATTCTCTCATTGCTGTGCCTGTGCTTTCCCTGTCCTTATGGTGATAGACTTGCCTCTGGATAAAGCTGAACATATAAACTGGGATAGGCCAGCTGTTACTCTCAAAATAACTCTGATTCAGGCTGAGCTCATTTGTTATCTGGACCAATCTGAATAATTTCTTGGCATGTTTTTCTTACTAGAGATGGCAAGGAAGTCTTTCCTTTTGCTTTGATAGAAAATATATAATCCAGAATTGCTTTTAGCACTGTAGTAATGGGTGTGCTTCTTGAAGATTATGTATTGAACAAAATTAAGACCACATCCAGAAAGATGAAGTGATGAGTAGTTGGGGGTGGGGGCAGGAGAGAGAGAGAGAGAGAGAGGGAGGGAGGGAAGGAGGGAGAAGTAGTGTACAAGCCTTCATGTCCTTAGTTTTGTTTATCCTTGATAGAAGCTCAAATCTTTTGTTTGGACTGAAGAAAAGATTTTTGATCTTTACTCGTCTATTTAAATTGGAGTTTTGTCACTTACAAATAGATACCCAACTATTGCACAAGAATCTCAGTGTATTTGTATATTAGATATTAGGGGGGGAAAAAACATTTGGGAAAGAAATAATATCCACACAGAATTATGGTACATTTATTTATTATTTATTCATCCAGCATATATTAAGCATATTTTTGTGCCAAGGACTAAGCCTTTCTGGAAATATAATCAATCCAGGTGTACAAAGATCTCTGCCTGCATAATGCTCTCAGTATATGATAGGAGACTGGCAATTTTACAGATCATTACAATAGAAGGTGGTGTATTCTTTAGGAACTATATTCAAAGTGCTAAAGGAACACATAAAATAATCAATACAACACTGTAAGTTCCAAGTTGCCTGTTGAAAAATTATTTAATCTTCAAATATTTAAGTAATTAACAAATGATATTTAGTAAGGTATACCAAATTCAGTAGTATACGCTAAATATACACTGTAGAACATGAAGAAGTGCCTAAGTTCCATGTTGGAATCAATACAGTACTGGATAAGAACAACATGATTAAGCCAAAACACTGGGGTGATTCAGCCATGCTTACAGATTAACATTACTTTTAGAGCTTTAAATAAATATCTATACCTGGGACCCATTCTAATTGATTGTGTAAACTAATCTGGGGTGTGACTTGGGCATGGCTATTAGTTAAACTGCTGCAAAATAATTCTGTTCGGCAGCCAGGCTGGATCATCACTGACCTAAATTCCTAGGAGGCCCGGATAGTTTAAGTATTTCTTGGGAATTTAGCAGAAATATGTGAAAGGGATTTGTCTTCTCTATGTCTGTACTATTGGGAATTTCAAGGCAAGTGCATGGAAATTTCCAAGTACAGGAACTCAGACATCTGATATTTATGTGTTGTCCATACTGATCACCATAATGAATGGTGAAAAAGGAGTGGAGAGTTGAATTTCCAAAATATTTCAATAATAACAATAAAAACTGTACGTAACTAATAAAAATGTGTAGAGCAAAATTGGTATTGACATGGTAACTATATATATTATTTTATGTTGCAAGTGTATCATTTTTCCATTTTATTAAATAAGTTTTCTGCTCATCTGAAAGGCTTATTAATATAAAAATAATCACCATTTACATCTTAGAGTTTCAATATTCAGTTGGTGATGTACATTGGTATGTGATTTACATAAACACTAAATTCTTTTACATTGACTTCGCTCTAGACTTTTTTTTTTTTAACATCTTTATTGGAATATAATTGCTTTACAATGGTGTGTTAGTTTCTGCTTTATAACAAAGTAAATCAGTTATACATATACATATGTTCCCATATCCCTTCCCTCTTGCGTCTCCCTCCCTCCCACCCTCCCTATCCCACCCCTCTAGGTGGCCACAAAGCACCGAGCTGATCTCCCTGTGCTATGCGGCTGCTTCCCACTAGCTATCTATTTTACATTTGGTAGTGTATATATGTCCATGCCACTCTCTCACCCTGTCACATCTTACCCCTCCCCCTCCCCATATCCTCAAGTCCATTCTCTAGTAGGTCTGTGTCTTTATTCCCATCTTGCCACTAGGTTCTTCATGACCTTTTTTTTTTTCCCTTAGATTCCATATATATGTGTTAGCATACTGTATTTGTTTTTCTCTTTCTGACTTACTTCACTCTGTATGACAGACTCTAACTCCATCCACCTCACTACAAATACCTCCATTTCATTTCTTTTTATGGCTGAGTAGTATTCCATTGTATATATGTGCCACATCTTCTTTATCCACTCATCCGATGATGGACACTTAGGTTGCTTCCATGTCCTGGCTATTGTAAATAGAGCTGCAATGAACATTTTGGTACATGACTCTTTTTGAATTATGGTTTTCTCAGGGTATATGCCCAGTAGTGGGATTGCTGGGTCGTATGGTAGTTCTCTTTTTAGTTTTTTAAAGAACCTCCATACTGTTCTCCATAGTGGCTGTATCAATTTACATTCCCACCAACAGTGCAAGAGTGTTCCCTTTTCTCCACACCCTCTCCAGCATTTATTGTTTCTAGATTTTTTGATGATGGCCATTCTGACCAGTGTGAGATGATATCTCATTGTAGTTTTGATTTGCATTTCTCTAGTGATTAATGATGTTGAGCATTCTTTCATGTGTCTGTTGGCAATCTGTGTATCTTCTTTGGAGAAATGTCTATTTAGGTCTTCTGCCCATTTTTGGATTGGGTTGTTTGTTTTTTTGTTATTGAGCTGCATGAGCTGCTTGTAAATCTTGGAGATTAATCCTTTGTCAGTTGCTTCATTTGCAAATATTTTCTCCCATTCTGAGGGTTGTCTTTTGGTCTTGTTTATGGTTTCCTTTGCTGTGCAAAAGCTTTTAAGTTTCATTAGGTCCCATTTGTTTATTTGTGTTTTTATTTCCATTTCTCTAGGAGTTGGGTCAAAAAGGATCTTGCTGTGATTTATGTCATAGAGTGTTTTGCCTATGTTTTCCTCTAAGAGTTTGATAGTGTCTGGCCTTACATTTAGGTCTTTAATCCATTTTGAGTTTATTTTTGTGTATGGTGTTAGGGAGTGTTCTAATTTCATACTTTTACATGTACCTGTCCAGTTTTCCCAGCACCACTTATTGAAGAGGCTGTCTTTTCTCCACTGTATATGCTTGCTTCCTTTATCAAAGATAAGGTGACCATATGTGCGTGGGTTTATCTCTGGGCTTTCTATCCTGTTCCATTGATCTATGTTTCTGTTTTTGTGCCAGTACCAAACTGTCTTGATTACTGTAGCTTTGTAATATAGTCTGAAGTCATGGAGTCTGATTCCTCCAGCTCTATTTTTCGTTCTCAAGATTGCTTTGGCTATTCGGGGTCTTTTGTGTTTCCATACAAATTGTGAAATTTTTTGTTCTAGTTCTGTGAAAAATGCCAGTGGTAGTTTGACAGGGATTGCATTGAATCTGTAGATTGCTTTGGGTAGTAGAGTCATTTTCACAATGTTGATTCTTCCAATCCAAGAACATGGTATATCTCTCCATCTGTTTGTATCATCTTTAATTTCTTTCATCAGTGTCTTATAATTTTCTGCATACAGGTCTTTTGTCTCCTTAGGTAGGTTTATTCCTAGATATTTTATTCTTTTTGTTGCAATGGTAAACCGGAGTGTTTTCTTAATTTCACTTTCAGATTTTTCGTCATTAGTGTATAGGAATGCAAGAGATTTCCGTGCATTAATTTTGTATCCTGCTACTTTACCAAATTCATTGATTAGCTCTAGTAGTTTTCTGGTAGCATCTTTAGGATTCTCTATGTATAGTATCATGTCATCTGAAAACAGTGACAGCTTTACTTCTTCTTTTCCGATTTGGATTCCTTTTATTTCTTTTTCTTCTCCGATTGCTGTGGCTAACACTTCCAAAACTATGTTGAATAATAGTGGTGAGAGTGGGCAACCTTGTCTTGTTCCTGATCTTAGTGGAAATGGTTTCAGTTTTTCACCATTGAGGACAATGTTGGCTGTGGGTTTGTCATATACGGCCTTTATTATGTTGAGGAAAGTTCCCTCTATGCCTACTTTCTGGAGGGCTTTTATCATAAATGGGTGTTGAATTTTGTCGAAAGCTTTCTCTGCATCTATTGAGATGATCATATGGTTTTTCTCCTTCAATTTGTTAATATGATGTATCACGTTGATTGATTTGCATATATTGAAGAATCCTTGCATTCCTGGAATAAATCCCACTTGATCATGGTGTATGATCCTTTTAATGTGCTGTTGGATTCTGTTTGCTAGTATTTTGTTGAGGATTTTTGCATCTATGTTCATCAGTGATATTGGCCTGTAGTTTTCTTTCTTCGTGACATCTTTGTCTGGTTTTGGTATCAGGGTGATGGTGGCCTCGTAGAATGAGTTGGGGAGTGTTCCTCCCTCTGCAATATTTTGGAAGAGTTTGAGAAGGATAGGTGTTAGCTCTTCTCTAAATGTTTGATAGAATTCGCCTGTGAAGCCATCTGGTCCTGGGCTTTTGTGTGTTGGAAGATTTTTAATCACAGTTTCAATTTCAGTGCTTGTGATTGGTCTGTTCATATTTTCTATTTCTTCCTGGTTCAGTCTCGGCACGTTGTGCATTTCTAAGAATTTGTCCATTTCTTCCAGGTTGTCCATTTTATTGGCATAGAGTTGCTTGTAGTAATCTCTCATGATCGTTTGTATTTCTGCAGTGTCAGTGGTTATTTCTCCTTTTTCATTTCTAATTCTATTGATTTGAGTCTTCTCCCTTTTTCTCTTGATGAGTCTGGCTAATGGTTTATCAATTTTGTTTATCTTCTCAAAGAACCAGCTTTTAGTTTTATTGATCTTTGCTATTGTCTCCTTCATTTCTTTTTCATTTATTTCTGATCTGATCTTTATGATTTCTTTCCTTCTGCTAGCTTTGGGCTTTTTTTGTTCTTCTTTCTCTAATTGCTTTAGGTGCAAGGTTAGGTTGTTTATTCGAGATGTTTCCTGTTTCTTGATGTAGGCTTGTATTGCTATAAACTTCCCTCTTAGAACTGCTTTTGCTGCATCCCATAGGTTTTGGGCCGTCGTGTCTCCATTGTCATTTGTTTCTAGGTATTTTTTGATTTCCCCTTTGATTTCTTCAGTGATCACTTCGTTATTAAGTAGTGTATTGTGTAGCCTCCATGTGTTTGTATTTTTTACAGATCTTTTCCTGTAATTGATATCTAGTCTCATAGCGTTGTGGTCAGAAAAGATACTTGAAATGATTTCAGTTTTCTTAAATTTACCAAGGCTTGATTTGTGACCCAAGATATGATCTATCCTGGAGAATGTTCCATGAGCACTTGAGAAAAATGTGTATTCTGTTGTTTTTGGGTGGAATGTCCTATAAATATCAATTAAGTCCATCTTGTTTAATGTATCATTTAAAGCTTGTGTTTCCTTATTTATTTTCATTTTGGATGATCTGTCCATTGGTGAAAGTGGGGTGTTAAAGTCCCCTACTATGATTGTGTTACTGTCGATTTCCCCTTTTATGGCTGTTAGTATTTGCCTTATGTATTGAGGTGCTCCTATGTTGGGTGCATAAATATTTACAATTGTTATACCTTCCTCTTGGATCGATCCCTTGATCATTATATAGTGTCCTTCTTTGTCTCTTGTAATAGTCTTTATTTTAAAGTCTATTTTGTCTGATATGAGAATTGCTACTCCAGCTTTCTTTTGGTTTTCATTTGCATGGAATATCTTTTTCCATCCCCTCACTTTCAGTCTGTATGTGTCCCTAGGTCTGAAGTGGGTCTCTTGTAGACAGCATATATATGGGTCTTGTTTTTGTATCCATTCAGCCAGTCTGTGTCTTTTGGTGGGAGCATTTAATCCATTTACATTTAAGGTAATTATCGATATGTATGTTCCTATTCCCATTTTCTTAATTGTTTTGGGTTTGTTATTGTAGGTGTTTTCCTTCTCTTGTGTTTCTTGCCTAGAGAAGTTCCTTTAGCATTTGTTGTAAAGCTGGTTTGGTGGTGTTGAATTCTCTTAGCTTTTGCTTGTCTGTAAAGGTTTTAATTTCTCCATCAAATCTGAATGATATCATTGCTGGGTAGAGTAATCTTGGTTGTAGGTTTTTCTCCTTCATCACTTTAAGTATATCCTGCCACTCCCTTCTGGCTTGCAGAGTTTCTGCTGAAAGATCAGCTGTTAACCTTATGGGGATTCCCTTGTGTGTTATTTGTTGTTTTTCCCTTGCTGCTTTTAATATGTTTTCTTTATATTTAATTTTTGATAGCTTGATTAATATGTGTCTTGGCGTGTTTCTCCTTGGATTTATCCTGTATGGTACTCTCTGTGCTTCCTGGACTTGATTCACTATTTTCTTTCCCATATTAGGGAAGTTTTCAACTATAATCTCTTCAAATATTTTCTCAGTCCCTTTCTTTTTCTCTTCTTCTTCTGGGACCCCTATAATTCGAATGTTGGTGCGTTTAATGTTGTCCCAGAGGTCTCTGAGACTGTCCTCAATTCTTTTCATTCTTTTTTCTTTATTCTGCTCTGCAGTAGTTATTTCCAGTATTTTATCTTCCAGGTCACTTACCCCTTATTCTGCCTCAGTTATTCTGCTATTGATCTCTTCTAGAGTATTTTTAATTTCACTTATTGTGTTTTTCATCATTGCTTGGTTCCTCTTTAGTTCTTCTACGTCCTTGTTAAATGTTTCTTGCATTTTGTCTATTCTATTTCCAAGATTTTGGATCATCTTTACTACCATTTTTTCTGAATTCTTTTTCAAGTAGACTGCGTATTTCCTCTTCATTTTTTAGGTCTGGTGTGTTTTGACCCTGCTCCTTCATCTGCTATGTGTTTTTCTGTCTTCTCATTTTGCTTATCTTACTGTGTGTGGGGTCTCCTTTTCACAGGCTGCAGGTTCGTAGTTTCCGTTGTTTTTGGTGTCTGTCCCCAGTGGCTAAGGTTGGTTCAGTGGGTTGTGTAGGCTTCCTGGTGGAGGGGATTAGTGCCTGTGTTCTGGTGGATGAAGCTGTATCTTGTCTTTCTGGTGGGCACGTCCACGTCTGGTGGTGTGTTTTGGGGTGTCTGTGGCCTTATTATGATTTTAGGCAGCCTCTCTGTTAATGGATGGTGCTGTGTTCCTGTCTTGCTAGTTGTTTGGCATAGGGTGTCCAGCACTGTAGCTTGCTGGTCGTTGAGTGAAGCTGGGTCTTGATGTTGAGATGGAGATCTCTGAGAGATTTTCACCATTTGGTATTACGTGGAGCTGGGAGGTCTCTTGTGGACCAGTGTCCTGAAGTTGGCTCTCCCACCTCAGAGGCACAACCCTGATGCCTGGCTGGAGCACCAAGAGCCTTTCATCCACATGGCTCAGAACAAAAGGGAGAAAAAATAGAAAGAAAGAAAGCAAGAGGATAAAATAAAATAAAGCTATTATAATAAAATATAAGAAAAAAAATTAAGAAAAAAATTTTTAATTTTTTAAAATAAATTTATTAATTTTTTATAATAAAAAATAAGAAAAAAATTAAGAAAAAAATTTATTAAGAAAAAAATTTAATTTTTTAAAATAAAAAATAAAAAAATTATTAAGAAAAAAATTTTTTTAATTTTTTAAAATAAAAAATAAGGAAAAAATTATTAAGAAAAAAAAATTTTTTTTAAGTAAAAAAAAAAAAAAAAAAAAAAGCAGATGGACCGAACCCTAGGACAAATGGTGAAAGCAAAGCTATACAGACAAAATCTCACCCAGAAGCATACACATATACACTCATAAAAAAAGGAAAAGGGGAAAAATTAATTTATCCTGCTCCCAAAGTCCACCTCCTGAATTTGGGATGATTCGTTGTCTATTCAGGTATTCAACAGATGCAGGTACATCAAGTTGTTTGTGGAGCTTTAATCCGCTGCTTCTGAGGCTGCTGGGAGAAATTTCCCTTTCTCTTCTTTGTTCGTACAGCTCCCGGGGTTCAGCGTTGGATTTGGACCCGCCTCTGCGTGTAGGTCGCCTGAGAGCGTCTGTTCTTCGCTCAGACAGGACGGGGTTAAAGGCGCAGCTGCTTCGGGGGCTCTGGCTCACTCAGGCCGGGGGGAGGGAGGGATACGGATGCGGGGCGAGCCTGCAGCGGCAGAGTCCGGTGTGACGTTGCAGCAGCCTGAGGTGCGCCATGCGTTCTCCCGAGGAAGTTGTCCCTGGATCACGGGAGCCTGGCGGTGGCGGGCTGCACAGGCTCCCGGGAGGGGCGGTGTGGAGAGTGACCTGTGCTTGCACACAGGCTTCTTGGTGGCGGCAGCAGCAGCCTCAGCGTCTCATGCCCGCCTGTGGGGTCTGCGCTGATAGCCGCGGCTCGCGCCCGTCTCTGGAGCTCTTTTAGGCGGCGCTCTGAATCCCCTCTCCTTGCGCACCGCGAAACAAAGAGGCAAGAAAAAGTCTCTTGCCTCTTCGGCAGCTGCAGACTTTTTCTCGGGCTCCCTCCCGGCTAGCTGTGGTGCGCTAACCCCTTCAGGCTGTGTTCACGCCGCCAACCCCAGTCCTCTCCCTGCGATCTGACCGAAGCCCAAGCCTCAGCTCCCAGCCCCCGCCCGCCCCGGCGGGTGAGCAGAGAAGCCTCTCGGGCTGGTGAGTGCTGCTCGGCGCCGAGCCTCTGTGCGGGAATCTCTCTGCTTTGCCCTTCGCACCCCTGTGGTTGTGCTCTCCTCCGTGGCTCCGAAGCTTCCCCCCTCTGTCCCCCGCAGTCTCCGCCCACGAAGGGGCTTCCTAGTGTGTGGAAACCTTTCCTCCTTCCCAGCTCCCTCCCATTGGTGCAGGTCC
Source organism: Eubalaena glacialis (assembly GCF_028564815.1). Taxonomy (NCBI): domain Eukaryota; kingdom Metazoa; phylum Chordata; class Mammalia; order Artiodactyla; family Balaenidae; genus Eubalaena; species Eubalaena glacialis. The sequence continues at coordinate 63,076,509 of NC_083724.1, read as the reverse complement.
CCTCCCTATTCTTTGTCTCTGTTTTTTCTTTTTTCTTTTGCCCTACCCAAGTACGTGGGGATTTTCTTGCCTTTTGGGAGGTCTGACGTCTTCTGCCAGCATTCAGTGGGTGTTCTGTAGGAGCAGTTCCACGTGTAGATGTATTTCTAATGTATCTGTGGGAAGGAAGGTGATCGCCGCGTCTTACTCTTCCGCCATCTTGCCCAGCGCCCCTGGCTCTAGACTTGAAAAACAATACTGAACAATTTTTTTTTAATAAAAATGAGCCTGTGAATGTTTCATTGAACTGACATTCCATGTGTCTAGTAATGTTGCATACCAGGGAAAAGTGAATCACATTTTTCTAAACTTTATCTTGCTGAAACAAGCCTAGAGGATGAGCAATAATACCTGTGCAATATAATGAAATGAAATGAAAATAGTGAAATGTTCTTCAAAAATACTGTAGAATGTAGAGTCACATATTTCTTGAAACTCGGGTTCAAAATTAAGGTGAAAAGTACTTGGATAAAAAAATGATAATGTACATCCTTCAAATATCCTGTAATATAAACTATAGATGGAATTGTGTACAGTAAATTTTATGGAAAAAAATGATTTAAAACAACTGACCTAGAGAATAGGTATGAATAAAAAAATTGCTAGGTATAGATATCTGTCTTTCAAACCATTTTGATTTTATGGTCACTATTAAATAATAATTACTATATGAAAGTATATTGAATATGAGGCATAATTCTAAGTACTTTAAATGTATTACTTTATTTCATCCTTAATAAGTACAATGAAATGCTCTTATGATTAAATGATGTTCTTAACATTATTATCAAATGCTTAATTATGAATCAACATTTCTAATATATATCTGCTTATCTGCAAGGTTTACTGTAGTTTGGTTTTATGTTGTTTTTAAAATCTAAGCTTGTGTTTGTGTGGGTGTGTATACATTAAAAGATTGAATTTGTGCTCGTGAGGCTTAAGTGACTTACTGATATGAGTTTTTTAAACTTATTGGAAAGTTTAGGAACTCAAGTGAACTAAACTTGTATAAAATGTTCTTTCCCTTTTTCTCTCTAAATATCTATCTAATTATACATCGTTATGGATTCACATGCTTTTATTATTTAATGATCACTGGAAATATTCATTTTGATGCTCAGTTTGCACCAAATGTGACCAATAGGACCTCTTTCAAGGAGAGTTCACTCTTTTTACATGATTCCATTAGTCTTTGAGTGCTTCTTGCCTAACAACATTTATTAGTTTTATTTGCATTTTTTTCCTGCCATAGAACTATATTCAGCTATATCTTCAAAGAGTCCTAGTTTTCTTTTAATTTATTTTTTTCTTTTTTATAAATTTATTTATTTTTGGCTGCGTTGGGTCTTCGTTGCTGTGCGCAGGCTTTCTCTAGCTGCGGTGAGCGGGGGCTACTCTTTGTTGCGGTGCACGGGCTTCTCATTTCAGTGGCTTCTCTTGTTGCCGAGCATGGGCTCTAGGTGCACAGGCTTCAGTAGTTGTGGCTTGCAGGTTCTAGAGCACAGGCTCAGTAGTTGTGGTGCATGGGCTTAGTTGCTCCACGGCATGTGGGATCTTCCCAGACCAGGGCTCGAACCCGTGTCCCCTGAATTAGCGGGAGGATTCTTAACCACTGTACCACCAGGGAAGCCCAGAGTCCTAGTTTTTTAAAGTGTCAAATGGTAGTTGCAAATCAAGACCTGGGTGCTAGGTGTACTAATTGCTCTTGGAATATCATAGCTTTTAGAACTTTTCAGTGGACAGATGTAGGATATATTTTTTAAATAAGTTTTATATTTTAGAACACTTTTAGATTTACAGAAATATTGCAAAGATAGTACAGTTTTTATAAACTCTGCACTCAGTTTCCCTTATAATTAACATCTAACTTTAGTATGATATATTTGTTATAATTAATTACTCCATATTGAAACACTGTTATTAACTAAAGTCCACATCCTGTTCAGATTTTATTAACTTTCATTTAGTGTACCTGTTCTGTTCCAGGATCTCATCCAAGATACCATATTGCATTTAGTCTCATGTCTCCTTAGGCTTCTCTTGGCTGTAAGTTTCCCAGGCATTTCGTGTTTTCAATGACCTTAAAAGCTGTGAAGAGTGCTGTTCAGGTATTTTATAGAAAGTTTCTCAGTTAGAATTGTCTCAATTAGAGTTAGAAAGTCTGATGTTTTTCTTATGATTAGACTGAGGTCATGGGCTTTTGGAAGGAAGACCAGAGGTGAACTGCCATTTTTAGCACATCAGATCATGCGTATGTAGGATCCTGATGTTGTTGCTGTTAACCTGATCCTCTGGTTGAGGTGGTGGTTTGTCAGGTTTCTCCACTGTCCAGTTACTCTTTTTCCTCATTTCTATACTGTACACTTTGGAGAGAAGTCACAATATGAAAACAACACTTGAAGATTGTGGAATGAATTTCCACCTCCAAAAAGGCAAATTAACTACATAAATTGGATTTCATTCTGCATTGGAAATCTGTGTCTTATCCCTCATTTGTTTCTTTCTTTATTCAACAACTTATTTATAGTAGTAAATACTCAAGAATATTTATATTCTACTTTGGGTTAGAAGGCAATGCTTATTTATTTTGTTGTTCAAATTGTTTGGGAGATCTTTCAGTTGGTTCTGGTTCCTTAAATTCCACATCATGTGGAATTTTGTTTTGTTTTGAGAACTCTTACTTTCTGGCACCACAAGATTTTTTCCAGGCTCATTTGGTATATTTCCTGCCTTAGTCCTAGAATCAGCCATTTATCCAAATTTCTAGTTCCTTATTTTGGAGGTTTGGAGTTTGGACTTAGAAACCAAAATCTGGGCAATAGGTGAAAAGATGATTAATTTCATGTATCAACTTGATTGGCTTAAGGGATAACCAGATAGCTGGTAGAACATATTTCTGAGTGTGTCTGTGAGAGTGTCTCCAGATGAGGTTAACATTGAATGGGTAGACTGAGTAAAGAAAGACCTTTTCCAATACAGATGGATGTCATCCAATTCATTGAGGGCCTGAATAGAACAGTAATGCAGAGGAAGGGTAAATTTGCTCTCTGCTTGAGCTGGGACATAAATCTTCTTCTGTTCTTGGACATTGGTTCTCCTGATTCTTGGATATTTGGACTTGGTCTTACTTACACCATTGACTCCCCTCGTCCTAGGGCCTTTGAGTTTAAACTAGAACTACACCACCAGCTTTCCTGGGCCTCTAGCTTGCAGATAGCAGATGGTGAGACTTCTCAGTCTCCATAATTGTGTGAGCCAATCCCTCATTATAAATCCCTTTCTATATGTTTATGTATATCTTATTAGTTCTAATTCTCTGGAGAACCCTAATATAGGTTTAGTTAGTAAACATAGTTAGTAATATAGGTTTAGCTTAGTAAACCCTAATATAAGTTTACTCTTTGCTACTGGGGTATCTTTAGGCCCCCTTATCAGTGTCAGTGCAGGAAAAATATGTGTGTATATACTAACCCATGGATATATACATATCTATATTTATAGATACCTTATGTCACCATATATATCGATATTTATCTAAATATGAGTCCATACTGGTGTATCCCATTCTAATTTATTACCACTTCATTCATTTTGGTTCCTTCCTGTTGCTTATCTCTAAGCTACCACTACAAAAGTGAGGAAACTGGTTTTTCATCATCCACCTTCCATTTACTTTAATTCTAGTAAATATATGTATTCAGAATTGTTAACTCATACCTGATAGGATATACCTTTTTCAACTCAAGTTCAGTGATTTTGTATAGTTTTTTTTCCCCCTTTAGTTTTATAGTCTCCACTCATTTCCAAGGTTATTTACCTCAGAACATTTCCCCCACCCCATTCAGTGAGGTTGCTTCATATATTTGTAATAAAGTTCAATTGTTTTGTCACATTATGCATTCCATTCTGGGAGTCACTGACCTACTAAATTATTATTTTTAAAATTTTTGAGTATTAAGGTTCACACTTTGTGCTATGTTGATAAATGGATTTTGAAAAATGAATATTGTCACTTATCCAAAAATATAGTATTATACTTAATAGATCCACATTCCTAAAAACTCCCCGGTGCTTCATATATTAAACCCTACCTCCCCTTTCCCCAAATCCCTGGCAACACTGGATTTATTGTCTATGTAGTTTTGGCTTTTCCAGAGTGTCATCTAATTGGAATCAAAGTGTATAGCTTTTTTAGCCTTTTACTTATAAATATGCATTTAAGATTCATACTTTTTTTTGTGGCTTGATTGCTCATGTTTTTATCACTGAATACATATTCTGTATTTTGGATGTATCACAGTGGATTCTCCACTTATCTACTGAAGGGCATCTTGGTATCTTTTATTTTTGGCGGCCGTGAAAAAAGCTGCTGTAACATTTGCATGCACGTTTTGTGCAGACATAATTTTTCAAGTCAGTTGGGTAAACACTGAGGAATGCAATTAATGAATCACATGTTAAATGTATATTTACCTTTGTAAGAAACTTCCAAACACTCCCAAAGTGGTTGTACTATTTTGCATTCCCAAAAGTAATGCATGTAACTGTTCCTTCACTTCTGCACCAGAAATGATATTATAAGATATTTGGTTTTTGGTTAATCTAATGGGTGTTTAATGATATCTTGTTTTAATCTGTAACTCCCTAATGGCATTTTATGTATAGAATCTTTTCATGTGCTTATTTGCCATCCGTATGTCTTCTTGGGTGAGGTATCTCTTCAGATTCGTTACTACTTTTTATTTGGGTTGTTCCTTTTTCTTATTCAGAGTTCTTTTGTAGTTCTTTATTAGATATGTGTGTTTTGACAGTCTTTTCTCCCAGTATGTGGTTTTTCTCTTCATTCCCTTAACTGTTTTTCAGAGAGAAAAGTTTTCAGTTTAAGAAATCCATCTATCAATTTTTTTTCATGAATTGTGTTTTGGATACTTTATCTAGAAACTCATACCCAACTCCAAGGTCACTTAAATTTTCGACTGTGCTCTCTCCTAGAAGTTTTGTGGTTTTGTAGTTTCTTTTAGGTCTTGATCTGTCTCTATTTATTTTTTTGTGAAAATTGTAAATCCTGAGATGAGATTTATTTATTATATTGTTATTCTTTTATTATCATTATTACATATGAATATTTAATATTCCAGCACCATTTGTGGAAAAAACTTTTCTCCATTGGATCATCTTTCTATGGGTCTGTCTCTAGGCTTCCTATTCTGTTTTATTGAATTATGTGTCTATTCTTTTGCTAGTACTATGTTGCCTTGATTACTGTTAGAGGAGGTCATTGGGAGGACATGACCACTGGTTGACCAAGAGCTGAACCCAGGCAATCAGAGACTCCTTACCCTTTCTCCTATAGTTGGAATGTACATTCTGCCCACCATTCCCATAGCTGGACCTGTATCAAAAACACAGACTTGAGAAAGTGCTGCCGAGACCGTGTGGACTGAATATGTTACTGAACACAGTTAAAGTCTCTATATAAACTTTTAAGATTCTGGTGGGTGGGTGCAGAGATATACTCATCTTGCAGCCACCCAAGATAAGCCTTGTATGCAAGTTCCCTTGTTTACTAAACCTGCCACCTACCAATCTGGAGTGGGCTTCCTCTTTCTTAGGTCTCTCCTTCCCCTTCGTGTACAGGGACCAGTTTCAGATTTCACCTGGGGAACGCACACATTTTTGAAACAACAAATACTGCAGTTTTATATTAAGTATTGGAACTGAGTAGTATGAAATCTCCAAGTATATTTTTCTTCTTTTCCAGTATTGTGTTGATTATCTTAGGTCCTTTGCATTTCCATATTAACTTAGAATAAATTTCTCAATATCAACAAAATATCTTCCTGAGATATTGATTGGGATTGTATTGAATCTATAAGTCAAGTTGGGAAACATTGACATTTTTAACAATACTGAGTCTTCCAGTTCATGAAATAGCTCTCCATTTATTTAGATCTTGCTTTCTCTCATTAGACCTCTATAGTTTTTTACATAAAGAATCTTTACATAATTTGTTAGATTTATACCTAATTATTTCTCTTTTTTGGTTCTATTATAAATGATATTGTATTTTTAATTTCAAAATTTGTTCATTGTTAGTATATTGTATATAGAAAGTAACTGACTTTTGTATAATAACTTTGTGTCCTGTGACCTTGCTGTACTTGATTATTAGTTCCAAGAATTTCTTTATTGATTCTTTGAGAATTTCTACAAAGATTATCCTGTCTGAGAACAAAGACAGTTTTATTGCTTCCTTCCCAATCTGTATACATGTTATTTCCTTTTCTTAGCTTATTGAACTAGGTAGAACTTCCAGTACAAGGTTGAATAGAAGTGTTGGGAGAAGACACCCTTGGCTTGTTCTCATCCTTGGGGGGAAAGCATTAATGTTTCACCATTAAATGTGGTGTTTGCTGTATGTTTTTATGGATGTTCTTTAACAAGTTGAGAAAGTTCTTTTCTATTCCTAGTATGCTGAGTTTTTATCATTAATGGATATTGAATTTTATCAAAAGTATCTTTCTGCTTCAATTGTCAACGTGGTAGATATTATACATTGATTTTTGAATGTTGAAACAGCCCTGAATACCTAGAAAAATCTGACTTTGGTGTAGTTTATAATTGTTTTAAAATATTACTGAATTTCATCTGCTAACATTTGGTTGAGAATTTATTTGCATTTACTTTCATGAGAGGTGTTAGTCCATAGTTTTCTTTTCATGTCATAAGTCTCTCATTTGGCATTAGGTTACTGATTGATGAATTCATAGAATGAGCTAGGAAGTATTCCTTATGATTCTATATTCTGTAATATATTGTGGATAATTGGTATCATTTTTTCCTTAAATATTTGGAAGAAATCACCAGTGAAACCACTTAGATGGGGTGCTTTGCTCTTTAGAATGTTACTGGCTATTAATTCAATTCCTTTAATAGATATTGGCCTATTTGGATTATTTATTTTTCACTGTGGGTTTTGGTAGTTTGAGTCTATCAAAGATATGTTTCATTTCATCTGAGTTGTCAAATTTGTGGGCATAGAAGGCTGTTGAAAATTTTAATTATAATAGTGGATTTGTCTATTTTTCCTTGAATATATACGTTTTTCCTCATGTCTTTTGTCTCTCTGTTGTTAGGTGCATAGACATTAAGGATTTTAATCTCTTCTCTTTTTTTTTAACATATTTATTGGAGTATAATTGCTTTACAATAGTGTGTTAGTTTCTGCTTTATAACAAAGTGAATCAGCTATATGTATACATATATCCCCATATCCCCTCCCTCTTGCATCTCCCTCCCACCCTCCCTATCCGACCCCTCTAGGTGGTCACAAAGCACCGAGCTGTTAATCTCTTCTTGAATTGACCTGTTTATCATTCTTTAATGTCTACCTTTATCCCTAATAACTTTCCTTGCTCCAAAGTCTAATTTATCTTAAATTACTATGGCTACTCCAGATTTCTTTTGATTAGCATTGACATGCTATACCTTTCTCTAACACTTTTCTTTTAACCTATATGAAACTTCATATTTAAATTGGATTTTCTATAGGCAAAATATAATTGTGTCTTTTTAAAATTCATTCTAACAACCTCTGTTTTATAATTGTATTAATAGTATTTAGACCATTCAGATTTAAAGTGATTAATGATTTAGTTAGACTAATACTACTATGTTTGTAATTGTTTTCTGTGCCTTGTGTTAGTTCTTTGTTTCTTTTCCTTTTGTTTTCTGCCTAATCTGATTTGATTTAATATTTTATATGATTTAATTTAATCTCCTCTCTTAGACTATTGGTTGTATTACTTTCACTATCCCTTTTTTTGCGTGTGTGTGGTTCCCCTGTAGTCTACAATATACATTTTAACTAATCTAATCCACATTCAAAAAACACATACTGCTTCTCTTGTAATGGGTGTACCTGATAACAAAATATTCCCAATCCCTTCCTGCCTCATTCCTTATGGCATTTTAGTCATTCCTTTCACTTATCCATACCCTATAATCACACAATACATTGTTACTTGTTTTACTTCAAAGAAGCAGTTATCTTTTAGATTATCTTAATTAAGAATAAGAAAAACAAAATATTTTATTTATATTTAATTCTTCCATGACACTCTCTCTTTCTCTGTGTGGATCTGAGTTTCTGACATACATCCTTTTCTTTCTCCATGAAGAACTTTTAAACTTATTTGCAGGACTGCTCACAATGAATTCCCTAAGTTTTGTTTAAAAGAAAGTCTTTGGACTTCCCTGGTGGTGCAGTGGTTAAGAATCCACCTGCCAATGCAAGGGACACGGGTTTGAGCCCTGGTCCAGGAAGATCCTACATGCTGCGGAGCAACTAAGCCCGTGAGCCACAACTACTGAGCCTGTGCTCTAGAGCCTGTGAGACACAACTACTGAGCCTGTGTGCCACAACTACTGAAGCCCGTGCTCCTAGAGCCTGTGCACGGTAACAAAGAGCAGCCCCTGCTCACCACAACTAGAGAAAGCCCAAGTGCAGCAACCAAGAGCCAACGCAGCCAAAAAATTTTTTTTAATTAAAAAAATATGTCTGGGAATATTTTTTTTTTAAAAAATGAAAGTCTTTATATCTCCTTCTCTTATGAAGGATTAGCTTGCTGAGATATATATATATATATTACTCTACTCTTTTCTTCCTTGTATGGTTTCTGATGAAGAGTCAACTGAATAAAAAAATCTCCCTGTTCCTCTATAATTAAGATAATGCTTTTTCAAGATCACTGGTTCTTTCCTAGGCCATGTTTAGTATACTGAACGGTTCATTGATAGCATTCTTCAGTACTGTTACAGTGTTTTTGATTTCTGGCTTATTCTTTTGATTCTTTCTTAGAATTGCCATCTCAATCCTTACATTTCTCATCTGTTCTTGCATGTTATTTATTTTTTCCATTAGAGTCTTTATTATATTAATTATAGTTACTTTAAATTCCCTGTCTGGTATTTCTAACATCTGTGTCATATCTGTTTCTGATGCTTTCTTTGTGTCTTCAGACTTTGTTTCTTCTCAACTTTTTAGCATGTCTTTTAATTTTTATATTTTTCTTGAATGCCAGGTGTGATGAAAATCGATTGAGGTAAATAGCCTTAGTGTGAGCATTTATGTCATTCTGACTAGGAGTTGAGGTGTTTATAATGTTTGCTATACCTGTAGGCACATTTGAATTCTTAGACTATTCCTGCTTTGGTCTTCCCTGTTGTCTTTGAGCTTCCCTAAGAACTACTTCTTAGATGGAGTCTTGCAGATCTTTACTGTAATCCCTGTTACTGTACAGGCTCTCTGCTGGTGTGGGGATCAGGTATGGGGAAAGAAAAGCATTCTATAATATTATGATTACATCTCAGCGTTATAGTAGAACTGTGCCCTGAACTGTGGTTTTTAATAAGCATTTCTTAGCTCCCTCCCCCCACCCTCCATGAGACAGGAAGGACAGAGATTTGGGGAAATATTCTCTCCCTAAGTCCAATAAGGCTCTGACAAGGTCTTTTTTCCTTGGAGAGTAGGCCTTTGTTATGGAGAAAGTTCTAACCTAGTTCACAATGGTTACTTTCCCCCTTCCTCTGACAAACTGATAATGGGAATGACAGCTCTTCACCACAAGAATCTGATTGGTTCCTTGGAGATAAATCTACAGAAGTTTGTGCCCTCTCAATACTCTAAACCCCAAGAGTTTCTCACTTTCACCCTCATGCTGGTCTATATTCAGACTCCAGCAATTCTTCAAAATGTCCTTTTAACTCTCCCTACCAGTTGTAATGGCTCCAGCTGTTTCTTCCCCTGGTAAAGAGCTGTGACTCCTTAGATTTGTCTGTCTTTCTGACTTTCAAAGTGGCAGTTAGCCTTTGCGCCCTCAGTCCTCTGGTGAGTCCAAGATAGGTCATTGATTCTCAATTTGCTCAGCTGTTTCTGGCTGTAAGAAAGAGAGTAAAACTTCCAAGTTCTTTACATATTGAAGCTTAAACCAGAAATCCCTTGATGTATATGTTTTAAAACCTGAGCTTTTATTAATATTTCCAATTTAAATACAGTATGCAACATTTTTCATACCTTTATTGATTTTACATTTATCTTTCTTTTCTCTAATATGGAACATTTCTTTGATTAGTAACATTATTTCATAAGTATGTATGGATGTATGTTTTCCTATGATATGCTTAAAAGAATTTTAAAGTTATAATACTAACATTGTAGTTTAAGATTCCTTAGTAATTCCTTTTGTCCTTAGAGTATGCCCCACAAAGAGTATTTAGTCAGTGTACTGTATTCAAATTTATTACAAAACACTTATTGTCTTTTCATAGTTATGTTAACTACCTGATATATAGTCCTGTTAATTTTCTCTGTTTTTTTCTCCTTTGGTTAAATTTTTTTAGGCTTAATTTTTCCTTAAAAATTTGAAATTTATAGTTTTAATATGTAAAACTGACATGGTTCAAATATAAAAACTTTCAAAAAATGGTATATTCAGGGAAATATTACTCCATTTGTATCTCTTTAGCTCTGTCCTCCCCATTAACAAATCATTTTCAGTATTTTGTACTTTGTCCTCTTTTGCAAGAATATATAGTTTTCATACTGTCCCTTATATTTTTTTTTTCTGAAGTTACTGCCTTTAGATGAAACATGCATCCTTCAATTCTTTTTTTTTTAATTTACTTATTTATGGCTGTGTTGGGTCTTCATTTCTGTGCGAGGGCTTTCTCTAGTTGTGGCAAGCGGGGGCCACTCTTCATCGCGGTGCGCGGGCCTCTCACTATCGCGGCCTCTCTTGTTGCGGAGCACAGGCTCCAGACGCGCAGGCTCAGTAACCATGGCTCACGGGCCCAGTTGCTCCGCGGCATGTGGGATCCTCCCAGACCAGGGCTCGAACCTGTGTCCTTTGCATTGGCAGGCGGATTCTCAACCACTGCGCCACCAGGGAAGCCCTGTCCCTTATATTTTAAACAATTTTAGCAAACTATACAATGTATCTGTAACCTGCATTTTTAAATTAACCATATATGCTAGAAATAAATCCACAATGAACATCTTGTTTCTTTTTATAACTAATTAGTTCTTTTAATGATGATTAGTATGCGTGTATTGTAGTGTACCCAGCTAGTTACCTATTATGGTATTGAAATTGCAGATTTTCTCCAATCTTTGCTCTAATATGTAATGATATAACAATATACTTACATATTATATTGTTTTATATTTATAGAATTGAATCAAACTCTATTTAATAGAGGTTCTAACATTTTGAAATACTCCCACAGCATATAAAATTCCTCCCTTCTACAACCTGCCAACAGAGGATGCTTTTGGTCTTTCTGATTTTGCCAATCTGATAAAAGAGAAATGGTGTCACTGTGTAGTTTTATGTATTGGTGTTATTATTATGTTAAATATAATTTCATGTTCCTAAGGACCATTTTCTTTCCCCAATTAACTTCCTTTTGCCCTTTTATTCTGTCAACTTGTTCTTTTTTTCTCTATTTTTCAGAACATTTTACATAATGGGACTTTGACTATGATATCAATGGAAAATAGTTTTTAGTTCTTCCTTCTACTACTGATTTTTCTGCAGTTCCATTTTTATTGTTTTTATTTTTAGGTTGGTGGTACACCAGAAACTAACACAACATTGTATTACACAGCATTGTAAATCAACTATACTTTGATAAATAAATAAATGAATAAATACTGGAATGTTCCATGAGCACATAAAAAGTAGCTGTATTTTCTACTATCTGAGTTCAAAATTAGATGTATCAGTAAGAGCCTCTTTATTGATTGCTATTCAGATGTTTTTCATCTTTACTCAATATTGTATCAATTTTATCTGAAACAAAATAGTGTGCTGGAAGTATAGTAAAAAGTGCTCTTGGGATCAATATTTACTGATAGAAATGGAAAGAGCCAGAATAGGCCAAGGAAGTAGTTGGGCTGTCATGCAGTCTCTACAGAGACTTCAGCCAGCAAACCTAAGGGGTGCACTGAAGATGGGATGGGCCTTCAGAATTCTCCCATGTTACATCCATGGGTCAGGCATTTATGTCCTTACATTGATGGCTCTCTGGATGTAGTCTGTCACCAGAAACAGGACTTTTCTTAGGAGAGCCAACTCTCTCCAGCCAAGATAATTTCCAGAAAGCGCTAACAACTGGGAGTTGCCAACTGGCAGCGTTCCAAGCAGCTGAGAGAAAGGTCTTTCAGTCCTGAAGAGAGTTTCTGGGCAGTTTCTGTATCTTCTTCCTTGTATATCTTCTAGTCTCTTCTTTTTGAAGGTGGCTGCAGATTTTTTAGTGCACAGCTACCAACAACTGTTATATCTTCATTGTGAGTTGTAGTTATTATACTATAAATATATTAGTATTAAATATGTATTTTTTTACATTAGCACCATGCACTTTCTTCTTAACTTATATATGATTATTTTTATGCATTTCAATGTCCTCCATGTTGTACACTACACAAGTATTTTTTTTTTTTTTTTTTCATAAATTTATTTATTTATTTATTCTTGGATGTGTTGGGTCCTAGTTTCTGTGCGAGGGCTTTCTCCAGTTGCGGCGAGCGGGGGCCACTCTTCATCGCGATGCGCGGGCCTCTCACTGTCGCGGCCTCTCCCGTTGCGGAGCACAGGCTCCAGACGCGCAGGCTCAGTACTTGTGGCTCACGGGCCTAGCCGCTCCGCGGCATGTGGGATCTTCCCGGACCGGGGCACGAACCCGTGTCCCCTGCATTGGCAGGCGGATTTCCAACCACTGCGCCACCAGGGAAGCCCCACAAGTATTTTTATTACTGTTTTATACAGTCAGTATTTTTATTAAATTTACAACTATGTGAAAACTTTCTATTAATCATATATATTCTTTATCTTCAATCTTCGTTCCAGGTTACATTTCTTTCTGAGTGAAGGATAGTATTTTCCATTATCTTTAGAGCAGGTCTGTTGCTGGTGAATTTTCTTTATTTAGTTTGCCTGAAAATGTCTTTATCTAGGCTTCATTTTATCTTTAAAGTTAAACTCTTGAAGCAAAGGTAATATAATTCTATAGTGTGCTGGTGTCCATTCTTTCTTTTGAGAAGCCAACTATCACTTTATTGATATTCTTTTAAGTTCCTCCCTGAACCTACGTATCACTGCACCCCTTCCTTTCAGATTATTGTCTTTGGCTTTTATTTTTAGCAATTGTCATATTGTCAAACTTCCTCTGTGACAGGAAGTGTATTTTATTAATATTTTTGAAAACCTTTCAGCCATTATCCCATTTGAACATTGCTTCTGCCTAATTCTCGCTCTCATCTCCATCTGGAATGCAAAGAACATGTCAGTTAGAGCTTTTCATACCATTAAATAGGTCTTCTATGTTCTTTCCTGTATTTTCCTTCTTTTGTTTATGCAGGTGTATTGTGGATATTTTCTTTAAAACCATAATCAGTTTTACAATTTTTTAAATTTAGTGGTATCTAATCTGGCATTAATCTACCCACTAGGTTTGCAATTTCAGTACTTTTTAATCTCTATAATATCCTCAACTTATTTTTAAAATAGTTAAAAAAATTTTTTCTGCCAAAACTCTTGGTACTCTGTTTTTTATTCGTGAAAATAATAAGCATAGTTATTTTGGCCTGTGTCTGCTTTCTTCATATTCATTCATGTGACTTATTAGGTGTTTTTATTTTTTGCTTTTTATATATATATATATTTACAGCAATTTTAGGTTTACAACAAAACTAAGAGGGAGGTACAGAGATTTGTTATATATCCCCTGCCCCCATGCATGCATAGCTTCCCCATTGTTAATATCCCCTACCAGAGTGGTACATTTGATAAAATTGATGAACCTACATTGATACACTATAATCACCCAAAGTCCACAGTTTACCTTAGGGTTCACTCCAGGTGTATACATTATATAAGTTGGGACAAAAGTTTAACGTCATATATCCATCATTATAGTATCACGCAGAGTATTTTCACTGTTCTAAAAATCATCTGTGTTCCACATACTCATCCCTCCCTCCTCACTAACCCCTCTTGGATTTTCTACATAGACAATTATGTCATCTGCACATAAAGACAGTTTTATGTCTTCCCTCTAAATCTTTATACCTTTTGTTTCTTTTTCTTGCCTTATTATATTAGCAAGCTCTTCCAGTACAACGTTGAAAAGGAGTGGTGAGAGGAGACATCTATGCTGTACCTGATCTTAGTGGGAAAACTTTGAATTTCTTACCGTTAAGTATGATCTTAGCTGTAGGGTTTTTGTGGATAAATTATCAAGCTGAGAAAGTTCCCCTCTGTTTTTAGTTAATTGAGAATTTGTATTATGAATGGGTACTGGGTTTTGTCAAATGCTTTTTCTGCATTTATTGATATGGTCATATACTTTTTCTCCTTTAGCTTTTTGATGTTATGAATTATATTAATTGATTTTCAAATACTGAACCAGCCTTGCATATCTGGAATAAATCCCACTTAGTCATAATGTATAATTCTTTTTATGCATGGTTGGATTTTATTTGCTAAGATTTTTTGAGGGTTTTTGCATCTATGTTCATGAGTAGTATTAGTCTTTACTTAGTTTTCTTGTAATGTCTTGTCTGCTTTTAGTATTAGAGTAATGCTGGCTTCATTAAATGGGATAAGAAGTATTCTCTCTGCTTCTATCTTGTGAAAGAGATTGTAGAGACGATATAATTTCTTCCTTATATATATTTTTAATTAACCAGTGAAGCCATCTGGACCTGGTACTTTCTGTTTTAGAAGGCTATTATTGATTCAATATCTTTAATAGATATATACCTATTAACGTTGTCTATTTCTTCATGTGTAAGTTTTGGCAAATTATGTCTTTCAAGGAATTGGTGCATTCTAAGTTATCAAAATTTTCAGCAGAGTTGTTCATAGTTTTCCTTCGATGTATTTTTAACTTCCATAGCATCTGTAGTGTTGTCCTCTTCTTTATTTATGATATTAGTAATTTGTATCTTCTCTTTTTTTCTTCATTAGTCTGTCTAAATGCTTATATACTGTACTGACCTTTCCAGTGAACCAGCTTTTGATTTTGTTGATTTTTGTCTAATGCTGCTGGATAAAGTTTTCAGTAAAAACCACAAAAGGTAGAAAAAGATTGGAAGACATTCATTTCTAATTTTTATTATTTTTTTCTTGTGCTTACTTTGGATTTAATTTGCACTTCTCTTTTAGTTCTAAGGTGGAAGATATTTCTTCTTATCTAATAATATGCACTCAGTGTTATAAATTTCCCTCTATGAACTGCTTTCACTGCATTTCACAAATTTTGATAAGTTGTGTTTTTATTTTTATTTAGCTAAAATCTATTTAATCTCTTGATATTTCTTCTTTGACCTATGTGTTATTTAAGAGTGTGTTGTTTAGTCTTGAAGTACTTTGAGATTTTCTGTGTATGTCCAGAATGGCGTCTATCTTAGTAAATGTTCTATATGAACTTGAGAATAACATGTATTCTGCTATTGTTGGATGAAGTAGTCTATAAATGTTTATTATATCCAGTTGATTAATGGTGTTGTAGAGTTCAACTATGTCCTTACTGATATTTTGCCCACTGAATCTGTCCATTTCCAAGAGGGGAGTTAAAGTATCTACTGTAATAGTGGATTCATCTGTTCCTTCCTGCAGTTCTATGTGTCCAGTTTTGGCTTCACATATTTTGACACTTACTTTTTTAGGCACATAAACTTCAAAGGTTGTAACATGTTTTTGGTTATTTGATCTCTTTCTCATTATAAAATGCCCCTCTTTTTCCCTGTTGACTTTCCTTTCTTTGAAGTTTGTTCTATTTGAAACTGATATAGCTACTCCCACTTTCTTTCAATTAGTGTTAACAAGGTACATCTTTATCCATCCATTTACTTTTAATCTATACATGGATTTATTGTTAATAGTGGTTTTCTTGTAAATGACATACATTTAGGTTTCTTTTTTGGTCCACTGTTAACAATCTCTATCTTTGTGCATTTAGATCACTGGTGTTCAAAGAAATTATTAAGGTAGTTGGATGCATATCTACAATATTTGTTAGTTTGCTATTTGTTGCCCTTGTTCTTCTTTTCTATATTTGTCTCCCAATTTTTTTCTGCCTTTTGTGGTTTTAACTGAGCATTTAATATGATTCCATATTCACTCCTTTCTTAGCATATATGTTATACTTTTTTTTCTCCTTTTTTTAAGTGGTTGCCCTAGCATATACAATATACATTTGCATCTAATCCAAGTCCACCTTCAAATAACACTATACTACTTCACCAGTAGTACAAGCACATTTTTATAACAAAATAATCCTAATTCCTTCTTCCCATATCATTGATGTCATTCATTTCAATTATATATACTTGTGTAATAATATATAAATATATATTCATGCATAATTTAATACATTGCCACTATTATTTTGAACAAATTGTTTTCTGTTAGAAAAAGTAAGAATAAAAAAAGTTTGTATTTTACATTTACTTATTCTCCAGTGCTATTCCTTTATTTATATATATCTATGTCTCACCTATGTCATTTTCCTTTGTTGTAAAAAAATTTTTTTTTAACATTTCTTGCAAGGCAGGTGTATTTGCCACAAATTCTCTCAATTTTTGTTTGTCTGACAAGTGTTTATTTCTTCTTTATTTTTGAAGGATAATTTCTCAGGGTACATAATTTTGTGGGTATTTTTGTTGCTGTTTTTGGTTTTTTCCTCTTAACTATTTAAATATTTCACTCCATTCTCTACTTGCTTGCATTGTTTTTTCTAGAACTGTGGGATGTAATTCTTTGTTTCTCTATAGATAAGGTTTTGTTTTGTTGTCACTTCCATCTTCTTTCAGGATTTTTTCTTTATTTGTTTTTCAGTAGTTTGAAACTGATATGCCTAGGTAGAGTATTTTTGACATTTATCCTGTTTGGCATTCTCTAAGCTTCCTGGATCTTTGGTTTTGCATCTGACATATACCTTTTGTAGTTGTCTTACTTGTAGTGGATATTCTGTTATTTTTTTAACCTTTTTTTTTTTTTTTTCTGTTTTGTTTTCAGTTTTGGAGGTTTCTATGAAGAAATGCTCAAGGCCAGGGATTCTTTCCTTAGTTGCGTCCACTCTACTAAGCCCAGGCCAAAGCATTCTTCATTTCTGTTACATCTTTACAGTATTTTTGATCTCTACATTTCTTTTTATTTTTTCTTAGGATTTACATCTCTCTGCTTACATACTGTCTACTCTATCCATTAGAGCCTTTAGCCTATTAATCATGGTTGTTTTAAATTCCTGGTCTTATAATCCTAACATCTTTGCTATGTCTAGTTCTGTTGCTTGCCCTGCCTCCTCAAATTGTATTGTTTTTGTGGGTTTTTTTGTTTGTTTGTTTTTTGGTATTCCTTGTAATTGTTTGTTAATAGCTGGACATGATGTACCAGGGGAAAGGAACTGCTCTAGGTAGACCTTTAGTAATATGGTGATGAGATATTGGGGGAGTGGAAGTGTTCTCTAATCCTATGATTGGGTCTCAGTCTTTTAGTGAGTCTCTGCCTCTGTACTGTAAGCTACACATGTGCTGGTCAGTTTTTTTCCCTCCTTAGTGGGACAGGATGGCTAGAGTGGGCTGAAATTGGGTAGCCTCCTAGAGCTGGATATTTCTCTTACCCCAGGTCAATTAGGCTCTGATAATACCCCCCTGATTAAGATCTGGTTAATTAGTTTCTCCTGAAGGCCGACCTTATTAAGAGGAACGGAATGCCCTGGTGTATTTAAAAATAGTTCCCTTTCCTCTCCCTGTGCTGGAAACACAAGGGGATTTTTCTCAGATATTCACTGAGAGAACCTAGTTAAAGCTTCAAAAGTGTGGAGAGCTCCCGATCACTGGGGTCCCTCTGAATTTTTTAACACTCAATGTAGTCCACGCTGAGCCTCCAGGAATTTGTCAATTACAGTTCTCATTTCCCTACCAGTCATTGGCTATCAGCGTGTTTCTTCTGTGTTGTGATTTTCTGTAATTGCCTGTGTTTCCAAATTTTAGGCAGTGGTTTGCTCTGTGTCCTCACTTCTCTTAAGAATGTAAGAGTGGTTGATTTTCAGTTTGCTTAGCCTCTTGTTAGGACAGCTTGTCAACTTCTAAGCCTCAAACAGGCTGGGTTTGGGTTTATAAACGTTAAATTATTAAAATTCATAAAAATATGTATGTAAGTAGCCATGAAGGCCAAAGAGGACAAAACTCAGAACTTTTTTTCCTTATTCAGCATTTGTATTACATTTGACAGCTACATATAATTTGAGAGGTGGGAAATTATTTTAAAGAAATGGAAGATAGTGGTAAAAACATTTTATTTCCTTTTATGTTTCAGATGTAACACATTAGTATTAAAAGTTCACAGTTTGGAATTTGGGGGAAATACTCATATGCTAGAATAAGAGTCTCTTACACATGCGCACACACACACACACACACACACACACACACACAAGAAAATCAAATTTGGTAGAAATGCAAGCATGGTCAAAATCTTAAAGAGTAGAAAAGCATTTTTTTCAGAAATCTAAGTTTCACATCTCTCTGGCCAGTTGGCCCAGCTGACCCCTGGTCCCCACCCTGAAACCCTCTCCAGGCTGAAGCCAAGAGCAAGGCACCAGGGGGACAGGGCAGGCAAACACTCTCAGCTCTGAGCGTCTCTTGCTCCCCGCCCCACACAGCCAGCTTCAACTTCTCCCATGCATGGCTGACCCCAGCCCCTGCCTATAAACTTATGCTGGGAAAAGACCCCTCTCCGCATCTCACCCTCCTTTTTCGCATACAGTGAGCTCTCCACTCCCCTCCCTGCGGCCTTCTCTGAGTCTTGTCTCCCAATCTGGTCGGGAATCTGCAAGGGAAGCAATATTTTTTCTTTTTTTTTTTATTGGAGTAAAATTGCTTTATAATCTTGTGTTAGTTTCTGCTGTACAATTCTTTGTTCTGTATATAAGACTGCTCTCATAAATCTTTGATGTTTTGTTACTGTAGAGAGATTCTTTTAAATTTATTTGTAAGATTTAGGTCAAATGCTAGCTCTCAGTCTCTTATTCTCCCTGTGGCCCCTGTGCTGTTGTTCCAATGCCTTATTTTTCTCACCCATTACTAAAATATGTAATCTGACTTCCTGCCAGAAAATAATGTATTAAAAGTAACTGGTGTTTTTAAAGTCCAATGGAGATTGCAGAAGTAGGAGTAGAGGAGAATTGAAGCATTGAGACAGAAACTTTGATTAAATACTTTGCTCTCCTAATATCAACTAATATTTTTATACAAATAGTCTAATATGACAGAAATACTAGAAAAGTGTGTTCAGGGTTGGAAGAACTATTGATTTCTGCCCATATTCTAACCTTATATAACATGCAAGGAAATTTCTGTTGAGTCTTTATCTTGTTAACTCATCCTCCCCAAGGGAACTGTGTGTAACCTGATTGATGGGAATGTGATCTTTAGTAAAATGTGGTCAACTTTTACTAATTTGTTTCAAAGAAGGATCCGAAACACCCTTTTTTTTATCACCTCCTTCACTCAAATATAACATTCTCTCTATTTTGTTCTCTCCTCCTGGACTGGACACAATCTCCCTCTATCTATACTAATCACAGCATTCCTGAGGCTCTGGGTGGTAAATTTGATCTACTATTTTATAAGGGCTCTTGATAATTCAAAGGCAAGATTTATGGTGAGGATTTAGGCAAAGTAAAAGGTATAATTTGCCTCATCCAACTGAGATTTTAGCAGAGCCTCTTTCATATGAGGTTACCTGGTTTTTACATGGATTAATAGAGTTGATAATTGTTTCCCATTTGATTATATGCACTACATTACAAAAATCTTGAGGAGTCCAGAGGTGATTTCTCAGAATACCTGATATTTATAGTTGGAATGGCTCTTTGAAAGACAGTAAGAAAACGTTATATCGAATTTGTTTTTATCTTAAAAGGAAATATTTAAATGCATATTCACGGCAGATGTTGTAATTAGACTTAATCTATATATAATATTGGTGATATGGACTGCAGAATTTCCTGTTTGTTTTTCAGTGTAAAGGTGCTATTAGCTATGGCATAAATAGAACAATTTTAATGATTTAATTAAAATTACACTTGAATTGTTGAGTTTTCTTTCTTCCTCCTCAATGCTCACAGGTTTCTTGGTATTTCTAGTGGAGCTTTAGTTATACACACCTGTTTGTCAGTATTATTTACCTTAGCACACACTATGTCTCAACATCAACGTGATTGCCTTTAAGTGGGATGCACTTTTTAAAAGTCCAATATGTCTTAAGATAAATTTCCAAATATTTTGGTTTCTTTTACATTCCTGAAGTGAGATTTCCTTTGTCACATTTCAAATTATCTCAACGAGCACAGTTTGAGGACAGAAATGCTTTCAGTCTTAAAGTACAGTTCTACAAAACATCATGTAAATTATTTCTCATTCCAGATATTCGTGATAGTATACCATTGACATAGAAATGACTATTCTCAAGTTTCTTTATTCCTGATGAATTTTGTGATTTAAAAAATGATGAAGCAAATAGACTTTATCAACCTAAAATAACTTCAGATGAGGACATTTAAAAAAATTCTCCATGATTTTTCTTGTGATACCCAAGATGTTTTCAAAGTGTTTATGTTACAGGAAAGAACAAAAATGTGAGGAGGTAGAAAATGAATATGTCTATTAGATTTAATTTAATTAAACAAGAGCAGGGACCACATCAAAACTGTGATGTATCTGTACTTTTTTTTTTTTTTTGGATACTGTTCAATATAAAACTATAATTGAACCACAAGACAAAGGGAGAGATTTGGGGTCCAGTACAGCCAAATCAGCTCCTGATAAACTTTCTCAGTTGGATGGACTTGAACCAAGAATTTAGACATCTCAGGTACTTTTTTAAATTATTCAATTTATTTAAACTAAAAAAAAATTTTAAAAAGTAGTTCACTCATTTCTCCCACCCAACTCCCCATGCCCCATCTCTGGCAACCACCAATCTCTTCTCTGTATCGCTGAGCTTAGTTTTTTGCTTTGTTTTATTTTTAAGATTCTACATATAAGAGAGATTGTACAGTGTTGTTTGACTTGTGTCACTTAGCATAATGCCCTCAAGTTCTATTTGTATTGTCACAAATGGCAAGATTTCATTCTGTTTTTAATCTGAATGAAAAAATGTGTACTTCCAAAATTAATGAACTTAGTTTTCTCTGAGACTGAGAGGACTGAACTGACAGTTTGTTTGAGATCACTTAAAATGTCACTCAGAAATATTCCCATGAAAGAAAGAAAATGCACAGAGAAAAGCCACTGAAATAAAGCCTGGCATGAGAAGTTATTTATTTTAAATATTATATTTTTATATTGAAATATGATGTGAAATTTGTGTTAAAATGGTGAAAGGAGAATCAACATTGATAGCCAACTGAGAAAAAGAAATGATTGTAACATATTGATGGTCCCATAAAGCTTAGTGAGTAACTTCCCAGTTTAAAAAATGTTTGAAATCTTTGCTGAGTGTCAGTTGAATCTCTAAGAAAGATACAAAGCCATCTCATAGAAAAAGGGAGACTTTCAAATTAGCCCAAGTTGAATATAGTCTGAATAAATATACTAAACAAATCTGGGAAAAAAATGTACACAGAAGGAATGTCCCTCGGCTGCTGAAGCAAAAGAAAGGCAGAACTAATTTGTCAGAAGCAAAACAAGGCCGGTAAAGAATATCATACCCTTTTTCTGCAGTGTCTGCAGGTTCATTGCACAGATCTTGCTTATTTGGGAAGAGTAGATTTCATTTGTGGGGCAGATTATGTGTATTGTGTAATGGCTTGGTCTGCTATATTGACTGGCTTCTATTAAAATTCAATTCATCAAATTTGTCACATTTCTTTTTTAGATAACAAGAGCAAGTCTCCACAATCTGATCAGCATATAGTTAACAAACTGCTGACGTTAAAAAAAAAAAAAAAAGGCAACATAGGGAAAAATCAAAACTTGCAAAAGAAATCAAACAACTTATGGTATCTGTGGAAGGAAACTAAAGTAATAGAAGAGCTGTTTCCCCATGTTAGCTATTATGAAGTTTTTGCTAGCACAAAGTAAAGAAGATACATTTCAAAATTGATGTAGATTTATGTACCCTTATGTTTCTTCAATTTAACTTATATTTTTACCAAAATTACACAAATTCTTACGTAAATCTTTCCATTGCTCTTGCTTTCCTCCCTTACAAGACTATTTCCCAGAGGTAGACTTTTAGCCACTTCTTTTGACATTTATCTCTCTATCTCTAGACAACATGTTTATAATTTTAGTGCTTTGTATTTTAGATTTAGGTATTACGTAGGCACTTACCACTGCTTAAGTTAAAAATATAACTCTCTTTGTCCATTACACCTCAATAATATATATGCACATAGGATATGTATAACACTATCATGTTAAAATTATGAATGAAACCATGATATGCATAGCTGAGCCGTGTGGCATACTACTTGGCACATATGGCATATGTGTGTCTATGTTTATTTAGTAGAAATAATAATTACATTTCTTGAGATACAATGCTAAACTCATTCTTGAAACAAAAATGATTGTGAGTTTTAAAAATTTTTTAATTTTTTGGGGGGAAAGTTATATATGTAAGTGTATTTGTGAAGTATTTCTGGCTATGGTAAATTAAATTTACCAAGTAAGAAGCACATTGCATAGGGTCTACCTTTTTAATGTTGTACTACATTAATAATTTTATCATTTCAAATACTCATCTTTATCCAGTCAACACAAATATCAAATTTATACATTTTATACAATATATATTTGACTGAAGATTCATAAATTTATTGATGAATCTTTTCTATCAAATGTTAAAATTTTAAACACTATTAACTTTTACATATGTTACAATTTGTGACCTTTGAAATGATCTGAAAATTATTTTAACTGATTTTTAAAACAGGAAAAAACAGAAGTTCTTACTCTTCATAACCAAATATTTATAAATATATTTGTAGGAGAAATTTTCTCCTTCTCAAGACAATTATCTGGTCTTAGTCTCCCATACAGTAGTTCTATTTAGCATTTTATTTTTTAGAGTTTTTCGAAAGAAACTTTTCTAAAACATATATTTTTTTTCCCTTGTTCCCTTAATGAATGTAATATTTTCCCCCACTTAAAAACTATTTGGTATTACTCTTTCAACATTTTGCCTCTTTAGCATTAAATCAACATTTAGTATTTCAAGCAAGCATTATCTTATTAATAGTATTATGAAGAGTATTATATAATTATTTTTCAGTCTTCAGCAGGCCTAGAATTAAAGGTACAATTTGTAATTTAATAAATTTAGCCAAATAATTTGGCTGTTCACTTATTATTATGTAATGTGTTTGGCTGTTTTATTAAGATAATTTCTTTGGTTTCACAAAGAAATTATAGAAGTTAATAGTTCTCTCTAATTGTCCATCATTATACCTGTATAAAGTCAAGAAAGTATCTTATATGGGGAGTAACCTATTCTATTATCTATTAGACCCATTGTTCATTGATATGAATAGAAAAAATTGTACAATTATTTAACAGGTGATGTATTTTTTAAAGAATACATGATACAGTAATGAGCTTTTTTATGGCCAATATGCTCTCTGATGTGAGGGGAAAAAAGTATTTTTCCTTCAGAGATAGAAAGGTGATTATAATAGCTTCTCAACATAAAGAATGTAAAGCTGGATTAAATTTCTAGGTGAGCAAAGCCTAAATGTGATTAATAATCAAGTTGGGAAATTTGTAATCTGATGGAGTGGAACACACCCTAAAGTAGATGAAGTTGTAGAGAAAATTAATGGTCACACAGAGGAATAAGTTTTTCAGTCCAATAAAGATTTACACTTGACATCTAAAATAATTTAGCTCTGATTGATTAGATATAGATTTCTAATCCAGGCTGCTGATTTTGACAAATTCCTTTGGATTTAATGGAAAAGTCACTTAAAACTGTAATGACAAAATTTAACACACTTTAGGAAGAAAGTGTAATTAGTTCAGTAATATATAATCTATAAATACTTGGTAAGTCAGTGGCCACCATGTTGTAATATAAATCTTACTTTTTCTGATGAATTCAATCCACTGTTGGTTGACTCTGTGGGTGCAGAACACGTGGATATATAGTGCCGACTGCACTATGCCATTTTATGTAAGGGACTTGAGCATCTACGGATCTTGGTGTCCCCGAGTGTCTTGGAACCAATGCCCTCCTGGTAACAAGAGGCAACTGAATTTTTATTTGCACATGATGTTCTCCACTTCTTGCTTGCAGAGTTCTTTGCAGCCATTTTTTCAATTTGAAAAAGCTAATTTTCTTGGTCAAATTTCTAATACATTGATTTGTTTTTTCTTTTTTTTGGCCAGCTGAATCTCTGTTCTGATATGGACATGTTAACATCTCCCACTATAGCCCTGAATTTCTCATTTCTCCTTGTAATTTTGCCACTTCTTGATTTTTATATTTGAGGACTCTATCATTGCCAATATTCAAGGACTAGTTTTTTTTTATATAGTTTGCCTTATTACTGTTGTTTTCATGGTTAACTTCAAGTTTATGTGTACTTATAACTTTTAAATTATATTCTGATATTAAAATTCTATTTGGTCTCAAACTTAAACATTCTTTTATATTTTACAAGCACTGCTGTATTTATTTAATAGCAGCCTTCTATGTACCTTGTTTAAAAATGAGATAAAGTGCATGTATGTTTGTCACCAAAAGCTGAAATAAGTTTTATGAACATTTTATTGAAGTAAATACATAACAGAAAATGAACATTTTCATAGCTGTATACCTTGATGAATTTTCACTAATCAAACACACCTGAGCAGTCAGGACCCAGTTTAAGACACCTGATGTTACCAGCTGCAGAAACATAGCTCATGCTCCCTTCCAGTTAATAACAGCCTCTTCCTCAAGGGCAACCACTATCTTAACTGCTAACAGCATAGATTTCTCTTTCTATATTTTTCATTTTATATTAATAGAAGCATATAACGAATGTTATTTGTGTTTGGTTTCTGTTACTTAGTAGTATGTTTGTGAGATGTGTCCATGTTATAGACTGAATGTGTCCTCCCCAAAATTCATATGTTGAAGTCTTAACCCATAAAATGACTACATTTGAAAATAGGGCCTTAGGAGGTAATTAAGATTAAATGAGGTCAAAAGGGTAGGGCTCTTTTTCAATCGAATTAGTGTTCCTCTAAAACGAGAAACCAGAGAGCTTTTGCTCTCTCCGCCATGAGAGGACACAACAGAGCAAGAAGAGCACTCTCACCAGAAACTAAATCCTGAGAAAACCTTGATCCTGGACTTTTCAATTTCCAGACATATGAGAAAATCAGTTTTTGTTGTTTAAGCCACAAACAGTCTGTGGTCAGCCCAAACTAAGACAATGCATATTGTCATGTAAATTTAGATTGTTATTGCTGTAGATTATTCCATTATGTGAAATGCCACAATTTATTCCCTTGATGATGCATTTCAGTAGTTTCCAGATTTTAGTAATTATGACTGA
Source organism: Eubalaena glacialis (assembly GCF_028564815.1). NCBI lineage: Eukaryota > Metazoa > Chordata > Mammalia > Artiodactyla > Balaenidae > Eubalaena > Eubalaena glacialis. Next base: position 63,050,853 of record NC_083724.1, on the reverse strand, counting down.
TGCTTCTATGAGCATTCTTGTGCATGTGTACTGGTAAACAAATGTACACATTTTTGTTTATATATGCATGAATGAAAGCTGAGTCATGAGCTATGCATTAGTTCAGCAGAGGACTCTTGTTTGTCCATATTCTCACCAAACTTGGTATTATCTGTTTCACTTTATCCTCACTGGTTGACATTAACAGTGTCATCATGAATATTTGCACTTTCTTGATGAAAAATGAAGTTGAGTTTATTTTCATATATTCAGTGACTATTTAGATATCCTCTTTTGCAAAATGTCTGTTCAATTACTTGCCAATTTTGAGTTTCTTACTTATATTCTCAATAATGACATTTGCTGCATTTGCAAATATCTTCAATCACCCTATGGGTTGACTTTTCTCAATGCTGTTTCTCTTGATAAATAGACATTTTTAGTGTTAATATAGTTACAGAGGTAATTTTAAGTTAATGATAATATCTTTTGTGTGATAGTAAGGAAATACTTGCCAAATCCAAGGTATCAATATGTATTGCTGTGTTTTCCTCTGACCTGCTCTGCTGTTTTAACTTTCATATTTGCATTTTCCCTTCCTCTTGAATTTATTTTCACTTAAAATGGGAGTACGGATCAAGACAGTTTTCTTTTTTTTCCATTTGAATATCCATTTGACACAGGCAATTTATTGAAACATAACTATTTCTCTTCTCTACTTTAGTGTTGTCATAATTCGGTGAACATTTATGTATGGGTAGATTTTGGAAATCTCTATGATATTCTATTGATGAGTTTGTATATCCCAGTGCAATGCAAACACTACACTTTCTGATTAATGTGTTTTATAATGGGTCTTGGTATCTGGTGGTGTAAGTTGTATAACGTTGTGCTACTTCAAATCCCTGTGGCACTTTTACCCTTAGAGTTTCCAAATGAATTTAAGAATCAGTTTTTATCACCTCCCCAATCCTTCACAAATCTATGAACACACACACACACACAGAGCTATGACTTTGATTGGGGTTGTATTGTATATATGGTTTGCTCTGGCTAAATTTGCAATTTTATTCAGTTTCCCCTGTCCTTCAATTTTTTAGTTCATTAATTTTACTCAGTAATAATTTGTAGTTTAAGAATATATATGTTTCCACGTGATTTTGGTTTTGGTGTATCATTCACAAACACCATATAACTTTGTTAACTTTTAAATTTTTGATCCATGTTTACTTTTTAAAATTTTGTATGTTTCTTTACCTTCATCTTTTTTCTTTTTTTTACATTGGAGTATAGTTGCTTTACACTGCTGTGTCAGTTTCTGCTGTACAGCAAAGTGAATCAGCCATATGTACACATATATCCCCTCTATTTGGATTTCCTTCCCATTTAGGTCACCACATAGCACCGAGTAGAGTTCCCTCTGAACCTACTGTATACAGTAGGTTCTCATTAGTTATCTACTTTATACATAGTAATGTATATATGTCAATCCCAATCTCCCAATTCATCTCAACCCCCTCTTCCCCTTTGGTATCCATACATTTGTTCTCTACATCTGTGTCTCTATTTCTGCTTTGCAAATAAGATCACCTATACCATTCTTCTAGTTTCCACATATATGTGTTAATATACAATATTTGTTTTTCTCTTTCTGACTTACTTCACTCTGTATGTCAGTCTCTAGGTCCATCCACATCTCTGCAAATGACACAATTTTGTTCCTTTTTATGGCTGAGTAACATTCCATTGTATATACGTACCACATCTTCTTTATCTGTTCCTCTGTTGATGGACATTTAGGTTGCTTCCATGTCCTGGATATTGTAAATAGTGCTGCAATGAACATTGAGGTGCATGCATCTTTTTGAATTATGGTTTTCTCTAGGTATATGCCCAGTAGTAGGATTGCTGGGTCATATGGTAATTCTATTTTTAGTTTTTTAAGGAACCTCCATACTGTTCTCCAAAGTGGCTGTATCAATTTACATTCCCACCAACAGTGCAAGAGGGTTCCCTTTTCCCCACACCCTCTCCAGCATTTGTTGTTTGTAGATTTTCTGATGCTGCCCATTCTAACTGGTGTGAGGTGATACCTCATTGTAGTTTTGATTTGCATTTCTCTAATAATTAGTGATGTTGAGCATCTTTTCATGTGTTTGTTGGCCATCTGTATGTCTTCTTTGGAGAAATGTCTATTTAGGTCTTCCGCCCATTTTTTGATTGGGTTTTTTGTTTTTTTGATATTGAACTGCATGACCTGTTTGTAGATTTTTGAGATTAATCCCTTGTCAGTTGCTTCGTTTGCAAATATTTTCTCCCATTCTGAGGGCTGTCTTTTCATTATGTTTATGGTTTCTTTTGCTGTGTACCTTCCCTCAACTTTGATTCTTGATGTATTTCCTCTCTGCCTTTAATTAGATATAATTTTAACTTCTCTTGTTTCCCTTTCTTGATTCATAAACTATAGATTATATGTTTATTATTTCATTGTTTTAGTGCTTCTCTTTAACTTTTTGAAGTTAGAGTATATTTTCTAACAAAATCTAGAGTTATTCAGCATTAATACCCTTCTTTTGCCTGGATTTTTTTTTAATGTTCTTGAACTCCCCATTGAACATTGCTCCAAATTGCTATTCTTTTAGATGGTATTATATATCTCTCTAACACAAAATATGTGAACATTATTATCATATAGTAAATAGTTACTAAATGTGTTTATCAGAGGTTAAGTGGCAGTATAGCACATTAAATAGATTTTATAAGTTTCTATGGCTTTTGTTTTATTTATTCCCAAGCCTTTCTTCTTTCTTCAGTTGGCATCATGATGAACTATATTGCATAATATGTGTTTAAATAGAGATTAGTGAGTGGTAATGTATTTCAGCTTTTATATATAAAATTTTATTCATCTCTCTTCACTCATATGGTAATTTGACTATGTACAATCCTAGTTTACAGTTATTATTCCTGAGCATTCATACATATCTTTTCAATATCATAGAGAAATTATATTTCCAGTGAGAAAACTCTTCCCTGTTTAATTGTTCATTTGAAGGTAGTCTGTACTATGTCTGAACCCTTGATAGCTTTTAAGGGTACCACTTTAGCTTTCCTGATACTCAATTATACTATAATATGTCTTGGTTTGAATGTATGTATTAAACTCATTTGGTATTTGAAGTACAGTTTTTATCTGCAAACCTATGTGTTTCCACAATTCAAAAAAGTTTTCAAAAATAATCTTTTCCAAAATGGTTTTCTTTTATACTCTATATTCTCTTTTTTTTCTGACTACTTCTTAGAATATTCAACCTTTCAATATTACATCCAGATATTTTACTACTTTTATAATTTTGTCTTTCTGTACAATGTTACAAGTGCCTTCCTTTGTTCTATATGTAATTTACTGATGTTCTCTCCTCAACTGAATCCAATCTAAAGTCCTAGATAATTATTTGTTGTGTATTTTATTCCCACATTAAAAAAATTTTTCCAGCTATTAACAATTTACCTTATTTTACCTATTTGCATACTCCAAGTATACACACGTACATATACACACACATATGTATTTAATTTTGTGTATTAACCTCACGTGCTGCAATCTTGCTATAATAACTTACTAATTACAGGAATTTCTTTGCTGATTCTTTTGGATATTCTACATAAACAATCGTGTGATCTGTGAACATAGTTTTATTTTTTCCTTGTTAATCTCTATACCTTTTATTTCCCCTTCTGTCATATTGCATTAGCTAAGGCTTCCAGGATGATGATGAAAAACAATAGAGACAGAAAGACTTTCCTTGCCTGTTCCTGATCTGATTAGGAAAGATTTGAGCTTATCATCATTAACTATGATATTAGAACTGTAGGATTTTTGTAAATATTCTTTATCATTAGAGAATGTTTCCCTGAGCTCCTGGTTTACTGAGAATGTTTATTAGGAATGTGTGTTGGATTTTTGTCAAATGCTATTCTGTAACTTTTGGTGTGATCATGTGTTTTTTTTCTTCTTTAGCCTATTAATATGATTGGTTACATTAATTTTTGAATGTTGAGCTAGCCTTGCATACCTGGGAGAAATCCCAGCTAATCATGGTGTATAATTCTTTTGATACATCGTTGAATTTGATTTGCTAATATTTTGTTGGGGATTTTTTGCAACTGTTTTCATGAGATATTGTTTGTATTGAGTTCTGTTTTTATAATATCTTTATTCATCCATATTGTCGCATATTGCAGAATGTCGTTCCTTTTAAGTTTGAAAAATATTTCATTATGTGTACATATAACACATTTTCTTTTTACATTCATCTACTGGTAGACATTCAGGTTTTTGGCTATTATGAATAGTGCTGCAGTGAACATAGGAGCGCTAATATCTCTTTCAGATCCTGATTTCATATATTATATTTTGGATAAATACCCAAATGTGGGATTGCTGGATCATGTGGTGGGTCCTTTTTTTTTTTTTTATTTTTGAGGAACTTTCTTACTGCTTTCTATAGCAGATGCACCATTTTACATTCCCACCAACAGTGTATAAATGTTCCAATTTCTTCACATCCTGCCAACATTATTTTTTTCATAATTGCCATCCTGAAAGGTGTGAGGTGGTATGTCATTGTGGTTTAGATGTACATTTCCGTGATGATTAGTGACGTTGAGCATGTTTTCATATTCCTGTTGGCCATTTGTATGTCTTCTTTGGAGAAATGTCTACTCAAGTCCACAGCCCACTTTTTAAATGTTGTTTGTTTTGCTATGGAGTTGTAGCACTTCCCTATATATTTTGGAAATAAATCTCTTATCAAATATATGGTTTTCAAGTATTTTCTCTCATTCTGCAGGTTGTCTTTCACTCTTGATTATTTCTTTTGCTGTGCAGAATTTTTTATTGTTTGACATAGTCCTACTTGTCTATTTTTGCTTTTGTTGCCAGTGCTTATGGTGTCATATCTATCAAAGTATTGTCAAGATCAATATCAAGGAGATTTTTCCCTTCGTTCTCAGGAGTCTTACAGTTTCAGGTCTTACATTTAAGTCTTTAATCCATTTTGAGTTGTTTCTTTGTGTATAGTAAAAAATCGGTCCAATTTCATAATTTTGCATGTTCCTATCCAGTTCCCAGCACCATTTATTGAAAAGACTGCCCTTTGCCCACTGTGTATTTTTGGTACCCTTGATGAACAGTTGACTGTATATGTAAGTAATTATTTCTGGGCTCTCTGTTCTGTTCCTTTGGTCTATATGTCTGTCTTTATGCCGGTACCACACTATTTTAAGTACTATGGCTTTGCAATATATTTTGAAATTAAGACGTGTGATGCCTCCAGCTTCCGTCTTCTCTCTCAGATTGATTTGACTACTTAGGGGTCTTTTGTGATTCCATCTGAATTTTAAAATTGCTTTTTTTCTGTTTCTGCAAAAAAGACATTGAGATTTTGATAGGAATTTCATTGAACATGTAGATTGCTTTGGATAGTATGAACATTTTAATAATATTATGTATTCCAATCCATGAATACATGATGTATTTTCATTGTTTGTGTCTTCCTTAATTTCTTTCATTAATATTTTGTACTTTTCAATATAGAAGTCTTTCACCTCCTTAGTTAAGTTTATTCCTGAGTATTTTATTCTTTTTTGATGCAATTTTAAATGGGATTGTTTTCCTAATTTCGTTTTTGGATAGTTTCATGTTAGTGTATAAAAACATAGCTGATTTTTGTTTGTTCGTTTTGTATCCCACCATTGTAATGAATAAGTTTATTCTGATATTTTAATTTTTTGTGAAGTCTTCAAGGTTTTCTATATATAAGATCAGGTCATCTGCAAACAGGGACAATTAAGATTATTGTGTAATAAAAATTGGTCCATTTGGCTAACTTTGAGAGAGAATAGCAATTGAACCCTTGGGAGAAGCATGGAGATGACTCTTGTGAGGAAGGAGAGTGATACAATGGTAGCTGGAGAGAGAGATGAAGTCACACTTTAAAATAAATCATGGGTTAAAGAAATCTCAAGAGAAATTAAAAGTATTTTGATCTAAATAAAAATTAAACTGATCAAAATTTGTGAAACATAGTGAAAACTGTACATGGGGGAAACTTAGAGCATTGAATGTATGTGTAAGAAAAGAAGAAAAATTCAATAAGAGCACTTTAAACACAAAGCAAGCAGAAGGAAAATAAATAAAAACAGAGCAGAAATCAATAAAATTGAAAATGAAAAAAACAGAGAAAAGTGAAAAAGCCAGTTTTTTTAAAAGATCAATAAAATTAATAAATTTCTACTTTGGCTAACTAAGAAATAATAGAAAACACAAATTACCAATATCAGAAATAAAGGTTAGGTCATCATTACTGACTTGTGGATATTAAAGGATAACAAAGAAATATTATGAGCACATCTATGCCCATAAATTTGATAATTTATATAAAGTGGATCAATTTCTTGAAAGATACAAACTACCAAAATTTATGCAAGGAGAATAGATAACTTGGATGTGCTTATATCTATTTAAAACTTGAATCGTTAATTACTAACATTTCACAAAAGAAAGCACAAAGTCTAAATAATTTTATTGGAAGGAAAGAAAATATTTTCTTATGTTTCAAAGATTTTATTAATTCATTAATTAATGAGGTAACTAGTAGATGTTACAACCAGTTCATAGGAGAATTTTAAAAACATACATATTAACGTCTTTCAGGAAGGCTGAAATTATTTACAAAACAGTGATCAGTATCCTTAGGGTAATTTTTTATGTGTCTCCACCAGACACAATTTATATTTTTATGGACAAGAAACACTTTATTCCTATTAGTGTTCTACAGATTTCAGAGATTTAAAATGGCTCAAAGTCAATGAAAGGCAGAGATAACTTGGAAGGGTATACTCAATGGGACAGTAATCATTTTTGCCCAATTCAGTGTCTTCACAAGTTTTCTGACACCTGCTACCAATGAATGGGGTAGGAGCTCTTTAAAAAAGCTAAAATTAGTCATAAAATATAAAGTTATATTTTCTTCATATATTTTAGAAGTAATATATACATTTTGCAATCTTAATGAAGTCACCTTCCAAGGCTACTACTAACGTCTAACATTAACATCCATCTGAACAGTCCTGCATTAATGCACTGCAGAACTGAATGTGATTCACTTCACCCAGATCTCCCAGAACCTGAAACATTAACATGCAGAGGCCCTCCTGCCAGTACTGCCAGGATCCTAACTCTGATGAAGTGAGTAGAATAGTCCTACCCAACTTAAGTTCCAATCTCATTTATATGAGGAGACACAAAACCATAGCTCCTCAGGTTTACAACATCTTGGAGAATGGCCCTTTTGTTTAAATTGCATTGCCTTCTCCCTAGGATTCAAATTTAAGACCTGTGGGATCCGGTTCAATGGTCATATGAGTGACAGGGAATGGAAAAGAGATACAGATTTTTTGACACTCTTGAAAGCCTCCTGTTTGTGATATTATTCTATCCATTCATCTACCCATTCATTCAGCCTTCTAATCACTAATACTAGGGTAATTTTAGTATTAAAGCTGTCATAGGGAGAAGCTTATCACAAATTAGCAGAAGATTCCCAAATCCTATCATCTGATACCTTTCCAGGGAGGTCTGTCTACTGATCCAGGGAATCAGCATGGTATCTTATAGAGGTAGCAGGCTTCTGGGGTGAAGGAAACTCAACTTGTTAGTTCTCGTTCTCTTCAGGCACATTATCCTTTGTAAAATAAGGGGATTGATTACACAACTTTATGAGACTATTGTGATAATTAGGGATGTACTTGACAAATAATATTCAATCGCTGAATGCAAATTCCTTTACTGCCCCGTATCATCAGGGTAGGTCTCCTATTCAGTTCAAGTGCTGGTAATACATAACTCTCTCCCTCACACTTACATTCTCATTTTATTTCCAATAAGTTATTCATGAACATTTTATGCCCCAGTTCATTTTGATAGATGTACTAGAATAATATCCTTTATCTTAGTATAATTATTATGATTAATTTGTTATAGTAAGTATAATTATAATAATGTTATAATCACTGTTAACCTTTTTATAACTCAACTCTTTGGGCTATAGTTAATTTTTCTCTACTTTTTGTGTACACTCATCATTAATAATTTCCTCTATTCCTATAGTATTATTTTTTGAGATATCTGTACCAATCATTTAAGAAATAAATTATTTCTACACAATCTCTGCCAGATATTAGATGCAAAGGAAATACTTGCTAATGCAACCTTTGAAGCCATCATTGTCCTAAACAAAATCAGATGTACACTACAAGAAAGGAAAACTGCATACCAATATGTCTCATGAACATAGATTCAAATGTTCTCAACAAAATATTAACAAGTTGAATCCCAAAGTGTACATCTTAAAATACATATTAATTTACCCACACTCCAAATTATTGCTTGTCTCAAAATCATTCTTATTTTTCCCTCAAAGGTAAACATGTTTGCCTAAAATAATGTTATGAGGGTAAGGAAAACAACAAAGATGACAAAATAAAAATTAAATATTTCCTCACTTGTGGGTAAGTTTAAAATACCTAATTTTTCTAAGGCCTTTTAAAGCAATTCAGTAAACTTATTTGCCACTAGAATAAAGGTCAAATAATTACTGCTGTTCTATTTGGTTCCATGATAATTCATTTAAAAAAAACCCATGAACATAAATTATTAATAAACATGACTTAGGGATCAAAACATCTAAAAATCCTGTTAAACTTTTGAATTAAATGATGTGTTTAGAAATTGATAAAAACACTTTTGCATATACTGAATAAAGGAAATTTTAGTTACCATTATCTTCACAGGAGGTTATCAGGGGCATTTTGCTCTAAGGAAACTGATGTTTATTAAGCATCTATATAGGGCTCAGGAGATACATTTATAATCATTGTAACTTACTCTCCCCACCAAGCCAATTAGATAATATCTCAAATGCAACAGAAGAGGAAATAGCCCAGTGTGGATTGAGTATATGTCATAAAGTCACACAACTAAGCATAGGGTAGTAATGATAACTTAGAAATAATAGCAACAAATGAGAGTTTGGTTCCATCTAATAATGGAGATTTGGAGATAGCATTCAATGTCAAGGAATTATGACATACAGTTTCTTCTGAATTAAAACTTTTTTTGATTTGGAATGTTTTCAAATACAAGCAACAGAATATTTGGCTCATGGTTGCTTAAGCAAATAGCATCTTCCCTCTCCTCCCTCCCTCCCTCTCTCTCTCTCTCTCTCTCATTGGCACATGCATGCATGCATGCATGCACGCACACACACGCACACACACACACAGAAACAGAAGAAGGGCAGTCCAGGGCAACTGAAGATATTTAACAATATTCTGTGGAAATAGGCTCCTATTTTTCCATTCTACCATCCTTATGTGGAATCATTTCGCTCTTGGCCCCTCAGTCCTACAATATATTAGACATTATATTTATGTTCAAGGAAGGGAGTGGGTGCAAGGGCAATGAAGCCAAGGTTGGGCCTGCTTAGTCTATTTTTGTTTTGTTTTATTTTGTTTTGTTTTAGTAAGGAAAGCAAAATCTGAGAAGCTTTACTGAGCACTACCACCTGCTACTTCTTTTTTCTTTTTCTTCTTTTTTTCCACTTTTATTGAGATATAATTGGCATACAGCACTGTATGAGTTTGTGATCAGCATAATGACTTGACTTACATATACCATGAAATGATTATGATAATGATATTTGTGGTCTTTTTGATGATAGTCATCTGACAGGTGTGAGGTGGTATCTCATTGTTGTTTTAATTTGCATTTTTCTGATGATTAACAATGTTGAGCATCTTTTCATATGTTTGTTGGCAATCTGTATGTCTTCTCTGGAAAAATGTCTACTCACATACTCTGCCCATTTTTAGTCAGGTTGTTTGTTTTATTTATGTTGAGTTGTGTAAGTTCTTTGTACATTTTGCATTTGAACCCCTTATCAGATTTACAAATATATTCTTTCATTCAGTAGGTGGCATTTTTATTTTGTTGATGATTTCCTTCAGTGTGCAAGCAATTTTTTTCGTTTGATATGGTCCCATTTGTTTATTTTTGCTTTTGTTTCCTTTGCCTGAGAAGACATATCCAAAAAAATATTACTAAGACTCATGTCAAATAACTTACTGCCTAAGTTTTCTTCTAGAAGTTTTATGGTTTCAGATCTTATATTTAAGTCTTCAATGTACTTTGAATTTATTTTCATGCATGGTGTGAGAGAGTAGTCTAGTTTGATTCTTTTACATGGAGCTGTCCAGTTTTCCCAACACCATTTATTGAAGAGGTTATCTTAGCCTCATTGTATATTTTGGTTCCTTTGTCATAGATTAATTGCCCATATGAGTGTGAGTTTATTACTGGGCTGTTTGGTTCCATTGATATATGTGTCTGTTTTTGTTCCAGTATCATACTGTTTTGATTACTGTAGCTTTGTAGTGTAGTTTGAAATCAGAAAGTGAGATAACAACTTTGTTCTTCTTTCTCAAGATGGTTTTGGCTATTGGGTTTTTTGTGTTTCCATATTTTAGAATTATTTGTTCTATTTCTGTAAAAAATGCCATTGGTATTTTGATAGGAATTGCATTGAATCTGTAGATTGCTTTGGGTTGTATGGTCATTTGAACAATACAAATTCTTCTAATACATAAACACGGTAAACTTTCCATCTGTTTGTGTCATCTTCACTGTCTTTCATCAGTGTCTTATAGTTTTCTTAGTACAGGTATTTTATATCCTTAGTTAGATTTATTCCTGGGTACTTTACTCTTTTAGATGAGATTGTAAATAGAATCGTTTTCTTAATTTTTCTTTCTGACAGTTACTTGTTAGTGTTTAGAAATACAACAAATTTCTGTATATTAATTTTGTATTCTGCAACTTTAGCAAATTCAGTGATGAGCTCTAGAAGTTTTCTGGTTGCATCTTTAGAATTTTCTATGTTTAGTATCATGTCAACTACAAGCAGTGGCAGTTTTCTTTCTAATTTGGATTTCTTTTATTTCTTTTTCTTCCAGTTGCTGTGGCTAGGACTTCCAATACCATGTTGAAGAAAAGTGATGAGAGGGATCATCCTTGTCATGTTCCTTATCTTAGAGGAAATAATTCATCTTTTCGCCAATGGCTAAGATTTTTGTCTGTGGAGTTGCCGTATATGGCCTTTATTTTCTTAAGGTGTATTTCCCCTATAACCACTTTTTTGAGAGTTTTTATCATGAATAGATGTTAAATTTTGCTGAAAGATTTTTCTGAATCTATTGAGATGATTTTTATTCCTCAGTTGTTAATGTGGTATATAGAACTTATAAATTTGCATATGTTTAACCATCCTTGCATCCCTGGGAGAAATCCCACTTGATCATGGCATATGATCCTTTTAAGGTATTGTTGAATTTCATTTGCTAATAGTTTGTTGAGGATTTTTGCATCTATGTTTATCAGTAATATTGGTCTGTAATTTTCTTTTTTGTAATATTTTTGTCTGATTTTTGTATCAGAGTGATGCTGGTCTTGCAGAGTAAGTTCAGAAGAATTCCATCCTCTGCAATTTGGGGGATTAGTTTGAGAAAGATCGGTGTTCACTCTTCTCTAAATGCTTGGTAGAATTCACTTCTAAAGCCATCTGGTCCTGAACTTTTGTTTGTTGCGATTTTTAAAAATTAGTGATGAAATTTCATTATTGGTAGTTGATCTGGTCATATTTTCTGTTTTTTCCTAGTTCAGCCTTGGGAGATTTTACATTTCTAGAAATTTGTCCATTTCTTCTAGGTTGTTCATTTTATTGGAGTATAATTGTTCAGAGTAATCTCTTAAGATCCTTCATGTTTCTGTGGTGTTGATTGTAACTTCTCCTTTTTCATTTCTGAATTTATTGATTTGGACAATCTCTCGTTTTTTCTGGGTAAAGATTTATCAATTCTGTTTATCCTTTCAAAGAATCGACTCTGACTTTCATTGATCTTTTCTATTGTTCTTTTAGTCTCTATTTTATTTATTTCTGCCCTGATCTTTATAATTTCTTTTTTTCTACTAAATTTAGGTTTTAGTTGTTCTTTTTCTAGTTCCCTTGAACTAGAAAACTAGTTCCAGGTTTTGAACTAGAATTTGAACTAGTTCCCAGGTGTAAGGTCTGGTTGTTTATTTGAGATTTTTCTTGTTTCTTGAGGTAAGCTTGTATCACTATAAACTTCCATCTTAAAACTGCTTTTGCTGCATCCCACAGATTTTTGAATTGATGTTTTTGTTTTCATTTGTCTCCATGTATTTTTTTATTTCTTCTTTGATTTCTTCAGTGATTTTTTGTTTGTTTAGTAGTATATTGTTTAGCCTCTACATGTTTGTGTTTTTTTGCTTTTTTTCCTTGTAGTTGATTTCCAGTCTCAATATTGTGGTTGGAAAAGATGCTTGATATTATTTCAGTTTCCTTATATTTACTGAGACTTGTTTTGTGGCTTAGCATGTGAGATATCCTAGAGAATGTCCCATGTGAGCTTGAAAAGAATATGTATTCTGCTGCTTTTGGTTGAATGTTCTATTTACATCTATTAAGTCCAATTGATCTAATGTGTCATCTGAGGTCAGTGTTTTATTACTGATGATTTGTCCACTGATATATGTGGGATGTTAAAGTTCCCTACTATTATTGTGTTACTGTCAATTTCTCACTTTATGTCTATTAATATTTGTTTTATGTACTTAGGTGCTCCTATGTTGGGTGCATTATGTTTACAATTGTTATATCTTCTTCTTGGATTGATCCCTTGATCATTACGTAATGTCCTTCTTTGTCTCCTCTTACAGTCTTTGTTTTGAAGTCTATTATGTTTGATATAAGTATTGCTACCCCTGCTTTCCTTTCATTTCCATTTGCATGGAATACCTTTTACCATTCCCTCACTTTCAGTCTCTGTGTGTCTTTAGATCTGAAGTGAGTCTATTGTAGTCAGCATATACATGGGTCTTGTTTTTGTATCCATTCAGCCACTCTGTGTCTTTTGATTGGAACATTTAGTCAATTTACTTTTAAAGCAATTAATGCTAGGTATGTACTTATTGCCATTTTGTTAATTGCTTTTGGATTGTTTATGTAGTTCTTTTTTATTCCTTTCTTCTTTTGTTCTTCTTCCCTTGTGATTTGATAATTATCTTTAGTATTTTGTTTGGATTCCTTTCTCTTTTGTGTGTGTGTATGTATTATGGATTTTTCCTTTGTGGTTACCCTGCAAATTTATATAGAGCAGTGTGTGTGTGTGTGTGTGTGTGTGTGTGTGTGTGTGTGTGTGTGTGTGTATGATTATTTTAAGTGGCTCATGTCTTAAGTTCAAATGCATTGTAACAATTCTGAAGCTACTCCCCTCCCATGTTTACTGTTTTTGACGTCATATTTTACAGCTTTTTGTTTTGTGTATACCTTAACTACTTATTGCAGATATAGATGACTTTACTACATTTTTCTTTTAACCTCCCTACTAGCTCTTTACATGCTTGATTTACTACTTTTGCTGTATATGTGTCTTTAACAATGAGCTTTTTTCTTTCATAATTTTTATTTTTCTAGTTGTGGCATTTCTTTGATTAGAGAAGTCCCTTTAACATTTCTGTAAAGCTTATTTCCTGGTGTTAAACTCTTTTAGCTTTTGCTTGTCTGTAAAGCTTTTGATCTCTCAATCAAATCTGAATGAAAACCATGCTCTGTAGTGTGTTCTTAGTTGTAGGGTTTTCCTTTTCATCACTTTAAATATATTGTACCATTGCCTTCTGGCCTGCAGAGTTTCTGCTGAAAGTCAGTAGACAGCCTTATTGGAATTCCCTTGTACATAACTTTTTGCTTTTCTATTGCTGCTTTTAGTAGTTTATCTTATTTTTTTGTCATTTATTTACAATGTGTCTTGGTGTGGTCCTCTCAGGATTGATCATGTTTGGTACTCTCTATAATTCTGGGACCTGGATGTCTGTTTCCTTTCCCAGGTAAGAGAAGTTTTCATTTATTATGTCTTCAAATATGTTCTCTGCTCCTTTTTCTCTTCTTTGCCTTCTGGGACCCCTATAACATAAATATTAATAGCTTGATGTTGTCTCAGAGGTCTCTTAAACTGTCCTTATTTCTTTTTATTTATTTATTTATTTTTTCCTGTTTAGCATCAGGGATTTCCACTACTTTGTCTCCCAGCTTGCTGATCTGTTCCTCTATATCATCTAATCTGATGTTGATTCCTTCTAGAGTATTTTTTTCTTTCAGTTATTGTATTCTTCATTTCACTTTGGTTCTTTTTTATATCTTCTAATTCTTTGTTAAAAACACATAACTTCTCATTCTGTTCATCCAGTCTTCTCCTAGGTTTCTTTAAGTATCTTTATAATCATTACCTTGAAATCTTATTAGGTAGATAGCTTATCTTCTCTTATCTTAGTTCTTCTTCTGGGGTTTTATCTTGCTTCTTCATTTGGAACATATTCCTCTGTCACTTCATTTTGCCTGATTTGTTGTTTTGATTTCTATGTATTTGGAGGTTTGTTTGTGATTCCTGATCTTGAAGAAGTGGCTTTTTGTAGAAGATATCATATGCATCCCAGCAGTGAACTCCCCTTTTGTCACCAGAGCTATGTGCTCTAGCTGTGCACCCTCTGTGGGCTGCGTGGGTCCTTCTCTTTGGGAGTCTGAGTACTGTGGGTGGTCTGGTATGTGTGGCAGGCCCCCAGTCTGTTTGGTTGCCAAGTCCTGCCTTGTGCTGAGGCTGCTGGTACACAAGGCCAATTCATGAGGTAACTCACTGCAGAGTCCCGAGGGTCACAGGTCTATTGCTGGTCCACTGGTGGGCAGAGCTGAGACCTGGGATGAGTAGTTGCAAGGCTGGATTATCTGGATCTAGTGTCAGCCTGCTGGTGTGTGAGGCCAGTTCCTGAAATGGCTGTCTATGCAGTCTGTGGGGCTCAAATCTGGTGTTGGTCACTGTTGAGTGGGGCTGGATCCTGGGGCAGCTGACTGAGGGATCCAAGGTGTCTTGAAGCTGGTGTTGGCTTCCTGGTGGGTGGAATTGGGACCTGGGGGGGGGGGTTCCAGAGCTGGTGTTGGCCTGCTGATGGGTAGGGCCAGAGCTCAGGGGGTGTCTGGGCTAGTGCTGGCCTGCAGGTAGGTGGACTGGGTGCTAACATGGCAGGCTGCAGTGCTGTGGTGGTCCTGGAAATGGTGTCTACCTGCTGGTGGATGGGGCTGTGAATCAGGTGATCCTGTGGCTGGTACCTGCCCACTGGTGATGAAACTGGGTCTTATCACTTGTGCTGGCCCACTGGTGGGTGTAGCCAAGTCCTGTGGTCTCTGGCTGCAGGGCCCAGGGTGACCCAGAGCTGGTGTTGGCTCTTTGGTGGGTGGACCAAGGCCCATGGAGCCCTGGGCCTTATGCTTGCCAACTGGTGGGCAGAACTGGGTCCCAGGGTCTCTGGTGCAGGGCCCTGGGGGTTCTGGAGCTAGTGCCCATGCACTGGTATATAGGACCATGTCCTAGGCCCTGTGATGGATGGGGCTAGTTCTTGTGGCCACTGTGGGCTCAGGCAGTCTTAAGACAACTGGCCTGCTGATGGGTGGGACTGTTTCCCCATCCACTAGTTGCTTGGTCTGAGGTATCCCAGTAATGGTTCTGACAGGTTGGTGGGTAGGGCTGCATTCCAGCACTAATAAGCTCAGGGGAGAATTCCAAAATGGTGTTTGCCAGCAATAGTATCCTCTTAGGAGAACAAGCTCCAAAAAATGGCTGCCACCAATGTCTATGTCCCCAGGGTGAGCTCTAGTTGCCTCTCGCCTCTCTGGGTGTCTCCCCAGAATCAGCACGTGGGTCTGACCCAGGTTCCTTTCAAATCATTACTTCTGTCCTTGGTCCTGGAGCATATGAGATTTTGTATGTGTCCTTTAAGAGTAGAGTTTCTTTTCCCCACAACCCTCTGTATTTCCCCAAAATAATCCCTGCTAGCCTTCATAGCCACATGTTCTGGGGGGATTGTCTTCCTAGTACAGAACCCCCGGGCTGGGGAGCCCGATGTGGGCCTGTTGCTCCTCGTGCCTTGGAGAGAACTTCTGCAATTTTAATTATCTTCCTGTTTGCAGGTTGCCCACCCAGGTATGTGAGACTTGACTCTACTGCATCTCTGCCCCCCTACCTGCTTCATTATGGTTCCTTCTTTATATATTTAGATGCAGATTTTTCTAGTCCTCTGGTCTTTCTCATCAATATTTTCTCTGTAAATGGCTGTAATTTTGGTGTGCCCATGGGAGGAGGTGAACTCAGGGTCTTCCTACTCCACTATCTTGGCCACTCTCACCTGCTACTTGTTAATACATGAATATTTGGAGACAATTTTCCATGAGTCTCTTATGATTTTCATGTTTGCAAAGGCACCAACAGTGTTTTGTTATATAAAATCGTTCAAAGGTATTTATGTGGGAAATAGCCTTTGGAAGTAGAATCTCCCAGCAGAGCAGAGGGCAAGTTTGTGTGTTGTCCAATAAAATCAATATAATATTATATCTACTTCTGGGATAAAGGGCAGTCATATTTGATTGCAGCTTTTATAAAAGGTTGAGGTTTCCTAGGCTCAGAGTGCCTCTTCTGTAATGCAACCCACAGTGTGTTCTGGGTTCTCTTGACTATTACTGTATTGCCTGTAGGAGCTGACGTTTGCGGAATCTGTGAGAATGAGTCTACCATGGCACCCTAGCAACCTTGCACATTTCTATGTAGACCACATAGGCAAGACTTGACTTCAACTTGACTAAGTCTTTGCAGAATGCCCTGTGATCCTCCTGGAACGTGAGATCATGATGTTTGTGAAGAGCTGTTAAAAGGCCATTTTCTACTTGCTTCCCATTTCCCCTGGGATACTGTCATGAGACATTTTTTCTTAGCCTTCCAGTTTCTGATGAGCTATGAGGCTGTCTGCCTTGCCTCCTTTGGGTACTGCTGCAGACTCTGAGACTGTTTAGCTACAGCATGACATCAGCTCCTCTGCAAAAGGGGTTCCCAACACTCATGCTGTATAGTCATGTCATCTGTTTCCTTTTGTTTCAGTGCTATCCTAAGGGACAGATGACATAGACACAGGCACCTTTACTTCTCTTTCTTTTTGCTACCTATATATGTGATGAACAGTCATAATTTTAAAATGGCTTTCCCTTTCGTTATTGGTCAAGTTTTACAGACTTGCATTGGTAAAGAATCAGTACAAGAACATGATACTCCGGCTACTGCTATTTTGTGAATAATAATTGTCCTTTTTCTTTGATCCAGAAGATTTGTGTCTTCTACCAGCATCCAATAAACTGTGACAGGCACATTTGTTAGTTTGCAAATAGTGTAAAATATCAGATCTTTCAGAGTTCTTGACAATGATATTGGCTAGAATTGTGTCATATATATAACCCCAGCTGGATGATGGCTGGGAAGAAATGATTGTATACATAGCTTGAGTTCCCACCCAACAACATCTACCATATAAAGCTAAACTCCTAAAAATATAACAGAAGATATCAATATAAAGGCCTAATTTTAACTAGTTGCATACTTAAGACGTAGAGTAAAATTCATAACTCATCATAGTCTCCTTAGCCAACCTACTCCTATAGTTTACTTATCTCTTTGCTTGAAGGCTTTCTTGTAAATAAAGAAACCCTTCTTAAACTACATAAATAATTGCCTGTTTTCAATGAACAGAATCTAGAGGGGATCAGGAAATATGTCTCAGAGCATTTAAAAACACTTTGGGTTCTTTCCTCTATACTTAGGAAGTCATTATCAGTTGAAGTCAGGAGCACTTAAACTGTTTTGAGGTTTTAAAATACAGATGTTAAAAAAAAATTATTAGTTTACAAAACGATCCTTTTAGGAGTTGAATGTTCTTCAGTGCTAATTATAACTTTTAATGATTGTAAAGTGCCCTGGGAGACTTTAATGAAGATTACAAGACTACATTTCTACTATAAATTTTCTTTTCCCATACACAGAGTAAGGATAAAGAAAATGTGTTTGAACACCCAAAGGACAGAGCTAATTGCATAAAGTTCACTAAATGTTAACAGTTTCCTAGTGACCCAGGAGTCATGTAAGGGAATCACAAACACATGTTCTGAGAAATCTTTGGCAGAATTAGTTCTCTGGAGTTTAAAAAAAATGGGCTGAGAAAAATTGAAACAATGATATCGCTTGCTTAGCCTATAATAGATGTTACTTAAGTCAAAAGTACTGGGGAAAGACACTATAATCTGTGATTCTATTAGGGTAACTTCCTGCTTGTTTCTAATTGACTTGCTGAAAACTGTGTGGTTTGCCAACAATATACTTCTACATTAAAATTGTTCACAAAATCTCAAAAGCCAGGGTCATTGGCATTGTAAGTTATAAGTTATATAATTAGTAGTCAAAGTACTCTTCCCTGAAAACATTATTTCTGGACTTAAAATACTTTATCTGAATTGCTTCATACAATGCTTCATTTGCACTCAATCATTTAACATTTCTTTCTCCAATTCTTTGCTCTCTTGTGTTTGCTGCAGTTCAAGAAGCTAAGTGGTGCCATTTCTCTTAATTCTTGTCGGATGTGAGCATCATGTTACAGATAGAAGAATAAAGTGTTCTTCCCTTTGGAACTAGAGCAAGGCCCTTTACAAGGTAAGTTGTCTCTTCTACAGAATTAAATGGCTTATCAAATTAGGTAATTTATCTCTAAAACTGATCATTTCAAGTAAGTAATGTTTATCTCCTGCTTTATTTCACCATTGATACTTAAGATTACAGATGGGGTTTTGATTTTTTAAAATATCCTTAGGATATCCCGAAGAAGTTTCTGTGGGATAGAAACTTTAATTTTAAATCTATAAAATTATATTGGTGTTTTTGGAGGAAAGGAGAACACGATTTATGGATGTGTCAAATGGGTGTAAAGAAAAATGTCTTCCATATTCAAATATTAATCCATCTGTGAATCCTCACAGAGATTAAAGTCCAGACTGAACATGACCACTAATTCCCCAAAAAACAAAAAAAGTGGTTTTATCACTACAAGTGCTCTTGGCCTTGTTCTTGTAAGAGGTTTCAGGCGTTTTGTCAATTTTCCAAATCAAACCAACAATTACAATACAATAATGGTCACAATTTAATGAAGACCTAATTGCCAGGAACTTTTCTAAAGCCCATCCCATACTCCTGGGCATATATCCAGAGAAAACTATAATTCAAAAAGATACATGCACCGCAGTGTTCATAGCAGCACTATTTACAGTAGCCAAGACATGGAAGCAACCTAAATGTCCATTGACAGATGAATGGATAAAGAACATGTGGTATATATACACAATGGAATACTACTCAGCCATAAAAAAGAATGAAATAATGCCATTTGCAGCAACATTGATAGACCTAGAGATTATAACACTAAGTGAAGTAAGTCAGACAGAGAAAGACAAATACCATATGATATCACTTATATGTGGAATCTAAAATATGACACAAACATACTTAATTACAAAACAGAAATAGACTCACAGACATAGAAAACAAACTTATGGTTACCAAAGGGGAAAGGGGGTAGGGTAAATTAGGAGTTTGGGATTAGCAGATACAACTCCTATATATAAAATAAATAAACAACAAGGACCCACTATATAGCACAGGGGACTGTATTCCGTATCCTGTAAAAAAAAAAAAAAATAATAATGGAAAAGAATATGAAAAAGAATATATGTATACATGTATAAATGAATCACTTTGTTATACACCAGAAACTAACACAGCATTGTAAATCAGCTATACTTCAACGTAAAAAAAAAAAAGACTCTAATAGTGGACTAGATTTCTGAATTGATCGTTATATATAGATTGCACATTTCATTTTCTATAATTTCTACATTCATAGTAAAGTATGAAAATCGAGATTTTCTATACTTCAAGCAATTCATTTGCTGCAATTAATTTCAAAAAAATCTAAAATAATGTCTGGAGAGCTCTTCATGGACCACATAGGATAACTTTATCACTGAGTATGTGGTCTATGATAGGCAGGTTTTCCATAAAAAATTCATCATTCCAATGTCATAAAAACCAGGAAGCAGGCATAATGATAGTTGTATGCTATTTAACTGCTCTATTTCTTTTTCATTTTTTTCTTTTTCTTTTGGTTTTCTGAGAATAAGGGTGGAGAAACTGTGACTATTGATTAGGGGTAAATGTCACCATCCTATTATTAGGCTGATGTGTAGACAGACGATTGTATATAGAAAAGTAGGCTTCCTTGAGAAATTGTGAACAAAGTCAAAAAATTATTATTCCAACTAAATGTAATTGATTCAAATTATTCTGTAATGACATATTTATAAACAATATTTACACAGATTAAGAAAACTATTTTATTCTTTCACTCCTCTTGAAATTCTGACATGATGATTTTATACCTTGCTTTAGTTAAAACTAAATTTTGTTTTCAAAATTTTTTCAAGCTTAACATACTGGCAAACCTATCAGTTTTTAGAAAATTCTATGGATAGTCATAGAATGCAAGACTAAGAAATAAATCTATGAAATATAATTTTTATGATGGAAACTTTTGTTTTCTGAAAGCTTCTATTCACTACCTATTGTATCATATTTGATGATGATGAACACCTACGATTTCTAGAAAATGACATAAAAGTTACTCTTCCTTTTTCATTATACAAAGGGCATTCCTATAATTTTCCTTCTTTCTTATAGTTTTATTCCTTTACCTTCTTACCAACTCCAAAGGTGTTTTTTCATTTGCTTGTTTACTTGTTGGGTTTGTTGCTCTATGTGTTTGTGTTATTGTTTTTATCATTCCTCTCATTAACTTTATTCCACCTAAGTGTGCTACAAAGTCAAAACTAATTTTCTAGATTCCATCCTAGAAAGCTGACAACATCCTTTTAGTCATTTGTGGGTATTTTAGGTTTTTCACATTCATCAGAAAAGAGCATTTACATATACACCCTATTATATATAAATCAGATAACTAACAAGGACCTATTGGATAGCACGGGGAACTGTACTCAATATCTTGTAACCTATAAATGGAAGATAATGTAAAAAAAAGAATATACATATATATGTATAATTGAATCACTTTGCTGTATATCTAAAACTAACACAACATTGTAAATCAACTATATTTCAATAAAAATTTAAAAAAAGAAAAAATAATTTACAAATACCTTTTTCTATGTAATATACACCATGTATCAGAGCATAAGTTGATGCATTTCTAATTTTAAAGACTCCCTGGACTCCCCTGGCAGTGCAGTTGTTAAGACTCTGTGATTCCAACGCAGGGGACATGGGTTCAATCTCTGGTGGGGGAACAAAGATCCCACATGCAACACTGTGCAGCCAAATTAAACAAAACAATACAAAAAGAGTCCCTTTTCCTCAGGAGTTGAATGAAATAAACAAAAGGAGGAATATAGAAACACAGCCCTATCACACTCAAATGATTAGAAGGAGACCTTGTTCTCTTCGTACTCAGAATCTAAAGGTAAAGAAAAAAGCTTAATATTAACAGTGCTCTTCTGCATAGCTTTTTAAATTTTTTTTCTGGAATGGGCTGGACTTGATAGGCTAAAAATTAAGTATGGCAATATTTCATTATTTTCAAATGTGTTCTCTCTGATTTTACTGTCCCTAGTCGTAAACATATATCAGAAGGTATTTCTGTAATTAGAAAAAAATTGGGTTTACTTATTAAAACATCCGGTAGAGTCTAATAGATATTTTCTAAAAACTCAGTCTCGAATACCAGGCCAATAATTTGTCTTTCCTCAACTCAGTTCTTTCCTTTGGTTCAGGAATCATCAGTGGCAAAGGAAGAGTGGTCCCCTCTGCAATATTCCCTTTCTACCCCCTTTACCCTTCTTATTATTCTAGGGTCTTGGCTGTGAGAGGACAGAAGGAAAGGTGCTAAGGTTATTTTATTTGCCTGTTGCTGTATTAATTATCTCTTTGGATGATATTTTATGGCCATGTGCCTGCTGTTGTTGCAGACACTCATGTGGTTGCTTCACTGCATTTATGTTTACTTTTCAACCCTCTACAGTGACATACTGCCCTATTCTCTGACTTGGAACATGACCTCCCCCATTGTGATCTGTGACAGCACCCTCCCTCTCGCTGTAAGTTCTGTGGTCTGCCACACAGAATTTCTTACTTCTGAAGTTCCTTCACCCTGGTAACCCCTCCTAGGTTGGGTCCCTTCATAATGACTCAAGCCTTCCATTTCCATGGACTTCACTTAGTCCATAGAATGCTACACATCCTAGTTCTGCTAAATGGTGAAAGTACAATTTTCCAAATGACAATCAGTCTCTTTATCCCATGTTTGCAAACTGTTGCAGCTTGCATTTAGTCTTTATATTTTTCACTTGATAAGCAGAACTGCAGCTGTCTTCACACAATTCCCAATTTCCAGGGTACAAATATCCCTCTATACTCAAAAGTCACTCTATGTGATGGGCCGAATAATGACCCCCCCCAAAGATATCTACGCCCTAATTCTCAGACCTTGGAAATGTGTTAAATTATGTGGCAGAAAGGACTTTGCATATGTGATTATATTAAGTATCTTGAAATGGATAGATTATCCTGGATTTTCCAGGTAGGCCCAGTATAATCTCCAAGGTCCATGTAACAGGGAAGCAGAAGGGTAGAGAAGGAAATGAGATGCAGGAAACAGTGGTTGGAGTGATGTGGACAAGGAATGCCAGCAGCCTGTAAAAATAAAAAAAGGCAAAGATATTTCCCCCTATACCTGCAGAAGGAATGAAGCTCTAGAGATACCTTGATTTTAACCCTATAAGACCCATTTCGGATTTCTGACTTCCAGAACAAAACAATAGTAAATTTGTGTAGCTTTAAACCACTAGTTTTTAATTTGTTGCAGCAACAATTGAAAACAAATACACCAAACTATATTCAAGAAGCTATATGAAGATGGTTCTCTAGTTTCTGCAGCCCAGCAATTCTGTAACTCAAGACTGAAGTCCTGGCTTTCCTTCTTGAAAACAATATATATATAACACCATAATTTGGGGAGTAGAGGAGAAAAGTCAAAACACTCTCATAAAATTTATCAATGAATCTCCTGAATTTCTGGTCTTCTCAAGTTTGATGGAGCGATAAAGATTAAGTTTCCAATTTCATCTGTTCTCTCCCTTGGTGATTCTGGCATAGATGTGTATTACACTTCTCAGTAATCTTAGGATGTGTGTAAATCAGATTCCCAGCAGCAAATAAATGGCACATTCAATATTTTTCATAAAGAGTTTAATAACAGGACAACTGACAAATGTGTAGAAAGAGCAAAGAAAATCATAAAAGATGGTGCAGAACCCTAAGGCTCTGACAACCTTAACAAATGAAGAGGAAGAATTTATCAGAAACTAGAGAAGAAAGTTAATGAGAGGCTGCCTTGAGAGGAGACGTGACCTTCCCTTGAAGTTGCAGTCATACCAAAGTGACCCACACACCTTCCTCTCTTATACTTTCCATATCTGCCAGAGTCCCCCATTGGCTAAAACCAAACAGGAGCCAGAGGGCAAAAGAATCCAGTGTTTTTCATGTGGTGTAGAGAGAGGAATGGAGAAAGATGGAGAAAATTGGAGAGCAGATCTTGATGAGCAAATGAGAGACATCTCACACAGAAACCTTGTAAACATGTTTTCCAAGCTTTAGGCCTTCATCCAAAATTCTGGAGAACAGGAAAAACATGGTTCGACAACATGTAACAAATAATTACATGGAATAGGAAATGTAATAGTAGAAGTATAAATGAGTCACTAAGGACATACAGAGGGGAAATTAAACTCCATTTGGAGATGCAAGATAGGTCTTTTTAGGTTAAAAAACATTTGTTATTTGCAGTGATTATTAAGGATACGCAGCTGTACTTCAAATGGGTCATAAGAAGGGGATCATTTTATAGAAGAAACTTTCTATTAGACCTCATGACTAAAACAGAAAACTAAAGTATAAGATGCCTTGACTTTTTTGTTTCATTCCTGACATTTCTGGCTCCAAATAAAATTGTATTTTTTTAATCCTTTTAAAGAGGAGAGTCTGACTCCACTTTTGACACTTGAATGCTGACCACTTTTAGACCCCACTCTTCTCTCTTCCCCTCTTGCCCCACACGTGGACAAGCAAATAATGCCTGCTTGTGGCCTCCCTTACCCCTGATGAGAAAGTTCAAACCTTGGGAACTGCAGCCCACAAAACCTTCAGCCTGCTCCCCCTGCACAACCACAAGGAAAACCAAAGCCCTTCCGACCATTAAGCCATTTCCGACCAGCTTAAATGACTATGTTCCTCTCTTCAAAAAAATTTCCATATATAAGTAAAAAATATTTTCTTATCCCGTTAGTGTATGTGTGGTGTCATCGTGTGGACACATTAATTATGGATGGAATAGAGGTTACTCTTGTGCTCTGGGGACAGCCTGCAAAACACAATAGTATAGAGAAGAATTGGCTTAAAACCTTATCTTTAAAAAGATAAGTGATAAATTTTAATTAAATATATGCTTTAATTAAAGAAAATCACTAAATAATAATTGGTCCTTTATTCATCTATGAGATATGCAAGAGACTTAAACACATTCTTCAACCATTGTACTGAGAATCAAAATTGTAATTCCATTTATTCATTCCATGGTTCCAATTACCAAATGCTTAATCAGCCTTGTATATCCGAGATCTTGCCCTCACACCTGGCTATCCCATCCACTTACTCCCCAGCCCTTCCTTGTTCTGATATGGTGTCAGAAATACCATCTTTTTATCTTCTTTTCAATGGAGTGGTTAATAATTCAACTTTCTTTGCTATGGATACCTAAACTCCCTCTGCTAATTGCTCACTTGTTTTATGGTAAGGTCAGGTTCATTATAAAAGCAAATTTGATTCCTAAATGACATGCTGAAATGTGGGTAAAGAGTCAAGGAAGGGGTTAGATTTTTTTATGTATGTAGACCTCTGGTTAAAAGTGACATGACCCCAGCTATTTTGACAGCTACGAACTCAGTCACAATACTTTTCTGAGTGGGAGCAATCCTGGGCCATCTGCTTCCAACACTGACTTCTTTCCCAACCTCTAACCCTTACCATATCAGGTCCTCCTTCCATTTCCTTTTATGTTAGCTTATGCTAACTTCTATTGCTACAATGTTTACACTCTAGCAGTCTGAAAGTTTGAGGGAAAATGATGCTTTGGACCTCTTGCACTAGTGCCATTGTAAAATGGTCACCTTGATTACTAAATTGCTTTTCAGACCTATGAAAGTCATCTATTCCTTTTCTCTTTTTCTTTGTTTTTTCTCTGGGTTCTCATTTTTAACATAGGAACAGTAGCCTTACTTTATCTACGTCAGCAGACTCTGGCTTAGTTTCACTAGTCAATATTGTTACAGTGTTTTGAACCCTTTAAAGATTCTATAACGTTGGTGCTGATTTTTTATTTTATGTCCCACAAATGTACACAGTTCATGTTATTTTCACGGAAGATATCTCATGGTATTATAATTTAAATTACTGCAAGTTTTCCCATTTTTTTCCTATATTAGAGTGTGATACTCAGTTCTCATCAATGACAAGTAATGAGACCAAAAATGTGAATTTATGTTAAATGATCATCCTGTTTAAGAGTACCAGAGAACATCTCACATAAATCCCATTGCTTTATATATAGATCAAAGGTGTAAATAAGAAGATCAGGAAAATGTATTCCATGAAAGACAAAAGAAGACAATTATATAGTGAGAAAATTTAGCTCTACATCAGAAGCACACAGGATATGAAGAAGAATGTTTATGTAATAGGTGTTCAAATACACAAATATTTGTGAATAATGGAAAAAGCCTTTCTAGAATTTTTGTTCAGTAGTATAAAATGTGGAATAAAAACTGAAACAATCTATTTGTTTATATTGAATTTAGTATAGGGAAATTTTTTTTTTAAAAAACCCCAATAAATCCTTATTTAAATAGTTCAAACAGCCATTCCCAGGACTTTAGGAACTTGCATCTCCTCTCTGTTTTATTACAATGCCTAATCCTTTTTAAAAGCTATATCAGCTTTTCCTATTTTATAAATTGAAGTGAATAAAAAGTTCACTTTACAAATAGATAGCTAGTGGGAAGCAGCCGCATAGCACAGGGAGATCAGCTTGGTGCTTTGTGACCACCTAGAGGGGTGGGATAGAGAGGGTGGGAGGGAGACGCAAGAAGGAGGAGGTATGGGGATATATGTATATATATAGCTGATTCACTTTGTTATGAAGCAGACACTAACACACCATTGTAAAGCAACTATGCTCCAACAAAGATATTTTTTAAAAAAAAGTTCACTTTACAAAGTTCCCTTCAGGTAACTAGATATATCTTAGTGGGTCCCAAAATATGATTTAAGAACATACTATATGAAACACTGAAAGTCTAATGATGAAGTTATTTGTTTCTATTTTCTCTCAATTCTTTTTTTTAAGCCAATTGTTTTGTTTTATTTTCTTTTTCAAAATCACTTATTTGCAGTGAAGCAACAATTCTGAAGGTGGCCTTTCAGCAGTGGCTTGAAAATGTATAATATCAGGAAGCTTAATAATTCAGCAGAGCAGAATACAATCCATTAATTCTCACAGAAAAGGAAAACAACAACAAACTTTAGTGAGGGAAGTTTTTCTTATAGGAAGCTATTAGAAATCCTTCCTTGTTGATGAAACTTTTCTAATTCATTGGCAGCTTTCTTAAATTAATCTGATATCATGTGATGGCAAAGAAGAACACCTTCAGAATTATAGTTTCTAGAATATTACATACATGTATATATAAATATATGGAATTTTATCTTATTAATACAGACTATAAACTCAGTTAATATAGTACCATTGCTTTTGTTTTATAGTCTTTGTCATGAAACTGCCTTGTACTAGGATGAATGCCTCATATATTTGGGTAGTTAAATAGATGGGCTGCTTCATCTTGACCTTTGGAGAGTCTGTACTAAATTGGGGGCTCATTTCATTGCTTTTACCATTTACAGCCCTGTCTTCCAATGGCAAGGGTGTTCAAATGTTTTCTAATCATGCACGTACCTTTACCAAAAGGTCAGAATACTAAAATGCTATGTATCAGGGATGGAAATTATGTTTCATTTCTCCCATACAAGAAATTCTAATTAGAAGTGCACTACATTCATTCTCTTGGGTCAAAGTTGGCCATGAATATCATAGCACTGCATTGAGGACTATAGCGCGCACACACACACACACACACACACACAGAGCAAGCAACATATTCTCTAGACCTTTATTGACAATATCACTTCTTTCAATATTTTGTACATTTTTTCATGGACTTTGAAATACCCTTTCAGACTGTTCTTCAGAAGGTGTTCTTTACTGCACAGCTAAGAAAACAAACCAAAAAAGCATTATGTTATTTTGTGGGTCAACTCTGGAGCTCATTTCCCCAAAGGAATATGCCATTCTACCATTCTACTCAATTCCACAAAACAGTAAAAACAACAAAATCTGAGCAATATATATATATGCATGCTAGAAGCAAAGAAGAGCAAGTCCCCAGCCCTGACAGGAGGTTGATCAAAACACAAACTTGGAGAAAGCTAGGTAGAAGAAACATTTAGAAGGCAAAATGACACATGCACTAAACAGAACAAGAAAGTTGCTGTGTAAGCATAAGGGAATAATAGATTTATTTATTTACTTATAGCTACTTACATTATATAAACCTCATTTCTCTCACTTAAGACTAAATTTTTGAAGATTATTTTATAGATTGCTTATCTGTCACATTCTTCTTATCATTTGTAAAATATTTTCTTGTGTAGCTCTACCACAATTTGTTAAGCCTCTCCTTACTGATGAATATGTATGTTGTTTCAGCCTTTTACTATTCTAAAAACAGAGTAAATGCTGTATGTGTGTATGTGTGTATGTACACACACATTTGCATCCATGTGCCTATATTTGTGTAAGAAAAATTTCCAAAATTAGATTTGCTATGTCAACAGCTAGATGACTTTAAAATGTGTGAAATATTGCCAGATTTCCTTCTGATGATATTGAAACAATTTAGGTTTCAACCGATGATTAATAAGTGCATTTCTTGCACTTTGGCTGCTAATGTCTCCTCTTATCCATTTGATCTTTGTCAGTATCTTAGGAGAAAGTTATTAGCATACCATTCATAATATGTACACACACACACACACACACACACACCCACTATTGTGCACTTTAGAAAAAACAAATTTGTCTTCCAATACAAAACTATTCATTGTCTAAAGTTTACCCTCCCAGGTTATGAGGTTCCACTTCTATGCATTAACTTTGAGCTATTGTGTAACTTCCAACTCTGTAAGTTGTAGGTAACTGGGAGATATGTAGATTCTGTCCTGTCTATTAATGATTTAATTGACTTGCCACTACCAAAAATTACCTTTGTCTTAATATTCCTTTATTCCATATTAATTTAAGCTCTTTTTATTTTTCCTTTGAATCAGTTAAAATATCTGCCTAGTTCTGTCATATCATTGAGTAAAACAAATGTTTTAACCTGGTTCATATTTATATTTCTATGTGAGTCATGATTTTATCTTCTTATAAAAATTACATTTTTAGAGTATACAGGTATACAGATACGCCATGTAGTGTATGTGTGTGTATATACATGTATCATACCTATCTATCCGTATCTATCTACCTATTTATATAATTATGTATATTTTAATCATTTATGTCAAAGAAACATTGCACTGGATGGAGTTAAACAGGCAGGGAAGACTTTAAGATTATAGAAGTAGGGAGAAAAACTATTGCAATAGGGGAGAGGGATTTAACTCAACTCCATTGAAAGAAGAGGTTAGAGTGTTTTTAAGTGCTAGAGTCAGATAGTAAAAGAGTACTGCAGGGTGGACATTAGGAGGAAGTTTGGTCTATGTGATTAGGCCCACCTTTGTTTGCAAATTTGTGCTTATTGAAGTTAAGCCCCTACCCTCCCATAGAGACTAGGAGATAGAGGCCCTAACTTTCTTGATGATTTCAATGGGGTGGTTCCCAGCTCCTTGAGAACATTCCTCAGGTGTGAAACTGATGAGAGACTGGAAGAAATTTTACATCTGGAAGCAGCAGGGAAAGAAAATACACTATGATGTTTTCTAGAGTAAATGCTCTAGGACAAGGGAATTCAGGGACCTAGGGTCAGGAAGGAGCCTGTCTAAAGTTTAGTCAAGCTGAGGAAAACATTAAGGCAAGCTTGGTCATTTGTCAAGTTTCACACAACAAGCTAATAATAAAATTTAATTTTGATATCGCTCTCTGAATTTCTTTTCAGTACTCACCCTTGTTGCTAACATTTGTCATTCTCTTCCACTGCCCAGCATTTGACCTCCATTTCTGTGTTGACAATTCTGCATCCCCCATCATCAAAGCTGATAATACTAGTTCTTTACTTTCCCAGCTTGTCATGTTTGTAAGACTTAGCATATTCAGAAGGCTGTACAAGTCAGATATGTCCATCCCATGATCTAAATCACAATGGAGGTGAACAAGCAGGGGATTATCATAACCCATCTTAGGAAGCATGGCAGCAGGAGCCACATCTAACTGGAAGTGAGTATAGTAGCAGAAGTACTGAGGCAATTAATGCTCAGGAGGTGGTACAAGCTTTCAGGAATAAATTCAAGGGTTATTTGGCATTATTTTTAGCATTTCTCTTAGATATGTGACCCCCAAAGTTCGTTCTTTTGTTCTTCGAAAACTTGAGTCACTTACCTCTTTTAATAATTCCCTTACCTGCTTTAGTTAGCTAGAGTATGTTTCCAGTACTTGCACCTAAAGCGCCAAGGCTATTCTGCTTAGCAATTGCTTCCACAGCAGTAAGATGGTAAAAAATTTATTCTTTAAGAAGGAAAGAAAAAGAATCTATATACCCTCCTTTATATATCATTACCTTAAGGGAGGTAAATCCAAACACATGGATTCTAAAATTTTTTGTTTTATTTAACACATTTAGTTTTTGTGATTTTTACTTTTTCAGAATGAATTTTTTTATATTGCTTTTATAGGTAAATCCTCTAGTTATATTTACTAAGGAAATAACAAAATGCCAGTCTGCGTTTACTAGTCTATGAGTTTCTCCAATTTGTTGGTATATTTTTAAAATACAAAGAACATGAGATTTTTAGTGGAAAGCAAAATTGTTCACACTGTTGGCCCTTGTCAGATGAATACTTCAAGTGAAAACATTTAGGCAAGCTTCAAAGTTGTAAATATGAGTAATCCCCCTGATGACTCAGCCATTTAGCACTTACTTGGTTTTCTAAAAAGCCAATAGAGAGACTATTTGAAAGGAATGCACCTCTTCCTTAATTTTATTTTAATTACCTAAGTACCTAAGAGGCTTCAAAACATTGACCCATCTATATTACCTAGCTTGAACTGTCTGCACCACTATAAAATGCTTCTCTTTGCAGCATTTGTTTTTTTGTTGATTTTTAAATTTTTAAATTTCAGTAAATTGTACATAACATAAAATTTACCATTTTAATCATTTATAAGTGTACAGTTCACTGGCATGAAGTACATTCACATTGGTGTGTAACTATCACTACCATCCATCTCTAGAACTTTTTTCATCTTGCAAAACTGAAACCCTGCACTTTTTACACAATAAATCTGCATTCTCTGTTCCACTCAGCCCCTGATAACCACCATTCTACCTTTTTCTCTATGAATTTGACTATTTTAAGTACCTCATATATGTGCATACAGTATTTGTCCTTTTTGACTGGCTTATTTAACTTAGCATAATGTCTTTAAGGTTCATGCATGTGGTAGCATGTCTCAGAATTCATTTCCTTTTAAAGTTGAATAATCTTCCATTCTATATGTATACCATACTTTGTTTATTCATTCAATTGTCAATGTACACCTGGGTTGCTTCCACCTTTTGTCAATTGTGAATAATGTTGCTATAAACATGGGTATAAAGATATCTGTTTATGTCCCTGGGTTTAATTATTTTGGATGTATACCCAGCAGTGAAATTGCTGGATCATATGGTAATTCTACTTTCAGTTTTTAGAGGAACTAACTTACTGTTTTCCATAGTGGTTGCAACATTTTTGAATATTCTCACTACCGGTGCACAAGGGTTCCAACTTCTCCACATCCTTACTAATACTTGCTATTATTATTTCAAAAAATAATAAGTATTCTAATGAGTATGAAGTGGTATCTCACTGTAGTTTGGATTTGCATTTGCCTAATAATTAGTGATGTTGAGCACCTTTTTATGTTCTTTTGACTATTTCTGTGTCTTCTTTGGAGAAATGTTTATTCATCTTTGATTATTTTTAATTGGACTGTATTTTGTTGTTACTGTTAAGGTTTAGGAGTTCTCTATATATTTGGATACCAATCCATATCTGATATACAATTTACAAATATTTCCTTCCATTCTGTGGGTTGCCTCTTTACTCTGATGATAGTATTCTTTGCACAGAAGTTTTGAATTTTGATGAAGTCCAATGTGTCTATTTCTTCTTTTGCTGCCTGTGTTTTTGGTGTCATATACAAGAAATCATTGTCAAGACCAATGTCATGAAGCTTTCCTCTTATGTTTTCTTCTAAGAGTTTCATAATTTTAGCTCTTGAGTTTAGGTCTTTGATCCATTTGAATTCATTTTTGTATATGGTGTTAGGTAAGGATCCAACTTGATCCTTTGCATATGGATATCCACTTTTCTCCAGCACCATTTGTTGAAAAGACTGTTCTCTTTCTCAAGATTGTTTTGTCTACTTGGGGTCCCTTGAGATACCCTATAAATTTTAGAATGGATTTTTCTATTTCTGCAAAAACATTCTTGGGATTTTAATAGGGATTGCATTGAGTCTGTAGAGTGCCTAGAGTAGTATTGGCATCTTAACAATACTGATTCAACATGGAGTGCCTTTCCATTTATTTATGTCTTTAATTTCTTTCAGCATTGTTTTGTAGTTTTCATTTTACAAGTCTTTCACCACTCTGGTTGATTCCTAAGTATGTTATTCTTTTTGATGTTATTGTAAATGGAATTAAGAAGGCTATTTTATTCACTTTGAGGATAGACTTGTAACCTTATAGAAGTTTTGTATTTCTAAGGTGTCATGAAGTAAATGGAAAAATTGGAAATATAATTCAGATACTCTGCTTTCAACTCCAGTTCATTTTCTGTTACCTTCTAACACTAAATCCTGAAATATTATTAATTTTATGTACGAGAAAGTGGTAGTTGAAATATTAGTCATTTAGCATTAGGAGGACACTAATGATGTAAAGTACTCCAAAATTCTGTCAATTTGCTACAAAGAAACTTTATGAGAGAATTCTAGTAATTTTTCTACATGGTCAAAGTGTTGAAGCAGAGTTCAAAACAAATAAATGACCTAGCCAAGTTCATATTGTAATTTTGAAGCCCAAATAAACTAAAAAGGTTAACAAATTAACCCTGTGAATGAACTCTGTGGCAGCATCTGAAAATCGAAGACAGAATTTGAAAGCTAAAATCCAAGCTTTCTAAAGTTGAATACATTATGTCCCTGTTGATATTTGGGTTTTATCTGTTGATAAAACCCAAATGTTTTCTGAACGATACAATCAGGTATTATTGACAGAATATTAAGTATCATATCAGGTATTAAGACAGAATTTGAAAGCTAAAATCCAAGCTTTCTAAAATTGGATACAGTATGTCCCTGTTGATACTTGGGTTTTATCTGTTGATAAAACCCAAATGTTTTCTGAACGATATAATCAGGTATTATCGCCTTCCTGGCTTGAGAGTTTATTAGTTATTGCTGGAATGTGAACAATTAATGCTACTGCAAATATGCAACATCACAATATAATTGATTTTATTTATCTCAATACTCAAAGTAATAATATGCAGCTCAATAATAAAAGCATATTAGGAGTAAAATCTTTAGGACTTCCCAGAACCTATTAGTGACTAATGAAATGTGTTTTAACAGTTATTCTGTTTTTTATAAATAGGATATTAATTGTCATCTATGAAATTATCAAATATTTCTGTAACTGATCAAATGCCATGTTTGCAATTGTTTGGTGAGAGTTTTTCTTAGTAAAGCTGGCTGGAAATTAAATTGGTCTAAATTTTGTGAATATTAATATGGTAATATGAGACAAGAGCCTCCTTATAATCCAAAGACTCTATCTGACTAATAATTTTGTAAAAGAAAAATATAGGAATACTATATTGATTTCATGAATTGTCCATTGAAGGAACCATATTGAGTTCTTCTTTATAATAGCATAAATTGGAAACTCAAATTTTGAAATAGATTACTATGCTATTATTTAAAACAATGCTGCTGGAAAAATTGACAGGGTTAAATGGTAAAAATATAACTTCAAGTTAAAAAAATCAGGATGAAATAATATATAAGCAGATTATCCCATTTTGTAAAATAAGCTAAAACAAACACACCACATACTATGAACACACACATGAACACACACTGGAGGGAACAGACCTGAAGGAAACATTTAAAAATATGAATGCTGATTATCTTTATATATAAGGATTACAGTTTATAATAATTTTTAAAGTAATTTTCTACAGTTTAAAAATTTGTTTTTAAAAAATCACATCTTATGTGACGATCTAAAATTTTATATTTATATATTTTATAAGTGAATCCTTTATGTTTAAAAGTAAATCTTACTGGGGGAAAGGGTGGAGGGAAGGGATAGTTAGGGAGTTTGGGATTGACATGTACACACAGCTATATTTAAAAAGGATAACCAACAAGGACCTACTGTATAGCACAGGGAACTCCGCTCAATGTTATGTGGCAGCCTGGATGGGAGGGGAGTCTGGGGGAGAAAGGATACACGTATATGTATGGCTGAGTCACTTTGCTGTGCTCCTGAAACTATCACAACATTGTTAATTGGCTATACTCCAATATAAAATAAAAAGTTAAAAAAAATAAAGCTATCACAAAATAAAATAGAAAAAGTAAATTTTTCAAATTTTGCCACAGAAAATCAGCAAATCTTTTCATATATTATGTATAGTCACTTTATAGCAGTTTTCCTAGTAAATGAATAAAATGTATATTTTAAAAATAAGGGCACATTTTCTGACAACATAAAACACAAAAAAGCATATGTTTAATCCTCTTTCCCCATCTAATTATTTCTATTCTACCTTAGTGTTTTTCTTTAAGGTTAGTTTGCTACATTGGCAATGCCTGTTTTCATACTCTTTCTTTAAATATATAATTTTTAAGAGATGAGCAGGCATTGTGCTATTTATTTTCCACATTGAATACTTTTGTTGATAGTTAATAATTCACCAATTGTGGTTTCTCTCTGTGAAGGGGGTTTTGGGATTTCCCTGAAGGACTTTAACAGCGGTCCCAGATTCAGTGTTTTTAAATTGAGGTTTCTGTACCATCCATGCAGAATGGAACTTCTGAATATTTAAAAAGGAGAACTGATTAGCTGCAAACTGAAGTAAGCTTTCTTCTTTTCCCTAAATAGCTTTTAAAAGGTTTTTTTTATGTATAATTAATTATCTTTCCTCATGTCATATTTAAAGTTAGGACCAATCTGAGAAAAAAGTAAAGTATTTGAGGCACTTCTGTGTATGGGGAGAGGGGAAATGGAACAGAGATTAATTAGAAACAATTAAGTGAATCTTTAAAGAAAATTATAGTCCTTGGATATTGTTGACTGAGGCAGGCCTCATTCAGATGCAGTCTGTTACTCCAAAGGCAAATAGAAAACTGGATGCTAAGGAAATGATCACAAGCTGGAATTCTGAATTAACTGCCATCCTTAAAGTTCCAGAGTAAATGTCTGAAATTTTGTAATTTTGTGCACACCAAGACACTTCACAAAATCAGCATGTGAGAGCTAGACAGGAACTCAGGCATCCTGTGTTTTTCTTGTAGATATGGAAACTGGGGTTCAAGAAAATAACCTGCGTTCTTCAGCATTAGTGTTCTAAAGAAAAACAAAGTTTTATTTACAACTTATCTTTGAAATTTAACTATAAATCTTTATGAACATAATCATTGTTGTCCCCGAGAAAATTATATCTTACTTGAGTCAACTGAGATACAGGCAGTTACAGCAATAGTTATTCATTACCATTTCAGTTCTATCTCAGCATCCAAATTGAAAGGCAAAGCATAAATGACTGCTTGTGTTTGAGGAAAGAAGCACTCGTCTGAGTAACTATTCAGAGACCAAATATACAAACTGACAATGGTCAAACCATATGTACAACACAGAACTCTGACCCACAGTCTGCAGCAACCAATTTTAGCAGCTGTAGACTAAAAATAGTCAGGACTTGGTCCTTAACTACTAGCTTTCCTAATCATTTGCCCTTATTCCAATTTAGAACCGATCAGAGAAAGCCAAATATGCTCCCTTACCCAATCACATAGGATGTCTCCTCTCCAGCTCACCCATGCGAACAACTTCCAATCAGAGCATAAGTGAAGCCTTCCCTTTTTTCCACTATAAAGCTTTTATACTACCCTGCCTGCATTTGAGTATCTCCCAAGTGCAGACAATGATGGCAGACACCCTTGCTATAGCAAATTCTTAATAAATAGCTTCTGCCTGTTCTCATTTGGGTGGTCTTTGCTTATTGCCACAATATATTTAAATGACCAAATAGTTTATTGTCTAATTCTAACCGCTGGTGAGAGTGAAATAAAATGTTATTAATAGAAACCTCAGTATTCTAGATATAATCTAGGAGTTTCTGGATAAATTTGGATGGTTAATCTGATCCAAGAAAAACAACCAGAGACAGGGAGCAAACCCATATTGTGCTTGATTAGATGGGATTAGACATCTCTCTTCTCCTTTTTCCTTTTCACCAATTCTGTTGTTTCTCCGTTCTTTCCTTTCTACAAGTCCCTAGCCCTCCTTTTCTTAGAGTCATTATGTATACTTTAAAAACAATCAGCTGTTTTTATGGAATAAAATTAGATAATCCATTATGACATTAAAATCTAGTTGTATCAACCATTTTATTAACAAGATCAATTCATTCGTTAACAACAAAAGTGTTTGCAGTTAACTTTTTTTGTAAATATGGAGTTGGTAGAGTCCAATCAAATAACAAGAGTGAGAAAAAGGTGAAGAGAGAGAAATGAAGAGAGAATGATTTACAATTGTTGTATGAGTGTGTGTGTTAAAGTTGGTCACTCCCCTTTTGCACCTTGAACTCACGGTAATGGTATATTTCTATTATTTTACTTTATTTTGTTTTCTATAATTCCTTTAGACTATATGGAAAAAAGGGATAGACAAATATTTGCGCTCTTACCACTTAACCATGTGAATCTTCTCCCACTGTTGGTGGTAATAAAAAGTTAGCCATACATTATTGCTGGCTATAGCACATGTTTGAGTTAATGAGGAGATGATTACAGTCTAAATAGCTCATTCCTGTTAACTTCTCTATAGTTCTCTTCAATGCAAAGGTCATCAGCACATTCTGACATTCTAATTAGTTACAGGGCTGAGGTTTCCAAAAGCATCAGGATCAGCAGGAGGAACTGCCAGGGTTTGACTTTTCCAGAAATAAACTCCCCTTAATTAATCATTGTATATCATAGCAATTAAAAGTTGGGAACAGGGGCGTCTGAATGATTAAGCAGAGTACAGCCATATGGTGGTTAAGTTGAACCATGATCTGGTTTCATTCTAACTTAATCAGGATTTTTGGTTTATTTTATCACTTGTACAGACACGAAGTGCTTACCTCTTCAAGATATTGCAGGATACTCAGAATAATTTATCAAGCAATACATATAAAATGGCCATCACCAAAGAGCAATTCCATATTTTGTACCTTTTTGATGTATCAAAATGTCAATTATTCTGCAGGAAATAAAAGTCAATTTTCAAATACTTCCTTTCTGTACTAACAGTTATTTGTTGAAGAGAACATGTCTTCTCTATGAATTTTCTTGTTAGCCTACATAACATAAATTTGAAGCTATAATTGGATTATGAATGGAGTAACTAAAGGAAAGTTGTTTTTTACTGTTACCAAGCAATACTGGAAAAAAAGAGGAAATTAACACCTCACAGACATTTTATTTCTCAAAGCTTTTATACCATTGTTAAGAGCCTAGTTATGCCAGGCTCCAGCATACAGGCAGGATAATTCCTGCTTAATAAGAGAATGGCTGATTTATCCTAAACATGAATAGTAAAATACAAAAGGACAATCCCTGTCAGGCACTTGTCTTGACACACAGGTATTCTTCATAGTTGTCATTGTACTGCAAAGATCTGAAACCTGATGTATTTCTACTGCAGATATTCTCAAGCAGCACAAAAAATACCTTATTCTTTACTTATTATATTATTAGAATATACAGAAATCTGCAAGATTCTTCCCCAAGTCCTTATTTACTGCAAAGATGCTGTTTCCATATTTAGCACCAAGCATATCATAAAAGAAATCTCACTGTTAAGTCAGCCTTTTTGATAGTTTATTTTTTCCTATTGGCTTCTAAATAGTTTCAAAACTTAAAAGAAAAATTCAAATTTAGAAATTACAGGTTAGAGAATATTGCAGATGACAGATTTTATTCTCTTCTACAATCTGGCACAGCTCCCACAATGTGGGAGCCTTTGCAGTCAATACTTAACGCATTTTGGACCAACTTCCCTTCTAAATTATACCATGAGCAAATCACATTAATTTTTCAAAACTATTCAGTTAATTCAAGGTCAGGAACCCCTGGTATTTATTGCCTGATATAGCATGGTCGGGTACACTGGCAGGCACACAGTCAGTATACTGTCTGAGAATTGAAAGGGGATTTAGTAAGTAATGATTTATCTCCCACTCCATGCCCCACCCTCCAGGAAGATTTAAAATTCCGTAATACGATTTTGGAGGATCCTTGCAGGTCTCTAAATGGACTCAGACTACATATATTTTATGAAGTAAGTAATATTGATTTTTAATGAGAGATATGACCTTTCTTCTCTAATGTATCTGAGATCTTTCAAGATTTTCATCCTCAAAAGAGACAGATATACTTCAAGGAGATATTAGGTTCAGCTTGTTTCAAAAATGAAAACTTGCCCTCAAATGGGTATCCTATGACCTTGAATCCATGTATACACTTTTCGAGTATGTAATTTGATAAAGCTTTGTTTTTGCTATTTATTGAATAGTATTGGTAGCTAAAAGAGCTTCCTAAAATACGTGGTGTTTCATAGAGCTTAGGAGCTGCATATTTTATTCCTTAGAGTAAGAAATGAACAAAAAAATGTGTGGCTTAAAAGGAAGTTTTTAAAAACTAAAATTACTCTTTTACAGATTATATTTTATAATCCAGAGTTTTTAAAAAAGGTATGCATGCATAGATCATTCTATCAAAAATATATAAATACAATTTTATTTCTTAGATATTTTATCCTTACATGAAGTTAATAAAAACAATATTTTTCATTCCTTAGAACAAGAAATGAAAAAAATGGCTTAAAGGCAGTGTTTAAAAAAATTGAAATCACCCTTTTCACCCATTTTATTTTATAACCCAGAGTCAGGAAAAGATATACATGTATAGGTTATTCTATGAAATAAATTATATATAGTATATAATTTATTAAAATGTCCATTACATTTTATCCTAATACACAGTTAATTTAAAAAATCTATTTATTTCACCTGTGCTTTGCAGGAACATTTTCAGTTTAGGCAGAAAAGACTTTGGGGAAATGAGCTCCCTTGGCCTCCCCTTTGAAGGGAGGGGTTTGGAGACATTAAGGAAGCCTGATTCTTAGAAAAAAAATTAGAGCAGAAGCTTAATAAACTGTTAATTTGCCTTCTCCAAAGGATCCTGAGACTAGAAAAGAGAGATCATTTCCACAGCATTTCTTAAGCTTTTTAACTTATTCATGTTTGCTACTTTTGTTCATTCTTTTTTTTTTTTAACATCTTTATTGCAGTATAATTGCTCTACAATGGTGTGTTAGTTTCTGCTTTATAACAAAGTGAATCAGCCAAACATATACATATATCCGCATATCTCCTCCTTCTTGCAGCTCCCCACGCACCCTCCCTATCCCACACCTCTAGGTGGACATAAAGCACTGAGCTGATCTCCCTGTGCTATGTGGCTGCTTCCAACTAGCTATCAATTTTACATTTGGTAGTGTATATATGTCCATGCTAGTCTCTCACTTCATCCCAGCTTACCCATCCCCCTCCCTGTGTCCTCAGGTCCATTCTCTACGTCTGCATCTTTCTTCCTCTCCTGCCCCTAGGTTTTTCAGAACCTTTTTTTTTTTTTTTTTAGATTCCCCATATATGTGTTAGCATACGGTATTTGTTTTTCTCTTTCTGACTTACTTCACTCTGTATGACAGTCTCTAGGTCCATCGACCTCACTACAAATATTCAATTTTGTTTCTTTTTATGGCTGAGTAATATTCCATTGTATATATGTGCCACATCTTCTTTATCCATTCATCTGTCGATGGACACAGGTTGCTTCCATGTCCTGGCTACTGTAAATAGAGCTGCAATGGACACTGTGGTCCATGACTCTTTTTGAATTATGGTTTCCTCAGGGTATATGCCCAGTAGTGGGATTGCTGGGTCATATGGTAGTTCTATTTTTAGTTTTTTAAGGAACCTCCATACTGTTCTCCATAGTGGCTGTATCAATTTACATTCCCACCAACAGTGCAAGAGGGTTCCCTTTTCTCCACACCCTTCCAGCATTTATTGTTTGTAGATTTTTTGATGATGGCCATTCTGACTGGTGTGAGGTGATACATCATTGTAGTTTTGATTTGCATTACTCTAATGATTAGTGATATTGAGCATCCTTTCATGTGTTTGTTGGCGATCTGTTTAACTTCTTTGGAGATATGTCTATTTAGGTCGTCTGCCCATTTTTGGATTGGGTTCTTTGTTTTTTGATATTGAGCTGCATGAGCTGCTTGTCATTTTGGAGATTAATCCTTTGTCAGTTGCTTCATTTGCAAATATTTTCTCCCACTCTGAGGGTT
The DNA here is from genome assembly GCF_028564815.1 of Eubalaena glacialis. Classification (NCBI taxonomy): domain Eukaryota; kingdom Metazoa; phylum Chordata; class Mammalia; order Artiodactyla; family Balaenidae; genus Eubalaena; species Eubalaena glacialis. Next base: position 63,010,687 of record NC_083724.1, on the reverse strand, counting down.
GTCTTTTGGTCTTGTTTATGGTTACCTTTGCTGTGCAAAAGCTTTTAAGTTTCATTAGGTCCCATTTGTTTATTTTTGTTTTTATTTGCATTTCTCTAGGAGGTGGTCAAAAAGGATCTTGCTGTGATTTATGTCATAGAGTGTTCTGCCTATGTTTTCCTCTAAGAGTTTTATAGTGTCTGGCCTTACATTTAGGTCTTTAATCCATCTTTAATCTCTAATTGCTTTGTCTGTGGTGTTAGGGAGTGTTCTAATTTCATTCTTTTACATGTAGCTGTCCAGTTCTCCCAGCACCACTTATTGAAGAGGCTGTCTTTTCTCCATTGAATATTTTGGCCTCCTTTATCAAAGGTAAGGTGACCATATGTGCGTGGGTTTATCTCTGGGCTTTCTATCCTGTTCCATTGATCTATATTTCTGTTTTTGTGCCAGTACAATACTATCTTGATTATTGTAGCTTTGTAGTATAGTCTGAAGTCTGGGAGCCTGATTCCTTCAGCTCCGTTTTTCTTTCTCAAGATTGCTTTGGCTATTCAGGGTCTTTTGTGTTTCCATACAGATTGTGAAATTTTTTGTTCTAGTACTGTGAAAAAATGCCATTGGTAGTTTAATAGGGATTGCATTGAATCTGTAGATTGTTTTGGGTAGTAGAGTCATTTTCACAATGTTGATTCTTCCAATCCAAGAACATGGTATATCTCTCCATCTGTTTGTATCATCTTTAATTTCTTTCATCAGTGTCTTATAATTTTCTGCATACAGGTCTTTTGTCTCCTTAGGTAGGTTTATTCCTAGGTATTTTATTCTTTTTGTTGCAGTGGTAAATGGGAGTGTTTCCTTAATTTCTCTTTCAGATTTTTTCATCATTAGTGTATAGGAATGCAAGAGATTTCTGGGCATTAATTTTGTATCCTGCTACTTTACCAAATTCATTGGTTAACTCTAGTACTTTACTGGTAGCATCTTTAGGATTCTCTATGTATAGTATCATGTCATCTGCAAACAGTGACAGCTTTACTTCTTCTTTTTGATTTGGATTCCTTTATTTGCTTTTCTTCTCTAATTGCTGTGGCTAAAACTTCCAAAACTATGTCGAATAATAGTGTGGAGAGTGAGCAACCTTGTCTTCTTCCTGATCTTAGAGGAAATGGTTTCAGTTTTTCACTATTGAGAACGATGTTGGTTGTGGGTTTGTCATATTTGGCCTTTATTATGTTGAGGTAAGTTCCCTCTATGCCTACTTTCTAGAAGGTTTTTATCATAAATCGGTGTTGAATTCTGTCGAAAGCTGTTTCTGCATCTATTGAGATGATCATATGGTTTTTCTCCTTCAATTTGTTAATATGGTGTTTCACATTGATTGATTGGCATATATTGAAGAATCCTTGCATTCCTGGGATAAACCCCACTTGATCATGGAGTATAATCCTTTTAATGTGCTGTTGGATTCTGTTTGCTAGTATTTTGTTGAGGATTTTTGCATCTATGTTCATCAGTGATATTGGCCTGTAGTTTTCTTTCTTTGTGACATCGTTGTCTGGTTTTGGTTTCAGGGTGATGGTGGCCTCATAGAATGAGCTTGGTATTTTGGAGGAGTTTGAGAATGATAGGTGTTAGCTCTTCTCTAAATGTTTAAAAGAATTCGCCTGTGAAGCCATCTGGTCCTGGGCTTTTGTTTGTTGGAAGATTTTTAATTACAGTCTCAATTTCAGTGCTTGTGATTGGTCTGTTTATATTTTCTATTTCTTCCTGGTTCAGTCTCAGAAGGTTGTGCTTTCTAAGAATTTGTCCATTTCTTCCAGGTTATCCATTTTATTGGCATAGAGTTGCTTGTAGTAATCTCTCATGATCCTTTGTATTTCTGCAGTGTCAGTTGTTACTTCTCCATTTTCATTTCTAATTCTATTGATTTGAGTGTTCTCCCTTTTTTTCTTGGTGAGACTAGCTAATGGTTTATCAATTTTGTTTATCTTCTCAAAGAACCAGCTTTTAGTGTTGTTGATCTTTGCTACTGTTTCCTTCATTTCTTTTTCATTTATTTCTGATCTGATCTTTAGGATTTCTTTCCTTCTGCTAACTCTGGGGGTTTTTTTTTGTTTGTTTTTCTTTCTCTAATTGCTTTAGGTGTAAGTTTAGGTTGTTTATTTAAGATGTTTCTCGTTTCTTGAGGTAGGATTGTATTGCTATAAACTTCCCTGTTATAACTGCTTTTGCTGCATCCCTTAGGTTTCGGCTCATCATGTTTTCATTGATATTTGTTTCTAGGTATTTTTTGATTTCCCCTTTAATTTCTTCAGTGATTTCCTGGTTATTTAGTAGTGTATTGTTTAGCCTCCATGTGTTTGTATTTTTTTAACAGATTTTTTCCTGTAATTGATATCTAGTCTCATAGCATTGTGGTCAGAAAAGATACTTGATACAATTTCAATTTTCTTAAATTTACCAGGGCTTGGTTTGTGACCCAAGATATGATCTATCCTGGAGAATGTTCCATGAGCACTTGAGAAGAAAGTGTATTCTGTTGTTTTTGGGTGGAATGTCCTATAAATATCAATTAAGTCCATCCTTTTAATGTGTCATTTAAAGCTTGTGTTTCCTTATTTATTTTCATTTTGGATGATCTGTCCATTGGTGAAAGTGGGGTGTTAAAGTCTCCTACTAAGATTGTGTTACTGTTGATTTCCCCTTTTATGGCTGTTAGCATTTGCCTTATGTATTGAGGTGCTCCTATGTTGGGGGCATAAGTATTTACAATTTTTATATCTTCTTCTTGGATCGATCCCTTGATCATTATATAGTGTCCTTCTTTGTCTCTTTTAATAGTCTTTATTTTATAGTCTATTTTGTCTGATATGAGAAATGCTACTGCAGGTTTCTTTTGATTTCCATTTGCATGGAATATCTTTTTCCATGCCCTCACTTTCAGTCTGTATGTATCCCTAGGTCTGAAGTGTGTCTCTAGAAGACAGCATATATATGGGTCTTGTTTTGTATCCATTCAGCCAGTCTGTGTCTTTTGGTTGGAGCATTAATTTCATTTTCATTTAAGGTAGTTATTGATATGTATGTTTCTATTACCATTTTCTTAATTGTTTTGGATTTGTTATTGTAGGTCTTTTCCTTCTCTTGTGTTTCCTGCCTAGAGAAGTTCCTTTAGCATTTGTTGTAAAACTGGTTTGGTGGTGCTGAATTCTCTTAGCTTTTGCTTGTCTGTAAATGTTTTAATTTCTCCATTGAATCTGAATGAGATCCTTGCTGGGTAGAGTAATCTTGTTTGTAGGTCTTTCCCTTCTATCACTTTAAATATGTCCTGCCACTCCCTTCAGGCTTTCAGAGTTTCTGCTGAAAGATCAGCTGTTAACCTTATGGGGATTCACTTGTATGTTATTTGTTGCTTTTCCTTTGCTGCTTTTAATTTTTTTTCTTTGTATTTAATTTTTGATAGTTTGATTAATATGTGTCTTAGCGTATTTCTGCTTGGATTTATCTTGTATGTGACTCTCTGTGCTTCCTGTTCTTGATTGACTATTTCCTTCCCCATATTAAGGAATTTTTCTTCTATAATCTCTTCAAATATTTTCTCAGTCCTTTTCTTTTTCTCTTCTTCTTCTGGGACCCCTATAATTTGAATGTTGGTGCATTTAATTTGTCCCAGAGGTCTCTGAGACTGTCCTCAATTGTTTTCATTCTTTTTTCTATATTCTGCTCTGTGGTAGTTATTTCCACTATTTTATCTTCCAGGTCACTTATCCGTTCTTCTACCTCAGTTATTCTGCTATTGATTCCTTCTAGAGAATTTTTAATTTCATTTATTGTGTTGCTCATCACTGGTTTTTTGCTCTTTAGTTCTTCTAGTTCCTTGTTAAATATTTCTTATATTTTCTCCATTCTATTTCCAAGATTTTGGATCATCTTTACTATCATTACTCTGAATTCTTTTCAGGTAGACCTCCTGTTTCCTCTTCATTTGTTTGGTCTGGTGGGTTTTTACCTTGCTCTTTCATCTGCTGTGTGTTTCTCTGTCTTCTCATTTTCCTTAACTTACTGTGTTTGTGGGTCTCCTTTTCACAGGCTGCAGGTTCATAGTTCCCATTGTTTTTGGTGTCTTACCCCAGTTGCAAAGTTTGGTTCCGTGGGTTGTGTAGGCTTCCTGGTGGAGGGGACTGGTGACTGTGTTTTGGTGGATGATGCTGGATATCTTGTCTTTCTGGTGAGCAGGACCACGTCCAATGTTGTTTTGGGGTGTCTGTGACCTTATTATGATCTTAGGCAGCCTCTCTGCCAATGGGTGGGATTGAGTTTTTGTTTTGCTAGTTGATTGGCATAGGGTGTCCAGCACTGTAGCTTGCTGGTCATTGAGTGAAGCTGGGTCTTGGCGTTGAGATGGAGACCTCTGGGAGAGTTTTTGCTGTTTGATATTACATGTAGCTGGAAGGTCTCTGGTGGACCAATGTCCTGTACTCAGCTCTCCCACCTCAGAGGCACAGGTCTGACACCCAGCTGGAGCACCAAGACCCTGTCAGCCACACGACTCAGAAGAAAAGGGAGAAAAAAGAAAGAAAGAAAGAAAAAAGAAAATAAAATAAAGTTATTAAAATAAAAAGTGTTTTAATTAATAAAAATTAAAGAAGTAAAAAGTAAAAAACAAAAAAGCAAGCAAGAAAGAAGAGAGCAACCAAACCAAAAAACAAATCCACCAATGATGGCAAGCGCTAAAAACTACACTAAAAAAAAACCCAATACAAACGAACAGACAGAACCCTAGGAGAAATGGTAAAAGCAAAGCTATATAGACAAACTCACACAAAGAAGCATACACATACACACTCACAAAAAGAGAAAAGAAAAAACTTTATATATATATATCTGTATATTAAAAAAAAAAAGAAGAGAGCAACCAAATCAATAGACAAATCTACCAATGATAATAGACTCTAAATACTAAACTAAGATAAACACAAAACCAGAAACAAATTAGATGCAGAAAGCAAAAGTTGCTCCCAAAAATCCACTGCCTCGATTTTGGGATGATTCATTGTCTATTCAGGTATTCCAGAGATGCAGGGTACAACAAGTTGATTGTGGAGATTTAATCCACTGCTCCTGAGGCTGCCTGGAGAAATTTCCCTTTCTCTTCTTTTTTCGCACAGCTCCTGGGGTTCAGCTTTGGATTTGGCCCTGTCTCTGCATGTAGGTCACCTGAGGGCATCTGTTCTTCCCTCAGACAGGACGGGGTTAAAGTAGCAGCTGATTAGGGGGCTCTGGCTCACTCAGGCCTCGGAGACGGAGGGTTATGGATGCGGGGCAAGCCAGCAGCAGCAGACGCCTGCGTGATGTTGCAACAGCCTGAGGCGCACCGTGTGTTCTCCCAGGGAAGTTGTCCCTGGATCACCAGACCCTGGCAGTGGGGGGCTGCACAGGCTCCCAGGAGGGGAGGTGTGGATAGTGACCTGTGCTTGCACACAGGCTTCTTGGTGGCGGCAGCAGCAGCCTTAGCGTTCCATGCCCATCTCTGGTGTCCATGCTGATAGCCGCGGCTCACGCCTGTCTCTGGAGCTCGTATAGGTGGTGATCTGAATCCCCTCTCCTTGTGCACCCTGAAACAATGGTCTCTTGCCTGTTAGGCAGTTCCAGACTTTTTCTCGGACTCCCTCATGACTTGCTGTGGCACACTAGCCCCCTTCAAGTTGTGTTCATGCAGCCAACCCCAGTCCTCTTCCATGGATCTGACCTCTGAAGCCAGAGCCTCAGCTCCCAGCCCCCGCCCACCCCAGTGGGTGAGCAGACAAGCCTCTCAGGCTGGTGAGTGCTGGTCGGCACCGATCCTCTGTGGGGGAATCTCTCTGCTTTGCCCTCCGCACCCCTGTTGCTGCGCTCTCCTCCAAGGCTCTGAAGCTTCCCCCCCTCCGCCACCCACCCCCCATCTCTGCCAGTGAAGGGGCATCCTAGTGTGTGGAAACTTTTCCTCATTCACAGCTCCCTCCCAGAGGTGCAGGTCCTGTCCCTATTCTTTTGTCTCTGTTTTTTCTTTTTTCTTTTGTCCTATCCAGGTACGTGGGGAGTTTCTTGCCTTTTGGGAAGTCTGAGGTCTTCTGCCAGCATTCAGTAGGTGTTCTGTAGGAATTGTTCCACATATAGATGTGTTTCTGATGTATTTATGAGGAGGAAGATGATCTCGATGTCTTACTCCTCCACCATACTGAAGGTCTCCTGTTCATTCTTGAGTGTTTAGTAGAAAAAAATGTTAGTAAAAAAATTTCAAAATGACTTTATATTGGGAATGACAGAAATCTTTCATTCAGCAGTCACACATGGACCATGAGGAAGAAAGCACTACCAGCAATATTTCTCAAACATCTATTCAGATATAATCTATGGAATTTTGTTTGTGCTTTTGTTATAATTCTTAATATATTGTCATGTGATTACAGTAACTCCAATATGCGTTTGTGCTTTTGGTATGTAGTAAAGCCTAACTGTGGTAATGTAATACATTCAGATTACTAAAGAAAGTATGGGAGTAAAAATGATAGGTGAATGATACATTTATATTAAGGAAGACAATTTTTTTGACATAACATTCAATTATTTTTTCACAAAATTGAATAAAGAAAAATGTGAGAGAATTAGACAATCACATACTACTTTAATTGTGGGAAAGTGGAACTCAAACTGTTCCATTTCCTAGCAACCAGCTCTGTTTTTCTCATTGTTTTTGGTGAATTGCTCCCATTAGGAATGGTCAGTCACCAAGGACTGTTTATTTTACTTCTGAAATACTTCTCATCTGTTCCTTTCCATCTTTCATACCAGTGTCCACATCATTCTGTTAGTGTGGCTCTCTCCTTCTGCTGGTCTATTTCAGTAACCCCCTGCATTGTCTACATTCATTCACTCTTTTACCTGCAGACTGGGCTTCACACCCCAGCTAGAGTGATTTTTACAAAACAAAAAAATCTTTACATGATCCCATGGAAAATTACCTTCAATAGCTTCGCACTGCTCTAAAGATAAATATCAGGAGACTGAAGGCAGTCTTTTATGCTCTCATGAGCTAGGTCTTGAACTTCTCCAGCCTGATTCCCATCAAGTCACAAATCTCTCTCTTTCCCAAGAACAGCAGCCTTCTTTCTGGTCCTCAAACATGACATACATTTCCCTGTCATGATAATCTTCCTAAATTGTGTATGTATGATTTACTTGATTCATCTTTTAGCTTTTGCAGCAAACCTATTACCTCATTACAGACTCAAGTTCTTCAAAGTCCCTATTTTGAGGTGTTATGATACAAGGTATATTCCCTTCATAACATTTATCAAAGTTTATAATTAGACAATTATTGTGATTATTGATTACTGACTGTTCCATCCAGTAAAATGTAAGCTCTAAGAAATCATAGGTCATGGCTGCCTTTGCTCACTATTGTATCCTGAGAGAGAGCACAGTCTGAAACAAACCTTGTCAAAGGAATGAAAGAATTGACTGTTACCAAGTTAATTTTGTAAACTTAAATTTTCTTTATCTATAGTTTGCATTTAATTATGGATGTTTTAATTTTACCACTCTTGATGATTTATAATTATAAAGTTGTTTTAGTTTAAGTCTTACATATGTGTCAATATGACTGTACCAGTATAATAAATTTGAATTTTTAATATTTGAAATGAGTATACTACTGAAGTTCTCTAAAAAATTTATTGAATAGATAAAAAGTGCTATGTACTGATATAACATAGATAAGCAACAAGAATACATTGCATGGCACAGAGAAATATAGCCATTGTTTTGTAACTTTAAAAGGAGTATAATCTATAAAAAAAAATTGAATCATTATGCTGCCCATCTGAAACTAATATAGTATTCTCAATCAACTATACCTCGATAAAAAAGAGATTCTTAAAACTTAAAAAAGATTTGTTGAATAGAAAGAAAACACTATAAAAGATAAAGTGAATGGTATTAAGTACTAAAAAATGGAAAACCAGCTGGGTTCTCAGGACCTTTATAAAAAAGTAAGAGCATAGGGAATTGATTTAATCCTCAGAGGGACCTGTAGCAGAGTATATTCACATTATTTCTGAAAAATAATTTAAGTCATCCATAACCTCTTATTGCCTTAGCATTTTTTTAACTGAAAATGAAGGGAATTCCTCCTTGGAAGTATTAAAATTTGGAAGACAAAATTCTCATCATTTCACTGTCAGAAATTCCTAATGATGCTCTAAAACAGAAGGTCAATGATAGGTAAAATTTCAGGAGAAACTGAAATAAAGGCAAACTTCAGGAAGTGATTTGAGGTTCATGTTCAGTTTCATTGCCTTCTATTTTGTCTTGTTTCAATCTGCAATTACTTTTGAAACCAACTACTTGGAGTTAGGCCACACTTTGTTGGTTAAAGGTACAATCCTCCACAAGACAGACTTCACTTTAGACACCAGCTGAAAGTTTGAGGGGTCCTCAAGCCACTTACATCTGATATCAGGGTCTCCCACTACCTATACCAGTTTGATAATTCACTAGAAAAACTCACAGAACACAAGAAAGTGTTACACTTACTATTACACTTTTAAAATAGCCTTTCTTTTTTAAAGCAGTTTCAAGTTGACAGCAAAATTGAATGGAAGGCATAGAGATGTCCCATATATTCCCTACTCCACATATGTAAAGCCTTTCCGCTATCAACATCCCCCACCAGAGTGGTACATTTGTTAGAATTAATGAACCTGCATGACACAATCACTCAAAGCTCATACTTTACATTAGGGGTTCACTCTTGGTATTGTACATTCTATGGCTTCTGAAAAGTATATAATGACATTATAATATCATACAGAGTAATTTCACTGCCCTAAAAATTCTCTATTTTTTGCCTTTTCATCTCTCCCTCTCTGCTCACCTCTGGGAGCCATTGATCCTTTTTTAAAATACTTTATTTTTTAGAGCAGTTAGAGATATATTATAAAAATGACAGGATGGTACAGAGACTTCCCATTTGGCCCCTACCCCCACACATGCAGGGCCTCCCCTATTATCAACATCACTCACCAGAATGGTACACTTTTTACCAAGATGAACCTAATTTGATACATCATCATCGCCCAACATCCATAGTTTACCTTAGGGTTCACTCCAGGTGTTGTACATTCAAAAAGTTTAGACAAATATTTAATGGTATGTATTCATCATTATAATATCATGCAGAGTATTTTCACTGTTCTAAAACTTTTCTGTGCTCCGTATATTCATCCCTACCTCCCCACTAACCTCTGGCAAACACTGATCTTTACTGTATCCGTAGTTTTGCCTTTTCCAGAAGGTCATAGAGTTGGAATCATACAGTCTATAGCTTTTGCAGATTGGCTTCTTTCCCTTAGTAATCAGCCTTTGAGAGTCCTCCATGTCTTTTCATGGCTTGATTTCTTTTTAGCACAGAATAATATTCCATTATCTTGCTCCATTGTATTACCTTTGTTCCTTGGTCAAAGATTAGCAAGCTATATTTATTTGGGTCTATTTCTTGGCTCTTTATTCTGTTTCATCGATCTATTTGTCTTTTTTTTTTTTCACCAAAACCACAGATCTTGATTGCTGTAGTAGCTTAGAATAAGTCTTGAAGTTGGGCAGCTTTAGTCCTCCAACTTTGTTCTTTATTATCCTTTTAAAGTCCAGTGGGATCTGCAGTGATGTCCCTTCTTTCATTGCTGGTATTGGTAATTTGTGCCTTTTCTCTTTTCTCTTAGCTTGGCTAGAAGCTTATCAATATTATTGGTCTTAACAAGGAAAGAGCTTTTGCTTTTGTGGGTTTTCTTTATTGATTTCTGTTTTCAAATTTATTGATTGCTACCCTAATTTTTATTATTATTTTTGTTGCTCTTACTTGGGATTTTAATCTGCTCTTCTTTTTCTAGTTTCCTAAGGTGGAAGCTTAGGTTATTAATTTTAGATTTCTCTTTTCTAATACATGTGTTCAATGCTATAAATTTCCCTCTAATCACCTCTTTTGCTGTATCCCATAAATTTTGATAAGTTGTATTTCCATTTTCATTTAGTTAAAAATATTTTTCATTTCTTCGATATTTCTTCTTTGACCCATGTGTTACTTAGAAGTGTGATATTTAATCTCCACATATTTTGGGATTTTCCAGTTACCCTTCTCTTATTGATGTCTAGTTTAACTTCATTGTGGTCTGCATTGTATGATTTATAGCCTTTAAAAATGGTTAAGGTGTATTTTATGGCCCAAAATATAGTCTATCTTGGTGAATGTTCCATGTGCTTTTTTTCAATTTATTGAGTGCTATGCTATTGAGTTCAACTATGTCCTTAATCCAGCCTACCTCCACTCTCTGGATGTCAGACTGTTATCATGTGGCTCAAACTCCCAACCCTTTAATCACACTTTTGGCCTTCCTGGCATGGCATTTCCCTGTCTTAAGTCTTCTAGTTCGCATAAACTATCTGAGCACACCATGAATAACACAGACATTTCTATTCACTTGGAAAATTCCAAAGGTTTAGAGGCTACTTCCCAGGGACCAAGATGAAGGCCAAACCAATTTTTTATTACACATAGCATAACACAGTAACACTGCACAAAGTTACCTCTATAATACTTACTGCAAAATAAAAATAATGAAGAACTAATAGAGGCAATGGTAGTATTTCACCAAAGAAAATAGCTCAAAATGAAGGTCTAGTACTTAGTGGGGGATATTTTTAAAGAAGCAGAATTGCTAATCTAGCAAGATATTTATAAATCTAAGGGTTGGTTCTAAAAGAGAGAAAAAAAAATTAAAACCAAATGAATAAATATGGAAAAAGGTAGAATAAATATGGAAAAAGGTAGAGTAAATAGGCATAATCACAAAAAAAAGCATGGAACAATGCAGATATTCCATACTGGTTTATTGTGTTTGAGGATTTGATTAGAATTTTATTGAAAGATCATCACATATGATAGGACAGAATACATCCGATTAACATTTCTTTCCTGTTTCACTCACTCTATATGACGTATCTTTCTTCCTTTGTTTCTTCTTTCTTTCCTTCTTTCTTTATAGAAGTGGTAAATAAAATTAAAGGCAACATTCCTCTTAATAGTTTAAGGTGTATATAAATACTTATAAATTGTAATTACTGTTTTGACAATTAACATACGTGTGTATGTGTGTGTGTCTCTGTGTCTGTGTGTCAGAGGTAAGTGCACTCTTTCTATAAAATGTCAAACGGTCAAATTTAGGATTTATGGGCCACTCATAGTCTCTGCTGAATTTTCATTCTCCTCCTCCCCGCTTCCCTTTTCTTTTTCCATCATTAAAATTTATGCTCTTGTAAAACGTAAAATTCATTTTTAGCTTGAGGCCTGTGGTGTGTAGTTTGTCAATGCCTGAACTATTGCATAAAGTCAGAGGTAAAAAAAACTTAGAGTATTGCAAATTATTATTATTTTTTTAAACATCTTTATTGAAGTATAATTGCTTTACAATGGTGTGTTAGTTTCTGCTTTATAACAAAGTGAATCAGTTATACATATACATATGTTCCCATATCTCTTCCCTCTTGCATCTCCCTCCCTCCCACCCTCCCCATCCCACCCCTCTAGGTGGTCACAAAGCACCGAGCTGATCTCCCTGTGCTATGCGGCTGCTTCCCATTAGCTATCTATTTTACATTTGGTAGTGTATATATGTCCATGACACTCTCTCACCCTGTCACATCTCACCCCTCCCCCTCCCCATATCCTCAAGTCCATTCTCTAGTAGGTCTGTGTCTTTATTCCCGTCTTGCCACTAGGTTCTTCATGGTCTTTTTTTTTTTTCCCTTAGATTCCATATATATGTGTTAGCATACTGTATTTCTTTTTCTCTTTCTGACTTACTTCACTCTGTATGACAGACTCTAACTCCATCCACCTCATTACAAATACCTCCATTTCATTTCTTTTTATGGCTGAGTAATATTCCATTGTATATATGTGCCACATCTTCTTTATCCACTCATCCGATGATGGACACTTAGGTTGCTTCCATGTCCTGGCTATTGTAAATAGAGCTGCAATGAACATTTTGGTACATGACTCTTTTTGAACTATGGTTTTCTCAGGGTATATGCCCAGTAGTGGGATTGCTGGGTCGTATGGTAGTTCTATTTTTAGTTTTTTAAGGAACCTCCATACTGTTCTCCATAGTGGCTGTATCAATTTACATTCCCACCAACAGTGCAAGAGTGTTCCCTTTTCTCCACACCCTCTCCAGCATTTATTGTTTCTAGATTTTTTGATGATGGCCATTCTGACCAGTGTGAGATGATATCTCATTGTAGTTTTGATTTGCATTTCTCTAATGATTAATGATGTTGAGCATTCTTTCATGTGTCTGTTGGCAATCTGTATATCTTCTTTGGAAAAATGTCTATTTAGGTCGTCTGCCCATTTGGGGATTGGGTTGTTCGTTTTTTTTGATATTGAGCTGAATGAGCTGCTTGTAAATTTTGGAGATTAATCCTTTGTCAGTTGCTTCATTTGCAAATATTTTCTCCCATTCTGAGGGTTGTCTTTTGGTCTTGTTTATGGTTTCCTTTGCTGTGCAAAAGCTTTTAAGTTTCATTAGGTCCCATTTGTTTATTTGTGTTTTTATTTCCATTTCTCTAGGAGCTGGGTCAAAAAGATTCTTGCTGTGATTTATGTCATAGAGTGTTCTGCCTATGTTTTCCTCTAAGAGTTTGATAGTGTCTGGCCTTACACTTAGGTCTTTAATACATTTTGAGTTTATTTTTGTGTATGGTGTCAGGGAGTGTTCTAATTTCATACTTTTACATGTACCTGTCCAATTTTCCCAGCACCACTTATTGAAGAGGCTGTCTTTTCTCCACTGTATATGCTTGCCTCCTTTATCAAAGATAAGGTGACCATATGTGCGTGCGTTTATCTCTGGGCTTTCTATCCTGTTCCATTGATCTATGTTTCTGTTTTTGTGCCAGTACCAAACTGTCTTGATTACTGTAGCTTTGTAATAAAGTCTGAAGTCAGGGAGCCTGATTCCTCCAGCTCCATATTTCGTTCTCAAGATTGCTTTGGCTATTCGGGGTCTTTTGTGTTTCCATACAAATTGTGAAATTTTTTGTTCTAGTTCTGTGAAAAATGCCAGTGGTAGTTTGATAGGGATTGCATTGAATCTGTAGATTGCTTTGGGTAGTAGAGTCATTTTCACAATGTTGATTTTTCCAATCCAAGAACATGGTATATCTCTCCATCTATTTGTATCATGTTTAATTTCTTTCATCAGTGTCTTATAATTTTCTGCATACAGGTCTTTTGTCTCCTTAGGTAGGTTTATTCCTAGATATTTTATTCTTTTTGTTGCAATGGTAAACAGGAGTGTTTTCTTAATTTCACTTTCAGATATTTTGTCATTAGTGTATAGAAATGCAAGAGATTTCCGTGCATTAATTTTGTATCCTGCTACTTTACCAAATTCATTGATTAGCTCTAGTAGTTTTCTGGTAGCATCTTTAGGATTCTCTATGTATAGTATCATGTCATCTGCAAACAGTGACAGCTTTACTTCTTCTTTTCTGATTTGGATTCCTTTTATTTCTTTTTCTTCTCTGATTGCTGTGGCTAACACTTCCAAAACTATGTTGAATAATAGTGGTGAGAGTGGGCAACCTTGTCTTGTTCCTGATCTTAGTGGAAATGGTTTCACTTTTTCACCATTGAGGACAATGTTGGCTGTGGGTTTGTCATATATGGCCTTTATTATGTTGAGGAAAGTTCCCTCTATGCCTACTTTCTGCAGGGCTTTTATCATAAATGGGTGTTGAATTTTGTCGAAAGCTTTCTCTGCATCTATTGAGATGATCATATGGTTTTTCTCCTTCAATTTGTTAATATGGTGTATCACGTTGATTGATTTGCGTATATTGAAGAATCCTTGCATTCCTGGGATAAACCCCACTTGATCATGGTGTATGATCCTTTTAATGTGCTGTTGGATTCTGTTTGCTAGTATTTTGTTGAGGATTTTTGCATCTATGTTCATCAGTGATATTGGCCTGTAGTTTTCTTTCTTTGTGACATCTTTGTCTGGTTTTGGTATCAGGGTGATGGTGGCCTCGTAGAATGAGTTGGGGAGTGTTCCTCTCTCTGCAATATTTTGGAAGAGTTTGAGAAGGATAGGTGTTAGCTCTTCTCTAAATGTTTGATAGAATTCGCCTGTGAAGCCATCTGGTCCTGGGCTTTTGTGTGTTGGAAGATTTTTAATCACAGTTTCAATTTCAGTGCTTGTGATTGGTCTGTTCATATTTTCTATTTCTTCCTGGTTCAGTCTCGGCAGGTTGTGCATTTCTAAGAATATGTCCATTTCTTCCAGGTTGTCCATTTAATGGCATAGAGTTGCTTGTAGTAATCTCTCATGATCGTTTGTATTTCTGCAGTGTCAGTGGTTATTTCTCCTTTTTCATTTCTAATTCTATTGATTTGAGTCTTCTCCCTTTTTCTCTTGATGAGTCTGGCTAATGGTTTATCAATTTTGTTTATCTTCTCAAAGAACCAGCTTTTAGTTTCATTGATTTTTGCTATTGTTTCCTTCATTTCTTTTTCATTTATTTCTGATCTGATCTTTATGATTTCTTTCCTTCTGCTAGCTTTGGGCTTTTTTTGTTCTTCTTTCTCTAATTGCTTTAGGTGCAAGGTTAGGTTGTTTATTTGAGATGTTTCCTGTTTCTTGAGGTAGGCTTGTATTGCTATAAACTTCCCTCTTAGCACTGCTTTTGCTGCATCCCATAGGTTTTGGGTCGTCGTGTCTCCATTGTCATTTGTTTCTAGGTATTTTTTGATTTCCCCTTTGATTTCTTCAGTGATCACTTCGTTATTAAGTAGTGTATTGTGTAGCCTCCATGTGTTTGTATTTTTTACAGATCTTTTCCTGTAATTGATATCTAGTCTCATAGCGTTGTGGTCGGAAAAGATACTTGATATGATTTCAATTTTCTTAAATTTATCAAGGCTTGATTTGTGACCCAAGATATGATCTATCCTGGAGAATGTTCCATAAGCACTTGAGAAAAATGTGTATTCAGTTGTTTTTGTGTGGAATGTCCTATAAATATCAATTAAGTCCATCTTGTTTAATGTATCATTTAAAGCTTGTGTTTCCTTATTTATTTTCATTTTGGATGATCTGTCCATTGGTGAAAGTGGGGTGTTAAAGTCCCCTACTATGATTGTGTTGCTGTCGATTTCCCCTTTTATGGCTGTTAGTATTTGCCTTATGTATTGAGGTGCTCCTATGTTGGGTGCATAAATATTTACAATTGTTATACCTTCCTCTTGGATCGATCCCTTGATCATTATATAGTGTCCTTCTTTGTCTCTTGTAATAGTCTTTATTTTAAAGTCTATTTTGTCTGATATGAGAATTGCTACTCCAGCTTTCTTTTGATTTCCATTTGCATGGAATATCTTTTTCCATCCCCTCACTTTCAGTCTGTATGTGTCTCTAGGTCTGAAGTGGGTCTCTTGTAGACAGCATATATATGGGTCTTGTTTTTGTATCCATTCAGCCAGTCTGTGTCTTTTGGTGGGAGCATTTAATCCATTTATATTTAAGGTAATTATCGATATGTATTTTCCTACTCCCATTTTCTTAATTGTTTTGGGTTTGTTATTGTAGGTGTTTTCCTTCTCTTGTGTTTCTTGCCTAGAGAAGTTCCTTTAGCATTTGTTGTAAAGCTGGTTTGGTGGTGCTGAACTCTCTCAGCTTTTGCTTGTCTGTAAAGCTTTTAATTTCTCCATCAAATCTGAATGAGATCCTTGCTGGGTAGATTAATCTTGGTTGTAGGTTTTTCTCCTTCATCACTTTAAGTATATCCTGCCACTCCCTTCTGGCTTGCAGAGTTTCTGCTGAAAGATCAGCTGTTAACCTTATGGGGATGCCCTTGTGTGTTATTTGTTATTTTTCCCTTGCTGCTTTTAATATGTTTTCTTTATATTTAATTTTTGATAGCTTGATTAATATGTGTCTTGGCGTGTTTCTCCTTGGATTTATCCTGTATGGGACTCTCTGTGCTTCCTGGACTTGATTAACTATTTCCTTTCCCATATTAGGGAAGTATTCAACTATAATCTCTTCAAATATTTTCTCAGTCCCTTTCTTTTTCTCTTCTTCTTCTGGGACCCCTATAATTCGAATGTTGGTGCATTTAATATTGTCCCAGAGGTCTCTGAGACTGTCCTCAGTTCTTTTCATTCTTTTTTCCTTATCCTGCTCTGCAGTAGTTATTTCCACCATTTTATCTTCCAGGTCACTTATCCGTTCTTCTGCCTCAGTTATTCTGCTATTGATCCCATCTAGAGTATTTTTAATTTCATTTATTGTGTTTTTCATCGTTGCTTGGTTCCTCTTTAGTTCTTCTACGTCCTTGTTAAATGTTTCTTGCATTTTGTCTATTCTATTTCCAAGATTTTGGATCATCCTTACTATCATTATTCTGAATTCTTTTTCAGGTAGACTACCTATTTCCTCTTCATTTGTTAGGTCTGGTGTGATTTGACCCTGCTCCTTCATCTGCTGTGTGTTTTTCTGTCTTCTCATTTTGCTTATCTTACTGTGTTTGGGGTCTCCTTTTCACAGGCTGCAGGTTCGTAGTTCCCGTTGTTTTTGGTATCTGTCCCCAGTGGCTAAGGTTGGTTCAGTGGGTTGTGTAGGTTTCCTGGTGGAGGGAACTAGTGCCTGTGTTCTGGTGGATGAGGCGGGATCTTGTCTTTCTGGTGGGCACGTCCACGTCTGGTGGTGTATTTTCGGGTGTCTGTGGCCTTATTATGATTTTAGGCAGCCTCTCTGCTAATGGATGGGGCTGTGTTCCTGTCTTGCTAGTTGTTTGGCATAGGGTGTCCAGCACTGTAGCTTGCTGGTCGTTGAGTGAAGCTGGGTCTTGATGTTGAGATGGAGATCTCTGAGAGATTTTCACCGTGTGGTATTACGTGGAGCTGGGAGGTCTCTTGTGGACCAGTGTCCTGAAGTTGGCTCTCCCACCTCAGAGGCACAGCCCTGATGCCTGGCTGGAGCACCAAGAGCCTTTCATCCACACGGCTCAGAGTAAAAGGGAGAAAAAATAGAAAGAAAGAAAGAAAGAGGATAAAATATAGTGAAGTAAAATAAAGCTATTATTAAGCAAAGCTATACAGACAAAATCTCACCCAGAAGCATATACATATACACTCACAAAAAAAGGAAAAGGGGAAAAATTAATATATCCTGCTCCCAAAGTCCACCTCCTGAATTTGGGATGATTCGTTGTCTATTCAGGTATTCAACAGATGGAGGCACATCAAGTTGTTTGTGGAGCTTTAATCCGCTGCTTCTGAGGCTGCTGGGAGAGATTTCCCTTTCTCTTCTTTGTTCGCACAGCTCCTGGGGTTCAGCTTTGGATTTGGAGCCGCCTCTGCGTGTAGGTCGCCTGAGGGCGTCTGTTCCCCGCCCAGACAGAACGGGGTTAAAGGAGCAGCTGCTTCGGGGGCTCTGGCTCAGTCAGGCCGGGGGGAGGGAGCGGTACGGAGGAGGCGGGGCGAGCCTGCGGCGGCAGAAGCCGGCGTGACGTTGCAGCAGCCTGAGGCGCGCCGTGCGCTCTCCCGGGGAAGTTGTCCCTGGATTACGGGAGCCTGGCCGTGGCGGGCTGCACAGGCTCCCGGGAGGGGTGGTGTGGAGAGTGACCTGTGCTCGCACACAGGGTTTTTGGTGGCGGCAGCAGCAGCCTTAGCGTCTCATGCCCGTCTCTGGGGTCCGCGCTGATCGCCGCAGCTCGCGCCCGTCTCTGGAGTTCGTTTAGGCGGCGCTCTGAATCCCCTCTCCTTGCGCGCCACAAAACAAAGAGGCCAGAAAAAGTCTCTTGCCT
This sequence comes from Eubalaena glacialis, assembly GCF_028564815.1. Lineage (NCBI taxonomy): Eukaryota > Metazoa > Chordata > Mammalia > Artiodactyla > Balaenidae > Eubalaena > Eubalaena glacialis. The sequence continues at coordinate 62,992,795 of NC_083724.1, read as the reverse complement.
CTTTGGCAGCTGCAGACTTTTTCCCGGACTCCCTCCCGGCCAGCTGTGGTGCGCTAACCCCTTCAGGCTGTGTTCACACTGCCAACCCCAGTCCTCTCCCTGCGATACAATCCGACTGAAGCTCGAGCCTCAGCTCCCAGCCCCCGCTCACCCAGGCGGGTGAGCAGACAAGCCTCTCAGGCTGGTGAGTGCTGGTCGGCACTGATCCTCTGTGCTGGAATCTCTCCGCTTTTCCCTCTGCGCCCCTGTTGCTGTGGGGTCTGCGCTGATAGCGGCGGCTCACGCCCATCTCTGGAGCTCATTTAGGCGGTGCTCTGAATCCCCTCTCCTCGCGCACCGTGAAACAAAGAGGCAAGAAAAAGTCTCTTGCCTCTTCGGCAGCTGCAGTCTTTTTCCCAGACTCCCTCCCGGCTAGCACCGAAGCCGGAGCCTCAGCTCCCAGCCCCCGCCCGCCCCGGCGGGTGAGCAGACAAGCCTCTCGGGCTGGTGAGTGCTGGTCGGCACCGCTCCTCTGTGCGGGAATCTCTCCGCTTTGCCCTCCGCACCCCTGTGGCTGTGCTCTCCTCTGTGGCTCCGAAGCTTCCCCCCTCTGCCACCCGCAGTCTCTGCCCGCGAAGGGGCTTCCTAGTGCGTGGAAACCTTTCCTCCTTCACGGCTCTCTCCCACTGGTGCAGGTCCCGTTCCTATTCTTTTGTCTCTGTTTTTTCTTTTTTCTTTTGCCCTACTCAAGTACGTGGGGAGTTTCTTGCCTTTTGGGAGGTCTGACGTTTTCTGCCAGCGTTCAGTGGGTGTTCTGTAGGAGCAGTTCCACGTGTAGATGTATTTCTAATGTATCTGTGGGAAGGAAGGTGATCTCCGTGTCTTACTCTTCCGCCATCTTCTTCTCTCTCCCTCGCAAATTATTTTATATGAAGTAATACAAAATTAATTCTAAGTTGTCTATGAAAAGTTAAAGGTGAATATTTTAATTTGAGAAGATTCTAAAAACGTAAAGCAAAGTGGGGATAGCTAAATGTCAATACATAAAGCATATCTAATGAATTTAAAATAAAGTTTTATTGTGTATATTCTCTGAATCCAAAGAAATGAAACTAGAGATCAAAACAATAAGATATTTAGAAAAAATATTTTAAAATTAGGCCACATATATGTAAATAATCAGTGGGTCAAGTTTATTTGAAAAATAATATAAAGTAATCTGATAATGTAATATATCATTTGGGGGATTCAGCTAAAACAGTGCTTGAAGGGAACTTGAGAGCTTTAAATATTTGTATAGATGAAAGAAATCTCCAGAATGAATCTAATGTTTTTCTTAAGGAAGCTGGGAAAAGAAGAGCAAAGTAAACACAAAATATGGAGAAGGAAGGAAATAATAAGTGTAAGAGAAGAAATAAATGAATTTATACACAAATAATGAAAAAAATTAAGTCAAATATTGGTTCCTTGAAAAGATCAACAAATTTCCCAGTGCTGAGTTAGACTGTAAGAAAAAAGAAAGTGTCATTGCCAAACTCAATATAAAAATATATTTCATAGTTTATCAAATATTCAAGAAAATCTAATTTTTGCTAGCCTCCTTGTTAACAACTTTATGAAGCACTAAGGAAGCGTCATTTTATTTACTGATGCTAATATTTTCAAAATTACGTTAATATTCGGTGAGACCAGAATATGAAAAAATCAGTAAAATATTGCATCTGGGCTATACAAGTAGCAGGCCTGCCTATATATTTGCTGACATGTTTTCTATAACTGTAACACAAACATAAATTCATTGAATTGCGCTGTTAGCTGATGCCCAAAATATGAGAATTTCTTTTCATTTGTCCTGCTGCTCTTGCTTACAGCAATAAATTAAAGTATCATAAGCCACAGGTTAAGGACAAGCTGCACTTAGTTCTGGAGAAGTAGTAAGAAAAGCTCAGGTCCAAAACAGTCGAAAGGGTGGGCTCAGTAAGTGTAATTAAGAGCCGTTACCACAAGCCTCAAAGGAATACTAAGCTAAATGGATGAACAAATTAAAAGCCAGACATAATTACAACTTGAAAAGACCAATGTGTTCATAAAACTTGGAGAAACAAGTGTGTAACGAAAGTGGGCTATTTCAGGTAAATCTTAGTTGGCAGAATCTCACTATTTGAGGAATCTTGCTGTATCTGTCTTTTTCTGTTTGAATCTTCCTACAACTTAAAGGAACCACATGGCAATGACCTGTATGTTGTCCATACTGCTAGTGAGAATACAATGTGGAGAAGGTTTTCTGATAAAATATTAGCTATATTTTCTATGTTGATTATATTAGACATATTTGGAAGTTCTAATAAAGAGTTGTTTAAAATTCTTTAAGTCTAATAAAGTATATTTTAGTGATTACTAACACAACTCTACATTAAGCTCAACTTCTAGGGTAACCCATTTTCCCCCTTTTTTTTTTATTTCTATGGATATGATTTATTTGGAATTACGTCACATTTTATGATCCACAGAAGAACACTGAAACTCTGTCATTATGAGCTGAATAGTTCAAAATTGGAAGGGTGTTTTGTCAGATTTTTCTTAGTAAAGGTAAAATTGGTTTTGTTTTATTATTAAAATCAAATCCTTTAAAATTTGTATTTGAGGCATCATCAATTAAAAAAAACTATGAGTGCAAAATAAGCTGATGGTTTATGAGGAGGTAGTTCTCTACTATTCTATAGTCATAGAAAGAAATATAGAAAAAAATAAATTCAGCTTGCTATTCTTCCAGAGGCTTAATAAATATGTATTTGATAATTAGAGAAAGAGTCCATTTAAATATGACTTTGAAATTAAATGTCAGATATGTGTTACAGAATTAAAGTTCTTATTAAGCCTAAGACAAAAACAGCAACGAAAAAACATATAGGTCATGTCTATGGAGAGAGAACTAATTTTTAACAGAGAAATATTTACTATTTGTAACTCGATTTGTTTTGAAAATAAGACTAGATCTTTAATTTACTTCCTGTCTAATCAATTCCTTTTTTAAGCAAGTTGGAGGTAACATGAATCATCTTATGTGCCTTGGGCAAGATGAGAAGAGGGCTTACTGCCTTCACATATTTACCGTTTTTAATGTATACATACATATATATGCATATATATATTATAAATAAAAGGAACATTGTTTCTCAGGGAACAGAAAAATCAACTGAGCATAGTCATTATTTTACAGTGCAATCTTAAAAATTAACTTTCCTAAGAAAGGCTACAGATGTCATTCTCCTCTATCTCATAAGGTCTAGGCGTTTTCAGGTTTTCATCTACTCATACTGTTTAGGCCAACCGATCCAAGCCCTAGAGAAGTCAGATTGGAGGCCTAGAAATATCCTGAATGTAAAAGGAGAAACAAAAAAGAACAAACCCTAGATTTATCAAAAAATTTTGAGGCACTTTTTTCCTAAAATTCTCCTTAAGGATACAACATGACTTAGTAACCTAGTAAGTTATTTTGGGGTGTTCTGTTTCGCTGGATCTGCTGTGGGGTACTAGGGCCCTGATTAAGAACTATAGGTGATAGTATAGGGTACCACACATTCTGATTTCAGACTCTTAAAACTAAGTTCTGTTGCTATTTTTTTCTCATATCTATAGGAAATCTTTATGCTTCTGATGAATGGCTGGAGATTTCTGCCAAGTTCTTAACCATTTTGGTATTTTCAAGCTGGGTTCTGTTAACAATCTCCTTGTGTTTAATCTAGCTAAATCCACTTTTGACAAACCAGCCTCCATATGAAGCCAAAAAGAAATTGATTAGCCGGATTCCAACAAATTCCATCCAATTCTGTCCCTTCAGTATTAATGTCATTTCAGATCATCAGAATTAAAGTCTGTCCACAGCCTCTGGACTTAACAGTCATCTTGCTTCTCTTCTGGAGAAAGATTTATTTTGTATTTTTAAAAAGTGTTCTTTGTCTTCATATACATCACTTTCTTCAAATTCTTCTAAATAAGTCTCATCATTCATGGTTGATGATATCACTGAACCTATTGCAATAATAAGTGATCTGTACCAGGCATTCTTAAATATTTTGCTGTAAGGAGTCCCTTGCTCCCTTAAAAATTGAGTCCTCCAAGGAGTTTTATGTTGATTATATCAGTATTTAACACACTATAAAATCAAAGCCACTAACTGTTAAAATATTTATTAATTGATTTTATAATGACAAAATAATCCTATTACATGTTAAGATAAATAATATCTTTTACAAATAAGAACCATTTTCCATAACAAAAATATACTGAGAAGAGTTGCATTATATTACATTTTTTTCCAAATCTATTTGGTGTCTGGCTTTTCTGCTTCCACATGCAATCTCTTACAATATGCTATTTTGGTGAAAGTATTGGAGAAAATCTGGCCTCACACAGATATGTAGTTGGAAAAGGGAGCAATCTTTTATTGGCTGTTTTAGAAGATTATGGATATCATTCTCTGATACCATGCCTAAACTCATAAAGTGGTAATATTTTAATATAAACTTTAAAAATTGATGTATAATTGACATGCAACTTTATATTAGATTCAGGTATAAAATGTAATGATTTGATCTTTGTGTATATTGCAAAACGATCACCACAGTAAGTTTAGTTAACATCTGACACCATACATGGTTATAAAATTTTTTTCTTATGATGAGAACTTTTAAAATCTACTCTCAGCAACTTTCAAATATACAGTACAGTATTATTAACTATAGTCACCATTCTGTATGTTATATTCCCATGACTTATTTATTTTATAAGTGGAAAGTTTATACCTTTTGACCCTCTTTACCTCCCGCCTCTGGCAGCCACCAATATGTTCTCTGTATCTATGAACTCGTTTTTGTTTTGTTTTGCCTTGTTTATAAGATTCCAAATATAAGTAAGATCATATGGTATTTGTCTTTCTCTGACTTCCTTCACTTGGCATAATGTCCTCAAGGTCCATCCACATTGTTGCAAATGGCAAGATTTTATTCTTTTTTATAGCTGAATAATATTCTATAGTTTATACATAACCATATTTTTTAAATTTTTTTTATTTTATTGAAGTATATTTGATTTACACTCTATTAGTTTCAGGTGTATAGCATAGTGATTCATAGTTTTATAGATTATACTCCATTAACATTTACTATAAGATAATGGCTATAATTCCCTGTGCAATACAATATGCCTGTGTTGCTCATCTATTTTATACACAATAGTTTGTATCTCTTAATCCCATAACCCTAACTTGCCCTTCCCCTTCCCTCTCCCTTCTGGTAACCACTAGTTTGTTTTCTATACCTGTGAGTCTGTTTTAGTTTTACTATATACAGTCATTTGTAGTATTTTTTAGGTTTAACATATAAATGATATCATAAAGTATTTGTCTTTCTCTGTCAGACTAATTTCATTAAGCATAATATTCTCTAGCTCCATCCACATTGCTGCAAATGGCAGAATTCCATTCTTTATTATGGCTGAGTAATATTCCATTGTATATATATGTATATGTGGTATGTATATATACATATATACATACCACATCTTCTTTGTCCATTTGTCTGTTGATGGACATTTGGGTTGCTGCCATATCTTGGCTATTGTAAATAGTGCTGCTATGAACATTGGGGTGCCTGAATCTTTTCAAATTATTGTTTTCATTTTTTTCTGGTATACACCCAAGAGTGGAATTGCTGGATCATAGGGGAGTTCTATTTTTAGTTTTTCAAGGCACTTTCATACTGTTTTCTATAGTGACTGCACCAATTTACATTGCCACAGTACAATGGCAATGTACAGTAGTGTACAAGAGTTCCCTTTTTTCCACATCCTCACCAACACTTGTTATTTGTAGACTTTTTGATTATGGCCATTCTGACAGGTGTGAGGTGATACCTCATTGTAGTTTTGATTTGCATTTCTCTAATGATTAGTGATGTTGAGCATTCTTTCATGTGTTTGTTGGCAATCTGTATATCTTCTTTGGAGAAATGTCTATTTAGGTCAGACCTCTTCTTACTAAAAATCTCTAACACTTCCTCTATGGAGAAGCATTTCTAAATGCAAATGCCATACATTTCCTTATTGTTCTTTGATTCTTATCAGAATTATTATACTTATGCATTCATTTTATTTCTGTGCTCAATCATTTTCTTCTTTAATTTTCAAAAAGAAATGTAAGAAGATAGGAATAGACAGTACATTAATCCTTAAGGAATTAACATATCAGAGACTGCATGTGACAATTTGTAATGTGTTTCCACAGTGTCAACAAGGACCCATCAGAGTATTCACAAATTAAATAAAAATTCAAGCCACCCTAACATTAACATAGAAAGAAAATAGGTCTACATCTATATTTTGTGTGCTGACTCACAGAAAACTCATCCTCAGTATATCCTGAGGCTACCTGCTAGGATGAGTTTCTAAAAGGTGAGAGTCTAATGCCACATTTTTATATTCTTGAACCTATTTGAGAGCAGTAGCATGGTATTGGTAGAGTTGAGACTGAACCCAAGATCCTAAAGTTGTAAGTCAGTGCTTTACCACCATACCAGGCTTCCTGTAACATTATGATTTCCATTGATAAGCTTGAGATCTTAAGCACTGACTGAAAGTTAAAGCACTGAAATGATCTGTGAAAAAACTACTTGTACCAACTGGGTATGTAGTACATTCTCAAGACTTTCACACACTCCATGCAGGAACATTTTTAAAATCTTCTCAGGAAATAATTTGATGTGCCTTCATCACTTCAGAGATGAAAGAATCACAATATGCATTTCGAAGTCATAAACAGAGAAGGTGATAGACTTACATTCAAGCATTTCTAATCTCCCTGTACCTTTTTATAACCTGGAAAAAAGGCAAACATTCTAAATCTCTACATATATGTACAACCCAAAAATAATTGTGAAGCTTGATATTTTATTGAAAAAATTCTGAATTTTTCCCACAGAAAAGAAGACTAGTTCAAGAGACTATAAAAATAACACAGTAATGGTCTTGAGTGTCCAAAATTCCTCTGAGTGAACTGGATTCTGAGCTCACATGTTTTATGCTTAATTTAATTCCACCTCTCCCCACCCTCACCCCAAGTGTCCACATTTCTAACATTCATAGTCATGAATCTTTGCAAACTGATGCCTGACTATATTTTTAGTGCTTTTTAACTCCTTATAGCCATAGTTTGATTTTGAATTGTTTTTGGAGGAGATATGCTGCTCAATTGTTGGGGAGGAGGGGGTGTTACTATGCCACCTTAAACAACAAAAAAACACACACACACATACACACACACACACACCTCTCACTGCTTGTTAAATGCTTTCAATGTCCCAAAAAACATATTATTATTTAAATTTTGTATAGAGTTTAGTTAATTCAATGACAGCAAAAGGTAAGCATTTTTCTTCATTTTATAGATAGGAAAATTGAGTTCTTATATATATCTCAATATGTTTGGTTAGAGTCAAGATATGAATCTAATGTGTGTTTATAAAAGGTCAGTGCAACTCTGCCATATTGACTGTCCATTCTTTAAAATTACATAATTTTATATGTTGCTGCCTTAATTTTTTTTAATACATATTTTTAAAAATTTTAAGACTGATAAAATGAAAATAGCTATTAGTATGATTGTCAATCTAAATAAATTTTAATTTTGGATAAGAATCCTTGGATGCCGCCAATGTTCACAAACTCTAGCTAACCAATGCACACAGACATGATAGGAAGATTGGTTCCCCAATCTCATAAAATACACAGGAAGCAAAAGAGGTTAGGCAGTGAGAGCACAGGCCACAGGAGTATTCTGGATAGATAAGAGAGTACCTCTGGTTCTGCGACTACTACATAAATGCCACCATGGACAGCACCCTCGACAAGATGCTTATCGTTATAAACATCCTTTTCTCATTCCTGATTTTTTTTTTTTAATTTATTTTATTTATTTATTTATGGCTGTGTTGGGTCTTTGTTTCTGTGCGAGGGCTTTCTCTAGTTGCGGCGAGCGGGGGCCACTCTTCATCGCGGTGCGCGGGCCTCTCACTGTCGCGGCCTCTCTTGTTGGGGAGCACAAGCTCCAGACGCGCAGGCTCAGTAGTTGTGGCTCACGGGCCTAGTTGCTCCGTGGCATGTGGGATCTTCCCAGACCAGGGCTCGAACCCGTGTCCCCTGCATCGGCAGGCAGATTCTCAACCACTGCGCCACCAGGGAAGCCCTCATTCCTGATTTTAAGTGGAAAACATTCAGCCCTTCACCATCAAGTCTGAAGTTAGCTGTTGGTGTTTCATAGATTTCCTTTACTATTGAGGAAATTACCTTCTATTCATGTATACTTTACAGAGACTTTTTTTCAGAAATTGATGTTGGATATTCTCAGATGCTTTTTCTTACATTTTTGTAATAACCGTATGGATTTTAATTTTCAGTTTGCTATTATGGTGAATGACATTGATTGACTTTTCAAATATAAAATCCAAACCTGTGTTCCTGGTATTAAACCCCACTTGATTATGATGTATTATCCTTTGTATATATTGCTGGATTTAGTTTGCTAAAATTTTGTTTAGAAACTTTGCTTCTGTGAATATTAGTCTATAGTTTTCTCTCATTGGAGTGTTTTTGTCTAAAATTGGTATCAGGGTAAATCTTGGCTCAAAGAATGTGTTGGAAAATATTTCCTCAGCTTCAATTTTTTCTGGAAGAATTCGTGTAGAATTGGTAGAATTCCTTACATAAATATTCTGTAGGATTCATTTGCAAAGCATTCAGAGTCTGATGCACAGTGTATTTCAATCTCAGATGGGAATTGCTGTCAAAGTCTTAAGCTCCACTGGCCAGCCATGCCATATTTACATTCCTATCTCAGACACCTTCATTCCTAGGTCTGCTTATCTGAGACACTGGGATGAAGTCTCCCTCAGTTACCTCCCGAGGTTTCTTTATGTGGAGAGGATGGGGATGGGAAAACCTTAAAGATAATCTTCCCCCCTGGACTGGATATGTCTGTATTCCTATAAAAATTCTTCAGCCCTTTTCTAAAATGCAGTTGCATTACTTAAAACAGATTGATCCTTTTTGATCCTGATTTTATGATTTATTAGGCCAATCCAAATTACCGCTCAGTCTAGGGTTAAGTGTTTCTCAGTAATAAGGCAAGACCTTCTTGAGTATTCTACCCAATTCCTTGAGAAATTCTCAAGTTTTTTGGGGGGGTGGGGGGAAAGGCTCTATTCCTGGCCCTGAGTGCCTGACACTGTTCTCTAATATTTTCAGAAGTTTTTACCTTGCTTTTGGTAGTTGCCTCACATATATTCACTGATTAGTCCTCTCCTGATCTATGCATATCTCCAGAGCTCTCTTTCTGTTCAGCGCTCTCTTCCTCAGCCCTCTTCCTGTGAACTCTAACCGTCTTGATCTCTGTGGATCTCCTCTTCCTTTCCTCATTTCAGAGTATCCACCAGGCTACATCTGAGTTTCTTCAACCAGTATTGCAGCCTGTAAACTCTCTCAAGGCAGTAGGCTGGGACAGTCATAAGGTTCCCAGGCTTCTTCTGTATTTCTCATGGGTCACTATTCATTATTGTCTGAGGTTCAGCATCTCTAAAACTATAGTTTTTTATATTTTGTCTAATTTTTTTACTTATTTCAGGCATAGGGTAAGTCATGTCCTTGTTATTACATCGTTGGAAAAAGGAGGATTCTCATTTAAATGGTTTTAGTATTTAAAATGTAAAAGGATATAGCACAAAAACACTCATTGTCACTTTTGTTTTTTTTTTTTAATTGAAATATAGCTGAGTTACAATATTATATTAGTTTTAGGTGTACAACATAGTGATTTAGTATTTTTATAGATTATACTCCATTTAAAGCTATTACAAAATAATGGCTATATTTCCCTATGCTACACAATATATCCTTGTTATTTATTTATTTTATACATAGTAGTTTGTACCTCTTAATTCCCTATTCCTATTTGTCCCTCCCCCTTCCCTCTCTCCTCTGGTAATTACTAGTTTGTTCTCTATATCTGTGAGTTTGTTTTAGTTTCGTTATATTCCTTTGTTTGATTTATTTTTTAGATTTCAAATACATGTGATATCATACAGTATTTGCCTTTCTCTGTATGACTTATTTCACTAAGCATAATACCTTCTAGGTCTATCCACATTGTTATAAGTGGCAGAATCATTGTTGTAAGTGGCAGAATTTCATTCTTTTTATGGCTGAGTAATATTCCATTTTATATATATATATATATATATATATATATATATATATATATATATATACACACACACACACACACACACATATATATATATATATATATCTCACTAATTCTTATTCTTAGACCAATCATCTTTTGATGGTGTTTGGGTTGCTTCCATATCTTGGCTATTTTAAATAATGCAGCTATGAACACTGGGATGCACGTATCTTTTCAAATTACTGTTTTTGTTTTCTTTGGAGATATACCCATGAGTGAAATTGCTGGATCATATGGTAGTTCTATTTTTAGTTTTTTGAGGAACCTCCATACTGTTTTCCATAGAGGCTGCACCAATTTACATTCACACCAACAGTGTACAAAGGTTCCCTTTTCTCCACATCCTTGCCAACATTTTTTATTTGTAGACTTTTTGATAATAGCCACCCTATGTCTTTTGATTGGAGCATTTAGTTCATTTACAAATAAAGTGATTTAATTTTAAAGTTAATTAAGATTTAAATTTAAAGCCATTAAAATTTACACAGTAAAGTACATATCTCTGAATTTACCTGTGTATCTCTTCTTCCACCATTTAAGAATTTATACAAAGATTTAGATATAGGAGAGAAAAATCAAAGCTCGTATTAGGCAAGGAGTTTGTATCGTCAGGTCAGAGGTCAGATTTTTTTAAGCTAATATAAAGAAAGTATGATGTAGAGAGTGTGTTGATAGTCCTGATCCAGAATGAATTGATTGAAAGGTGCTGTGCAGTTGGTAAAATATTTTGATACGGGACAAATATTGCTCAAACTATGCTCTCCAACTTGGTAGGTAATTTTGAGACTAGTAAAGGAAAGAAACCAAAGCAGTTCAGATGTTAAATAACTCTATCATTTATTAAAATAAATGCCACTCATCATTATAAGATATACAATATTTCAGAGGGTGCTTGATAGAACACTGAATATTCTAATATCCACTGTTTGGGCTTGTTTTGATTGTTTGTCCCTGCATAACCAGTTTAAAAGATGACAATTATTAAAAGTTAAATTATTACAAGAACACTGGTTAGCTCATTTAGTTGGGTTAGGCCAATTTAGTTAATATTTAGGCCCTTGGATAGATATTGCTAACTCATCAATATCTGAGCCTCCTGTGCTTTGAGACACATACAGGAACACATTGACTTGAACGCTTGTAGTTTTACATGGGCCTCTGACTAGTTCTCGACAATATGGCAAGTGAAATGATGTGTGTTACTTCTTCTCCAAAATATTTAAAGTTCAGTATGAGACTCTCTACATCTCTCATGTGTTATCAGGAAATCGTAAAGAAATCCTTGGTTTAACATGGTAGGGTCAAACCTTGCAGTAATACCTAGTCAGTTCTAACTAATATAAACTCATATGCTCTAAAACTGTGATATGGTCACATATAAGATGATATTAGTATGTAAATGTTTTAAATATGGTTCTAGTCAGTGTAAATCAAAAGTCATAATTTTAATTAATACTTTGAGTAGTATATAAAATTGGAAATCTATTTGTTTTCATTTCTGCATAATGGAGAAAACAATCAAGAAATGTATGCTGTAACATCTTTAGTTTATACTCTTCCTGATATTTAATGTTAATATACACAATCCTATAACGTTATTTCTATTTTTAGTGAAAATATCAATGCTGCCATTCATCTCTCAGAGTGTTCTGTGTTGAGCACACAATTCATGTTTTTCATTGGGAAGGTGAAGATGTTATCACTACAGAGAGGTTTTTCCCTAGAAAAGTAATATTAAAATTAGTCATTTTATCAATTTGGCTTGGATTTAGCTCTGTGTAGCAGAAAACCTTACTTAAAGTGGTTTAAAATAGAAATTATTCATTTTTGTGAAAAATCAATTCCAGTCGACTTAATGATGAATTGATTGGTATCTCTAATTCTGTTATCCCTTTATTTTTATCAGTAGAATTCTGCCACAACTCTGAACAATAAGGCATCATTCAACATCGGCAGAATGGAGGTAAGTGTGTGTTGGAGGGCTGGGGGAAGAGTGGCATCAACCATTTCTGATCCCTCTCCTCAGAGATTTTTTAGAACACTTTCCCTTTCTCTACCCCCAAACTTTTCTATCCATTATTGCCCTAAAAATTATGCCTATCCCCAGCCATAGTAAGACTGGAAAAAAGGGCATTTACAGTTCCTGGACTCTTTTTTTTTTTTTTTACTTGATATATAATTGACCATAACATAGTGTTGTATAACATGTTGGTGATACATTTATATATTCCAATATAATTACTACAGTAACATTAGCTAACACCTTTATCATGGCATACTTTTATCATTTCTTTTTTGGGTTGAGAAGAGTTAGTCTCTTAGCAACTTTAAAGTTTATGATATAGTATTGTTGACTATAATCAGTATGTTGTGCATTAGCTCCCCTAAACTTATTTACCTACTAGGTGTAAGTTAGTACTCTTAAACAGCATCTCCCTAATTCCCCCAGCCCCTCGTCACCTCGTCACCATTTCTCTGTTTTCACAAGTTCAGTTTTCTTTGAGATTCCACCTATAAATGTTACCACACAATATTTCCTTTCTCTGTCTGACTTATCTCACTTAGGATGCCTTCAAGTTCCATCCATGTTGTGGCAAACGGCAGAATTTCCTTCTTTCTCAGGGTTGGATAATAATTCATTGTATATATACCATATCTTCTTTATTCATCTGTAATTGGACCCTTAGGTTGTTTCTATAGCTTGGCTAATATAAATAATGCTGCACTGAACATGGGTGTGCAGATATCCTTCGAGGGATATTGATTGAAATTGAAATTGATTTCAGTTTCTTTCGTTATATATCAAGGAGTGGGATTGCAGGATCATATGGTAATTAAATTTTTGATCTTTTGTGGAACCTCCATGGTGTTCCAATAGTGGCTGCACAATTTACATTCCCACCAACAGTGTTCAAGGGTTCTCTTCTCTCCACATCCTTACCAACATTTGTTTTTTTAGGTTTTTTCCCTCCAGGTTTATTGAGATATAATTTTTATATATCACTGTATAAGTTTAAGGTATATGTCATAATGGTTTGACTTACGTATAGTGTTAAATTATTTACTGGTGTAAGTTTATGGTTAGCATCCATCATCTCATATAGATACAATATGGAGAAGACAAAACAAGAAAAAATAATTCCTTGTGGTGAAAACTCTTAGGATTTACTCTCTTAACAATCGTCAGATATACGATACAGCAGTGTTAAGTAGAGTCATCATGTTGTGCATTACATCCCTAGTACTTATTTATGTTGAAACTGGAGGTTTGTAACTTTTGACCACCTTTCTCCTATTTCCCCTCTCCCTACCCCCTGCCTCTTCTGGTGACCACAAATCTGATCTCACCTTCCTTTTTTTTAAGATTCCACATATAAGTGAGATCATACAGTGTTTGTCTCTCTCTGTCTGACTTATTTCACTTAGTCATTCTTGGCTCTGTCATCATAAATTAATTGACCTTATATGTGTGGGTTTATTTCTGGGCTTTCTACTCTGTTCCACTGATCTATGTGTCTGTTTTTGTGCCTATACCATACTGTTGTGGCTACTTAAAGCTTAGTAATCTAGCTTGAAATAAGGTATTATGATGCTTCCAATTTGTTCCTTCTCAGGATTGCTTTGGTTATGGGAGCCCTTTATAGTTCCAAACAAATTTCTGGATAGTTTGTCTATTTCTGTAAAAAACATTGGAATTTTGATTGGGAATTCATTAAATCTATAGATCACTTTTGAGTAGTATAGACATTTTCAAAATATTAATTCTTTCAATACAGGAACATGGATCTTTCCATTTTGGGGGGGTCTTCTTCAAACTCTTTTTATCAATGTTTTATCATTTTTAGTGTGCAAGTCTTTCACCTCCTTGGTTAAATGTACTTCTAAGTATTTTTATGCTATTATAAATGGGATTGCTTTCTTAATTTCTTTCAGGTAATGTGTTGTTAGTGTACAGAAATGCAATCAGTTTCTGTATGTTCATTTTGTACACTGCAATTTTACTGAATTTATTAGTTCTAACGGTTTTTAGTAGAGTTTGTCATCTGCAAACAGAGAAAATTTTACTTCTTCCAAGCAAATATGCATGCCTTTCATTTTCTTGACTAATTATTCTGGCTAGGACTTCTAGTACTACGTTGAACAGAAACTTTCTAGTTCATGGCAATGTCAAGTGAGTTTGAGATTTTTCTTGTTTCTGAATGTGTTTATCAATATAAACTTCCCTCTCAGAAATCCTTTTGCAACATCCCATAGGTTTAGCTATGTTATGCTCCCATTTTTGTTGGTTTCAAGATATTTCTTGATTTGCCTTTTAATTTCTTATTTGACCCATTGGTTGTTCAGGTTTATATTTTTTAATTTCCACATATTTGTGAATTTTCCAGGTTTCCTCCTCTGATTGATTTCTAGTTTCATATCATGTGGTCAGAAAACACACTTAGAATGATCTCAATTTGTTAAGACATATTGTGTAAAGATCACCTCTCATGTGATCTTTCCTGGAGAATGCTCTGTGTGCGTTTGAGAAGAATGTATTTTCTACAGTTGTTGGGTAGAATGTTCTTTATGTGTCTGTTAGGGCATTTCATCTAAAGTATCATTCAAATCCATTATTTCCTTATTTAATTTGTCTGGATGATCTCTCCATTGTTTAAAGCCAGGTATTGAAATACTCTACTATCACCGCATTGCTGTCTCTTTCTCCCTTCATTTCTGTTAATGATTGTTTAATATACTTAGGTGTTCTGTTATTAGAGAGTATATATTTACAATTGTTATCTCCTTCTGATAAATTGACCCCTTTATCATTATATAATGACCTTCATTGTCTCTTATGATAGTTTAACTTAAAGTCTTTTTTCTCTGAAAAGTATAGCTACCCTGTTCTCTTTGGGTTTCTATTTGCTTGAAATATCTTTTTTTCATCACTTTACTTTCAGCTTGTGAGTATATTTAAAACTGAAGTGTGTCTCTTGTAGGCAGCATATAAATGGGTCTTGTTTGTAATACATTCAGTCTCTCTATGTCTTTTAATTGGAGAATTTAAACCAGTAATATTTAAAGTTATTATTGATAGATAAAGACTTCCTATCATTATTTTGTTCACTGCTCTCTGATCGTTTTGTAATTCCTTAGTTTCTTTCTTCCTTTCTTGCTGATTTTTTTTCTGTTAGTTGGTGATATTTTGAAGTGGTTTGCTTTGACTCTTTTCTCTTTACCACTTATATGTCTATTTTAGGTTTTTGCTTGGTGGTTACCATGAGTCTTTAATAAATCAGCTTATAGGTTTATAACCATCTATTTTAAGCTGATAACAACTTCACTGCACAAGAAAGTTTTACCCATTTACTTGCCACCCCCACAGATTTTTAAATTTTTATTTTATTTTGGAGCATAGTTGATTAACAATGGTGTGCTAGTTTCAGGTGTACAGCAAAGTGATTCAGCTATACACATATATGTATCTATTCTTTTTCTAATTCTTTTCCTCTTTAGGTTATTACAGAATATTGAGCAGAGTTCCCTGGGCTCTATGGTAGGTCCTTGTTGGTTATGTATTTTAAATATAGCAGTGTATACATGTCAATCCCCAA
This sequence comes from Eubalaena glacialis, assembly GCF_028564815.1. Taxonomy (NCBI): domain Eukaryota; kingdom Metazoa; phylum Chordata; class Mammalia; order Artiodactyla; family Balaenidae; genus Eubalaena; species Eubalaena glacialis. The sequence goes on along the minus strand of NC_083724.1, from coordinate 62,976,928 downwards.
CTCCCAATCTATCCCCACCCAATTTATGTTGAGTTCCCAATTTTCATCTTTTTATATTGTTTCCATTAATATAATATTGGAGATATACCTATTTTCAAAACTTTCTTCTGTTGACCTATATGGTAGATTTCAAAGTGACTTATACACTACCATGGCAGTATGAGAGTATTTTGAATTTGACTACATATTTACCTTACCAGTAAATTTTATATTTTTGTATGTTCTTGTGTTACTAATTAGCATATATTTGTATTACCTTGAAGATCTTTCTTTAGCATTTCTTGTATGGCACCTGTACCTGGATGGACTATCTGTCGCCCTAGATTTAAGAAGTTTTTAGCCATTATTTAACTGAAGTTTCTTTCCCTTTCTCCCTCTCTTCTCCTTCTGGGACTCCCATAATGTTTCTGTTGATCTGGTCCCAAGCTCACATAGGCTTTCTTCACGCTTTTTCCTGCTAGTTTCTTTATTTTCCTCTGATTAAATGACATAAGGAAACGTCTTCAAGCTCACAGATTCTTTCTATTGCCTGATTGAGACTACATTTGAAGCTGTGTATTGCATTTTTCATTTTATTTATTGTATTCTTCATCTCCAGAATTTATTTTTGGCTCTCTTTTTTATGAATTCTATTTTTTATTGAATGTCTTATTTCAGTCATGTATTATTTCCTGAGTTCATTGATTTGTCTATCTGTGTTGTCCTGAATCTTCCTGAGCTTCCTTAAAATTGTTTTCAATTCTTTCTCAGATAATGTGCAGATTGTATGCTTGGGTCAGTTGTTGGAGTATTACTGATATCTCTGCATTTGAGAGCACATTCATCTCTTTCAGTCTTTCTGGATTGACTTTAGTAAGGAAAGACATTCACCTGGAGGTGGCTGTAAGGGTGCTAGCTGGGTGGGATGCAGCATCTTTTGTTCCTGGGAAGTCACAGTGGCATAGTCCCTATGCCACTCTGCTGGTTGAGATTGACGTTGGCCAGATGGTGGTGGGGTCTTCTTGGCCAAGGCTGCAGAGGACCTGCAGGTGGGAATGTCAGGTAGGGCTATTCAGATCTTCAGATGCTGAGGTCTCCCTCTTCTTTCTTTTTTTGTTTTTTATGTTCGCCCATGGGAGGAAGTTATATCCAAGGGGATCCTTTTGGAGAATGGGTTGGCATGCTGAAGCTCAGAATCCACAAAGCAGTATTGGAGCCAGGATCCTAGCATCAGGCATATGTGGAACTACCACAGTGCCTGGGTCCTGATGCACAGGTGCATTTGCTATGACTGTGGCACTGGTGTCTAGGATAAGGGTGTGTGCAGATGTCCTGTAGAACCAATACCTGGGTTTCAGGGGATTACCGCTGTGAATCTAGCTGGTGAGGGTGGGGGGATTGCAGCAGTGCCACATGCCCTGGGATGAGAAGTTGCAGTGGTGACTTGGACCCAGAAGGCAGGGTGCAGTAATAGCACAGCTGGGGGACAGTAGTATGTCAAAGTCCCGACTCTGGTCCCAGGGGTCAGTCACAGGATAGCAGCAACACAATTCACATGGTAGTCTGTTAAAGCTACATGTCAGGACCTGGGGTGCTGGGCATAGAGCAGTGGCAGCATTGCTCTGGTAGTAACAGTTCAGAGCCACAACTTAGGACCTGGGGGTAGGGTCCAGATCGGTGGCAGCTCATTCTCAGTAATAATGTGTCAGCACCTCAACCCGCCATGGGGGTAGGGCTCTGGGTAGTGGCAGCTCCCCTGGCAAGAATGGGTCACAGATGTAACCTGGAACCCCAGAGGGTGGGGCTTAGGGCAGCAAGAGCCCTTCTCAGCAATGACAGCTTAGCATCTTAATCTTGGATGAGGGGTGGTGTTCAGGGCAGTAGCAGCACCCTTGGCAATGGCTACTCAGAGCTGCAACCTGGAAAGTGGTGGGTGGGCGGGCGGTAGGGAGGCAGCAGCATGGTCCTGATTGATAATGGCAGTTGAAACATGACTTGGGACTCAAGGAGTGAAGCCCAGGGAGGCAACAGCAGCTCCTCCAATAAAGATTTAGCACTGCAACCTGGAACCCAGTGGATGGGGCTGAATTGATTGTGATTCTGTCTTATCTCTGTGATTCTGTTAGTCTTTCTATTTTTATCAGCAGAACGCTGACACAACTCTGAAAATGAAGGCATTATTCAACATAGGAATTAAGAATGGAGATGTGTTGGGGGCCAGGGGAGGAGTGATATCAATCCTTTCTGATCCCTCTCATTGGAGATTTTCCAGAACCCCGTGCTTTTGCCCCCCACCCCAAACTTTTCTATATATTACTGTCCAGAACAGTATCAAAAACCTACTCACAGCTGTAATAATGCTGGAAATAAGAGCATTTACATTTCCTGGCTCTCTTCTAAAAGCCAGTAAGGGAAAAGTTGGTTGGGACATGTTTTCTGATCAGTCAAATTAGAATATCTGCTGTAACTATTAGTCAAACATTCATATGTCAGTCTCTGTAATAGACACCATTTAATCTGCTGGAAGCCATTCAGTGTGAGAAGTTTTACCTGGCTTCACAAATGGGCAGAGGCTTAAAGAACTTCTCGCCCAAAGTTACTTGCCCAAAGTCACAGAAAGTGTAACGTATATGGATGAAGAGCCAGTGACCTCCAATACTAAAATACTATTTCAAACTTTAGCTCTCAAGTCTCAAACTTTAGCCATATTGGAATACAGAGAGTTTCTACTTAAAGGAGATTTTATATATACATGCCACCTAAAACAGTGTATTGAAGTATTATTTTTCTTAATGTACTATGCTAGCTCAAGTAGGCTTATCATGATCAAAACAAAATTTTAAAAATCACATTATTAACACAAAAAACATCAGACCCTCTTGCTATGGTACTCATGAGAACTTCATTCTCTGACCTTTAAACATAGTAATAATATATATTTCTTCAGGGTTTTTCAGTTTCCATCATGAGCAGATCATAGCCACATTTCAGTCATAGCTATTCTGTCTCTTATTGCAGGTCCTTCATAAACCTATTTGTCTACTGTATTAGTTTTTCTGCAAACTCAGTTATGCTTATACACTCAAAATTGCACTTCTAACACTACTAAGTATTTCATCTCTCTTCATATAACAGCTGCTTGGGTGCTAGTGTCATTTAGGGTTTCTCTCAAGTCCAACCGAGAAAAGATGCATTCTGAAGATTGATCTTTGGATTCAATAGTGTTTGAACAAAAGACACTTCCTGTGAGCACGCTAAACTCAAGGAGTAAGTCAACTTAGTTGGCCAATTACCCATTGTGTAAGAGTGAGGATAGGAAAAATATGAATCCTGTACAACATGATCTCGGAAGAGTAAGAAAAATGCCTTAACCAAGCAGATATCTCTTACTTGTGAAGTTTTTTTATAGACTGATCAGTACTTACAGAGAGATGTTAGTTTCTTTTGTTCTAAACTGTATGATAATGTTCATAAGTCAACGAGAAAATCATAGTGCAAATCTTTACACTGTTTTAATATCCCACATTTCCCACATATTGATTGGTATCTTTACAACAGATTTTTGGAATTGGATAATAACAACATGAGCATTTTGACAGTATCATGCAGCTGAAAGTTTCCAGCACATGTACACAACCTAAATCTCAATTCCCTTTCCCTTCCAGCCTCATTCATTACTCAATCAATGTATTTTGACACTATCCACTTCCCCTCTTTTGACCTTTACACGTGTCCATCGGAATTCTTCTCTCTCCCTCATTCATTACCAATATTGTTTATTGAACGTATAATATGTGCCAGTTATTGGGCTAAGATTTAAGTATAGAAAAATAATTTAAACAGGAAAACTCACACATGGAGGAGGGGGGTTTTAGGTTCAGTTAAGTGTTATAAGTGAAATCATAAAGGTTTGTATGAGGTACCTATGGGGTAAAAGAAAAGAGTACTCACATAGTTTTAGAAGAGAACAGATGAGATATCATATGGGGATAACAAATGAGCTGTGATTTACTCCTCTTTAAATTTTCCTAGGTTTACTGAGATATAATTGACATACAACATTCTGTAAGTTTAAGATATACAGTGAATTAATGTAATACATATGTATTATAAAATAATTAACACAGGGTTAGTTAACACCTCCATCACCTCACATAATTACACTTCTGTTTTGTGGCAAGATCACGTAGAGTTACCTTTTTGCAACTTGCAAAATATAACAGACTTATTAATTAAAATTACCTGCAGTATATTAGATATCCAAAATGTGTTTGTCTTATAACAAGACATAAGTATAAGGTATATAAGACAAGGTATAAGTTTGTACCCTTTGACCAATATCTCCCATTATCCCCAGACAACAACTACTCTAACCTCTGTTTCTATGAGTTCTTTGTTTTTGTTTTGTTTTGTTTTTAGATTCTATATATAAGTGCTGGTATATTTTTCTTTCTCTGTCAGACTTATTTCACTTATCATAATGCCTTCAAGGTCCATCTATGATGTTACAAAGAGCAGTATTTCATTTCTTCTCATGGCTGAATAGTATTCTATTCTTTTTTATCCATTTTTTCATTGATGGATACTTAGGTTGTTTCTATATCTTGGCCATTGTGAATAATACTGCAATAATCATGGGAGTTCAGATAACTCTTCGAGATCAACTTTTTATTTCCTTTGGATAGATATGCAGAAGTGGGATTGCTAGATCATATGGTAGTCCTATTTTTAATTTTTTGAGGAATCTCCATACTATTTCCATAGGGGCTGTACCAATATACATTCCCACCAACAGTGCATAAGGGTCCTCTTTTCTTCACATCCTTGCCAACACTTATATCTTGTCTTTTTGATGATAGCCATTCTAACAGGTGTGAGATTATATCTTATTGCGGTTTTGATTTGCTTATCTCTTCTGATTAGAGATGTTGAGCATATTTTCATGTACCTGTTGGCTATTTGTATATCTTCTTTGGAAAGATATATATTCACTTCCTTGGCCCCTTTTTAAATTGTATTGTTTTTCTGCTATTGAGTTATATGAATTATTTACATATTTTGAATATTAAACTCGTCAGATATATGATTTATAAATATTTCCAACTATTCAATAAATTGACTTTTCATTTTGTTGATTGTTTCATTTGCTGTGCAGAAGCTTTTTGGTTTGATGTAGTCCCACTTATTAATTTATGCTTTTGTTGCTTGTGCTTTTGTTACCATATACAAAAATCATTGCCAAGAGCAATGTCTCAGCTCAGTTTTGCTCATTTTCTTCTAGGAGTTTTATGATTTTAGGTTTTATGTTTGAGTCTTTAATCCATTAAGAGTAAGGTTTTGTGAATGGTGTAAGATAGAGGTCCAATTTTACGTTTCTGCATATGTTTATCTAGTTTTCCTAAAACTATTTGTTGAAAAGACCATACTTTCTACATTTAGTATTCTTGGCTCCTTTGTGAAATGTTAGTCAATTGAATATGCGTGGGTTTATTTTGGGGCTCTTGATTCTGTTCCACTGGTCTATGTCTATCTTTATCCCAGTATTTTACTTTTTTATTACTATAGCTTTTTAGTATAGTTTGAAATGAGGAAGTGTGATGCCTCCTGCTTTTTTCTTTCTCAGGATTGCTTTGGCTATTAGAAGTTTTTGTGGTTACATAACAAATTTTAGGATTTTTTTTTTTTTTTAAGGAAAACTACCATTGGAATTTGGATGGTACGGCATTGAGTCTATAGATGGCTTTGGGTAGTGTGGACTTTTTTTTTTTTTTTTTTAAACATCTTTATTGAAGTATAATTGCTTTACAATGGTGTGCTAGTTTCTGCTTTACAACAAAGTGAATCAGTTACACATATACATATGTTGCCATATCTCTTCCCTCTTGCATCTCCCTCCCTCCCACCCTCCCTATCCCACCCCTCTAGGTGGTCACAAAGCACCGAGCTGATCTCCCTGTGCTATGTGGCTGCTTCCCACTAGTTATCTATTTTACATTTGGTAGTGTATATATGTCCATGACACTCTCTCACCCTGTCACATCTCACCCCTCCCCCTCCCCATATCCTCAAGTCCATTCTCTAGTAGGTCTGTGTCTTTATTCCCATCTTGCCACTAGGTTCTTCATGACCTCTTTTTTTTTTTTTCCCTTAGATTCCATATATATGTGTTAGCATACTGTATTTGTTTTTCTCTTTCTGACTTACTTCACTCTGTATGACAGACTCTAACTCCATCCACCTCATTACAAACACCTCCATTTCATTTCTTTTTATGGCTGAGTAATATTCCATTGCATATATGTGCCACATCTTCTTTATCCATTCATCCGATGATGGACACCTAGGTTGCTTCCATGTCCTGGCTATTGTAAACAGAGCTGCAATGAATATTTTGGTACATGACTCTTTCTGAATTATGGTTTTCTCAGGGTATATGCCCAGTAGTGGGATTGCTGGGTCATATGGTAGTTCTATTTTTAGTTTTTTAAGGAACCTCCATACTGTTCTCCATAGTGGCTGTATCAATTTACATTCCCACCAACAGTGCAAGAGGGTTCCCTTTTCTCCACACCCTCTCCAGCATTTATTGTTTCTAGATTTTTTGATGATGGCCATTCTGACCGGTGTGAGATGATACCTCATTGTAGTTTTGATTTGCATTTCTCTAATGATTAATGATGTTGAGCATTCTTTCATGTGTCTGTTGGCAATCTGTATCTCTTCTTTGGAGAAATGTCTATTTAGGTCTTCTGCCCATTTTTGGATTGGGTTGTTTGTTTTTTTGTTATTGAGCTGCATGAGCTGCTTGTAAATCTTGGAGATTAATCCTTTGTCCGTTGCTTCATTTGCAAATATTTTCTCCCATTCTGAGGGTTGTCTTTTGGTCTTGTTTATGGTTTCCTTTGCTGTGCAAAAGCTTTTAAGTTTCATTAGGTCCCATTTGTTTATTTGTGTTTTTATTTCCATTTCTCTAGGACCTGGGTCAAAAAGGATCTTGCTGTGACTTATGTCATACAGTGTTCTGCCTATGTTTTCCTCTAAGAGTTTGATAGTGTCTGGCCTTACACTTAGGTCTTTAATCCATTTTGAGTTTATTTTTGTGTATGGTGTTAGGGAGTGTTCTAATTTCATACTTTTACATGTACCTGTCCAATTTTCCCAGCACCACTTATTGAAGAGGCTGTCTTTTCTCCACTGTATATGCTTGCCTCCTTTATCAAAGATTAGGTGACCATATGTGCGTGGGCTTATCTCTGGGCTTTCTATCCTGTTCCATTGATCTATATTTCTGTTTTTGTGCCAGTACCAAACTGTCTTGATTACTGTAGCTTTGTAATATAGTCTGAAGTCAGGGAGCCTGATTCCTCCAGCTCCATTTTTCGTTCTCAAGATTGCTTTGGCTATTCGGGGTCTTTTGTGTTTCCATACAAATTGTGAAATTTTTTGTTCTAGTTCTGTGAAAAATGCCAGTGGTAGTTTGATAGGGATTGCATTGAATCTGTAGATTGCTTTGGGTAGCAGAGTCATTTTCACAATGTTGATTCTTCCAATCCAAGAACATGGTATATCTCTCCATCTATTTGTATCATCTTTAATTTCTTTCATCAGTGTCCTATAATTTTCTGCATACAGGTCTTTTGTCTCCTTAGGTAGGTTTATTCCTAGGTATTTTATTCTTTTTGTTGCAATGGTAAACGGGAGTGTTTTCTTAATTTCACTTTCAGATTTTTCATCATTAGTATACAGGAATGCAAGAGATTTCTGTGCATTAATTTTGTATCCTGCTACTTTACCAAATTCATTGATTAGCTCTAGTAGTTTTCTGGTAGCATCTTTTGGATTCTCTATGTATAGTATCATGTCATCTGCAAACAGTGACAGCTTTACTTCTTCTTTTCTGATTTGGATTCCTTTTATTTCTTTTTTGTCTCTGATTGCTGTGGCTAACACTTCCAAAACTATGTTGAATAATAGTGGTGAGAGTGGGCAGCCTTGTCTTGTTCCTGATCTTAGTGGAAATGGTTTCAGTTTTTCACCATTGAGGACAATGTTGGCTGTGGGTTTGTCATATACGGCCTTTATTATGTTGAGGTAAGTTCCCTCTATGCCTACTTTCTGCAGGACTTTTATCATAAATGGGTGTTGAATTTTGTCGAAAGCTTTCTCTGCATCTATTGAGATGATCATATGGTTTTTCTCCTTCAATTTGTTAATATGATGTATCACGTTGATTGATTTGCGTATATTGAAGAATCCTTGCATTCCTGGAATAAACCCCACTTGATCATGGTGTATGATCCTTTTAATGTGCTGTTGGATTCTGTTTGCTAGTATTTTGTTGAGGATTTTTGCATCTATGTTCATCAGTGATATTGGCCTGTAGTTTTCTTTCTTTGTGACATCTTTGCCTGGTTTTGGTATCAGGGTGATGGTGGCCTCGTAGAATGAGTTGGGGAGTGTTCCTCCCTCTGCAATATTTTGGAAGAGTTTGAGAAGGATAGGTGTTAGCTCTTCTCTAAATGTTTGATAGAATTCGCCTGTGAAGCCATCTGGTCCTGGGCTTTTGTGTGTTGGAAGATTTTTAATCACAGTTTCAATTTCAGTGCTTGTGATTGGTCTGTTCATATTTTCTATTTCTTCCTGGTTCAGTCTCGGCAGGTTGTGCATTTCTAAGAATCTGTCCATTTTATTAGCATAGAGTTGCTTGTAGTAATCTCTTATGATCGTTTGTATTTCTGCAGTGTCAGTGGTTACTTCTCCTTTTTCATTTCTAATTCTATTAATTTGAGTCTTCTCCTTTTTTCTCTTGATGAGTCTGGCTAATGGTTTATCAATTTTGTTTATCTTCTCAAAGAACCAGCTTTTAGTTTCATTGATTTTTGCTATTGTTTCCTTCATTTCTTTTTCATTTATTTCTGATCTGATCTTTATGATTTCTTTCCTTCTGCTAGCTTTGGGCTTTTTTTGTTCTTCTTTCTCTAATTGCTTTAGGTGCAAGGTTAGGTTGTTTATTCGAGATGTTTCCTGTTTCTTGAGGTAGGCTTGTATTGCTATAAACTTCCCTCTTAGAACTGCTTTTGCTGCATCCCATAGGTTTTGGATCGTCGTGTCTCCATTGTCATTTGTTTCTAGGTATTTTTTGATTTCCCCTTTGATTTCTTCAGTGATCACTTCGTTATTAAGTAGTGTATTGTGTAGCCTCCATGTGTTTGTATTTTTTACAGATCTTTTCCTGTAATTGATATCTAGTCTCATAGCGTTGTGGTCGGAAAAGATACTTGATACGATTTCAATTTTCTTAAATTTACCAAGGCTTGATTTGTGACCCAAGATATGATCTATCCTGGAGAATGTTCCATGAGCACTTGAGAAAAATGTGTATTCTGTTGTTTTTGGGTGGAATGTCCTATAAATATCAATTAAGTCCATCTTGTTTAATGTATCATTTAAAGCTTGTGTTTCCTTATTTATTTTCATTTTGGATGATCTGTCCATTGGTGAAAGTGGGGTGTTAAAGTCCCCTACTATGATTGTGTTACTGTCGATTTCCCCTTTTATGGCTGTTAGTATTTGCCTTATGTATTGAGGTGCTCCTATGTTGGGTGCATAAATATTTACAATTGTTATACCTTCCTCTTGGATCGATCCCTTGATCATTATATAGTGTCCGTCTTTGTCTCTTGTAATTGTCTTTATTTTAAAGTCTATTTTGTCTGATATGAGAATTGCTACTCCAGCTTTCTTTTGATTTCCATTTGCATGGAATATCTTTTTCCATCCCCTCACTTTCAGTCTGTATGTGTCTCTAGGTCTGAAGTGGGTCTCTTGTAGACAGCATATATATGGGTCTTGTTTTTGTATCCATTCAGCCAGTCTGTGTCTTTTGGTGGGAGCATTTAATCCATTTACATTTAAGGTAATTATCGATATGTATGTTCCTATTCCCATTTTCTTAAATGTTTTGGGTTTGTTATTGTAGGTGTTTTCCTTCTCTTGTGTTTCTTGCCTAGAGAAGTTCCTTTAGCATTTGTTGTAAAGCTGGTTTGGTGGTGCTGAACTCTCTCAGCTTTTGCTTGTCTGTAAAGGTTTTAATTTCTCCATCAAATCTGAATGAGATCCTTGCTGGGTAGAGTAATCTTGGTTGTAGGTTTTTCTCCTTCATCACTTTAAGTATATCCTGCCACTCCCTTCTGGCTTGCAGTGTTTCTGCTGAAAGATCAGCTGTTAACCTTATGGGGATGCCCTTGTGTGTTATCTGTTGTTTTTCCCTTGCTGCTTTTAATATGTTTTCTTTATATTTAATTTTTGATAGTTTGATTAATATGTGTCTTGGTGTGTTTCTCCTTGGATTTTTCCTGTATGGGACTCTCTGTGCTTCCAGGACTTGATTAACTATTTCCTTTCCCATATTAGGGAAGTTTTCAACTATAATCTCTTCAAATATTTTCTCAGTCCCTTTCTTTTTCTCTTCTTCTTCTGGGACCCCTATAATTCGAATGTTGGTGCGTTTAATGTTGTCCCAGAGGTCTCTGAGACTGTCCTCAGTTCTTTTCATTCTTTTTTCTTTATTCTGGTCTGCAGTAGTTATTTCCACCATTTTATCTTCCAGGTCACTTATCCGTTCTTCTGCCTCAGTTATTCTGCTATTGATCCCATCTAGAGTATTTTTAATTTCATTTATTGTGCTTGTCATCGTTTCTTGGTTCCTCTTTAGTTCTTCTACGTCCTTGTTAAATGTTTCTTGCATTTTGTCTATTCTATTTCCAAGACTTTGGATCATCCTTACTATCATTATTCTGAATTCTTTTTCAGGTAGACTACCTATTTCCTCTTCATTTGTTAGGTCTGGTGTGTTTTGACCCTGCTCCTTCATCTGCTGTGTGTTTTTCTGTCTTCTCATTTTGCTTATCTTACTGTGTTTGGGGTCTCCTTTTCACAGGCTGCAGGTTCGTAGTTCCCGTTGTTTTTGGTATCTGTCCCCAGTGGCTAAGGTTGGTTCAGTGGGTTGTGTAGGTTTCCTGGTGGAGGGAACTAGTGCCTGTGTTCTGGTGGATGAGGCTGGATGTTGTCTTTCTGGTGGGTTCGTCCACGTCTGGTGGTGTGTTTTGGGGTGTCTGTGGCCTTATTATGATTTTAGGCAGCCTCTCTGTTAATGGATGGGGCTGTGTTCCTCTCTTGCTAGTTGTTTGGCATAGGGTGTCCAGCACTGTAGCTTGCTGGTCGTTGAGTGAAGCTGGGTCTTGATGTTGAGATGGAGATCTGTGAGAGATTTTCGCCGTTTGGTATTACGTGGAGCTGGGAGGTCTCTTGTGGACCAGTGTCCTGAAGTTGGCTCTCCCACCTCAGAGGCACAGCCCTGATGCCTGGCTGGAGCACCAAGAGCCTTTCATCCACACGGCTCAGAATAAAAGGGAGAAAAAATGGAAAGAAAGAAAAAAAGAGGATAAAATAAAATAAAATAAAGCAATTATAATAAAAAATAAGAAAAAAAATTATTAAGAGTAAATTTATTAAGAAAAAAAAATTTTTTTTAATTTTTAAAAATAGATTTATTAATTTTTTATACTAAAAATAAGAAAAAAATTGTTTAGAAAAAATTTATTAAGAAAAAAAATTTTTTAATTTTTTAAAATAAAAAATATGAAAAAACTTATTAAAAATTTTTTTAAAAATAGAAAATAAGGAAAAAATTATTAAGAAAACATTTATTAGGGAAAAAAAAATTTTTAAGCCAAAAAAAAAAAAAAAAAAAAAAAAAACAGACGGACCTAACCCTAGGACTAACGGTGAGAGCAAAGCTATACAGACAAAATCTCACCCAGAAGCATACACATCTACACTCACAAAAAAAAGGAAAAGGGGAAAAGTTAATATATCCTGCTCCCAAAGTCCATCTCCTAAATTTGGGATGATTCGTTGTCTATTCAGGTATTCAACAGATGCAGGCACATCAAGTTGTTTGTGGAGCTTTAATCCGCTGCTTCTGAGGCTGCTGGGAGAGATTTCCCTTTCTCTTCTTTGTTCGTACAGCTCCCGGGGTTCAGCTTTGGATTTGGACCCGCCTCTGCATGTAGGTCCCCTGAGGGCGTCTGTTCCCCGCCCAGACAGAACGGGGTTAAAGGAGCAGCTGCTTCGGGGGCTCTGGCTCAGTCAGGCCGGGGGGAGGGAGCGGTACGGAGGAGGCGGGGCGAGCCTGCGGCGGCAGAAGCCGGCGTGACGTTGCAGCAGCCTGAGGCGCGCCGTGCGCTCTCCCGGGGAAGTTGTCCCCGGATTACGGGAGCCTGGCCGTGGCGGGCTGCACAGGCTCCCGGGAGGGGCGGTGTGGAGAATGACCTGTGCTTGCCCACAGGCTGTTTGGTGGCGGCAGCAGCAGCCTTAGCATCTCATGCCCGTCTCTGGGGTCCGCGCTGATAGCCGCGGCTCGCGCCTGTCTCTGGAGTTCGTTTAAGTGGCGCTCTGAATCCCCTCTCCTTGCACGCCGCGAAACAAAGAGGCAAGAAAAAGTCTCCTGCCTCTTCGGCAGCTGCAGACTTTTTCTCGTGCACCCTCCCGGCTAGTTGTGGTGCGCTAGACCCTTCAGGCTGTGTTCACGCAGCCAACCCCAGTCCTCTCCCTGCGATCCGACCGAAGCCCGCGCCTCAGCTCCCAGCCCCCGTCCGCCCCGGCGGGTGAGCAGACAAGCCTCTCGGGCTGGTGGGTGCTGCTCGGCGCCGAGCCTCTGTGCGGGAATCTCTCCGTTTTTCCCTCTGCGTCCCTGTTGCTGTGGGATCCGCGCTGATAGCCGCGGCTCGCGCCCGTCTCTGGAGCTCGTTTAGGCGGCGCTCTGAATCCCCTCTCCTTGCGCGCCGCGAAACAAAGAGGCAAGAAAAATTCTCTTGCCTCTTTGGCAGCTGCAGTCTTTTTCCCGGACTCCCTCCCGGCTAGCACCGAAGCCCGAGCCCCAGCTCCCAGGCCCCGCCCGCCCCGGCGGCTGAGCAGACAAGCCTCTCGGGCTGGTGAGTGCTGGTCGGCACCGCTCCTCTGTGCGGGAATCTCCGCTTTGCCCTCCGCACCAATGTGGCTGCGCTCTCCTCCGTGGCTCCGAAGCTTCCCCCCTCTGCTACCCGCAGTCTCCGCCCGCGAAGGGGCTTCCTAGTGTGTGGAAACCTTTCCTCCTTCACGGCTCCCTCCCACTGGTGCAGGTCCCGTCCCTATTCTTTTGTCTCTGTTATTTCTTTTTTCTTTTGCCCTACCCAAGTACGTGGGGATTTTCTTGCCTTTTGGGAGGTCTGACGTCTTCTGCCAGCGTTCAGTGGGTGTTCTGTAGGAGCAGTTCCACGTGTAGATGTATTTCTCATGTATCTGTGGGGAGGAAGGTGATCTCCGCGTCTTACTCTTCCGCCATCTTGCCCCTCCCCCCATCTTGCCCCTCCCCTGGACTTTTAAACAATATTAATTTTTCTGATTCCTGAACATAGGCTATCTTTCCACTCTTGTGTCTTCAACAATTTTCATCAAAGGCTTGTAGTTTTCAGTGTACAGACCTTTCACCTCCTTGTCTAAATTTATTCCTAAGGATTTTTATTGTTTTTAATGTTATTAAAATTGAATTGAATGAGATTACTTTCTTTCTTTCTTTCTTGATGGTTCCTTGTTGTTATATAGAAATGCAACTAGTTTTTGTATACTGATTTTGTATCCTGTGACTTTGTTGAATTTGTTGATTAGTTCTTACAGTGTTTTGGTGAAGTCTTTAGAATTTTCCATACATAAGATCTTATCATACACAAATATAATTTTCTTTCTTTCTTTCTGATTTGGATGTCCTTCATATATTTTTCTTGCCTGATGGCTCGGGGTTGGACTTCTAGCACTATATTTAATAGGTATGGTAAGAGTGGCACACTTGTCTTATCACTGATCTTAAAGGAAAAGCTTTTAATCTTTCATTGTATGATGGAGTATGGAGTATGATGTTAGCTGTGGGATACCCTTATATTACTCAGGTATGTTGATTCTATACCTTTTTAAAATCTATTTATCGTAAAAGATGTATTTGTCAAATGCTTTTTCTGTATCTATTGAGATGATCATACGATTTTTATTTTTCTATTAATGAACACATTTATTGATGTGCATATGTTGAAACAACCTTGTATCCCAGGGATAAATCCACTTGATCATAGTATATGAGTCTTTTAATATGCTATTGAATTTGGTTTGCTAATATTTCATTGAGGATTTTTACATATATAGTAATCAGGTATATTGGTTTGTAGTATACTTTTCTTCTAGTGTCCTTATTTGGCTATGGAATCAGGGCAATGCTGTTCCAGTGAAAGGATTTTAAGAGTGTTCCCACTTCTTCAAGTTTTTTGGAAGAGTTTCAGAAGAACTGGCATTAGTTCTTCTTTAAATGTTTGGTAGACTCACCAGGGAAACCATGTGGTCCTTGGCTTTTGTCTTGGGAGGTTTTTGAATACTCATTCAACCTCCTTACTCATTATAGGTCTATTCATATTTTCTATTTCTTCATGATTTAACCTTGTGAGGTTGTATGTCTATAGGAATTCATCCATTTCTTTTAGGGTAATCAAATGGTTGGTGTATAATTATTCATGATAATATCTTATTAACCTTTGTATTTCTATGCAGTCAGTTTTAATGTACCCCTTTCATTTCTCATTTCTATAAATTTGAGGGTTTTTTTCTTAGTCTAGCTAAAGGTAATTTTATTTATTGTCTCAAAAAACTGGTCTTAAGTTTTATCTTTTCTTTGTTTTTGGTCTCTTTTTCTGCTCTGATCTTTATTTCCTTCCTCCTGACAGGGTCTAGGTTAGTTTGTTCTTGTTTTTCTAGTTCTTTGAGGTATAAAGTTAGGTTGTTTAGTAGACATCCTTCTTTCCTCTCAGTATTGCTTTACATTTCCCTCTTAGAACTCCTTTTGCAGCATCCCATGTTTGGATATGTTGTGTTTTTATTTTTGTTGGTGTCAAGATACTTTTGATTTCCCCTTTGATTTCTTCTTTGACTCATTGGTTATTCAGTATTGTATTGTTTAATTTCCACATATTTGTGAATTTTCCTGCTTTCCTCATTATTGATTTGTAATTTCATACCATCGTGGTAGGAAAAGATACTTCGTATAATTTTAATCTTCTTGTGTTTGCTAAGACTTGTTTTGTGACCTATCAGATGACATATTATGGAGAATGTTCCATGTGCACTTGAGAGGAGAGCAGTATTCTGCTGCTATTGGATGAAATGTTTTCTTGTCTGTTAGATCCACTTGGTAAAGTCTATTTCAAGTCCACCATTTACTTGTTGATTTTCTATCTGAATGATCTATCTATATCGAAAGGTAGATTGACGTTCCCTACTATTATGGTGGTGGTGTCTATTTCTCCCTTCAGAGCTGTTTATTTGCTCAGTATATTTAGGTGCTGCAGTGTTGGGTTCATATATATTTATGATATATTCTCTTGGTTGAATTGACCCCTTTACATATACAGTGACCTTATTTGTCTCTTGTTACCATTTTTGGTTTAAAGTCAATTTTGTCTCTTACAAGTGTAGCTATTCCTACTCTTGGTTTCCACTTGCATGCAGTACCTTTGTTATCTCTTCACTTGGAGCCTGTAAGAGTCAGCCTTAAAGCTGAAGTGAGTCTCTTTAGGTAGCATATAGTAGGGTCTATTTTGTTTTTAATCTCTCCAGCCACTCCATGCATTTTGATTGAAGAATTCAATCCCTTTACATTTAGAATAATTATTGATAGGTAAGCCCTTACAAATGTCACCTTATTAACTGTTTCAGGCTACAGGTAGATCCCTTGCTGCTGCTTCTTGCTGCGTTTCTTTGTGATTGGTGATTTTCTATTGTGGTATGCTTCAACTGCCTTCTGTTTATCTTTTACGAATCTACTGTAGGGTTTGTTTTATGGTTTCCATGAGCCTTACAAGCAATGTTTTATAACAACAGTCTGTTTTATCCTGATAACAATTTAACTTCAGTTGCAATCAAAACTTGACTTTTTAACACCCCCTTTTATGTTTTTGATGTCACAATTTACATCTTTTTATACTGCATATCCATTAACAAATTGTTGAATATATTTGACACATAACATTGTGTAAATTTAAGGTGTAAAATATATATTACTTTGATATATTTATATCATGTAATATCATGGCCATTCTTGGCCATTTAGCACCTTTATCACATTACATAATTATCCCTTTTTTAGTAGTCATAATAATTAAGTTCTAGTCTCTTTGCAGGTTTGATAAATATATATGATATTGCTGTCTATATTCATTATACTGTGCATGAGATCTCTACAGCGTAGCTGTTACTCATTGCAAATTTGTACCCTGAAACATCATCTGTCTTACCCACCCCCACCAGTAATCACTATTTTACTCTCTGTTTTTACAGGTTTGACTTTTTTCGATTACACATATTATTGATATCATACAGTACTTGTCTTTTCTCTCTCGGACTTATCTCAGCATAATGTGCTCAAGGCCCATCCAAATGGACCAAAAGGTGTATACCTGTAGCAAATGGCAGGTATACACACACACACCACATAACATCTTCTTCATCCTTTATCTGGTAGTGGGCATTTAGGTCGATTTCATATCTTGGCTATTGGGACTAATGATGCAGTAAACATGAGAGTGCATATATCTCTTGGAAATCCTGTTTTCATTTCCTTTGCATATACCCAGAAGTGGTATTGCTGTATCATATGGTGGATCTATTTTTAATTTTTGAGGAAACTTTATATTGTTTTCCATAGTTGTTGGATCAATTTATATTCTCACCAAAGTGAACAAAAGATCCCTTTTTACCAAATTTTTTCCAGCACCTGTTGTGTCTCATCTTCTTGACGGTAGCCACTGTAACAGGTGTGAGGTGATATCTCATTGTAAGTTGGATTTGCATCTCCCTGGTGATCAGTGATGTTCTGCACCTTTTCATGTGCCTGTTGTCCATTTGGATATCCTCTTTGGGAAAGTGTTTACTTAGTTATTCTGCCCATTTTTAATCAGGTTGTATATTGTTTTTTGGTTGTTGTTATTGAGTACAGTTGACCCTGAAACAATGTGGGGGATAAGGGCACTGCCCCTCTGCATAGTGGAAAGTCTGTGCTCTGCATAGTGGAAAGTCTGTGTATAACTTATAGTCGGCCCTCCATATATGTGAGTCCGCCATATCCACAGTTCCTATGCACTAATGGGTTCAACTAATCATGGATTGTGTAGTACTGTAGTAGTTACTACTGAAAAAAATCCATGAATAAGTCGACCTGCACAGTTCAAGTTTCAACTGTATATGAGTTATTTATATATTTTAGAAATTAACCCCATTATCCAATAGAAATTAACCCCATTATCCAATATATAGTTTGCAAAACTTTTCCCTCATTCTGTACACTGCCATTTTATTTTGGTAATTGTTTCTTTCTCTTGCTTTGCAGAAGCTTTTAAATGGGATGTAGTCCCATTTGCTGATTTTTGCTGCTGTTATTTGTGCTTTTAGTCATATCCAGAAAATCTCTGCCAAAAACAATGTCAAGGAGCTTCTTCCACACATTTCCTTCTAGGAGTTTTAGAGTACCAGGTCTTACGTTTAAGTCTTTGATCCATTTCAAGTTAGTTTTCATAAGTGGCATGAGATAGATAGTCATCAAATTTCATTGTTCATCATGTACTTATCCAGTTTTTCTGCACCATTTGTCAAAGAGATTATTCTTTCCCCAGTGGGTGTTTTTAACTCCCTTGTCAAAATTAGTTGACTCTGAGGACTCTATTTTATTGCATTGGTCTATGTGACTATTTCTGTGCCAATACCATACTCTTTTTAGTACTATAGCTTAGTAGTGTACTTTGAAACAGAAAGAGTGATATCTCCAGCTTTGTTTTTATTCTCCAGATTGCTTTGGCTATCTGAGGTCTTTTGTGGTTCCATAGAAATTTTAGAATTGTTTCTTCTATTTCTCTGAAGAATACCTTCGGTATTTTGATGGAGCTTACATTGATGTATAGATATTATGGATAATTTCACAATATTAATTCTTCTGAGCCATGAAGATGGGATGTCTTTCCATTTGTTTGTGTCTTCTTCAGTTTCTTTCATCAACGTCTTCCAGTTTTCAGTGCACAGGTCTTTAACCTTTTTGGATAAATTTATATCTAAGTATATTTTTAATGCTATTGTGAATAGGGTAGTGTTTTTCAAATGTATTTTTCAGTGTCTAGAAATGCACCTGATTTCTGTACGTTCATTTTGTACCCTGCAACTTTACTACAATCACTGCTTAGTTCCCCCAGTCTTTTGGTTGAGTCTTTGGGGTTTCTATACATAAAATCGCATCATCTGCAAACAGTGACACTTTAACTTCTTTTTCTATTGGATGTCTTTTATTTCTTTGTCTTGCCTAATTGTTCTAGCTAGGACTTCCAGTAGTACATTGAACTGGAGTGGTGGGAGTAGACAGCTTTGTCTTCTTCCTGATCTCCGAGAAAATGCTTTCAGTTTTTTCTCCATTGAGTATAATGTTAGCTGTGGTTTTGTTATATATGGCCTTTATTATGTTGAGGGATTTTCCTTCTTATACCTAGTCCATCAAGTGTTTTTATAATGAAAGAATGTTGTATTTTGTCAAACGGTTTTTCTACATTTATTGAGAGGATCATGTGATTATCTTTCATTGTATTGGTGTGATTTATTTGTGTATTTTGAACCGTTCTTATATCTGAGGGATGAATCCCACTTCTTCATTGTTTATAATCCTTTTAATGTGTTCATGAATTGGTTTGCTAATATTTGTTGGGAATTTTTGCACCTCTATTCACTAGGGGTATTGGTCTATAGTTTTCCTTTGTTGTGATGTCCTTATCTGGCTTTGGGATTAGGGGAATACTGGCCTCATAGAATGAATTTGGATTTTTTGGATGAGTTCTGAATGGGTGGTGTTAAGTCTTCTTTAAACGTTTGGTAGAATTTGATAGTGAAACCAGCTGGTCCTGGTTTTTTCTATTTCTTCCTGATTCAGTTTTTATAGGTTGTGTGTGTGAAGCCCATTGCATCTAAAGTATGGTTCGGTTCAGATGTTTTCTTGATTTTCTGTCTTGGTGATCTATCCTTGCTGACAGTGGGGTATTGGAGTCCCCTGATAGTACTGTATTGTTTATGTCCCCTTTTAGATCTGTTAGTATTTGGGTGTTGGGAGCTTATATATTTATAATTATTGTATCTTTTGTTGTATTGTCTCCTTCCTCATTGTATAATGACCTCCTTTGTCTCTTGTTACCATTTTTGGCTTGAAGTCTATTTTGTTTGATATAGATATCACTATGCCCCCTTTCTTTTGGTTTCCATTTGCTTGGAATATTATCATCTTCTCTTTGGGCCTTTGTGTGTCTTTAGAGTTTAAATTAGTCTCCTATACCCAGCACATAGTTGCATCTTATTTTTTTTTAAATCCACTCAGGCACTCTATGCCTTTTGATTGGTGAGTTTGATCCATTTACATTAAGGTTGATTATTGATGTGTAAGGACTTACTACTGCCACTTTATCTTTTGCCTTCTTCTCATTTTTGTGTCTCCATCCTTCTGTTTCAAACTACCTTTATAAATTTTTGGTTTTCCATGGTGATTTGCTCACTCACCCCTATTTTTATGTCTTATGTCTCTATATTTTTGCTTTGTGGTTACCAGGAGGCTTACATAAAACATCTCATAGGTAAAACAGTCCTTTTTCTGCTGATAGTATCTTATCTTCATTTGCCTACAAAGGTTCCACTCTTTTACTCCTCCCCTTTTCTGTATGTGATTTCACAAATTACCACTTTTATGTTATGAGTTCAGTCATATTGTAGTAGTGTATTTTAATATTTTTTTCCTTTAACTTTTATGGTATAATTATTTAACAAACACACTTCTGACTGTCTATTACCCTTTTCAGTGTTTTATGTTCTTTCATTTTGTGTGTGTCTCTAATTAGTGCCTTTTTGTTTCTGTTTGAAGAACTCCCTTCAGCATTTCTCTCAATGGTGGTCTTGTGGTGGTGAACTCACTCAGCTTGTCTGGGAAAGCTGTTATTCCTACTTCACATCTGAAGGGTAATTTTGCCAGATAAGAGTATACCTGGCTGGCAATTTTTTATCATCTTTTAATATTTTGGCTATGTCATTCCACTCTCTCCTAGCCTGTTGCTGAGAAATCTGTTGGTAGCCTAAATGGGGGATCATTTTGTAAGTTACTTTTTTTCCCCCCTTTGGCCACTTTTAAAACTCTTTATCATTGATTTTTTTACAGTTTCCTTATGATGTATCTTGAAGAAGGTCTTTTTTTGTCCACAAGGCCAATAGAATGCCTTATTATGTCCAGTTCCTTCTTTCTTTGGTAAGTAAGTTCTTAGCTATTATTTCTTTAAATAAACCCTCTGCCCCCTTCTCTCTCTCTTTTTACCTCTGGTATACCCATTATTATTATATTGGTTTTCCTAATTGAGTGTAATAGCTCTGATAGAGTTTCTTCACTTTATTCAAATCTTAGTTCTCTCTCCTCTTCCGTCTAAATCATTTCTAAATTCCGGTCATCTAGTTCACTTTTTCTTTCTTCTGATCTTCTCTAGTACTGATGCGTTCTTTAGCTCACTCACTGAGTTCTTCTGCTTCAGAATTTGTTTGTTTGGTTCTTTTTTATAATTTCAATTTCTGTGGTAAAGTACGCCTTCTAGTCATTAATTATATTTGAGTTTTTTGAGTTGTCTTTCTGAGTTTTCTTGTAGCTTGTTGAGTTTCTTCAAAACAGCTATGTATTTATCTGTTGGATGTAGTATTCAATATCTTTGAGTTCAGTTGCTGGAGAATAGTCATTTTCTTTTGGTGGTACCATATTGCCATGATTTTTCATAGTGTGTCATTAACTGTGCCTTTGCTGTAACATGTAAAGTAGCAAATACCTTTCTTAGTTACAAAAATCTTCGTTTACTTAACATGCTGACAAAAAAAAAAAAAAAAAAAACCTTCCTTTTGTTTACCAGAAGGTGGTGATATAGCACAAGCTTTTGACTTCTCACTGGCCCTGACTGTCCCTGCTACTACACTTGGGAGAGTACATACAAAAACGAAAGTTTTGGAGAGTTGCGGGACGTGTGGGCTTAGCACCTGGGGCTTTGAGGGTCCCCAACACACCTGTTAGGGGAGTCTCTGATTGGAAGACTCTCAGAGGTCTATTGATGGATCTCCTGCTGAAATCCTGAGCAGATAGCAGGTAATGCTTTCCTTGAACGTTTTTTTGTCTGCCTTCTTTCCTTTCCTATCCCTCTCCCAGTCACAGAGGCCCCTTCTCAGAAATCTGCCTGAGAAACCTCAGGGTACCTCCAGCTATAACGTTTGCAGGTGGTTGCACTTTTCACTTCCTCTGCCAGAGAAGTAGCTGCTGTCACTACTGCAATCCCCAAGTGAGCTCTGGGGAGAGGGGTCTACTCAGGCCATTCCTCCCTTTGTCTGCCTCCAAACTTGTTTCTATCCTGCTCAGCTGGCTTGCCGAGTTCTTCTGTCAGACTGGCGAGAGCACCACAAATTCTCTGTCTATCTCCCATGAGTGTCTTCCCAGTTTTGTACTCTCCAGATGACGTTTTTCCTGTGGTGGTACTTACTTGAGGGTGAGGCAGGCTCATGACCTGGAGCTGCAGCATCCTTCGAGGTAACAGATCCACTTTTAGATGTCCACTGGGTGATCTCTCAGGTGTCCTGGTGTACTGTGCAGAGGCCCTTTTGTTTGGTTATAGATGTCCAGTTAGTTATAAATCGAAAGGAAGAGAAAAAAACATTTCATGCCATGACAGTGACATCCAACTACAGCTACTTTAATACTTTTGTTCTTTAACCTTTATATTAAAGTAGTTAACGCATCCCTAAATTGAAATATTAGAGTATTCTGAATATGACTATATGCTTACCTTTACCAGTGTATTGTATATTTTCATGGTACCTTCAGCTTGATGAACTCCTGTCAGCATTTTTTGTAAGGTAGGCTTAGTGTTAATAAATTCCCTCAGCTTTTTGTTTGTTTGTTAGGCAGTCTTTATCTCACTTTCATTTATGAAGGATATGTTTGCATGGTAAAATAGTCTTGGTTGGCTGTTTCTCTCTTAGTACTTGGAATGTATCATCCCTTTCTCTCCTGGCCTACAAGGGCTCTACTGAGAAAGCTGCTTGATAGCCTTATAGAAGTACTCTTGAATACCGTACAAAATTATCTTACCTTTAAAATCCTTTCTTTGACTGATCATAATGTGTCTTGGAGAAGATCATTTTGGGGGTCACCTATTAGCTTCACATACTTAGATGTCCAAATCCCTTCCCAGGTTTGTGAATTTCTCAGCCCTTATTTCCTTAGGGATAGAAACTTTCTTATTTTTCCTTCTGGGACTCTGCTGTTATCTTGATGTTGTCCTGTAAGTCCCATAGACTTTTTCTTTTTTCTTCTCTGATTGATTGGACAATTTCAATTGATCTATCTTCTGATTCTTTGTCAAGTCTGCTGTTGAAAACTCTGTTGAATTCTTTAATCCACTCGTATTCTACAGCTCCAAAGTTTCTGTTCAGTTCTTTTCTTTTGGTTGAACTTTTCATTTTGTTCATGTACTTTTTTTTCTGATTTTTTTTTATTAAATTGCTTATTCTGTGTTCTCTCTGACCATCTTCATAACAATTACTTGAATTCTTTATGTCCCTTGTAGCCCTGCATAGGTGTCAGCACATTTGAAGCAGCAGTTACCTCTTCCAGACGTCACAGACTGACTTTGGTAAGAGACGACTTTTTTACCTGTGGACAGGGGCATGCTTAAGCATAGTATGAGTCTGACTCGAGTGGTGCAGGGTTACACGTGTGGGGTGTGTCTTCAGTGGCAACTCTTAGTTCAGCAGCTAAGGACTGGGGCCAACTACAGGCTCACTGGCAGCTGCAGGGGCCCTGGCTATAGGCATGCTCTCTTGTGGGTGGCTACTTTCTCCTCCTGGACTTGCACAGTGGTGGGTGTACAGGTGGAGAGGCTTGTCCAGAGTGCATGCCAGGTGGTCTGCAGTAGGGGGTTCTAGGCTGGTGTCTTACAGCCACAGAGACCTGGGCTGACATCAGCAAATAGCTGTGGTGTAAAAGCAGGTACAAGAAGATAGTTACCTTTGGTGTGACCATGCTGGCCCCTTTAGTATCGTCAATGGTGGAATTTGCTGGGTTTTTCCTATAGAGCAGGTCACTGTGATCCACCATCACTCCTGCTGCATGGCTGCTATTGGTAACCACTGTTTTCTTTCTTGTTGCTAGTCATCTCTATATGTCTTGGCTTTGCTAGCTTGCATGGGGTGAAACCATAGAAAGACCTTCACTGGGTGTCCCAAAAGCCTGGGGAAGCTAATTACTCACCGTGCTCTTCCTTTTGCTGGAAACTCTTTCTAGATGGGAAGTTCCCTCTTGGTGCCAAGCAGTACCAGCTTGGTGGAGGGATGATGCAGGCAAGATGAAGCTGTCTCTCTTCTTCTGGTTTTTTGTTCTGCTGTGTTGCTAAATTTTCTTACGCCAACTCCAGAGCTCTGCCGGTCTTTGTGGACAGCTGTTTCTTTGTTGATCTTTGTCAGGGGATAGAGGCCTGGTTCTTCTACATGTCCATTTTGGTCTTTATCCTATAATTTATTCTTGAAGAAGATGAAAAGAAAAAGTGTTTACCAATCAAAAGGAGTAACATGAGAATAGGATACAAAGTATGAAACTGTCTAACATGTTTGAAATTATAAATATATCCTGATGATGGACATTCTATCCAGAGAGCTTTGTATATTTACTGATAAGATAACCAATTTGCAGTATAGATATATATATTTTTTACTATATATATATTTTACTAAAGAAGCACCTTTTTGCAAAGAGTTACACACTTTAAATATTTTTATGCTTATATTTGACCTAATATTTTCTTTCTGCTTAAGAAATCTTTTGTATTTAATGCCGACACCTGCAACTGGCTTTATATTAAGGACACAGAAAACATTTTCATCCCTTTTTCAGATATCATTGCATTTATCTGTACCAACCACTATGCTCAGAGCACTATCTTTCAACTCCATTGGCCTTCCTCCTTTTAATTCTAACACATTAAGTCCAATCCTATTTTGGGGCTATTGCCTGTGCTGTTTCTATGCCTTGAATGTTTATCTCCAGAATTTTTGCATGTCTGTCTAGCTCTTTCACATTCAGGTCTCACCTTAGTATCTATTTCAGATCACTTCCCTCACAATCCAAGTATATGCAACTCTGAAATCTCCCAGATATCTTATATCCTTTATTTATCTTCATAGCACATCACTATCTGAGATTAACTTTTTTTCACACATGAGTTACATTTTCCTTCCCCATCTTAAGCACGGGAGTTGTATGTAAGAGTAGGAACGATGGCTTCCCCATTTGCTATTGTGAGACTCCAGCAACCAAAATAGGATAGGACCTATGATGCACCTCTCTACCCAAACCCTCACAACTCCAATTTAACTAACTTTCTAAGAAGACCTGCTACTTGGTACCAGTGCAACCTCAGCTCTACAAGACACCCAACAGGGAGATCTTCTTCTGTCAGGTTTTTGCTACTATGTTTGGAGTCAGCACCACAACACTGAGAGAGAGCCTCAAGGCATAAGAAATGGAGTAAGTTACTACAACACTGATGTGGGAACCTGCAAAGTCTACATGCATTCTGTGTAATGTGCCCGATGGCTCTGGACCACTATAGATAAAGGAACTGGCATTATAGCCTGAGTCCTACTGTCCCCAGGCTGAGAGACTATTAGAATACTCGACTCAAGTGTCAGGCAGCCTCTTCCAGGCTCTTCAGCAAGGGTTCCTGTTTCTACCCAATAAGCTGGGGAAAAAACTGCCTTCTACCAAACACCATGTCCTTCAATAACTAACTAACTAGCTCAGACTTTAAGCTGGCTTTGTGGGCTAACAAAAGCATAGTAGAGTCATTAAAGTTTCTTCAGCAACCAGAGAAAACTCAATCCAAAAAAGTGTGCACAGTACTAAAGAAAGAACTAGAGCTGATTGATAGAAGACAAAATTAGATAAAGAAGATAATAATTAGGAAATGTAAGTAGCTCAAACAAAGCTTTCTAAGAATAAAAAAAAATGATACCACAGAAAATATCTTAAAGCAATGGAGGAAAAAATCTAAACGTGGAAGTTGCAAGAAGTAGGAAAAAACAAAATTGGAGGATAGCTCCAGACGATCTAACAAACACTCAGAAGTTAAAGGAGGAACTCAATAAATGAGAGAGATGCAAAGAGTACATAAGTAACAGAATTGTCTATTATTAAGACATAGAAACTCCCAAATCTATATATTCAAAAGCTATTAAAGGGAAACTAGAAAGGAAGGGAGGAAGAATAGAGTTAGCTTAATATATACTACTTCCAATATTAATGTATTTTAAAGTCATTATCTCAAAGAAAGGGGACCAGTTCAGTAGACCAAAAAGTATTGACAAGGAGGACCTGAATACTGATATTAATGAACTCTGGGTATATTGTTTATATGTATGTATGTTTGTGTAGGAAGATCAAAGGATCAAAATTAGAGACAAGCCATTTTCTCAAATCATAATAAAAATTAGAACTACATAATAAAAATTTACCCTCTAAAAATATGACCTGGAAAAAAATCTAAACTGCTTGAAAATTAAGAAGAAATGAGCCAAAACTTTAGAAATTCAAATAGAAATTACAAAATAACATGAAAAAAACCCAGGATTTTTGATGATAGGAGATACGCCCTTATCAAGCAAGTGACCCCTTTCCCAAATAGGCATTTCATTTATCCACATCAGTCATAAAATTTGTTATGTAAAGTTTTGTGTTGTGCCTGAGAAAAATTACAAATTTCTACATGTCATGAGCCTTTGCAATTGCTAACAGAGTCAACAACAGGACTGGTAAATCCTCAATGCCAAAGATCTAGTGGTTATCAAAATATTCACACCAGAGTATGTGAGCGAAGAGAGGGCCTGACCATGATGTGTGATACTCCTAATAATTCCATCACCACCCCTCATCATTGCTTTCTAAATTGTGCCCCATGTGGACCTTTGCTGGGAGACAAATTCCGTAGGCCAGCAACATTCATTCCCCAGGGTGCTGCTCATGTGTTGTTGGTTACTACATGCTTCTATATAAGTGGATCAGTATAACAACAACATCAAGTCAAAATATTTTCATTTTGATAAGGAGCTTACTCAAATTATGGAAATAAATACAAGAATTTCGGACAACACTGGCCAAAGAGATCTATTTCTTACAAGAAGACTTTTAGAAAACTACAAATGTGTTTGTTAGTGGGCAGAGGCTCAGTCAGCCTATTCACATCTATTCTCTAAAACATATTTCACCAGTGTTTGTTAGAAGAGCCTAAATGGTAAAATGTTGAAGGAGCTGAAAGATCATCTGAGGAATGCTGTTATCAATATGCATTCTTTCTGTGATGTAGATATGGAGATAGAAATTAGATATTGAGGAAAATATATATTAAAATTAATGTTGAGTCGAGTCCTGGTTCTGATTTTTTTAAGTGTTTTCATGAGGTTCCCAAATGCTTTCTTAATAGCCTCTTACGATTTGGTTACTCTATATTTTATTTGCTCTGAGGCAGAGAATGTAAAATAGTGACAGACAAAAGAGAAAATGAATCAATCACTAAGGAAGCTGACACCTCATTCGCTTTATAAAAAATTTAGTCTGCTTTTCCATGAATACCATTAAAGCCCAGAGAAGACTAAAAGGTCTTATCAAATTCCGGGCAGTGAAAGCAAATGAAATGACCCAACTAGTTCAAAAATGGAGGCTTTACCAGAGCTGAATCAAGACTAATTTAACAACCTAGTAAGGATCTATAGTCTACCTGATATATTTTTTTTTAAAGAGGAATTGTTTTTTTCATATATTTGAGCAGTTTAACCTCCTGTAATTCATAGCAAATTTCCAAGCAGAACTATCTATCTAAACATAAAACGGATCAAATAAGCCTCTATTAGTTACCTACTATGTGCAGAGCAATGTAGGAACTAAACTAGGAAAGACACACATATATACAAACGAGAAATTTTCCCTGTTCACAAGGTACTTAATTTTGATTGAGGAAATAAATTGTATGAACATAAAATAGCCAGAGAATGTAAGTAAATATGAGAGTGGAAAATATTATATGCAAATATAATTCAAAACCAGAAAATAAAAACAAGGAAAGCCATTCGTATAGAGGCAAAAGAACTGGTCTCAGACTAAACAAGACAGTATTCAGTTATCTTCTACTTACTTGATGGATGACCTTGGTCAAGTCAAGAATCTTTCAATCCGTCATTCACACACTAAGAGCAAGTAATAAAATCTGCCTCATAGGTTTGATGGAGGGATTTAATGAGGCAACAAATATGAATGTGGCTTAAAAATTGTAAGTTTCCAATAAAGTGAAAAGTTTTGCCAGGAAGAGTCATTTTACTCTAGGGTGGATATTGCTGTTCTGTTTACATATATAGTTCCAGGAGATAACTGGGCAGGGTCTTTTTACATCATCTCTTTCTACAGCTTCATTTTAGAGATAATTAAACTGTGGCCCACAAAAATTAAATCTTATGCCTAAAAGTCTTTTTAAAAGCTCCTGGAACATAGTAATAAGCGAAAACATGTAACTGTTATTATTTCTCAAATTTACTTAGCAGGTTTTGGCAGAATTAACACTTCATTCATTTTTCTGACATTATAGGTACAGAGAAAATTCATACCCCTACCCCTTGAGAAGCTCAAATTCTAGAGGGAAGCAAACTATTCATTGTCCTCTGACCAAAAGTATATAATAAGTATATTTTAATGGTGTGGTGGTAGAAATATGAGATGAAAGGTCACCCAATTTAGAAATATATGCCATCACATGTCTAAACAGACTCTGAATTTAGATTTCATTGCAATCCTTTTCAGTTAGATAAAAACTATCCCTTTACATGTAAGCTGGAAATTCCTCTTGCCACCGAAATCATAGCCTTCTATTTTGTTTTTCATTTCTTAGTCATGGGCAGAAATTACTTAAAGCAAATTGCATTATGAAAAAATAATGTTCATAATGTTTGCTTAAAAGACCACACCTGTCTGCTATTATTAATAACTATGCTCTAATAGTCAGTCATAGATTAGACTTTAATTATATAACTTGGAAATCTTGGGGGTAGCTATCAAGATGGCAGAGCAGTAGGACATGACCTGTATATATATATATATATATATATATATATATATATATATATATATATATATATATATATATATATATATATACGCTGTCTACAAGAGACCCACGTCAGACCTAGGGACACATACGGACAATGAGGGGATGGGAAAAAGATATTCCATGCAACTGGAAATCAAAAGAAACCTGGAGTAGCAATTCTCATATCAGACAAAATAGACTTTAAAATAAAGAATGTTACAAGAGACAAAGAAGGACACTACATAATGATCAAGGAATCAATCTGAGAAAAAGATATAACAATTGTAAACATTTATGCACCCAACACAGGAGCACCTCAATACATAAGGCAAATGCTAACAGCCATAAAAGGAGAAATTGACAGTAACACAATCATAGTGCAGGACTTTAACACCTCACCTACACCAATGGACAGATCATCCAGACAGAAAATCAATAAGGAAACACAAGATTAAATGACACATTAGACCAGATAGACTTGATAGGACAATTGATACTTGTAGGACATTCTATGAAGAAGGAACAATACACTTTCTTCTCAAGAGCACAGGGAACGTTCTCCAGGATAGATCACATCTTGGGTCACATCAAGCCCTGGTAAATTTAAGAAAACAAATCATATCAAGCAACTTCTCTAACCACAATGCTATGAGTTTAGAAATCAATTACAGGAAATAAATGTAAAAAACACAAACACATGGAGGCTAAATGTTATTAAGTAACCAATGGCTCACTGAAGAAATCAAAGAGGAAATCAAGAAATACCTAGAGATAAATGATGATCCAAAACCTATGGGATGAAGCAAAAGCAGTTCTAAATGGGAAGTTTATAGCAATACAATCTTACCTCAGGAAATAAGACAACTCTCAAATAAACAACCTAACCTTACACCTAAAGCAAGTAAAGAAGAACAAATTAAACCAAAGGTTAATAGAAGGAAAGAAATCATAAAGATGAGAGAAGAAATAAATGAAATGGAGACAAAGAAAACAATAGCAAAGATCAATGAAACTAAAAGCTGGTTCTTTGATAAGATAAACATTTAGCCAGACTTATCAAGAAAAAAAAGGGACAGGACTCAAATCAATAAAATTAGAAATGAAAAAGGAGAAGTTACAACGGACACTGCAGAAATACAAAGCATCCTAAGAGACTACTACAAGCAACTTTATGCCAATAAAATGGACAACCTGGAAGACATGGACAAATTCTTAGAAAGGTACAACCTTCGGAGACCAAACCCGGAAGAAATAGAAAATGTGAACAGACCAATCACAAGTACAAAAATTGAAACTGTGATTAAATAGCTTTTGACAAACAAAAGTCAAGGACCAGATGACTTCACGGGCGAATTCTATCAAACATTTAGAGAAGAGCTAACATCCATCCTTCTGAAACTCTTCCTATAAATTACAGGGGAAGGAACAGTCCCAAGCTCATTCTGTGAGGCCACCCATCACCCTGATACCAAAATCAGACAAAAACATCACACAGAAAAGAAAATTACAGGCCAACATCACTGATGAATATAGATGCAAAAATCCTCAACGAAATACTAGCAAACAGAATCCAACAACACATTAAAAGGATCATACACCACGATCAAGTGGGATGTATCCCAGGGATGCAAGGATTCTTCAATAGCCACAAATCAATCAGTGTAATACACCACATCAACAAATTGAAGAATAAAAACCATATGATCATCTCAATAGATACGAAAAATGCTTTTGTCAAAATTCAACACCCATTTATGATAAAAACTCTCCAGGAAATGGGCACAGAGGGAACCTACCTCAACATAATAAAGGCCATATATGACAAACCCACAGCCAACATCATTCTCAATGGTGATAAACTGAAAGCATTTCCTCTAAGATCAGGAACAAGACAAGGATGTCCACTCTCACCACTATTATTCAACTTAGTTTTGGAAGTCCTAGCCACGGCAATCAGAAAAGAAAAAGAAATAAAAGGAATACAAATTGGAAAAGAAGAAGTAAAACTGTCACTGTTTGCAGATGACATGATACTATACATAGAGAATCCTAAAGATGCTACCAGAAAACTACTAGAGCTAATCAATGAGTTTGGTAAAGTAGCAGGATACACAATTAATGCACAGAAATCTCTTGCATTCCTATACATTAATGATGAAAAATCTGAAAGAGAAATTAAGGAAACACTCCCATTTTCCCATTTACCATTGCAACAAAAAGAATAAAATACCTAGGAATAAACCTACCTAGGAGACAAAAGACCTGAACTCAGAAAACTATACCATACTGATGAAAGAAATCAAAGATGACACAAACAGATGGAGAGGTATACCATGCTCCTGGATTGGGAGAATCAACACTGTGAAAATGACTCTACTACCCAAAGCAATCTACAGATTCAATGCAATCCCTATCAAATTACCTGTCAAATTACCAATGGCATTTTTCACAGAATTAGAACAAAAAATTTTACAATTTGTATGGAAACAAAAAGACCCTGAATAGACAAAGCAATCTTGAAAAAGAAAAACAGAGCTGGAGGAATCAGGCTCCCTGACTTCAGTCTATACTACAAAGCTACAGTAATCAAGACAGTATGGTACTGGCACAAAAACAGAAATATAGATCAATGGAACAGGAGAGAAAGCCCAGAGGTAAACCCACTCACATATGGTCACCTTATCTTTCTTTGATAAGGGAGGCAAGAATATACAATGGAGAAAAGACAGTCTCTTCAATAAGTGGTGCTGGGAAAACTGGACAGCTACATGTAAAACAATGAAATTAAAACACTCCCTAACACCATACACAAAAATAAACTCAAAATGGATTAAAGACCTAAATTTAAGACCAGACTCTATAAAACTCTTAGAGGAAAACATAGGCAGAACACTCTATGACATAAATCACAGCAAAATCCGTTTTGGCCCACCTCCTAGAGAAATGGAAATTAAAACAAAAAGAAACAAATGGGAACTAATGAAACTTAAAACTTTTGGACAGCACAGGAAACCATAAACAAGATGAAAAGACAACCCTCAGAATGGGAGAAAATATTTTCAAATGAAGCAATGGACAAAGGATTAATCTCCAAAATAGACAAACAGCTCATGGAGCTCAATATCAAAAAAACAAACAACCCAATTTCAAGACGACATACAGATGGCCAAGAGGTACATGAAAAGATACTCAACAGAACTAATTATTAGAGAAATGCAAATTAAAACTATAATGAGGTATCACCTCACACTGGTCAGAATGTTCATCATCAAAAAATCTACAAACAAATGCTGGAGAGGGTGTGGAGAAAAGGCAACCCTCCTACACTGCTGGTGGGAATGTAAACGGTACAGCCACTTTGGAGGACAGTATGGAGGTTCCTTAGAAAAACTGAAAATAAAGCTACCATTGATCCAGCAATCCCACTCCTGGGCATATATCCAGAGGAGACCATAATTCAAAAAGATACATGCACCGCAATATTCATTGCAGTACTATTTACAATAGCCAGGACGTGGAAGCAGCCTAAATGTCCATCAGTAGAGGAAAGGATAAAGACAATGTGGTACATATATACAATGGAATATTACTCAGCCAAAACAAATAACGAAATAATGCCATTTGCAGCAACCTGGATGGACCTAGTGATTGTCATACTGAGTGAAGTAAGTCCTAAAGAGAAAGACAAATATCATATAATATCGCTTATATGTGGAATCTAAAAAACAGTGTACAAATGAACTTATCTACAAAACAGAAATAGTGTTAGAGATGTAGAAAACACACTTATGGTTACCGGGGGTAAGGGAGGCAGGGATAAATTGGAAGATTGGGATTGATATGTACACACTACTATATATAATATATATAACTAATAAGACCTACTGTATAGTAAAGGGAACTCTACTCAATAGTCTGTAATGACCTATATAGGAAAAAATTCCAAAAAAAGAGTGGATATATGTATATGTATAACTGATTCACTTCACTGTACACCTGAAACTAACACATTGTAAATCAACTACAATAAAAATTAAAAAATAACATATCTACATGTGAAACGATTCTCACAGAATATCTACTGAATGCTGGCAGAAGACCACAGACCGCTGAAAGGGCAAGAAACTCTCCACATAACCAGGTAGGAAAAAAGAAAAAAGAAAGAAACAAAAAAGAAAGTGAGAAAGGAATTGGGATGGGACTTGTGCCCCTGGGAGAGAGCTGTGAAATAGGGAAAGTTCCTGCCCCCTGGGTAGCCCCGTAGCTGGCTAGGAGATTGGCCTGGACAGAAAGGGAGCTTCAGAGCCTTGGGGGAGAGCACAGCAGTCAGTTAGTGGCAGCCAGAGCACAGGAAGAACTGCACAGATGGTCAGTGTCACCACGCTGCAGTCCCCAGCCTGACTCACTCTTCTGGAGGGGGCCGCATGCTGGAATTTGGGCTTTGGAGATCAGAAATGGGGAGAGGACTGGGGTTGGTTGTCTGTCTAGAGACAGACTGGGGAGGCTGGAATCCAGTGTGACCACAGCTGGGCTTTACATGGAAGAAGCCTGGGCTGCCTTAGAGGTCAGTTGCCATTGTTCGAGGGGTGCACGAGGGGAGGGGCAGGACCAGATTGTAGCCTTTTTCCCTGGGTGCACTCGCTCCCAGAGGGCAGGAGGACACTGCCTGCACAGGCTCCAGGGGCTGTCATGAGCCACTAACTGTGCCCACCTGGACCCCTGGGACTGGTCACAGGCCCCCCTCCACCTCCCTCCCGGACCCCGGGAGTGGTCCCAGGCAGCCGCCACCCTTGTGGAATCCTGGAGTGGTCAGGAGCTGCCACCCACCCAAACTCCAGGAGTGGTCGTGAGCCACCTCCACTCCCATCCCATGCTCTGGTGGTGCGCCTGAGCTGCCACCTCAGCTGAGAACCCCAGAACCGGACACCAGCCACCACATCTACATACCCCTTAGCAAGGGATAACGACCAGCACATGCTGAGGAAAGAGGCGCCAGATATACATAGTGAAAATAGCCCTCGCACCAAATATACTAAACTCACAAGCTACACAGGGATGCCCGCACATATAAATAGCCCTCCAAGACCACAGTAGATAATTGTTTCTCCTAAACTCACAGAATAAGAGAAATATAAGTAAAATGAAGAAGCAGAGGGACCACTTCCAGTTAAAACACCAAGAGCATTCCCCTAAAAGCACAAACAATGAAGCAGACCTCTTCAGTCTGACACTGAATTCAAAAAGGGGATAATGAAAATACTGACGGAATTAAGAAAGACTATCGACAGAAAGGCAGAGTTACTGTAAAAAGAAACTAGAAACTACAAAGAGGAACCAAGAAAAATTAGAAAACTCATTTGCAGAGATGAAAACCAAGCTAAAGGCTATGAAGAGCAGAATGAGTAATGCAGAAGAACGAAAAGTGACCTGGAAGATAGAATAATGGAAATCACTCAATTGGGACAGAACACAGAAAGCCAAATGAAAAAAAAAAAAAAAAAATGAAAGCAATATAATAGACCTATGGGATAATATGAAGTGTGCCAACCTACACATAATAGGGATTCCAGAAGAGGAAGAAAGAGAAAAGGGGATCGAAAATGTATTTGAAGAAATTATGGCTAAAAACTTCCCAAACCTAAAGAAGGAAACAGACATCCAGGTACAGGAAGCATAGAGGATTCCAAACAAGATAAAGCCAAACAGACCTACACCAAGACATATTATAATAAAAATGGCAAAAGTTAAAAATAAAGAGAGGATTCTAAAGGCAGGAAGAGAAAAACAAAGAGTTAAATATAAGGGAACCCCCATAAGGCTATCAGCTGATTGGTCTACAGAAACTTTGTAGGCCAGAAGGGAGTGGCAAGATATATTCAAAGCCCTACAAGGGAAAAATCTGCAACCTAGGATACTCTACCCAGCAAGATTACCATTTAGAAGAGAAGGAGAGATAAAGAATTTCTCAGACAAGCAAAAACTAAAAGAATACAGCAATACTAAACCTATCCTAAAGGAAATATTGAAAGGTTCTCTGGGATTTCCCTTTAAGTGATTAAGACTCCACACTTCCACTGCAGGGGGCATGGGTTCGATCCCTGGTTGGGGAACTAAGATCCCTCAGGCCATGTGGCACGGCCAGAAAATAAAAGATAAAAAACAAAGGAAGGTCTTCTCTAAATAGAAAAGAAGTAAGAATCTATAGGAGAGAGAAAATTACAATTGGAACATAAATCACTTAAATAAGCCAGAACAAAGATTTTTTTAAAAAATCAAAAAACTTTTCTGTGAAAGTGATGATAACCACAGTGAACAGCAAAAGATGAACAGGAAGATGTAAAAGAGGACATCAAAATCAAAAAATGTGGGGGAGGAGAGTAAGAAAATCAGACTTTTTTTCCTAGAATGTGTTTGAGCCTATATGACTACCAGTCTAAGGCAAGTAGATATAGGAAGGGGTTAACACACTTGAAAAACAGGGTAACCACAAATCAAAAACATACAATAGATTTACAAAAACCAAAACAGAAGAGAACATAAATATAATACAAAAGAAAATCATCAAGCCACCAAAGGAAAAACAAAGAGAAAAAGGAAGGGACAAAGAAGAAATATAAAATCAATGGGAAAACAAGGTTTAAAATGGCAATAAATGCATATCTATCAATAATTACCTTAAATGCCAATGGACTAAATGCTCCAATCAAAAGACACAGAGTAGCAGATTGGACAAAAAAAACAAGAGCCTACAGTATGCTGCCTACAAGAGACCCACTTTAGGGCAAAGGACACACATAGATTGAAAGTGAGCAGGTGGAAAAAGATATTTCATGCAAATGGAAATGACAAGAAAGCAGGGGTCACAATACTCATATCAGACAAAATAGACTTTAAAACAAAGGCCATAGAGAAAGATAAAGGACACTGTATAATGATAAAAGGATCAATACATGAAGAAGATTTTACACTCATCAATATATATGCACCTAATATAGGAGCACCCAAATACATAAAACAAATACTAACAGACATACAGGGAAAAATTGACAGGAATACAATAATAGTAGGAGATTAACACCTCACTCACATCAACGGACATATATTTCAGACAGAGAATCAATAAGGCAACAGAGATCCTAAATGATAAAATAGAACAGTTAGACTTGGGTGATATTTTCAGTACATTACATCCCCAAAAAAGAGAATACACATTCATTTCAAGTGCACATGGTACATTCTCTAGGACTGACCACATAGTAGGGCACAAAACAAGCCTCAACAAATTTAAGAGTGTAGAAATTATCTCAAGCATCTTTTCTGACCACAACAGCATGAAACTAGAAATTAACCACAGGAAAAATAAGTGAGAAAACAAATTATATGATTATATGGAGACTAAACAACATGCTACTAGAAAACCAATGGGTCAATGATGAAATCAAAGAGGAAATTAACAAATCCTTGAGACAAATGACAATGAAAATACAACCATACAAAATCCATGGGATGCAGCAAAAGCAGTTCTTAGAGGGAAGTTCATAGCGAAATAGGCCTTCCTCAAAAAACAAGAAAAATCTCAAACAAACAACCTAACTTACCAGTTAAAAGTATTAGAAAAAGAAAAACAAACAAAACCTAAAGTCAGCAGAAGGAAGGAAAGAATAAACATCAGAGAGGAAATAAATAAAATAGAGATTAAAAACATAGAAAAAATTAATAACACTAAGAGTTGGTTCTTTGAAAGGATAAACAAGATTGAGAAACCACTGGCCAGGCTCACCAAGAATAAAAGAGAGAGCCCAAATAAATAAAATAATAAATGAAAGAGGAGACATAACAACTGTTACTGCAGAAATACAAAACAACTATAAGGGAATACTATGAACAATTATACGCCCCAAAATTTGACAACCTAGAAGAAATGGACAAGTTTCTAGAAACATACAGCCCACCAAAACTGATTCAAGGAGAGATAGATAATTTGAACAGACCAATCACTAAAAGTGAAATAGAATCTGTAATTACAAAACAACAACAACAACAACAACAAAACCCCATTCCCTACAAACAAAAGTCCAGGACCAGATGGCTTCACAGGCAAATTCTACCAAACATACAAAGAATAACATACTGATCCTTCTCAAACTCTTCCAAAAGATTGAAGAGGAGGGGACACTCCCAAGGGCATTCTATGAAGCCACCATCACCCTGATAACAAAATTGGACAAAGACACCACCAAAGAAATTTACAGACCAATATATTTGATGAATATAGATGCAAAAATTCTCAACAAAATATTAGCAAACCAAATCCAACAACACGTAAAAAAAAAATCATACACCACGACCGAGTGGGATTCATCCCAAGTTCACAAGAATGGTTCAACATATGCAAATCAATCAATGTGACACACCACATCAACAAAAGAAAAGACAAAACCACATGATCATCCCAATAGGTGCAGAAAAAGCATCTGTTAGAATTCAACATCCATTCATGATAAAAACCCTTATGAAAGTGGTTATAGAGGGAAAGTATCTCAACATAATAGAAGCTATTTATGACAAACCCACAGCCAAAATAATACTCAAAGGTGAAAAGCTGAAAGCCTTCCCACTAAAATCTGCAACAAGACAACAATGCTCACTCTCACCACTTCTATACAACATAGTATTGGACGTCCTAGCCACAGTGATCAGAAGAGAAAAAGAAAAAAAAAGGTATCTAAATTATAAGGGAAGAGGGGAAGAGGTAACATTGTCATTATATGCAAATGATATGATACTACATACAGAAAACCCTAAAGACTCCATACAAAAACTGCTAGAATTGGTAAACAAATTCAGCAAGGCAGCAGGATACGAGATTAACATACAGAGATCAGTTGCATTTGTTTACACCAACAATGAAATATCAGAAAGGGAATGCATAAAAACAATATCTTTTTAAATTGCAACCCCCCAAAATAAAATATTAAGGAATAAACCTCACCAAGGAATGAAAGACTTATACACTGAGAACTATAAAACACTAATCAAGGAAATTGAAGATGATTCAAAGAAATGGAAAGATATCCCATGCTCTGGGATTAGAAGAATTAATATTGTTAAAATGTCCATACTACCCAAAGCAATCTACAGATTTAATGTGATCCCTATAAAATTACCCATGACATTTTTTACAGAACTAGAACAAATAATCCTAAAATTCATATGGAACCATAAAAGACCCAGAATTGCCAAAGCAATCCTGGGGGAGAAAAAAAAAAACAAACAGGAGGCATAACCCTCCTAGATTCCAGACAATATTACAAAGCTACAGTAATCAAAACAGCATAGTATTTGCACAAAAACAGACATAGGGATCAATGGAACAGAATAGAAAGCCAAGAAATAAACCCACACACCTATGGTCAATAAATCTTAGACAAAGGAGGCAAGAATATACAATGGGAAAAAAGACACTCTCTTCAGCAAGTTGTATTGGGAGAGTTGGACAGCCATATGTCAATCAATCAATGAAAATAGAGCACACCCTCTCACTGCAAACAAAAACTCAAAATGGCTTAAAGACTTAAAAATAACACATGACACTATAAAACTCCTAGAATAGAATGTTTTGCCTATATTCTCTGACATGAATCCTCCCAATATTTTCTTAGGTCAGTCTCCCAAGGCAATAGAAATAGAAACAAAAATAAACAAATGGGACCTAATCAAACTTACAAGCTTTTGCACAGCGAAAGAAACCATCAACAAAATGAAAAGACAACCTAAAGAATGGGAGGAAATATTTGCAAAATGATGTGACTGACAGGGACTTAATTTTCAAAATATACAAACAGCTCACACAATTCAACAACAAAAAAACCCCCAAACAACCCAATAGAAAACTGGGCAGAAAAGACATACAGAGACATTTCTCTAAAGAAGAAATACAGATGGCCAATAGGCACATGAAAAGATGCTAAACATTGCTAATTATTAAAGAAATCAAAACTACAATGAGGTACCACTTCACACTGGTCAGAATGGCCATCATTAAAAAGTCTACAAATAACAAATGCTGGAGAGGGTGTAGAGAAAAGGGGACCCTCCTACACTGTTGGTGGGAAATTAAGTCAGTGTAAACACTGTGGAAAGCAGTATGGCGGTTCCTCAGAAAACTAAAAATAGAATTACCATATGATCTAGCAATCCATTCCTGGGCATATATCCGGACAAAACTATAATCAAAAAGATACATGCAGCAGTAGTATGTTCATACCGTAGTTATGTTCATAGCAGCAGTAGTCACAATAGCCAAGACATGGAAACAACCTAAGTGTCCATCGACAGATGAATGGATAAAGAAGATGTGGTACGTAAATACAATGGAAAACTACTCAGAGATAAAAAAGAATGAAATAATATCATTTGCAGCAACATGGATGCAACTAGAGATTATCATACTAAGTGAAGTAAATCAGAAAGAAAAGACAAATACCACGATATCATTTATATGTGGAATCTAAAATATGGCACAAATGAACCTATCTATGAAACAGAAACAGAATCACATACATAGAGAACAGACTGGTAGTTGCCAAGCAGGTGGGAGATGGATGGATTGGGAGTGTGGGATTAGCAGATGCAAACTGGTATATATAGAATGGATACACAACAAGGTCCTACTATATAGCCCAGAAAACTATATTTAATATCCTGTGATAAACCATAATAGAAAAGAATATGAAAAATAACATATATACATGTATAACTGAGTCACTTTGCTGTATAGCAGTAATTAACACAACATTGTAATTCAACCATACTTCAATAACAAAAACTTCATATGAAAAAAAAATTTGGAAATCTTGCAAAATCTATTTGAAGATTTTCATATCTAGTTATTCAATTAAGTTTTGCCTTAGCCAAAGTTTACAAATCCTATTAATTCTATCCAAAATGGCAGGAATCTCTTGTGATTCTTTGTATTTTTATGTTATCAACTGTAATGTCTCTTTTTTATATTTATAATTTTATTTATTAGAGCACTTTCACTTTTTTCTTGGTAATTCTAGCTAAAAGTTTTTCTATTTTCATTATCTTTACAAAAAACAGCTCTTAGTTTCATTGATCTTTTCCATTGTCCTCTCAGTCTCTATTTCTGCTCTGATTTTTATTATTTCCTTCATTCCACTAACTCTGGGGTTTATTCTTGTTTTGGGCAGGTTCCTTGAGGTGTAGAATTAGGTTTTTTTACTTGAGGTTTTTCTTGTTTATTGATGTAGGCATTTATCATGATAAACTTCCCTCTTAGAACTGTGCTTGCTGCATCCCATAAGATTTGGCATGTTGTTTCAATTTTCATTTGTCTTAAGACATTTTTTGAAATTTCCCTTTGATTTCTTCTTTGACCCATTGGATTTTCAAGATCATGTTTAATCTCCATGTATTTATGAATCTTCCATTTTCTTCATGAAACTAATTTCTAATGTCATAACATTGTGGTCAGAAGAGATACGTGGTATGACTTCAATCTTCTTAAGTTCAAGACTTGTTTTGTGGCCTAACCTGATCTATCCTGGAGAATGTGTTTTTGAGAATATTGTGCTTTCTGCTACTGCTTTCTGCTACTGTTTGATGGAATGTTCTATATATGTCTGTTAGATTCATCTAGTCTAATGTGTAAATCAATTAAATGTTTCTTTATTGATTTCTGTCTGGATGATCTATCCATTATTTAAATTGGAGTATTGAAATCTGCTACTATTGTTGTATTGCTGTCTCTTTCTCCCTTCAGATTTCTTAATATTCACTTTGTATATTTAGATGCTCCTATTTTGGGGTGCATATTCACAAGTGTTTTATCTTCCTAATGAATTAACCCCTTTATCACTCTATAATAAAGTGCCTCTTGTTACATTCTTTGGCTAAAGTCTACTTTGTCTAATATAAGTATAGGTACTCCTGCTTTCTTTGGGCTTCCATTTGCATCGACTATCTTTTTCTATCCCTTCACTTTCAGTCCACATGTGTCCTTAAAACTGAAGTGAGTCCCTTGGAGGCAACATATAGTTGGGAATTGTTTTTGCAATCCATTCAGCCAGTCTGTTTTTTGATTGGAGAATTTAGTCTATTTACATTTAAAGTAGTTATTGGTAGGTAAGTACTTA
This sequence comes from Eubalaena glacialis, assembly GCF_028564815.1. Classification (NCBI taxonomy): domain Eukaryota; kingdom Metazoa; phylum Chordata; class Mammalia; order Artiodactyla; family Balaenidae; genus Eubalaena; species Eubalaena glacialis. The sequence goes on along the minus strand of NC_083724.1, from coordinate 62,936,490 downwards.
CTACTGCCATTTTGTTAATTGTTTTCTGGTTGTTTTTATTGCTGCATTGTTCCTTGCTTTCTTTTTCACTTCCTTTGTGATTTCATTATTTTCTGTAGTGGTACGCTTTGATTCCTTTATCTTTTGTGAGTCTACTATAGGTTTTTGTTTGGTAGTTACCATGACGCTTTCTTAAAAAGTCTTATAGGTATAACAGTCTATTTTATACCATTAACAACTTTATTTTGAACACACACTAAAGCTCTACAAACTTTACTCATCTTATGTTTTGACGTCACAATTTTCCTCTTTTTATATTTTGTATCCATTAATAAATTATTGAAATTATGTTTTCAATATAATATTTTTCAATATATACTTTTGTCTTTTAAATTTTATACTATATTTATAAGAAATTCACCCACCATCATTACCATATTAGAGTATTATGAATTTAACTACATATTTACCTTTACCAGTGAGTTTTATACTTTCATGCTTCATGTTATTAATTAACATCCTTTCATTTCCACTTGAAGAAGGCTCTTTAAGATTTCTTATAAGGCCAGTATCATGGCCTTCACTTCACCAATTTCCTTTACTTTTGTTTGGTAGAAAACTCTTTATCTCTCCTTCAACGCTGAAGAATAATATTGCTGGGTAGATTTCTTGGTTGGCAGTTTTTTCCAGCACTATAAATATATCATCCCACTTCATTCTGGCCTACAAGGTTTCTGCTGAAAATTCCTATGATAGTCTATGAGGGCTTCCTTGTAAGTAACAAATTGCTTTTTTCTTGCTGCTTTTAAGATTCTATGTCTTTAACTTCCAAGAATTTAATTATAATGTGTCTGGTTTGTGTCTCTTTAGAGTCATCTTTTTTGTTTTTTTGGTATTCTGTGGGCCTCCTGGATATAGATGTCAATTTCTTCCCCCAAGTTAGAGAAGTTTTCAGCCATTATTTCTTTGAAGAAGCTTTATGCCTCTTGCTTACTCTATTCTCCCTCTGGGACCCCTTTAATACATATAGTGGACCATTTGATGGTATCCCATAAGTCCCTATAGGTATCTTCACTCTTTTTCATCCTTTCTTCTCTGACAGACTGAATTCCACTGCCCTGTTTTCAAATTTACCAATCCTTTCTTTCTTTTAATCTAGTCTGCTACTGAACACTACTATTGTACTATTCAGTTGTTATATTCTTCAGCTCTGTGATTTCTGTTTGGTACTTTTAAATATTTTCTATTTCTCTTTTGATATTCTCAATTTGTTTACGAATGGCCTTCCTGATCGTGGTGAGCATCTATTTTTTTTAAATTTATTTAATTTATTTTTGGCTGCGTTGGGTCTTCGTTGCTGCTCCGGGGCTTTCTCTAGTTGAGGTGAGCGGGGGCTACTCTTCGTTGTGGTGCACAGGCTTCTCATTGCGGTGGCTTCTCTTGTTGCACAGCACAGGCTCTAGGGCACGTGGGCTTCAGTAGTTGTGGCACACAGGCTCAGTAGTTGTGGCACATGGGCTTAGTTGCTCTGCGGCATGTGGGATCTTCCCTGACCAGGGCTCGAACCCGTGTCTCCTGCATTGGCAGGCGGATTCTTAACCACTGTGCCACCTGGTGAGCATCTTTATGACCACTAATTTGAACTCTCAGGTAAATTACATATCTCCATTTCATTAAGATCTGTTTCTAGAGTGCTGTCATGTTATTTATTTGGAACATACTCCTCCATTTCTTTATTTTCCTCAACTATCTGTTTTGGTTTCTGTGCATTAGATGAAACATCCACTTCTCCCAGTGTTGACAGAATGGTCTGGTATTGGAGATGAACTTTGATAATATACCTGGCCTGTGCTGCTAATTGTCTCTAAACTTTTGTGATTGTTCAAGTCACTCCCTTTGTTCTTAGAGGTACCTAGTAGTTAAGGATTTGCTAAAGCACCAGTGTCCCAAAGGGGAGAATTACATTCAGCACCTTGCACAGGCTGATTAGAAGCTGGACCCTCAGACAGCTGCTGAGAAAGTAGTAGCTAAGCCCCTTCCTGGAAGAAACTGGGGGGTGGGCACTTTTGCCTGCTCCCTCTGTGCTGGACTCATGTATAAAGCCACAGAAGTGGTGCTCCTGCGCCCTTTAGAACTGCTTCTTGGTTTTCTATAGTCCTGTGGGACTACTAAATGCAAAACTCATTGGCTATCAGTGCTAGTGATCCAGAGGGCTGACTCTCAGGTGGCAGCCACAAAAGATTTGGCACCAGAAGTATGTACAAGCTCTTTACCAGAAGATATTGGCAACTTGGTTTTATTGTTGGAACTGGTTGGAGGGAGAAAGTGGGGGATGTGTTCTCCAGCTGCCCTGGTCCCTATGGAGGATTGCAGCCAGCCCCTAGACGTATGCTAAGTTAGAAAGCTGGCCCTCAGTCAACAGCTTTTAAAGAATGCAGATAAACCCCTTTCAGGGAAAGACTGGGAGATGGACATTTTTGTCTGCTCCCTTTGTGTTGATCCCTGGGCAGACAGCCAATTAAAAACTGCCTCTTTGTTTGCTACTATTATCTATCAATATATACCATCTACAAATGATTTATACATATGTATAAGATATAAATGTATATCATTTATACATATATATATGTTTGCAAATAAATGACATTACACATTAAAAACCGTAAAGATTCCACCAAGAAACTGTTAGAACAAATAAATTCAGTAAAGTTTCAGGATACAAAATTAATATACAAAAGTAAGTTGTGTTTCTATACACTAATAATGAACTATCACAAAGAGAAAGCAAGAGAACAATCCCATTTAAAATTACATCAAAAAGAATAAAATACCTCAGAGAATTTAACCAAGGTTAAAGGCCTGTACATTGAAACCTATAAGACATTGATGAAAAAGATACAAATAAATGGAAACATATTCCATGCTCATGTTTTGGTGAATTAATATTGTTAAGATGTCCATACTACCCAAAACAATTTACAGATTCAATGCAATCCCTATCAAAATTCCAATGGCATTTTTCACAGGTATAGAACAAACTATCCTAAAATTTGTATGGACCCACAGAAGACGCCCAAATAGCCAAAGCCATCCTGAGAGAGAACAAAGCTGGAGGCATCACATTTACTGATGAAAAACTATATTACAAGACTATGGTAATCAAAACAGTAATGTATCAGCATAAAAACAGACACACAGATCAACGGAACAGAATAGAAAGTAAAGAAATTGACCCACACATAAATGGTCAATTAATTTATGTCAAAGGAGCCAAGAACATACAATGGGCAAAAGACAGCCTCTTCAATTAATGGGGTTGAGAAACCAGACAGCCACATGCAAAAGAATGAAATGGGACCACTATCTACATCATACACATAGAACAACTCAAAATGGATTAATGAGTTGAATAACTCAAAATGGATTAATGAGATATCAGCTCAAACCTGTTAGTATGGCTAATACCAAGAGACAAGAGATAACAGGAGGGCTATTATCAAGAGACAAAGGATAACAAGTGTTGCATAGGATGTGGAGAAAAAAGAACCCATGTGCACTGTTTATGGGAATGTAAATATTTGCAGCCACTATGGAAAACAGTATGGATGCTCCTCAAAATTTAAAAATAGAACTACTATATGATCCAGCAATCCTACTTCTGGGTGTTTATCGAAAGGAAACAAAATCACCATCTCAGAAATCTATCAGCACCCCCAATCTGCCAGCACCCCCATATTCACTGCAGCATTATTTACAATAGCCAAGAAATGGAAACAACTTAAGCGTCCATGGATGAATGTATAAAGAAGATGTGGTATATATACACATATTACTTAGCTATAAAAAAAAGAAGGAAATCTTGACATCTAGGACACCATGATTAGACCCTGTAGACATTATGCTAAGTAAACTAAATCAGACAGAGAAAGATAAATATTGTAAGGTATCATTTATATGTGGAATCTTAAACAAACAAATAAACTCATTGATACAGAAAACAGGTTGGTAGTTGCCAGAGATTGGGAGTAGAGGGTAGGCAAAACGGGTGAAAGTGGTCAAATGGTACAAACTTCTAGTTATAAGATAGATAAATCCTGTAATGTACAGCATGATAAGTATCATTAACCATACTGTATGTATATCTGAAAGTTGCTTAGAGTGTACACCCGAAAAGTTCTCATCACAGAAAAAAAAAATTAACGATGTGTGGTGATGCTAGTTAACTTGAGTTAATAATTTTGCAATATATACATCTATCAAACACATATAACTAATACCATGTTATAGATCAATGATATCCCGATTAAAAAAGGATAAAAGGCATTAGGAGGTATACACACACACACACATACATACACACACGTATATTAAACAATTTAAAATTTATTTTCAAGGAAAAAAAAAACTGCCCTGAGAAGATAATGTTCTAATTTGATATCCAGAGAAGGATCTTGCCCCAAACCATGGAGCTAATTTAATTGATAGAGTTAGGACTCAAACCCACGTTTTCTGACCTCACTTCTAGTGTTTTTTACACTACAATGCTAGAACAGCATTTCCCAACCTGTGATCCAAGCAGCAGTGATTTCTGGAGCTGATAAGAGGAATTCCATGAATGAAAAAAAAAGGAATGGAATATTCATAGGCAATAAATTTGAGGGGTTGTTTTAACTGATTTCTATAAAGAACAGCTTCCCAGAGTCTTTTAAAGGGCTAATGTGCGTGATGAAAATACTTGTAGACATAACTCTGTAAACTTGTTTGACCAGAGACCTTGCCATTTTATTAACATTGCAAAAAACAGTTTCTACTAAACTCAGCTTTAGAAATGCTGTTTTAGTGGAAAAATTGTCTCCTAAGTTTGAAATATCTGTATTTATGCAGAATTCTCAAAGAAAACATCCAACAGCCTAATTTAGTTTCCTGATGTATATTATATTTCCCTTTTTTTCCTTTAAAAATAATCTAGTTTCACGATTTACAATAGCCAGGACATGGAAGCAACCTAAGTGTCCACTGACAGATGAGTGGATAAAGAAGATGTGGCACACATACACAATGGAATATTACTCAGCCATAAAAAGAAATGAAATTGAGTTATTTGTAGTGCAGTGGATGGACCTAGAGTCTGTCATACAGAGTAAAGTAAGTCAGAGAAAAACAAATACCATATGCTAACACATATATATGGAATCTAAAAAAAAAAAAAAAAAGGTTCTGAAGAACCTGGGGCAGGGCAGGACAGGAATAATGACACAGATGTAGAGAATGGACTTGAGGATATGGGGAGGGGGAAGGGTAAGCTGGGACAAAGTGAGAGAGTGGCATGGACATATACACACTACCAAATGTAAAATAGATAGCTAGTGAGAAGCAGCTGCATAGCACAGGGAGATCAGCTTGGGGCTTTGTGACCACCTAGAGGGGCAGGATAGGGAGGGTGGGAGGGAGACGCAAGAGGGAGGGTATATGGGGATATATGTATACGTATACCTGATTCACTTTGTTATACAGAGGAAAATAACACAACATTGTAAAGCAATTATACTCCAATAAAGATGTTAAAAATATAAGAAAAAAATACCAAAAATAGATAAATAAATAGATTAAAAAAATAGATAAATAAATAGTTTGCTATCTCAAACTAGCAATCTCAAAGAGCACAAACAATTGAATGTTATGGATATCAAAATAGGGCTCCACAAGAGGGATAACAATTTTTATGAGCTGGAGACCTATCCCCTAACTATAGCCCACGTCCTGTAAGCTGATGATTACTGAAGAATCTCCTGATATTTATGTTAGTCATAGCTGTTGTACAGAGTAGCTGGGTCAGCTTTCTATAAACAACTTGAACTTGCGTCTGTGCTCAATGTTCAGTTCATGATATCTAGCTGAATGAATAAGAATATAGGGAAAAGGAGCTATGATGAAACAATTCCATTTGCTACTCCAACTAATGGGATGACACAATTCATTCAACAAGCATTAATTTCATTCTTTGTTTTGGTTACTGTACTAGAGAATATCTTAAGGAGTATCGCTGTTGCTTTTCCTAGAGGTGAGCGAAGGAATTGGACTACCTCTCACATACGTAAGCAGCCACTACATACCATTTATATTATTTATAAAAACAAAATGACAATTGATGGGCTCTTTATTTTACTAAGAATAATCACGAATTCTAATATAGAAAAGAAAAACTACTATTTTGAAGCCACTAGACCCAGGGTCAAGTTCTGAATACAGTTTGCAGTAGCCACATGTTACCCTCTTTATGCCTCAGTGGTGAAATCGTAAAAATAATGTCTGTCCTGAAACACCAATGAGATGTTTTGGAAATTAAATAAATGTGTACCAGGTAAAGTATAAAGCCCTCAAACATTTTAAATACCATTAAATATGCTTTTAACTTAAAATTTCTCTTATGATATTGCGATTGAAAAGTTTGAAGTTACCACAAGTGAGTAAAATATATCTACATAAATTCTGTTCTCTTCATATCAGCTGTAGTGGCATCAAAGTTCATAATTTGGAAAATGAATCTTGATTAGAATAAATCTTGAAATACTATTAAACTATTTTTTAGATGTAGTTTAGCAAAACACGGGGTGCTTTGCTCTGGTGTTTCATTTTATTTAATTCCATTCTAATGATATTTTTCTTATTTGGACAATCTAATGGCAAAGTCCTTCTTGCCTGAATAGCTATTCATCTGAAAAAAATATTTTTGAAATCACTGTCTAATCCTGAATCACACAACAGTAGGTTCCAAATCATAAACATCTCATGTGGAATAAGTTATTTTCTAGGTATCAGAATTTTCTTTCAAAGTACAATTTTCATGACAAATTCAAAATCCAATCTACTGGAAAAACAGCCACTGCCAACAAGCAAAACAAGACATTTCTGTAAAATTATGCATTATTTTTACACTAAACTCAAAGTTATATAACCTTCAGGCAACACTGGCTAGGTACAATATGTATGTAAAAATATATCAGGCTTTCTCATTAGGTAGTTGTGTGTGTGTGTGTATGTAACCAGAAAAGTTGTACTACAGAATCATGACAGTATTAACTAGTTTTAATGTCTAATAGAAACATTATTCCAGCTAAATATAATTGGTAATATCCGTACAGAACAACTGAAAAATGACATAATGACAAAAAGAGACAATTTCAAATAAATTTATAGAAAGCAACACCCTTAACTCTTAATTTCTTAATCCAATGCTATGGTTGGTGACAATCGGTGACATTTTGAAAGAGTCAAAGATAATACAGCATTTTACACTTACTAGCTGTTTCTAAGGTTTTTTTTTTTTTTTTTAAGATCTCCTGCTTAAGTTTTTAAAAATAATGTTTCTTTAATTTATGATACCGGGAAATTATTAGAAATGCAAGTAAGAAAACTAATTTTTAAATTCCTACAAACCTGAAATCATCAATACCAAATTTACACACTTTTAAACACATTTAAACAAATTTGACATCATTCTGAATAAATCATTTTATCTTGCATTTAATTCTGTTTTCCCACAATTAAAAGTTTTTATATAAAGTTTACAATGACTGCCTGTAGTCATTTGAATATATTCACTCTTAACTATTTATTTATTATAAGACATTTAGTATATGCTAGTTTTTCCTTTTCCTAATTAGTATGTGTGTTAAGTTGAAATATCTTCTTATCCTTTGTGAAATGGATGTACATTTGCATTATGGAGTTTATCTTTTCAGGTAAATTTTTTTTCAGTAATGCAAATACAGATAGGAAGTATTTCATTTTATACAAAACCCTATAACAGCAATCACAACAAAAGTGAAGAAAACAACCCTGAAATGTATGAATTTCATACATTTGAAGGCATGGGAATGCCTTCAAAGCTATGAGAGTGTTAATTTTTCTCTAATGCTTCACTTTGAACTATAAGCTTCCTGGTCCAGTTGAACAGAAGTCAATGTGACTACTGGCAAAGCAGCAACTGTAAAGGATTTAGGCCAAAATGTAGCTTTTACAACGTATTTTTCAAATAAATCACTTCCCTTAGAAGACTTATATAGAGGAGAATAAAAACTGAGGACCAAAAGGTAGGAATGACTTATGAAGTCATGACATTTGGGGAGTTAGGAGAGAGAGTGAACCCCCATTTAACCTCCTCTCAGGCTCTCATGTGTCCTAAAAAAAAAATTGCCAAGGCAGTTTCATTTAACCAGCTGATTTTAAATTGTTCCTTGAGGCTGATTTTGTAAAACTTTGATATTTTATGGTTGTACAGTTTCATGAGCACCATAAATGCCACAAACCTCAGAAATGGCATATCATTTCAACAGGAACACCTTTTCTTGGAATCAGGATGAAGCTAAGTTACTGACTCCTGAAATCTTTTAACAGAATTACTCTGGCTTACATTTCACCAGACTACCTAACATGACCATTAGTACAGTATAGTATTACCCTGAGTACATTCATTATAGATCTTCATTACTTAAATGTTTCCTTTATTTCAGAGCCAATAGTCTGTGACCTATTTATAGTACAGCACTTTCAGGTGTCTGTCTACTAATTTAAAAGCTTAGCAATACATCTGTGAGCACAATGAAGTTACTCTTCAGAAGGCTCTGATCACATAGGCACTGGGGACTGACACTCCAGAGATAGAACAATTATTATTTTTGTACGAGGATACTAAGTCCTTTTTTTTTAATCTAAAATCTTCATGTTGTGAAAGGCCAGTGATTGCACAATGACCATCAGATAACACTGGAAAAGCAGAATGGACCAAAGTGTCTGGGTCTGATGTATTCTAGCACACTTAATATGATGCATACCTAAAAACACTCAGAAGGTGGCATTAAAAAGGCATAATTTTCATTTTGATTCTTGAAAAAATAACAGGGATGCTGTTGTTGTTTTTCAGGTTTTAAAATGTTTCTTTTAGAATCAAATCCCTTTTTCCACATTGTGCATTTTTTAAAGGAATTGTAGCAAAGCATGTGACAACCATAATGGATGCAGTTTCCTTTATTATAAGTAAAATCACTCCCGCTGAGATCTTAAGGACACTTCAGCACTTTCACTTTCCATGAGAGAGCAATAATTCCTTATCCTAAACCTTAGTACTGCCACTCAGGACAAAAAGACAGTCTCTAGATACACCTGCAATGCTTTCGCCAAGTTAACTTTTCAAAAGGTGATATGGATTTCACAAATACTTCCTTGTGGTTTGTGTTGAGAAGCAAAGAGCTCACACAAAAGGCTGAAATGGGAATCATTTTAACCTCAAGCAGAAAGCTATTATTATCTCTATCCAGGATTCCAATTAAAGAATATCCAAGAGAAAACAGCACTAGTGGAGATAGTAATGAACATTTCAGATTAGCTTTCAAGAGCTGCATGTTGAAAGAGTAAAAATAATGAACCTGAGCCACATTCTATAAATTCTACAAAGGTTATGTCACCATTAGTCAATATAAGTAAAATGAAGTATGAGAGTTGAGTGTCCTTAAGCTGATAACTCCAAATTATTTTGTCCTTAAATATATGAGAACAACGTATAGCTTTGAATTTTACATTAGTGAAATACGGGAGTGAAGAGTAAAGCACAAGATAATGGACAATGCCTAGCCCTTGCCTACTTGCCTAGGAACATATGACTGAACTGGCATTCCTAGCCAATTGTCAAATAGTAGGTATGTAAACTAAGGCACAGTAAAAAGTGTTTACTGGGTGGGTAATAAGAAAATCAGCAATCATAATTACCAACAACGACTGTAACAACAATTCCTCTTTATTAGGAGTCAGATCTTTGTTTAGAATTAGCCATCTCATTTAATCCTCTCAATAACCCAGCAAGAAAATAAAATTAACCACATTTTACAGATAAGATCAGTAGGTTCAGTATGTGCTCACATTAACATAACTAGTAAGTGACTGGAGCCAAGATTAGACCCCAAGCCAGTCTTACTATACTTTTAATCCAAGTACACCAAGCTGATTTTTTTTTAAAAAAGAATAGCATTTGTATCAAAGCACACAATGTATTCCTAATTAAGTTGATGATTACATAACCCTTTGAGGTTACACAATAACTATTATGCCTATTTAGAAATGATTCAAGACATTTAAAGAGGTTGAACTGGTTTTCAAAGCCACAGAAGTGGTGACAGCTGAGACAGGATTTATACTCAAGCTTTCCAATTCCAGATGTAATGTTGTTTCAAATATTCCACCTTGGGGAATGCTTCTGAACAGTGGTTCTCAAATTTTCTTTAATACACCTATTATTCTTTCAAAGATCTGGGGCCTATCATGGCAAAAATAAAAGATACAATTTTCCAAAAAATAGAATGTATATACTTGCTGACATTTTAATAATATATTTAATGTTTATGATAGGATTATATGATATAAAAATCACAATAATGTTGGTAATTCAAATTGATTGTTATGACTTTAAAGTATAAGTAAATGTGTAGTTTAGTACTTCCTTAACTATGTAATCATATTGTTGAGTATGCATTTTACTACTATGTTAAATACATATAACAAAAGAAGTATACTGGAAATCATACTTATATTTATTATAGTAATATAGATAGTTTCCAAATAATTGCATGTTACTATAGCTTAGTCACTGCAGTACACACTTCCTGTACTTATTATTGTTTGATCCTATGAATAACTTAGTATGCTAGATATTGATGTCCCCATTATCTCAAAAGGAAACTGCTAACAAAAGAAACTATGTTACTGAGGGTCATAGGGCAAGCAAGTGGCAGAACCAACTGATGCTCTTAACTATCACACTATACTCTCAAGGCCAAGATAGAAATCATCTATATATAGACAATGATATCTCAATACTTGGAAAGGGTAATAACTGAAACAATGTAAATTTCAAAGGAAAAATGAGTTACTATTTTTTAAGAGTAGCAATTTTTGCCTTGCTGAATAGCGACAAGAAGAAGAAGCCATAAAGAATTACGTAGAATGACAGTCCATTTATGAAATCTACTGAAAAATATGTAAAGCAAAACCTTCCAGAGTTGAAGGCAGAAACAATTCTACACTAGTATCTGGAGACTTCAATACCACACTATCAATAATAGATAGGACATACAGTAGAATGATGTCAGCAAGATGGTAGGTTGGGAGGTCAGACTTCATCCTCCCACAAAAATAGTGATTAAACAACTGCTCACTGATGAAAACATCTCTGGAATCAGTCCAGATTAAAATTAAGAAGCTGAAGCAACCCAGTGGGACACCCAAACCAAGGATGGCTGCACAGAAAAACACAGGAAGCATTTTACATCTGTCACTCCATTCACTGTCCCAGAACAGCTCAGCACTAAGAAGGATACCCTCAATATCCTCAGCTGGGACCTCCATCATGGGGAAAAGAAGGAGAGAAGGACCCCCCACCATCTTCACCCACATTGACCCCAGTGGACAGAGCTGTCCAGAGTTCATACTGCCGCAACCCTCCAAAACAGGAGTCACTACTGCACAACTCCCCCCCACCACCAAGAGCTTACTACCAAGAGGGATCCCTCAGCCATGATGTTACCACATCTAAGAAAATGAGAATAGGAGAATCCCAGCATACCTCACTTCACTATCAAAGAACTCAGAAGCCCTGAAACTACTGCAGAGACACTCAGCCTTTTAGTGACCAAGGACCCCTGCAATCTTCACAGTCACTGACTTCAGCTGGTGGAGCTGGCCAGAGTCCATGACACAGTATCGCCCTGGAGATGGAGCCACTTTTGCAATCCCTGGGGCCAGAGCTTTTGCACACCAAACAGCCAATGCCCTTGCACTAACCCAAAATCAGTCTGTAAAGTCTGGAAGAGGTGACTACTCATTCAAATGAGCAGACATCAATTAAAGAATACTAGTAACATGAAAAACAAGGAAACATGACACCACCAAAGGAACACAATAAATTTACAGTAACTGATGCCAAAAACATAGAGATCTATAAATTGTGTGAAAACAAATTCAAAATAATGGTTTGAGGAAGTTTAGCAAGTTGCAAGAGAACACAGACAGAGAGTGAAATTAGAAAATCAATATATGGAAAAAAGAGAAATTCAACAAAGAGAAAAAAAGAAATTCTGGAGCAGAAGAATACAATAAATGAAATGAAAAGTATAATATAGAGCTTCAGCAGCAGACATGATCAATCAGAAGAATGAATCTGTGAACTCAAAGAGAGATCATGTGAAATTATCCAGTAAGAAGCAAAAACAGAAAAAAAGAATGAAAGAGTGAAGAAAGCCTACATGAATAATGGGACACTATCCTGTGAAACAATATTTGCATCACAGGAGTCCTAAAATGAAAATAAAAGGGGTGGGGCAGAAAACTTACTTAATGAAATGGTGGCTGAAAATGCACCAAGTCTTAGGAGGAAAATGGTCTCCAGATTCATGAAGTCCATGAAACTCCAAATAGGATCAACTGGAAGATGACTACACCAAGACACATTATAATAGAATTGTCAGAAGATAAGGACAAAGAAAAAATTTGAAAGCATCAAGAGAAAAATAACACATTACATGCAAGGAACTCCTGAATAAGGCTATGATTGGATTTCTAAGCAGAAACCGTGCAGGCCAGGAAAGAGTGGGATTATATATTCAAAGTATTAAATTAAATAAATTGAAAATCAAGAATACTATATCCTGCAAAATTCTTTTTGAAAAAGAAAATGAGATAGTCTTCCCAAGACAATAAAAACTGAAGGATTTGATCATCATTATACCTGCCTTACAACAAATGTTTAACCAAATTCTTAAATTGAAAAAAAAACATGGCAAATAGCAATGCAAAATCATCTGAAAGCATAAATCCCTCTAGTAATGGTAAATATATAGACAAACACAGAATAATGAAACACAGTAATGGTAGTGCATAAATTACTTTTGATCCTAATATAAAAGTTAAAAGATAAAAATTTGCTAATGGATAAACAGTATAAAAAGAAGCAAACATTACAAAAACACAGAGTGTGAAGAGAGAGTAGAAATTTAGAGTTTTTGTATATTATTAAAATTAAGATGTTATTGCTTTATTGGTGGGTAACGTCAGCATTCAGGGTAGTGTGAGTCCTTCCTCTTTTTTCTCCTTTTTGATTAACAACTAACTGAACATTCTTAACTGAATGAAACTGCTTCTGCAAATCATACCACATACCCAGGAGGTTTCTATCCACCTGTACATCTGAAAGGGGACAGATTGAATCTCAGTGGTAACTGTGGATCCAAGGAAGCTAGTGAATCTGCCCTAACCCCACTTGCCACAATCAGGAAAAAGGGAAACTAGAGAGTACAAAACTATATAGATACCCATGGGTGAGAGAGCATTTGTGCAGGACCAGCCTGCCTGAGGGAAGAATCTGACATACAATTCGAGTGGGACAGAGACATGCTTGGATGCACAGGAGAGGGAGGAACTTGCTAAGGAGGCCCACCTCCCCAGGGTGACACTGCAAGGGGCTTGGCTTTTGGCAGTGGTGACATCCCCCACAGAGGAGGTAGAAAGCAAAAGTGGTGAATGACTGCCTGGCTGCCCCAGTTGTTCAGATTGTGGCTGGAGAGACCTGATTTTTCTCTAGCAGGACCCAGATTTCTGAGGAGGGACCTCAATGACTGGGAGGAGGGAAAGGAAAGAGAAGGATCCAGATAAGAATATAAAAGGGCATTAAAGGAATGCATTTCCTGCTGTCTCCTTTGGGACATTAGTTGGCGGTCCACTCATGAATGCCTAGGAGTAATCCACTCATGTTTTTCCCTCACTGGGACCATGGGTCCCCACAAAGCCCCAGGTGCTAAGCCCACAACTCCCCCCACCCTGCTGCTGGCACCGTGTGCATGCTCACAAGTACATCTTAGATAGCCAGACCAGGTAGGAGAAACCACAAACTTGAGCTATAGTGCCACCTGGAATTTGTATATTGGAATACAAAAGAAAAGTTTCTAGTAACCAAACTCTTGAATTGAAAGAACCAAAGCAGACATAAACTTTATGTAAGGAGGGTGTCTGCTACTTCAAATGTGAAAGCAAAAGCGCACACCTCAAACACTATGAAAAATAAAGGAAATATTGTATCACAAAAAGAAAATGATAATTTTCCAGCAACTAAACATAAATGCACAGAATATTGTGATCCAAATGATAATAAAAGTTTCAAAATAGCTGTTATAATGAAATTTTAAAACTACATGAAAAATCAGAAAGGAAACTCAATCAACTCAGGAATAACATTAATTAACAAAAAAAGTTCTTTACTAAAGAGAATGAAATTATAAAAAAAAATCATACAGAAATTCCAGAGCTGAAGAATTCAATGAATGAAGTGAAGATTGCAATAGAGATTATTGGTAACAGGGCAGATGAGATGGAGGAAAAAATAAGGGTTTTGGAAAATAGGAATACAGAAATAATTCAGGTAGAAGAGGAGAGAGAACTAAGATTGTTTTTTAAATGAAGAAACTGAAGAAACCCTATGAGAGCTATGGGATTTAGTCAAAAAGGCACATCTAAGAATAATTGGTATATAAAAAGGGGAAGAGAGGGTGAAGGAGGCAGAGATTTTATTTAAAGAAATAATAGCTGAGAAATTCCCAAACCTGGGGAATAATTGGACATACAATTCCACAAAGCTAATAGAACACTCTATTATCTCAATGCAAAAAGACCTTCTCCAAGGCACATTATAATGAAACTATCAAAACTCAATGATAAAAAAGAACTCTAAAGGCAGCTAGGGAAAAAAAAATAATGTAACTTACAAATAACTACCAATAGGCTATCAGCAGATTCCTCAACAGAAACTCCACAGGCCAGAAGAGAGTGGAATAAAAAATTTAAAGTATTGAAAGACAGAAATTGCCAGCCAAGAATACTTTATCTCACAAAGTTATCCTTCAGATATGAAGAAGAAAGAGAGCTTTCCCAAACAAAAGCAGAGGGAGCTCATCGCCACTAGACTTGACTCGCAGAAACACAGAAAGGAGTTAGTTCTTCAAGCTGAAATGAAAGGATGCTAATCTGCAACATGAAAACATATGAAAGTACACAACATTCTGATAAAGGTGAAAATAGTATTAGAAAACTAACTATATTAGGATGGTGTGTTAGCCACTTAACTATAGATGTTAAAGAAAAAGAACATTAAAAATAAATATAGCAACTATTATTAATGAAAACACAGAATAAAAAGGTAAATTATGATATCAAAATATAAAAGGGGATGAGGGACTTCCCTGGGGGTCCAGTGGTTAAGACTCCATGCTTCCACTGTAGGGGGCATGGGTTCGACCCCTGGTAGGGGAACTAAGATCCTGCATGCCACGTGGTGCTGTTAAATAAATACATAAGTAAATAAATAAACATATATATAAATAAAGGGGATGAGTAAAAGCATGGAACCTCTATATGCAAAACAAAGTAAGTGCTGTCAACATAAAATGGACTGTTTTATCTAAGTCTCACGGTAACCACAAAGCAAAGATCTCGAGTAAATTCATGACACATAAAAAAAAGGAATGACAGAGCATACCACTATGGAAACTCACCAATTTACATAGGTAGGCAGAGACCTAAGGAAAAAGAAACAACAGCGACACAAAACAACCAGAAGGCAAAGAATAAGATGGCAGTAGTAAGTCCTTACCTATCAATAATCACTCTAAATGTAAACATATTGAAATTACCAACCAAAAGTCACACAGTTGCTGAATGACCCAACTATATGCTGCCTACAGTAGACTCATTTCAGCTTTAAAGACACACTTAAGCTTAAGTAAAAGGATGGCAGAAGATATTCCATGCAAGGGAAACCAAAAGATAGTAAGGATAGCCAGACTTACTATATCAGAAAAAATGGTCTGTAAGCCAGAAATGGTAACAAGAGAAAAAGGTCTTCAAGATGGCATAAAATGAAAAATATATGCATCCAACCTTGGTAGATATATATGTACTGAACACCTAAACATAGTAAGCAAATGCTAACAGATCTGAAGGAAGAAGTTGACAATACAACAATAGAAGGGACTTTACTACTCCACTGTCAGCAATGGATAGATCATCCAAATGGAAAAATCAAGAAAATGTTGAAAATGAATCACACTTTAGACCAAATTGTTTTAAAAGAAACATATAGAACTGTCTCTTCAACATCAGCAGAATACACATTCTTCTCAAGTGCATATGGAACACTCCCCAGGATAGATCATGTGAAAGGATACCAAACGTCGTAGCAAATTTAAGAAGACTGAAATCCTACCAACAATCTTTTCTTACCCCAATAGTAAGAAACTAGAAATCAACGAAAAGAGTACAGCTGCAAAATCTATAAATACGTGGCAACTAAACAGCACCATTCGGAACAACCAATGGATAAAAGGAAAAATCAAAAGGGAAATTTTAAAAAATTATCTTGAAACAAATGAAAATATAAACATAAAATATCAAATGTCAAAATAGCAAATCCTATGGGATGCTGCCAAAGCAGTTCTGAGAAGAAAGCATAAACTTTAAAAAGTGTAAACTTTATCACTATGAAGTGATAAATGCATATATTAAGAAATTAGAAAGTTCTTAAATAACCTAACTTTATATCTCAAGGTATTAGAAAAAGAAGAAAAAATTAAGTCCAAAGTTAGCAGAAGGAAGGAAATAATAAAGATGAGTGGAAATAAGTGAAACAGAAACCAGAAGAATCAATAGAAAGGATCTAAGAGCTGATTCTGCCAAAAAGTAAATAAAATTGACAAACTTTTAGCTAGACTCTATTAAAGAGAGATGGGAGGGGAGGAAGGAGTATGGAATGGAGAGAAAGGGAGAAGACTCAAATAAATAAGAAATGAAAGAGAAGACATTACAACTGATACTACAGAAATGTATAGGATCACAATTGACTACTATTAACAATTATATGCCAACAAATTAGATAATCTAGAAGAAATGGATAAATTCTTAGACACATACAATTTACCAACACTGAATCAGCAAGAAATAGAAAATCTGGACAGAATAAAACCAAAGAGATTGAATCAGTAATCAAAAAACTCCCAATACAGAAACCCCAAACAGAAAACTGCAGGACCAGACAGCTTCACTAGAGAATTACACCAAATATTTTAAGAATTAATGCTAATTTTTCTCAACCACTTCCAAAGAATTGAACTCCAAATTCATTCTACAAGGCTGTATTACCCTGACAATAAAGCCAGATAAGGACACTACAAGCAAACTATAGACCAATATTCCTGATGAATATAGATTCAAAATTTTTCAACCAAAATAT
Source organism: Eubalaena glacialis (assembly GCF_028564815.1). Taxonomy (NCBI): domain Eukaryota; kingdom Metazoa; phylum Chordata; class Mammalia; order Artiodactyla; family Balaenidae; genus Eubalaena; species Eubalaena glacialis. The sequence continues at coordinate 62,919,188 of NC_083724.1, read as the reverse complement.
TAAACTAAATTCAAGAATGCATTAAAAGTATTATACACAATGACAAAATGGGATTTATCTCTGAGATGCAAAGTGGTTCAACCTACACAAATGGATAAATGTAATAAATCATATTAATGAAATAAAAGATAAAAATTACATGATCATCTCAACTGGTGCAGAAAAAGCATTTTACAAAATATATTATCCTTTTATGATAAAAACCTTCAGTAGGTTGGGTACAGAAAGATCTTACCTCAACATAATAAACACCATATATGACAAAACCACAGCTAACATTATAATTAATGGTGAAATATTGAAATCCTTTTCCCTAAATTCAGGAAAAAGATAAGAATTCACACTCTCATCTCTCTTATTCAATATAGTACTGGAAATGCCAACTAGAGCAATCTGGCAAGACAAAGAAATAAAAGAAACCCAAATTGCAAAGGAAGAAGTGAAATTGTCATTATTTGGAGGTGATATGTTTTTATATAATTAAAATCTCAAATACTCAACCGAAAAATTGTTGGAACCAATCAATGAATTCATTAAAGTTACAGGGTATTAAATCAACATATGGAAATCAGTTGCATTTCCATATAATAACAATAAATAACTGAAAAAGAAATAAAACTACCCCATTCACAATGGCATCAAAATAATAAAATACCTAGGAATAAATTTAACCAAGGAAGTGAAAGATCAGTACAATAAAAAGTACAAGACTTTGAGGAAAAACACTGAAGAACACACAAACAAATGGAAAGACATCCTGTGTTCATGGATCAAAAGGATTAATATTGTTAAAATACTACCAAAGCCATCTTAGATTCAATGCCATCCCTATCAAAATTCTGATGACATTCTTCACAGAAATAGAAAAAACAATCTTAAAATTTGTGTGGAACGACAAGAGACATCAAATATTCATCACAATCCTGAAAAAGAAGAACAAAGACAGAGGTATCACACTTTCTGACTTCAACCTATACTACAAAACTATGGCATAAAAATAGACATCAACCAATGGAACAGAATGAAGAGCTCAGAATTAATCCCCCAGAAATATGGTCAACAGATATTCAACAAAGGAGCCAAGAACACACAACGAGGAAAAGATAGTCTCTTCAACAAATGGTGCTGGGAAAACTGGATACACATAAACAGAACAATGAAATTGGACCTTATCTTGTACCACATACTAAAATTGGATCAAGGACTTAAATATAAGACCTGATACCATAAAACTCCCAGGAGAAAACTTAGGGAGGAAGCTTCACAGCATGGGTCTTGGCAATAATTTTAGGTATAACATGAAAAGCACAAATAGCAATAGTAAAAATCAAATGAGACTACATCAAACTTAAAATCTTCTGCAAAAATTTAACAAACCAGAAGGCTACCTACAGATGAGAAAAAATCTTTTGCAAACCATATATTGGGTAAGTGGTTAATATCTAAAATGTATAAAGCACTTATACAACTCATTAACAACAACAATAACATCAATTTGCTTGATAAATGGTCAGAGGAACTAAATAGACATTTTTCCAAAGAGGACATCCAAAGGGCCAATAGGTACATAAAAAGGGGCTCAATATCACTAATTATCAGGGAAATGCAAATGAAAACCACAAGGAGATACCACCTCAAAATTGCTAGAATGGCTATCATCAAGACAAGAAATATCAATGGTTGGTGAGGGTGTAGAGAAAAGGGGACCCTTGAGTACCACTGATAGGAATGTAGGTAAATTGGTGCAGCCACAATGGAAAACAATGGAGGTTTTTCAAAAAATTAAAAATAGATGTACCATTTGATCCAGCAATTCACTTCTGGGTATATACCCAAAGGATATGAAAACAGGATATCAAAGAGATATATGCATTCTCATGTTTATTGTAGTATTATTCATAATAGTCAAGATATGGAACAACCTAAGTGCCCATCAAGTGATGAATGGATATAAAAGATGTGGAGTATATAGACAGTGGAATATTAATCAGGCATGAGAAAAAGGATATTCTGCCATTTGCAACACCATGAATGGACCTTAAGCACATTATGCTAAGTGAGAAAAGTCAGACAAAGACAAGTACTGTATGATACCACTTATATGTGGAGTTTGGAAAAGCCAAACTTGTGACACCAGAGGGTAAAATGGTGGTTACCAGGGGAATAGGATAGACGTTGCTTAAGGGTACAGACTTACAGTGAGTAGTAAATAAGTCTTAGAGATCTAGTGCACAATAGTGAATACAGACAACAATATTGTACCTCAGTTATCAAACTTGTTATGACTAGAACGTAAGCATTCAAGCACTAAAAAGAAATTATAATTATGTAACATAATGGACATGCTAATTACAGCTACAGTGGCAATCATATTACAATATATAAATGTATCAAATTAAAATATTATACACCTTAAACTTGCACAATGCTGTATTTCAAATATATTTCAATTAAGAAAACAAGTTAAATGCTATCAACTTAAAATAGATTATAACTTGAAGATATTTTATGGAAGCCTTGAGCTAGTCACAAAGGACAAAATACTGTAATAGATGCACAAAAGATAAAGAAAAATTAATAAACAAATCACTACAAAAAACCATCAAATAGCAAAGGAAGACAGGAATAGATGAAAAGAGGACAAAACAACTACAAAAGAGACAAACAACAATAAACCAAATAGCAATAGTAAGTCCTTCATATAATTAATTTAAATGTAAGTGGATTCAACTCCCTCATCAGAAATCATAGAGTTGCTTAATAGATCAAAGAACACAATTCAAGGATATACTATCTATAAGATATTCACTTTATCTTAAAACACACACAGGCTGAAAGTAAAGAGATGGGAAAAGATATTCTATGCAAATGGTAAACAAAGGAAGCAGCAGTGACTACATTTCTATCCAATAAGATAGATTTTATGTCCAAAACTGTCTCTATAATCACAGAAGGTTATTTATAATGACAAATTTGGACAATTAAGCTGGAAATTTAACAAGTATTAACATACACACACCCATCAAAGTGCATTAATATATAAAGTAGATATTCAAGATGTGAAGGGAGAAATAGAAAGCAGTACAATAATAGTCAGTGAATAAATACACCACTTAAAATAAGTCATAGAACATGGAGGCAAAAAAATCAATAAAGAGACAGCTGATTTGAACAACATTATAGAGCAAATTGACCTAGAAGACACATACAGAAATTTCAGTCCAAAAGTAGCAGAATACACATTGTTTTCAAGCACACAAAACATTCTCAGGATAGACCATATTTTTTTAGGTTACAAAACACGTCTCAACACATTTAAGAAGACAGAAAGCATACCAAGTATCTTTTTGACTCACAATGGACAAGACAGAATCTCCCAGAAAGGTACTTGTAACCTTATCTGGTACCCCAATTTTTGCAGCAATCACCTGGGACACCTCTACATGGCCTGGCTCTGGTGGCTAGCAGGGCGTATGTTCACAGGTCTCACAGGACTGTAAACAATGAAAAAAGAGTCCTTAAACAGCTACAAACCCTAGGGTGCAGCAAGAGGCAACAGATCCAGGACCTTAGACTCTCTGTGAAGGAGGTCTATTAGCTAATCATAGATGCAGCCTGAGGGACAGGCTTTAATTAAATATGTAACTAAGGACTGACTATAATCCCTTCTAGAGACCTCAGAAGGCAGGTGCTATCATGGAGCTCTCCCTCTGCTGCACTGTAGAACAGCAGCATCTCCCAGAGGGGAGCTCTTACATGCATCTGCTGTCCTGGTATTTACATCAGGTGTCATAGTTTTCATGGCTGCCATTCAGGGGATGCCCTTTGACCACCTGGTTCTGGTGGCCACAGTGGCTTTTGTTTGTGTGTCCCGTAAAACTGTAACAATTGGAGACAGTTTTTAGCCAGGTACTACCCCCAAAGCACTACACAGACAACAGACTGAAACATACCCCCATTATTTCTGGGAAAGAGGCTTATTTCTTAGTTCTGGAGCTTTGGCCCAAGGGGCAAGCTTCAGGTTTGGCACACACTTAGGGGACTATGAAGCTGCTCTCAGGGAATGGCAAAGCAGATGCCATCTTTGGGATCTCCCTCTGATATCTCCTAGAAAAGAGTTTATCCAATTGAGTAGACATTCTATTCATTTGTGACTGCCACCTAGGGGAAACCTCTAGATTGCCTGGCTCCTGTGACTGCTTATGCTTGCAGCCCCATAGAATTGTATGTATTTGCATACTTTAAAAGCTACTGACTAAAGGTCTGGCTTCCAATCAGCCTAAATCTAGGTGCCAACTAAGATCCTCCCTTTTTGGAATACTGACAGGTCTTGGCACACTCTCAACAACTGAGAGCTATTAAAACATAATAGGGTGCTGGAACAGTCTCAAAGGTTTGAGAGACAACCAAGAACTAGGGCAGGGCTGAATGACAAGGTTCATCTTCTACACAAGGCCACTTCCTCAAGACTGGGAAAGTTGTTTTATCTAATACATAGTAACAAACACAGAGAGTCAAGCAAAATGAAGACACAAAGGGATATGATCCAAAAAAAAAAAAAAAAAAAAGAAACATAAACCTCAGGGGAAAAAAACCCTTAATGGAACAGAGATAAGTAATTTACCTGATGAAAAGTTCAAAGCAATGATCATAAAGATACTCACTGAACTTAGGAGAATGAACACTCTGAGAACTTCAACAAAGAGAGAAAATATATAAAAAGAAAAAAAGAAAGTACTAAACAGAAGTCACAGAGCTGACAAATACAATAACTAAACTGAAAAACATAGTAGAGGGGTTCAGTGTCAGTCTAGATGAAGCAGATGAAAGGATCAATGAACTTCAAGACAAGGCAGTGGTACTCATCTAACAGAGCAGAAAATAGAAAAAAAAGAAAAGAAAAAAAAGTGAAGAAAGCTTAAAGGAATTATAAGACAACACCAAGTGGAATAACATTTGCATTATAGGGGTCCCAGAAGGAGAAGAGAAAGGAGCAGAAAAATTATTTGAAGAAATAATGGCTGAAAACTTTCCTAACCTGGGGAAGAAAATAGACATCCAGAACCAGGAAGCCCAGAGAGTTTCTGACAAGATGAACCCAAAGAGATCCACTCCAAGACACATTATAATTAAAAAGCCAAAAAGTAAAGACAAGGAGAGACTCTTAAAAGAAGCAAGAGAAAAACAATTTGTTACATATAAGGGAACCCCCATAAAATTATAAGCAGATTTTTCAGCAGAAACTTTGCAGGCCAGAATAGATTGGCACAATACAGTTAAAGTGCTGGGGAGAAAAAATCAAATCATTATTGAGAATTGAAGGAGGGGTAAAGAGTTTTTCAGATAAGCAAAAGCTAAACAGCTGATTATCACTAACCCAGCCTTACAAGGAATATTAAAGAACTTATTTAAGCTGAAAAGAAAGGGTGCTAATTAGTAAGAAGAAAACATATAAAAGAATAAATCTCACTAGAAAGGTAAATATATAGTAAAGATAGTGGATTTATCACTAATAAAGCTGGTGTAAAGGTTAAACACAAAAAATAGTAAAAATAGGTATAACTATAAAAATTAATTAAGGGAAACACAATATATATAGATGTAAAATGTGACATCAAAAATATAAAACATGAAGGAGGGAGAGTAAAAATATTGAACATTAGAATGGGATCAAACTTAAGATGTTATCGAGTTAAAATAGACTGCTATAGATAAAAGTTGTTATATGAAGCCTCATTGTATCTACAAAACAAAGTGCTAGAGTAGATACACAAAAGATAAAGAGAAAGGAATATAAGTGAGTCACTAAAACAGTCATCAAATGACTAAAAAAGAGAGCTAGAAAAGAAGACTCAAACATAGAAGAGCTCCAAGCAGCCTAAAAACAATTAACAAAATGGCAACAACTATATACCTATCAATAATTGCTTTAAATGTAAATGGACTAAATTCTCTAACCAAAGACACAAAGTGCCTAAATGGATACGTAAACAAGACCCATCTATATGTTGCCTACAAGAGACTAACTTCAGCTATAAGGACATGCAAAGACTGAAAATGAAGGGATAGAAAAACATATTACATGCAAATGGAAACTGGGGTATAGCTGGGGTAGCAATACTTATATAAGACAAAATATACTTAAAACAAAAATGTAATAGACAAAGAAGGACAGTACATAATAATAAAAAGGTAAATCTAATGAGAGGATATAACATTTGTAAATATTTATGTACACAACAAAGGAGCACCTAAACATATAAAGCAAATATTAAGAGACCTAAAGGGAGAAATGGACAGGAAAACAATAATAGGGGACTTTAATACTCCACTTACATCAATGAATAGATCATTTGGACAGAAACTTAATAAGGCAACATTGCCCTTAAATGACACATTACACAAGATAGGTTAACAGATATACACAAAACATTTTACCTAAAATCAGCAGAATATACATTCTTCTCAAGTGAACATGGAACATTCTACAGGTTATAATATGTTAGGCCACAAAACAAGTCTTAATACGCTTAAGAGGACTAAATCATATCAAGCATGTCTCTGGCCACAATGGTATGAAACTAGAAATCAATTTATAAGGAAAAAAACTGGAAAATTTACAAATATGTAGTTACAAATATGTGGATATTAAATGACATGCTTTTGAAAAACCAAAATGGTTCAAAGAAGAAATCAGAAGAGAAATTAAAAAATACTTTGAGAGAAGTGAAAATGGAAATATGACATATCAAAATTTATAGGATGCAGCAAAAACAGTTCTAAGAGGGAAGATCATAGCAATAAATACCTACCTCAAGAAACAAGAAACAACCTAAATTTACACCTCAAAAAACTAGAAAAAGAAAACAGTGAAGCTCAAAGTTACTAGAAGATAGGAAATAATAAAGATCAGAACAGAAATAAAGGAAATATAGACTAAAAAGACAACAGGAACGATGAAACTATGAATCTGTTCTTTGAAAAGTTAAGCAAATTGACAAACCTTTATCAAGACTTATCAAGATTACCAAGAAAAGAGAATCCTCAAATAAAATAAGAACTGGACAGCTATATGTAAAAGAATGAAATTAGAACTTTCTCTAACATCATATACAAAATAAACTAAAAATATATTAAAGACCTAAATGTAAGACCAGATACTATAAAACTCCTAGAGGAAATCATAAGCAGAACCCTCTGTGACATAAATTGCAGCAATATTTTTTTGGATATGTCTCCTAAAACAAAGGAAATATATGCAAAATATAAACAAGTGGGACCTAATTAAACTTAAAAACTTTTGCACAGCAAAGGAAACCATCGACAAAATGAAAAGACAACCTAGGGAATGGGAGAAAATATTTGCAAATGATATGACCCATAAAGAATTAATATCCAACATATATCTACAGCTCATACAATTTAGCATCAAAAAACAAAAAACAAAAAACACCCAGCCTAATTACAAATGGGCAGAATAACTTAACAGACATTTTTCCAAAGAGGATAAGCAGATGGCCAACAGGCACATGAAAAATGCTGAGCATCACTAATCATCAGGGAAATGCAAATCAAAACCACAATTAGATATCACCTAAAACCTGTCAGAATGGTGATCAACAAAAAACACAAATAACAAATGTTGGCAAGGATGTGGAGAAAAAGCAACCTGGTACACTGCTGGTGGGAACTTAAATTGGTGTAGCCACTGTGGAAAACAGTATGGAGTTTTCTTTAAAAAACTAAAAATAGAACTACTGTATGACCCAGCAATTCCAATCCTTGGTGTGTATATATATATATATGTATATATATATATATATTTATATATATATATAAAAGAACACTAATTTGAAAAGATGCATGCACCCACATGTTCATAGCAGCATTATTTATAATTGCCAAGATATAGAGGACAAACTAGTGGTTACCAGTGGTGGGGGTGGGCAATACAAGGTAGGACAGTGGGAGGTACAAATTACTAGGTGAAAAACAGGCTGCAAGAATGCATTGTACAACATGGGGGATATAGCCAACATTTTGTAATAACTTTAAACTGAGTGTAACCTTTAAAAACTGTATAAAAATAAAAATTTTTTTAAAATGTAAGAAGAGAGGTTATAACTGATACCACAGAAATACAAAAGGTCATGACACTACTATGAACAATTTTACAGCTAAATATTGGACAACTTAGAAGAATTGAATAAATTTCTAGAAACATACAAACTTCCAAGATTGAATCATAAAGAAATAGAAAATCTGAACAGACAGATTACTAGTAAAGAGATTGAATCAATAATCAAAAACATCCCAACAAATAGAAGCCCAGGACCAGATGGCTTCACTGGTGAATTCCACCAAACATTTAAAAAGGAATTAATACAATCTTTCTTAAACTCTTCCAAAAAATAGAATAGAATGTTACCCTGATACTAACGCCAGACAACGATGCCACAAGAAAAGAAAAATACAGGTCAATATCCCAGATGAATATAGAGGCAAAAATTCTCAATAAAATATTAACAAACTGAATTCAACAATACATTTAAAGGATCATACACCATGATTAAGTGGGATTTATTCCAGAGATTGGAAGACAGTTTTAACCCACAAATTGATCAACATGATATACCACATTTACAAAATGAAGGATAAGAATTATATGATCATCTCAATAAATGCAGAAAAGGCACTTGACAAAATATGGCATCCATTTATGATAACAATAAAAAAAAAAACCTCTCAACAAAATCGGTATGGAGGGAAAGTACCTCATCATAATAGAGGCTAAATATGACAAGCCCACAGCTAATATCGTACTCAAAGGTGAAAAGATGAAAGCTTTTCCTAAAAGATCAGAAACAAGACAAGGATGCCCACTCTTGCCACTTTTATTCAACACACTATTGGAAGTTCTAGCCAGAGCAAGTAGGCAAGAAAAATAAATAAAAGGCATCCAAATTGGAAAGGAAGAAGTAAAACTGTCACCATTTGCAGATGACACGTTATCATACATGGAAAACCCTAAAGACCCCACAAAAAAACGGTTAGATCAACTAATTCAGTAAAGTTGCAGGATATAAAAGCAACATACAGAAATCAGTTGCATTTTCATATGCTAAGAATGAAATATCTGAAAAAGAAATAAAGAAAACTCTCCAGTTTACAATAGTGTTAAAAAGCAAAATACCCAGGAATAAATTTAACCAAGGAAATAAAAGATTTGTCCAACAAAATGTACAAGATTTTGCTGAAAGAAATTGAAGAAGACACTAACAAGTGGAAAGACATCCCTCATTCACAGATCAGAAGATTTAATATTGTTAAAATGTCCATATTACCCAAAGCTGCCTATGGATTCAGTGTAAGATCTATCCGAATTCCTATGGCATTCTTCACAGAAATAGAAAAAACAATTCTAAAATATTTATGTAACCATAAGAGACATAGAATTGCTGAACAATCTTGAGAAAGAAGAGCAAAGCCTGAGGAATTGAAGTCTTTACATTAAAGACTTGAATGTAAGGCCTGAAGTCATGAAACTCCTAGAAGAAAAGACAGATGGTAAACTCCTTGACAAAGATATATTTTTTTAATCTGACACCAAAACCTAAAGCAAAAATAAACAAGTGGGACTGCATAAAACTAAAAATCTTCTGCCCAGCCAAGGAATCCATAAACAAAATGAACAGGAAAAAATATCTGCAAATCACATATCTCGTATGGGTTAATATCAAACTATCTAAAGAACTCATAAGACTCAAGAGCAAATAAAGAGTCTGATTAAAAAATGGGCAGAGAATTTGAATAGACATTTTTTTAAAGAAGACATACATATTGCCAACAAGTACATGAAAAGATACTCAGCATCATTAATCATTAGGGAAATGCAGATCAAAACCACAAAGAGCTATCACCACACCCCTGCTGGAATGGCTATTATCAAAAAAACAAGAGATAACAAGTATTGGCAAAGATGTGGAGAAAAGGGAAGGCTTGTGCACTGCTGGTGGGAATGTAAATTGGTACAGCCAATATAGAAAGCAGTATCGAGGTTCCTCAAAATATTAACAATATGATCCAGCAATTCCACCTCTGGGTATTTATCTGAAGAAAATGAAAACACAAATTCTTAAAGATATACAAACCCCTATGTTCATTGCAGCATTATTTACAACATACAAGATATGGAAACAATCTAAGTGTCCATTAATAGATGAATGGATTTTAAAAATCTTGTAATACTATTCAGCAATAAAAAGGAATGAAATCTTGCCATTTGTGACAACATGGATGGACCTTAAGGGCATTACCCTAAGTAAAATAAGTCAGACAGAAGGACAAATACTGTAGGATCTCACTTATATGTGGAATCTACAACACAAACACAGAAAATAACCAACCTCATAGATACAGAGAACAGATTTTTTGCCAGAGGCTGGTTGTGGGGTGAGAGAAATAGGGGAAGAAGGTCAAAAGATACAAACTTCCAGTTTTAAAATAAGTAAGTCATGGTGATATAAACTATAGAATGGTGACTATAGTTAATAACACCGTACTGCTTTTTAACAATTGCTAAGATAGTAAATCTGAAGGGTTCTCAACACAAGAAAAAATATTGTTAAAACCATGTAAGGTGACATGCTGACTAGATTTATTGTGATGATTTTATAGTGTATACACACATCAAATCATTGTGTTTTATATCTGAAACTAATATAATGTTTTATGTTAATTATACCTAAACTTTTTAAAAAGAGAAAGAGTTGACAGAAGGGGGAAGAACTAAAGAGACGTTTCTCAAATGGAGCAATACAAATGGCCAACAGGCATAAAAATGTGCTCAACGTTACTATTTATCAGAGTGATGCAAATATTGTTGGGGAAACTATATATACACATGCAAAAGAATGAAGTATCTCACATCACATACAAAAATCAATTAAAAATGTATCCAAGACCTGAATGTAAGAGAGCTGAAAGTGTAAACTTCTTAGAAAACATAGTGATAATTCTTTAGGATGTTGCATTTGGCAACGGTTTCTTAGGTATGTCAGAAAAAGAGGTAAACTGGATTTCATCAAAATTAAATTTTTTTGGTCTTCAAAGTACATCATGAAGAGAATGAAAAAACAACCTATAAAATGGTAGAAAATACTGCAAATCTTGTACCTGACAATGGTCTAGTACCTAGACTTTATAAAGAACTCTTCCATTCGGCAACAAAATGACAACCCAAATAAACAAAGGAGAAAAGGCTTGAATAGGCATCTTTCCAAAGAAGATATACAAATGTCCAACAAGCACGTGAAAAGATCCTAAACACAGCTCTTCATTTGAAAAATGCAAATCCAGACAACAATGAGATATATCACTTCATACTCAGTAGGATGGTTATAATCAAAAACCCGGATGGGGAAAAAAAAAAAGTCTTGGTAAGGAGAAATTAGAACACTTGTAGATTGCTGGTGGGAATATAAAATGGCAAACCTTCTGTAGAAATCAGTTTTGTGATTTTTTTAAAAATAATTTAAACAAAACTTACCACAATATCCAAAAATTCTTCCTCAGGTATCTAATATAATTTTTAAAAGATAGTCAAACATAAACTTGTATACAGATGTTTATATTAGCACTATTCACAATAGCACAATATGGAAAACACTCAAATGTCCATCAAATGATGAAAGGAAAAATGTTACATACCTTTATTATAGGAACTTATTCAGCCAGTAATAAATGAAATACTGATACATGCTATAATGTGAATGAAACTTGAAAACTTTATGCCAAGTGGAAAAAGGCAAACAAAAAAAAATCACATATTGCATGATACCATTTATATGAAATATCCAGAATGTGTAAATCCATATAGACTTAAAGCAGATTAGTAGTTTACAGGGATTGGGAGAAAAATGAATAAAGAATGGACCACTTGATGGGTAAGGAGTTTTCATTTGGGGTGATGAAAATGTTTCGGACCTAGATAGAGGTGATCATTTTACAATGTAGTGAATACATTAAATGCCAGAGAATTGTACATTTTAAAATGGTTAATTTAATGTTATGTGAATTTTACCCCAATTAAAAAAGAGTGAATCCAGAATAGTCTTACTAATGTGGTCAGATAGTGAGAAGACTTACAAATTTTGTTTCATTTATATGCATGTGTGGTATGTATATTTCAAATTGTATTTTATCTGATTAAAGAGTTAAATATATTTAAGGAAATTTCATTCATTTCATTCACAGACCAGAGTCCTTCTACTATGTATTCCTAATGTTACTCTGAGCTTAGACTTCCTGAGTATCTACTGGATGCTTTACTTACATTATGTTTCATAATCTTTAAAATAAGAAAGAAAGGTACATATTATATTTCCTATATCTTAAATGAGCAAACTGAGGCAACAGGAGTAAAATAAATTTTCCTATGTTTATAGCTACTAATTGTCTGCATCTTAATTCAAACTCAAGTGGACCCATTGCCTATAACTGTCTCCATACTGTCACTCTGCTTTTTGTCACCTAGTCATAAGCAAACTATATAGCCTCTTCTACACTGTATCCAGATGTAAAATAGCAGTGTTGGATTAGATGACTATATTCAACAGAATTCTGTAATTAATTATTCTTACTGGCTTTCAAACCCTCCTGGTGGTTGTGTGAGGCTGGGAATAAACAGTACCAACTTATATTTCATAGGTTTGAAAAAATGAATAGTTTATATGGTGGTGCCAAGATGTGAGCTGCTCTATAGCAAGTGTTAAGCAAAGAATGCCAAGTTACCCCAAAGTTCAGAGAATGAGCAGGCTAGTAATAAGTATAACTCTACTGAAGACAAATAGTTGATATAGTTCATATAGTTTTCTATGAAATGTTCTGATGTGATTAACAGTAGGCAATTTAAAAGTTGGGTATTAGAATATTTTACCTTCTGACGTTAGCTCAGATGTTGGGATTGAGTTCATCCAAACTACTAAGGTTCTGAATTTGTATGAGTTTTATAGTATGTAAAATTATAAACTGTTAGTAATGTTTTTATATGATATATATTTATTTACTAAGGAGATATATACTATATTAGTAGTCTCTGAAGTGCTCTTTGAGTAACTCTCAAATCTTAACAAATAATACAGATTGTTCTCATTTAAAGTTTAAGAAGGAATATAAGGAACATAGAAGATTGCATTATGTATATCTACTTCCTTCAATTTTTAGTGAAAATGACTATATATTAAGACAATGAAATTGAACAAACTACTAAATTTCACATAACTGAATTTTAATATGTGAAGACTAGATCATATATTGATGATAATTAAACCAATGGTTGTCCCACTTAAAAATATGGACAAATTATATATATATATATATGCGTTTATTAATGTAAACACTTATACAAATAAGAAACAATAAATTTGATAATTATTTGACAGAAATTTACTAGAAGATATAACAAATGAATTTTGAAGTGAAAGCATATATTGTTCCTGATATTATTTTTTTTTAATCCGTTCTTTTCTAAATGAATGTATAGGCTTAACGTAATTTTTCTTATACTTTCAGGCAAAACTCTGGGGAGCTGTTGGGAGGATAGAGGAGACATTTGAAAATTTTCATGCTTTTCTGAAAAAATAGGCAAGAATATCCAGAAGCATTTTGACCAGGAAAAGGAGGGTTGTGACCTATTAGTCAAGAAATATAGTATAAACCTGTTGTAATTATTACAATGTATTACTTATGCAAAAAAATGTCAAATTGATAAAAGTAGAAGATTGGGCACCTAGAAAAAAATTCTTCCCCAACAGCAAAAGTAGCATTTAAAATTAGTAGAGAAAAGAGGTAAGTTATTCGGTAGAAGCTACTAAGAAACCTGGCTATAATTTGGGAGAAAATAGTATTTTTCACACCTCATACTTTATATTGACACTATTTTCAGCTAGATTAAATGTATCAATATAAAAAACATGGCTTGAAGCAAACAGTTATGAACATTTAGTTATTCATACGGTACTGAGGTTTGCAAGTAGTAAAAGTATATGAAAACACTTCTGGTTTCCAGTCTGGCATGTAAGGAGTTTGGAAGTCTCCATTCCATCCTAACAAAATATAAAAAGCTGAATATATATATATATATGGTTATGTAAAATGAAATAAATGACAGCAATAAAATATGGTACAGGAGGGAGAGAGGAGTTAGGATTATTTTGTTATTATAAGGTACTTTTACTACCTATGAAGTGGTGCAATAATATCTATGTGCATGTAAATATATAAGCATATTTTTCTGATGAAAATATATAAATATTTATATAATAAAGTGTTATTTGATATATAGAAATACATATTAAATATAGAAATTTATATTTTCTCATAAAACTGATAAAAAGTATATATATATGTAACATTGCATCACTTCATTGGTAGTGCAAATACCGTGTGTGTGTGTGTGTGTGTGTGTGTGTGTGTATAGATAGAGAGAGAGACGCAGGCCCTGTTTTCCCGGCTCCTGCTCTCAAGTCAAGCTTTGATGAGGCATCTCCCCTTTGCTGGACCTCAATTTCCTGGTCTGCACAGCATGAACATTGGCCTGGATAACCTCTTGAGGTCCTTTCCTACTCTTAAAGGAGGGGACTATCAGTGAACAGGTAGAATTGAAATTAAAAACACAATGCCATTTACATTAGCACCCTAAAAAATGAAATTCTTAGTATTAATCTAAGAAAATGTGTATAAGAAAATGAGTATGAGAAAAACTATAATACTCTGATGAAAGAACTTAAATGAGAAGTATATGGAGAAATATTCCATGTCTATGCACAGGATAACAATATTGTCAGGATGTCAGTTCTTCTCAACTTGATTTATAGATTCAATGCACTCTCAATCAAAATCCCAGCAAGTTAAATTTGTGTATATCAACAAATTAATGCTAAAGTATAAACAGAGAGGCAAAAGACCAGAACAGGCAACACAATATTGAAGCAGAAGAATAAAGTCAAAGAACTACCTGGCTTCAAGACTAACTAGAAAGCTATAATAGTCAATACGATGTGGTGTTGGCCAAAAAATAGATAAATAGATCAATAGAAGAGAGTGGAAAGCTCAGAAATAGACCCTCAGAAATACAGTTAACTGATCTTTGACAAAGGATAAAGACAATACAATGGAAAAAGATAGTCTTTTGAACAAATAGTGCTGGAACAACTGGATACCCACATGCAAAAAAAAAAAAAAAAAAAAAAGAATCTATACCAGAACTTACAACCATCAGAACAATTCAAAGTGAATCTCAGACCTCAATGAAAAACATAAAACTATAATATTCCTAGAAGATAACATACGAGAAAATCTACATAACTTGGGGTTTGGTAATGACCTTTTAGATACAATACCAAAGGCATGATACATTAAAGAAATAGTTGCTAAGCTGGACTTTATTAAATTAGAAATTTCTGATTTGCAATAGACAATTGCAAGAGAATGAGAAGAAAAGCCACAAACTGGGAAAATATATTTTAAAAATAACAGTCCCTCTGATGAAAGACTGTTACCTAAAATATACAAAGAACATTTCAGAGTCAACAATAAGAAAACAGCCCAGTTAAAGAAAGGGC
Source organism: Eubalaena glacialis (assembly GCF_028564815.1). NCBI lineage: Eukaryota > Metazoa > Chordata > Mammalia > Artiodactyla > Balaenidae > Eubalaena > Eubalaena glacialis. The sequence continues at coordinate 62,903,565 of NC_083724.1, read as the reverse complement.
CAAATACCTTTATAGACACTTCACCAAAGAAGATATACAGATGACAAATAAGTACATGAAAAGATTTTCCACATCATTTGTTACTAGGTAAATGCAAATTAAAACAGTGAGATACCACTACACACCTATTAGAAAGGCCAAAATCCAGAACACTGACACTACCAAATCTGTCATGAATGTGGAGCAACAGAACTCTGATTCATTGCTGGTGGGAATGCAAAATGGGATGGCCACTTTGGAGGAGGACAGTTTGGAAGTTTCTTACAAAGGTAATCATGTTCTTACCACGTGATCCAGCAATGAGGCTCCTTAGTATTTACCCAAGGAGTTGAAAACTTATGTCCACACAAAAACCTACTCATATGTGTTTATTGCAGCTTTATTCATAATTGCCAAAACTTGGAAGCAAACAAAATGATCTTTAATAGGACTGATATATAAATTGTGGTACATCCATACAATGGAATATTATTCAGTGCTAAAAAGAAATGAGCTATCAAGCTATTAAAAGACGTGGAGGAACCTTAAATGATTATGACTAAGTGAAAGAAGCAATCTGAAAAGGCTACATACTGTATGATTTCAACTAGATGACATTTCAGCAAAGCAAAACTATGGAGAAAATAAAAAGACTAGTGGCTTCCAGTGGATAATGTGAAGGGAGAAGTTAATAGAAAGAACACAAAGGCTTTTTATCACAGCAAAACTACTCTGTCTAAAACTATAATGGTAGATACATGTCAATACATTTGTCCAAATCCACAGAAGGTACACCACCAAGAGTGAAACCTAATATGAACTATGGACTTTGGGGGATAATGATATGTCAGTGTAGGTCCATCAACTGTAACAAATGTACCATGAGGGATACTGATAATTGTGGGGGCTATGCAGTTTAGGGGCAGGGGGTATATGTGAAATCTGTGAGCGTTCTATTCACTTTTGCTAGAAACTAAAGCTGCTCTCAAAATAAAGTTACTTTAAAAATTGTAAATATTCAATCAAAAATTGATGAAATAACTACTAAAATTACAACATTCCATATGGTAAACATTCAAAATAAAATTAAATGCTAATCCAAGTCAGAAAAAAAATATAATGACCCTCCAGGAATCATCCATATGTGAATCCACTCAGTATTCCTCATTAAAAAAATTTAACGTGTACCATAGGCAATATAATATCCATAAGTGTTGATAAATCACATTTTATTTACATAGCACTAATTTTGAACTCTATGTTTAACAGTATTATTAACAATGCAAATTCAACAGCTATTACATATGAATTATCTAATGGTGTGCTATTTTTAATTATATACTAAGGGAAGAATTATCCTAAATACATTAAAATAATTATGTATTCATACAACAAATTTTAGAAGGAATCTCCATTCTTTCTCTGTCTCACTCAACGTGTGAAGGTATCAAATCTCTCTCTCTCTATCTATCTATATATATAAAATAACCTCAAATATATATGTTTAATATACATACTTTAAAAAAATCACCCAAAAATTTAATCTCTGTTCATTTCCTCACAAATCTGTAGTTTTAATATTTGGGCAATTCTCAACTAGATGTCTCTTCCCTGCTTCCCCTGGGGTCAGTAGGGCCCACGCCTGCTGCTGGCAGGTTCACTGTGATGGCTGATCACATGCCATCTCCTTCACAAGTATGGATGTTGTGCGGAACTTTTGGCTGGGACACCTAGTTATGCCTCTCCACATGCTAGCTCACATGGCAACTGGGTTCCAAGAGGGTCAAAGCAGAATTCGCAAAGCCTCTAAGGCCTTAACTCGGAAGTGACACAATATCACTTACAACCATGTTGTAATGGTCAAAGAAATTCACATGAGCAATCTAGATACAAGGAGCAGAAAAGGTACTCCAAATATTGAAGAGAGAAACAAAGAAGTCACATTGAAAAACAAAGTGTCTATAAGAGGTATTAGTCATTGCAGGCCAATGCCATAACAAGTGAGTCTAGTAGACTGAACATTTTGGCAGTTCTCAGTGAGGGTACAGGTTGAAAAGATTTGTAAAGCTCTGCTTTGGACATGAAAAAGGTGAGAGGTTAATAAATGGTAGAAAGGAAATGAAACCTTTGACCAAGATGCTTATCTATGGATGCCATGCCATACCTGTAAATAGGAAATTTAATTTTATCATCTTGACCAGATTTGCACATATTAGAAAACAGATTCCTTAGTTCTGATCTCACTATCTTTCAGTCAGCCTATTCCACTCATTGATACTGAGAGTGTTTCCACATATGGATTATTGCTTGGGATCATCAGTGATGTCATTCATTTGAAAAAGAGTAGGATGGTTTCAGGTCTTATTCTATATGGTACTATCTACTCATGATGCTAAAAATGAAAGAAATAGATCAATTGATGGAGAGAGGAAGAAGAGAAAAGAAGAAATTAAAAAAGAATATGCTTATGAAGAAAATGACATATACAAAAAACTTGCTAAAATAAAACCCTGCTAATTAATACATATTAATTTGGGGTTCAGTTTATTCCCCAAAACTAAGTATTCCCCAGAGACAACAATAGTGTTTCTAACAAATGTTTTCACCTTGGGTCATCAACAATGTCAAAATAATGTGCTAAATTTTCATGAGGTGCTTGGGGCAGGAAGTGAAGATTTTCCAAAAAAAAAAAAAAAAGTTACAGATCAAATGAAGCTGACAGCTAAATCAAACTAGTAGGATGACCCAAATAGAAGTAGTTTACAGACAAATAATTCATGTATATGTTACATATATATCAACTACATATGTATACACACATACATATTTTTATGTCTTTTAAAATATATGTATAGACTTTTACATATATACATAAAACTTATGTTAAACAATGTTATTACTAACACAAGAAAATGTCACCATCATCCAAAAACCAAAACAAAACAGAATTACACACACACACACACACTTTCTAGGGTGCATCAGCCAAAAACTCCTTCTGATAGTTATATATATGTATTTATATGACTAGACACAAAGTAAAACCCTTCATCTTAGGCACGGATGGATTTATCAGTTATTGAGTTCAACCTTAACATTTCATGTACTCTTCATTTTCTATTTTTCCCTACTGAAGTTATTTCTCTCCTCCCGGGGGTTCAGGATATTTTGTATCTTTGATACTTTCTTCCAACTTAAAAAAAAAAGTCCCATTATCATAGGAATAAACTGGAGGCAATATGCTCAATGATCAAGGTATCAGATACTATAACTACCTTGGCACTGAATAGCACCTTCTGGCAGTGGTTCATACCCACAGGAGACTGAATCTGTTTCCTCACTATCGTATTTATGTCAAGCATCATGAGATTAATGGGAAACACTTTGTTAACCTCTATGTTCTCTTGATAATTCCAATCTTTCCCTTTTACTGATTCAAACTCTCTAGTGTTAATTCAGGTAACTGTTAACTAGGTATATTTTATGTTATTCAAAACTCATAATATGAGTATGCATATGCACTCAGATATTTCAGGTTGCTTATACTTTGACCTCTGAGGAAAATGTTTTGAAATGTAAGGATTGTATGTGATGTTAATATGATAATAGGACATAAAATAAAAATATTAACAGAAATCAAATACTCAGATAGAACCAGGATATATTTCTATTAAAAGTATAAATGGCTTGATGTGAAAGAGGTTGAATACAGTTATTACTTAAAGTGAAAACTCTGCATGGAACAGAACTGTGTAAAGACATTTCCATGGATAACTTTCCAGTATCTATCCTTTAGGGTATGCCACCATTGGTACTTGACTTCAGACTGACCCAAAGAAGTTTTAGTCCACAGAGAAGTAAATGTAAATCATTTTGGGGCCTAAAATAAGCTGGACTATGAGAGAGATTGTGGTGTTTTCTATCCAATTTATCTCTGCCTTTCTGGTACTCAGACAAACTGGACACTTCCAGTTCTTTGAGAAACTTTTTAGCTTTCTCATTAGTTTAACGAAAAACACAATCAATGTGTTTGCATTAATCTCAGCTTTCATAAAGCACACCATTTGCTCCATTTCTTGTTTAAAAAATCCCAAACTTATTCCCTCCTCATTTCACTCCTAGAAGGAATGACATAGTTACTTTCTTGGCTACCCTGGCATATATAATCCAGGTAATGTGAGAAAGTCAAACACTTTTTATCAAGGCTTTTATGAGGATCATGGGCCATTTGAAAATTTGATTAGAACTACAGTCACTAGACATAGAAGAATTGAAATACACAATTTTCTGTATACCATATACCATATCAAGGAGCTAATCGATCCCATAAATCATATTCATAGACCTTCTAGGGTCCATGGGTTAAAAAAATTACCCATTCTGATAACCGAATATATATATGTATTTTATATCTACATCTATATATCTATACCTTACATTTGATATAAAATTGTTATTGGATAGTTCTACAGATCAGTAATAAACTTCGGAGAGACCCAAAAAACCCTCTTTTTACCATTTGTTTTAAGAAACAAATGATCAACTTATTGCCATCTTACATTAAATCTACCCACAACTAGAGGAAGTACAATATATTTAAAAACACACACACACACGCAGAGTGGGCATCCTTCTCTAATTCCTGATCTTAGAGGAACTATTTTCACCTTTTCACAATTGAGTATTATGTTAGCTGTGGGTTTGTCATATATGGCCTTTATTATGTTGAGGTATGTTCCCTCTATGCCCACTTTCTGGAGGGTTTTTATTATAAATGGATGTTGAATTTTATCAAAAGCTTTTTCTGCATCAAGTGAGATCATAAAAAGCCATATAGTTTTAATGAGATCATAGTGATCATACGGTTTTTATTCTTCAATTTGTTAATGTGGTGTATTACGCTGATTAATGTGCAGATATTGAAAAATCCTTGCATCCCTGGGATAAATCCCACTTGATCATAGTGTATGATCCTTTTAATGTATTGTTGGATTTGGCTTGCTAGTATTTTGCTGAGAATTTTGTATCTATGTTCTTCCGTGATACTGGCCTATAATTTTCTTTTTTTGTGGTACCTTTGTCTGGTTTTGGTGTCACGGTGATGGTGGCCTCACAGAATGAGTTCTGAAGTGTTCCTTCCTCTGTAATATTTTCTTCCTCTAAAATCAGGAACAAGACAAGGATGCCCACTCTCTCCACTTTTATTCAAAATAGTTTTGGAAGTCCTAGCCACAGCAATCAGAAAAGAAAAAGAAATAAAACAAATCCAAATTCTAAAAAAAAATAAAACTGTCACTGTTTGCAGGTGACATGATACTATACATAGAAAATCCTAAAGATGTTACCAGAAAACTACTAGAGCTCATCAATGAATTCAGTCATGTTGCAGGATAGAAAAATAATACACAGAAATATGTTGCATTTCTATACACTAACAATAAAAGTCCAGAAAGAGAAACTAAGGAAAACTTCCCATTAACCATCACATGAAAAAGACTAAAATACCTAGGAATAAACCTACCTAAGGAGGCAAAGATCCATACTAAGAAAACTGTAAGAAACTGATGAAAGAAATTGAAGATAACTCAAACAGATAGAAAAATATACTGTGTTCTTGGATTGGAAGAAACAATATTGTTAAAATGACTATACTACCAAAGGGAATCTACAGATTCAATGCAATCCCTATCAAATTACCAATGGCATTTTTCACAGAATAAAAACAAAACAAATTTTTAATTTGAATGGAAAAACAAAAGACCCTGAATAGCCAAAGCAATCTTGAGAAAGAAGAACAGAGCTGGAGGAATCAGGTTCCCTGACTTCAGAATATACTACAAAGCTACAGTCATCAAAGCAGTGTAGAACTGGCACAAAAACAGAAATATAGATCAATGGAACAGGATAGAAAGCCTAATAAGCTCATGCACTTATGGTCAATTAATCTACAACAAAGAAGGCAAGGATATACAATGGAGAAAAGACAGTCTCTTCAATAAGCGGTGCTGGGAAAACTGGACACCTATATGTAAAAGAATGACATAGAACATTCTCTAACACCATATACAAAAATAAACTCAAAATGGATTGAAGACCTAAATGTAAGGAAAGACACTATAAAACTCCTAGAGTAAAACATAGGCAGAACACTCTTTGACATAAATCACAGCACTGTCTTTCTGGCTCCGTCTCCTAGAGTAATGGAAATAAAAACAGCAATTAAAAATTGGGATCCAATCAAACTTAAAAGCTTTTGCACAGCAAAGGAGACCATAAACAACCCCAAAAGACAACCTACAGAATGGGAGAAAATATTTGCAAACAATGCAACCGACAAGGGCTTAATTTCCAAAATATACAAAGAGCTCATACAGCTCAATATCAAACAAACAATCCAATCAAAAACTGGGCAGAAGATCTAAATACACATTTCTCCATAGGAGACATACAGATGGCCAAAAAGCACATGAAAAAGATGCTGAACATCATTAATTACCAGAGAAATGCAAATCAAAACTACAATGACCTCACACCTGTCAGAATGTCCATCATCAAAAAGTCTACAAACAATAAATGCTGGAGAGGGTGTGGAGAAAAGGGAATCCTCCTACACTGTTGGTGGGAATGTAAATTGGTACAACCACTATGGAGAACAGTATGGAGGTTCCTAAAAAACTAAAAAGAGAACTACCATATGATCCAGCAATCCTGGGCATATATCCAGAGAAAATCATAATACAAAAGGATACATGAACCCCAATGTTCATTGCAGCACTATTTACAATAGCCAAGACATGGAAGCAACCTAAATGTCCATTGACAGATGAATGGATAAAGAACATGTGGTATATACACACAATGGAATACTACTCAACCATAAAAAAGAATGAAATAATGCCATTTGCAGCAACATTGATGGGCCTAGAGATTATCATACTAAATGAAGTAAGTCAGAGAAAGGCAAAAATCATATGATATCACTCATATGTGGACTCTAATTTAAAAAATGATACAAATGAACTCATTTACAAAACAGAAACAAAGTTACAGATATCAAAAACAAACTTAGGGTTACCAAAGGAGAAATGTGGTAGGGAGGGATAAATCAGGAGCTTGGGATGAACATACACACACTACTATATATAGGATAACCAACAAGGACCTACTGTATAGGACAGGAAACTCTACCCAATATTCTGTGATAAACTATATGAGACAAAAGTCTAAAAAAGAATTAATATATGTATATGTATATAACTGAATCACTTTGCTGTGCACCTGAAATTAACACAACATTGTAAATCAACTACACTCCAATAAAATTAAAAAACATACATTCACCCAGTGTTCATAGGAGCACTAGTTACAATAGCCAAGAGATGGAAGCAAACAAAATGTTCACTGACAAATGAATGGATAAAGAAGATGTGGTGTACGTGTGTGTGTGTGTGTGTGTATATATATATATATACATATATATATATTTATATACACACATACATATACACACAATGAACTATTACTGAACCATAAAAAAAGAATGAAATAATGCCATTTGCAACAACATAGATGGACCTAGAGATTATCATAGTAAGTGAAGCAAGCCAGACAGAGAAATATCATATTATATCGCTTATATGTGGAATCTAAAAAAAAAGATATAAATGAACTTATTTACAGAACAGAAATAGACCCACAGCCATAGAAAACAAACTGACCAAATGGGAAAGGGGGGGAGGGATAAATTAGGAGGTTGGGATTAACATATACACACTACTATATATAAAATAAAAATTTAAAAACTACATGCAATAAACAAAGTCACACATACTTGCAGCCAAGCATATTTTGAGATATTAAATTTCATATTTTCCTCTCAATTCTTTTCTTTTTATCTTACTGTAAGTAACACTTTTGATTGTCTGCCTTAAGGATTGTAGTGGCATTGGGATAAGTCCTAAGAAGGGACCATGGGAAGCAAACATAATCTGAAAGAATAGACTTTTCCCAAAAGCTTGAACAGAGTGGAGGAGATGTGTTAGATATTCTAAAAAGGCATTGCCTTTGAGAATCAGGCAAGCAACTTGGGGAGATTTCCAAGGACTGGAATGGGCCAGCACTCTGTAAGTCTTGGAAATGATTGGAATCCACACCCTGCTTCAAGGAATAATCCTGAGGAGGTTTGGAAGACCTCTTAGAGAACCATCGACCACTGCATTTAGGAAGGCAGAATCTAGGCTTTTGGATAGAATTGGAAGAAGTTTACCCTATACAAGCCTGGCACGAAATTGGCAGGGCTTCCAAGGATCACAGTAGGGATGGAGAAAGATGAGGTAGAGAGTGTGTTAAAACTGATGCCATCTTCTGATGGTGCTATTCACTGTGATAGTGAACAGAAGCAAATAACTTGTTTGTAACATGGGAACAATATGGTGACTCTAAGTACAATTAAAATGCCTGTCATTCAGCCAGGAAGAGATTTCTCACAAGCAGGTAGATTTATGCAGCAAAAGATCAAAGATGACTCTGGAGATGTCATTTAGGCAACCATCCTCCATCATGTCCAAATACCCAGCACAGTTTGACTCAGAAAAATGCTTATAGTGTCTGGCCTTAGGCAGAACACTCTATGACATAAATCACAGCAAGATCCTTTTTGACCCACCTCCTAGAGAAATGGAAATAAAAACAAAAATAAACAAATGGGACCTAATGAAACTTAAAAGCTTTTGCACAGCGAAGGAAAGCATAAACAAGACAAAAAGACAACCCTCAGAATGGGAGAAAATATTTGCAAATGAAGCAACTGACAAAGAATTAATCTCCAAAATTTACAAGCAGCTCATGCAGCTCAATATCAAAAAAACAAACAACCCAATCCCAAAATGGGCAGAAGACCTAAATAGATATTTCTCCAAAGAAGATATACAGATTACCAACAAACACATGAAAGAATGCTCAACATCACTAATCATTAGAGAAATGCAAATCAAAACTACAATGAGGTATCACCTCACACCAGTCAGAATGGCCATCATCAAAAAATCTACAAAAAATAAGCGCTGGAGAGGGTGTGGAGCAAAGGGAATGCTCTTGCACTGTTGGTGGGAATGTAAATTGATACAGCCACTATGGAGAACAGTATGGAGGTTCCTTAAAAGACTAAAAATAGAACTACCATATGACCCAGTAATCCCACTACTGGGCATATACCCTGAGAAAACCCTAATTCAAAAACAGTCATGTACCACAATGTTCACTGCAGCTCTATTTACAGTAGCCAGGACATGGAAGCAACCTAAGTTTCCATCGACAGATGAATGGATAAAGAAGATGTGGCACATATATACAATGGAATATTACTCAGCCATAAAAAGAAACAAAATTGAGTTATTTGTATGGAGGTAGATGGACCTAGAGTCTGTCATACAGAGTGAAGTAAGTCAGAAAGAGAAAACCAAATATCGTATATTAATGCATATATGTGGAATCTAGAAAAATGGTACAGATGAACTTATTTGCAGGGCAGGAATAGAAAGGCAGACGTAGAGAATGCATATATATGGAATCTAAAAAAAAAAAAATGGTTATGAAGAACCTAGGGACAGGACAGGAATAAAGACGCAGACGTTGAGAATGGACTTGAGGACACGGGGAGGGGGAAGGGTAAGCTGGGACGAAGTGAGAGAGTGGCATGGACTTATATATACTACCAAATGTAAAATAGATAGCTAGTGGGAAGCAGCCGCATAGCACAGGGAGATAAGCTCAGTGCTTTGTGACCACCTAGAGGGGTGGGATAGGGAGGAGGGTGGGACTGAGACGCAAGAGGGAAGAGATATGGGGATATAGGGATATGTATAGCTGATTCAATTTGTCATAAAGCAGAAACTAACACACCATTGTAAAGCAACTATACTCCAATAAAGATGTTAAAATAATTATAAAAAAAATGTTTATTACAACACTATCATAAAATATTAATTTAAAAATAGCATAATACAGGGTTCTGAGCATGCAAATTTCCATTCTCCATGTCACATTTTCTAAGAAACAAAGATTATAAGCCCTCAATACCTATATTGTTAGTAGACTTTTTTAAGAACTTAATTTTTGTTTTATTCACTAAATATCCCAGTAAGATAATAATCTAATTTCAATAAAATAATGCAAAATTTTCATTCATAACCATTTCTCCACAGAGGAAAACATATGCACATATCTACATAGACATACACACACACATACAAGGAAAAGAACAGAATGAAACTTATCAAAGGCATTGCCTCAATCATCTTTTGCTTTTTTGGGGCATCACCACAGCCATTATTAAAGCCAAGATTAAAATATACTTGCAGTTACCAGATAGAGTTCAACAAGTTCAAGGGAAGTTGCTGCTACACCATAAACAAGTCCTGTAAGTTTTCCAAGTATAGATTTCCTTAGGGAAAAAACATGTATGTGATATTCCTGATGTATAAATGGGTAGGGTTGCATGTTTACTTAATCCTGATGTAGAGATTTTGACCTGGCCTCTTCAACCAAGATATGAAAAGTTCAGGAGCACACTCTAAGTACTGCTGTATATAGAGAGTAATGTACATATTAAAATTGCCCAGAAGTGACAGAGCAATGACAGCACAATGTCTTTTCTATCTGTAAACCGTCAGTTTTTTATAAAAACAACATTCAGGTGCCAATACTTTAGCATTTATCTTCCTTAATGTAAAATCAATATTTCAATGGAAGCTAATTAAACTGGACATTAACTAACAAAAACATCTTGTCTTTTCAAGTGACTTGGAAATAAAAGGGTATTCAAGAACAAGTCAGCTATGAGTAAATGCTAATTGGCCTGCTGGCAGTTTATTAAACTGTTACATGGAAAAGGTGATTTATTTGATGATACAATTTATTAATATTAATTCTGCTGCTAAATTGGCAGAAACTTCCTTACATTCAGCTAGTATAAGTAGTGAATGAAGGATCTAGCTTTGAATATTTGGAGAAATGAGGATCCACGTACTTAAGAAAGGAGAGGATAGTTTGTCTACTAGAAATGATGGAACCCCCTTGACTGAAGTGAAACAGGCCAGAGAAAAGAAAAACACTGTTTTTGCCTCGATTCTTCTTTTATGAAGACCTCACTCGTCCACTGCTCCCATACACATATGTTGGCATGTTGACAGATGTGGGAAGATTATAAAATATGAAAAATTACTAAATAGCAGAATATCCACTCAAATATGAATACAGACTCAAATTTAGACATAATTAAAGTGAATATTCAAACAGCACTACATAATTTTTTTATTCCTAAAAATATTGATAATATCTATTTTTATCTAGGATGTAGGAAATTACCTCTATTAGTTTCCTATTGCTGCTATAATAAATTACTATAAATTGTGGCTTAAAAATAAAAATTTGTTGTGTTATAGTTCTGAAAGTCTGAAGACCACAACAGGTTGCATCAGGCTATAATGTCAGCAAGGCTGCATTCATTTCTGGAGACTCTAGGAGAGACTGTTTGCCTTTTCTAGCTTCTAGAGGCTGTCTGCACATCTTGGCTCCTGGCCCCCTTCCTCTGTCTTCAAAGCCATTAGTATTGTATCTCTGACTTTTTTCCCCCCATATTTACATCTCCCTTTGACCACACCAGAAATGTTCACAGCTTTTAAGGACCAGTGGGATTAGATTGAGCCTACCTGGATATTCCAGGATTGTTTCTCATCTTAATTTCCTTAATCTTAATCACAACTGCAGAGTCCCTTTTGTCATGTAAAATAACATACAGGTTCTGGGAATTAGGGTATGAACGTGTGTGTGTGTGTGTGTGTGTGTGTGTGTGTGTGTGTGTGTAGAGGTAGTCATTATTCTGACTATCACAATTACATTTCTTCAAAAGAGTTTTTGATGCTTCTATATCAGGAACATTCAAGAAACTTCTGCATACTTTGCTTACTGTGTCTCACTCTAAAGTGGATGACAAAGGGACAAAGGACTCTGTAAAGTGTGACCCTGAGAAACCCACATATCTGCTGTCACTGCTGATCAAAGAGTGAAAAAGATTCCAATTCCCCTTCCAAATCTCAAACTAATGCTTCTCAAGGACAGACCATAAATCACTTAGAGAACTCTGATGAACACAACTCTTGGAAATGGAGTTTCTAAGCTTCCAAACTTTGTGGAAAAAAACAAAAAATTAGAAGGATATAGAGATAAATACGGTTAACACAAAGGAAATATATCCTTTGACAGTTGAATTAAATTTAAATCACTAATGTAGGTATAAGTCATGGCTCAGAGTACTAAAGGTTTCTTTTTTTTTTTTTATTGGAGTATAATTGATTTACAATGTTGTGTGAGTTTCTGCTGTACAATGAAGTGAATCAGCTATATGTATACATATATCCCCTTCCTCTTGGACCTCCCTCGCCCCCTCATCCAACCTTTCTATGTCATCCCAGAGCACCAAGCTGAGCTTCCTGTGCTATACAGCATGTTCCCACTAGCTATCTATTTTACACATGGTAGTGTATTTATGTCACACCTAATCTCCCAATTCATCCCACCCTCCCCTCCCCCCACTGTGTCCACATGTCCGTTCTCGACGTCTGCCTTTCTATTCCTGCCCTGCAAATAAGTTCGTCTGTACCATTTTTCTGGATTCCACATATATGCATTAATATACGATATTTGTTTTGCTCTTTCTGACTTACTTCACTCTGTATGACAGACTCAAGGTCCATCCACATCTCTACAAATGACCCAATTTCATTTCTTTTTATGGCTGAGTAATATTCCATTGTATATATGTACCACATCTTCTTTATCCATTCATCTGTCGATGGACATTTAGGATGTTTCCATGCCTTGGATATTGTAAATAGTGCTACAATGAATATTGGGGTACCTGTGTCTTTTGTAATCGGGGAGCCTGATTCCTCCAGCTCCGTTTTTCTTTCTCAAGATTGCTTTGGCAATTCGGGGTCTTTTGTGTTTCCATACAAATTGTGAAATTTTTTGTTCTAATACTATGAAAAATGCCATTGGTAATTTGGTAGGGATTGCATTGAATCTGTAGATTGCTTTGGGTAGTATAGTCATTTTCACAGTATTTATTCTTCCAATACAGGAGCATGGTATACCTCTCCATCTGTTTGTGTAATCTTTGATTTCTTTCATCAGTGTTTTAGTTTTCTGAGTACAGGTTTTTTGCCTCCTTAGGTAGGTTTTTTTCCTAGGCATTTTATTCTTTTTGATGTGATGGTATATGGGATTATTTCCTTGGTTTCTCTTTCTGATCTTTTGTTGTCAGTGTATAGGAATGCAAGAGATTTCTGTGCGTTAATTTTGTATCCTGCAACTTTACCAAATTCATTGATGAGCTCTATTAGTTTTCTGGTGGCATCTGTAGGATTTTCTATGTATAGTATCATGTCATCTGCAAACAGTGACAGTTTTACTTCTTCTTTTTCAATTTGTATTCTTTTATTTCTTTTTCTTCTCTGATTGCCATGCCTAGGACTTCCGATACTATGTTGAATAATAGTGTTGAGAGTGGACATCCTTGTCTTGTTCCTGATCTTAGAGGAAATGCTTTCAGTTTTTCACAATTGAGAATGATGTTTGCTGTGGGTCTGTCATATATTGCCTTTATTATGTTGAGTTAGGTTCCTTCAATGCCCACTTTCTGGAGAGTTTTTATCATAAATGGATGTTGAATTTTGTCAAAAGCTTTTTCTTCATCTAGTGAGATATCATATGGTTTTTATTCTTAAATTAGTTAATATGGTGTATCACATTGTTTTGCATATTGAAGAATCCTTGCATCCCTGGGATAAATCCCACTTGATCATGGTATATGATCTTTTTAATGTGCTGTTGGATTCTGTTTGCTAGTATTTTGTTGAGGATTTTTGTGTCTATGTTCATCAGTGATATTGGTCTGTAATTTTCTTTTTTTGTGACATCCTTGTCTGGTTTTGGTATCAGTGTGATGGTGGCCTCATAGAATGAGTTTGGAAGTGCTCCTCCGTCTGCAATTTTTTGGAAGAGTTTGAGAAGGATAGGTGTTAACTACTCTCTAAATGTTTGATAGAATTCGCCTGTGAAGCCATCTGGTACTGGACTTTTGTTTGCTGGAAAATTTTTAATTACAGTGTCAATTTCATTACTTGTGATTGGTCTGTTTCTATATTCTAATTCTTCCTGGTTCAGTCTTAGAAAGTTGTACCTTTCCGAGAATTTGCCCATTTCATCCAGGTTGTCCATTTTATTGGCATATAGTTGCTTGTAGTAGTCTCTTATGATCCTTTGTATTTCTGTGGTGTCAGTTGTAATTTCTCCTTTTTCATTTCTTGATATGAGTCCTCTCCATTTTTTTCTTGATGAGTCTGGCTAAAGGTTTATCAATTTTGTTTATCTTCTCAAAGAACCAACTTTTAGTTTTATTGATCTTTGCTATTGTTTTCTTCATTTCCTTTTCATTTATTTCTGCTCTGATGTTTATGATTTCTTTCCTTCTACTACCTTTGGGTTTTTTTTTTTTTCTTCTTCTCTAGTTGCTTTAGCTGTAAGGTTAGATTGTTTATTTGAGATTTTTATTTTTTCTCAAGGTTAGCTTGAATTGCTGTAACTTCCGTCTAAGAACAACTTTTGCTGTGTCCCATAGGTTTTGGATCATCGTGTTTTCATTGCCATTTGTTTCTAGGTATTTTTTTATTTCTTCTTTGATTTCTTCAGTGATCTCTTGGTTATTTAGCAGTGAACTGTTTAGCCTCCATGCGTTTGTGTTTTTTACAGTGTTTTTCCTGTAATTGATTTCTAATATCATAGCATTAAAGAAGAGTTTTTTTTAGTTATGTTTGCAATTAAAAAATATTTCAGGAATTAAGGGTTAATGTGCCTCAAATTATTAAAATACCAACCTGTATATCTATGTGTGTATGTGGTTGTCTGTGTGGTTCTGTGTATGTGTCTACCAGTTCATTTTAGATAATGTCTGTTTGTGAAACTTTAGTTTTGAGAATTATACTTCTAAGAGGAATTATAACATAATGCTATGAGTTTACTAAATAACTTCATTTTCCTAGGTATAGAGCAAAGCTGCCTTTTATTTATTTATTTATTTTTGGTTGCATTGGGTCTTCATTGTTGTGCATGGGCTTTCTGTAGTGGCAGTGAGTGCTGGCTACTCTTCATTGTGGTGCACAGGCTTCTCATTACAGTGGCCTCTCTTGTTGCAGAGCATGGGCTCTAGGTGCACGGGCTTCCATAGTTGTAGCACGTGGGCTCAGCAGTTGTGGCTTGCGGGCTGTAGTGTGCAGGCTCAGTAGTTGTGGTGCGCGGGCTTAGTTGCTCCCCGGCATGTGGGATCTTCCTGGACCAGGGCTTGAACCCATGTCCCCTGCATTGGCAGGTTGATTCTTAACCACTGCACCACCATGGAAGCCCCAAAGCTGCCTTTTTGAACCACCTTGTATCTCAGTAGGCTCATGTCTTTGATTCTCAAGATTAGAAGCTAGACAAGATGTATTACATCCTGTCTCAATTACATTTAGTAAATAAAAGTGACTTTATTTATTTTTTTTCACCGTTCATAACAGGTTACAGACCTACGTGTTCAAAATCGGTCAGTTTCAAAAGAGGATGGCAGGTTTGGATGCACTTGACTTTAAATGAAGGAACAATAAAAGCTTGTATTGTTAATCCATAAAGATTTGGGGATTTAGCTATATTGGGGATATAGCTAACTCTATCCTGACTACTATAGAAATATTCTGATTTTTTTAAGGTATTGCTGAGCACAGGAAAATTAATAGTAGTAAATATGTCTAACAATTGTCATTTTACATGCTTCCTACTTTTTTTCTTTATTATCTACTCTCTGCACAGCACTGTGCTAAGCACAGATGGGCCACGTTAGAAACTGTCCTCTCTGTGAAATTACACATTTTATAAATACCTAAAAATGTTTTGCTCTGATACTGTGAAATAATGTATCACATATATATATATATATATATATATATATATATATAGTTTCATAGTCATATATTATTTTATATATATTCCATATAACTTATTAGATGTTTACTGTGGGAACCTCAAATAATTTCATAAGAAATAGCTTATTAATTCCTTTGGTACAAACGTGAGACAGGCACAATCATAATACCCATTTTATAGATAGTTATGCAGAAGCACATAAAGACTAAAACACTAGCCCGAGTCTATGTCCCTTGTTCTGACCCTCACATGCTTTCTATTTTTCAACTTGTATAAGCTTATTCTCTCGTATCTATGTGACATTTGTGAAATGAGAGAAAATCATCTCTCCTGGGAACAAAATGACATTGATAAACTTGGCAGAGACTTGACTGCCATTTCCCCAATTTGAATGACTTTTCTTTTCTGACACAGAAAATGCAGTAGTTATAAATGAAAAACATTAAAAAAGCTTAAAAGAAAATTTCCTCAAAGGAAGAAAATAGTTTTATATTAAAAAAACAAGGAGAATCACAAGAAATATAAGGTCATCAAAATTACTGAGAAAAAAATAGAGGATTTTCTTTTTCTTTTTTTTAATAAACAAATATATATGATATACATAAAGGCTGTAGTGATTTATTGGTCTTTCTTTCCCTACTGCCTGTGATATAAAAACATGGAAAGGAAAACCAATAGTTTTTCCTTCTTGCTTAGGAAAAACCTACACTGGGGACTTGAGTGTAATTATGAAATGCGGTTAGCTATACCCAAGTGCATAAAACACATTGCTAATTATATTTAAACACAGAGAAACTATGACGGGTGAAAGAAAATTTTGGTACTTTCTGGCCCTATAGATATTTTAATCTAAATTTTACTTCATATTTATATACCAATTAATTTTTAATGTTGTAAAAATTAAATATAACTCTCCTCCTCACTAAACACTCATAGACAAGTTAAACACAGAAATATCAGCATTCCTCCTCTTTAAAAAATCCTTTTCAAATTTTGCAAGTAATAAAATTCTAGAAAAGTCAAAGTAATTCAGACATAAGCAAATTCTACCATGCTTGATTCATGAGACTCATTTGTCCCATTTAAAGGACACTCAGAAGAACAATTCATTACACCTGCCTCCCCTAAGTAACCCGTTAGTTGCAACATTCTGTTGGGGAAGCATGCATAATGTTATCCTCTGTTTTAGAAAACTAAATCCTGTACCCTGAACACACTTGAAATATTTTTTTTATTGAAGTACAGTTGATTTACAATATTGTAATTGTTTCAGGTGTACAGCAAAGTATCTAGCAAAGTGAGTTCTTTTCAGTTATAGGTGATTACAAGATAGTGAATATAGTTCCCTGTGCTATACAGTAAATCTTTGTTGTTTATCTATTTTATTTTTGGTAGTGTGTATTTAATACCATACTCCTAATTTATCCCTTCCCCTTTGGTAACCATGAGTTTGTTTCCTATGTCTGTTAGTCTGTTTCTATTTTGTATATAAGTTCATTTGTACTATTTTTTAAATTCCACATATGAGTGATATCATGTAATATTTGTCTTTCTCTGTCTGATTTCACTTAGTATGATAATCTCTAGGTTCACCCATGTTGCTGCAAATGGCATTATTTCATTCTTTTTTATGGCTCAGTAATATTCCATTGTATCTATCTATCTATCTATCTATCTATATCTATCTATATCTATCTATCTATCTATCTATCTATATATATATATATATTTATTTATTTACTACATCTTCTTTATACAATCATCTGTCGATGGACATTTAGGTTGCTTCCATGTCTTTGCTATCATAAATAGTGCTGCTATGAACATTGGGGTGCATGTATCTTCTCGAATTAGAGTTTTTGTCTTTTCTGGATATATGCCCAGGAGTGGGATTGCTGGATCACACAGAAACTCTCTTTTTAGTTTTTAAAGAAACCTCCATATTGTTCTCCATAGAGGCTGTACCGATTTACATTCCCACCAACAGTGTAGGAGGGTTCCTTTTTCTCTACACCCTCTCTAGCATTTATTATTTGTAGACCTTTGGATGATGGCCATTCTGACCAGTGTGATGTGATACCTCATTGTAGTTTTGACTTGCATTTTCTAATACTTAGCAACGTGGAGCATTTTTCATGTGCCTGTCGGCCATATATATATGTCTTCTTTGGAGAAATGACTATTTAGGTTTTCTGCCCACTTTTTGATTGGGTTGTTTACTTTTTCTGTGTTACTGAGTTGTATGAGCTGTTTGTATATTTTGCACATTAAGCCCTTGTTGGTTGCAACATTTGCAACTATTTTCTCCCAGTCTGTAGGTTGTCTTTTCATTTTGTTCACGGTTTCCTTTGCTGTGAAAAACTTATAAGTTTGATTAGGCCCCATTTGTTTATTTTTGCTTTAATATCTTTTGCCTTGGGAGACTAACCTAAGAAAACATTGCTACGATTTATATCAAAGAGTCTTTTGCCTATGTTCTCTTCTAGGAGTTTTATGGTGTCATGTCTTATATTTAAGTCATTAAACCATTTTGAATTTATTTTTGTTTATGGTGTAAGGGAGTGTTCTAACTTCATTGATTTACATACAGCTGTCCCACACTTGAAATATTTTATCTCTGAACTTCGGGTTGTAAGTTTTTAGTATTCTGCACTATGTCTGTTATCCTATTCTTGTCACTCTTCCTCCAAGAAACTTGCCAATCCACTTCTACTCAGCAGCCTCTCTCTTCCTTTTCTCATGTCATATCAGTTTTTGCAGACCCAGCTCATGTACCTAACTACAGTCTCCTTCCTACTTCAAATCTCTGCAAATGGGTTTCTGCTCCCACCACCCAACCAATGATCTAGATGATTTTCTTGCTAAGGCCAATGGAAAATATGGCTCATTACTACCTAAAACTGGCCAGAGGTGAGACTATTATACTCTGTCTCTCATTCATTACTCTTTTTCTTTATGTGGCTTCCAAAAAATTACATTTTGGCTTCTCCATTTCTTTTCTTTCAGTGATCTTATTCCCCAGCCAATTTCTCCAGAGAAGCTACAAATAATCTCTTTTCCACATGTCCTTACTCCCTTTGAAATATTTGCATAAAAACTATAGCCTGACACAATATTGTAAAGCAACTAAACTCCAATTAAAAATAAAAAATAAAAAATAATTTTCTAATTAAAAAAATAAAATTTAAAAACCTATAGCCTGAAGACTGTAAAATTTATATATTCAAACAAATAAACATACACATACTTTTATTAGCACTTAATCATTATTGTATCATGTGCATATCAAACTCAACGCACTTAAAATTGAGTTAATATTCAAAAAGCACGTATAATAGATATTGGCCCATAGTAAGCAAATACTTCTTAAAAAATAAAATTTGCCAACAACTATAAGGTAATAAAGTGGACAACCTAGAAGAAATGGACAAATTCTTAGAAACATACAATCTGCTAAGAGTGAACCAGGAAAAAAGAGAAAATATTAACAGACATATTACCAGTAATGAAATTGAATCAGCAATTTAAAAACTTCCAGAAAACTAAAATCCAGGACAGGACCAGATGGCTTCACAGGTGAATTCTACCAAACCAAACATTTAGAGAAGTGTTAACATCTTACCTTCTCAAACTATTCCAAAAAATTGCAGAGGAAGGAATGCTTCCAAACTCATTCTATGAGGCCAGCATCACCCTGATACCAAACAGACAGATTATCTCACACACACACACACACACACACACACACACACACAAATTTACAGGCTAGTATCACAGATGAACATAAATGCAAACATCCTGAACAAAATGTTAGTAAACCAATCCAATGTTACATTTAAAAGATCATACACCATGATCAAGTGGGTTTTACCCCAGAGATGCAAGGATTTTTCAGTATCTACAAAAATCAATGTGATACACTTCATTATCAAATAGAAGAATAAAAATCATATGATCATCTCAGTAGATGCAGAAAAACCTTTTGACAAAATTCAACATCCAATTATGATAAAACCTATCCACAAAATGGGCATATAGAGAACATACCTCAACATAATAAAGAACATACATCGCAAAACCACAGCTAAAATCATACTCAACAGTGAAAAGTTGAAAGCATTTCCTCTAAGATCAGAAATAAGACAAGGATGCCTACTCTCACCACTTTTATTAAACACAGTATTGGAAGTGCTAGCCACAGTAATCAGAGGACAAAAAGAAATAAAATAAATCCAAATTGGAAAGGAAGAAGTAAAACAGTCACTGTCTGCAGATGACATGATACTGTACATAGAAAATCCTAAAGACACCAACAGAGAACTACTAGAGTTCATTAATGAATTTGGTAAAGTTGCAGGATATGAAATTAATATACAGAAATCTGTTGCATTTCTATACACTAACAATGAAATATCAGAAAGAGAAATTAAGGAAACACTCCCATTTACCATTGAATCAAGAAGAATAAAAT
The DNA here is from genome assembly GCF_028564815.1 of Eubalaena glacialis. Classification (NCBI taxonomy): domain Eukaryota; kingdom Metazoa; phylum Chordata; class Mammalia; order Artiodactyla; family Balaenidae; genus Eubalaena; species Eubalaena glacialis. The sequence goes on along the minus strand of NC_083724.1, from coordinate 62,883,101 downwards.
ACCTACGAATAAACCTAAGTAAAGACATAAAAGACCTGTACTCAGAAAACTATAAGACATTAATGAACGAAATTAAAGATGAAATAAACAGATGGAAAGATATATTGTGTTCATGAACTGGAAGAATTTATATTGTTAAAATGACCAGACTATCTAGGACAATCTACATATTCAATGCAATCCCTAACAAATTACCTATGGCATTTTTCACACAACTAGAACAAAAAAATGTTTAATTTGTATGGAAACACAAAAGATCCTGAATAGCCAAAACAACCTTGAGAAAGAAGAACAGGGCTGAAGAAATCATTCTCTCTGTTTTCAGACTATAGTACAAAACTAAGTAATCAAAGCAGTATGGTACTGGCACAAAAACAGACACAGAGATCAATGGAACAGAATAGAGAGCCCAGAATAAACCAACATACTTATATGGTCAATTAATCTATCACAAAGGAGGCAAAAATACACAATGGAGAAAAAACAGTCTCCTCAATATGTGGTGCTGGTGAAACTAAAAAGCTACATGTGAAAGAATGGAAGTAGAACATCTTAGACCATATTCAAAAATAAACACCAAACGGATTAAATACCTAAATGTAAGATGAGAAAACATAAAACTCCTAGAAGAAAACATAGGCAAAACACTCTTTGACATGAATTGTAGCAAAAAGGGGTTAACATCCAAAATATGTAAAGGCTTATACAACTCAACATCAAAAAAACAAACAACCTGACTATAAAAGGGCAGAAGATCTGAATAGACATTTTTCCAATGAAGACATACAGATGGCCAACAGGCACATGGAAAAATGTTCAACTATGTTAATCATCAGAAAAATGCAAATTAAAACAACACTGAGATATCACCTCACCCCTGTCAGAATGGCTATCATCAAAAAGACCACAAATATCTAATGTTGGCAAGGTTGTGAAGAAAAGGGAACCCTCATACACTATTGTTGGGAATGCAAATTGGTACAGCCACTGTGGAAAGCAGAATGGTGGTTTCTCAAAAATCTAAAAGTAGAACTACCATGTGATCCAGCAACTCCACTCCCGAGTATATATCCGAATAAAACAAAAACACTAATTCTAAAAGATACATGCACACCAATGTTTATAGCATTACTTACAATTGTCAAGAACCTAAGTGTCCAGTAACAGATGAATGGATAAAGATGTGGTATATTCCATTGAGTGTGTGTGTGTGTGTGTGTGTGTGTGTGTGTGTGTGTGTGTGTGTGTATGGAATACTACTCAGCCATAAAGAAGAATGGAATTTTACCATTTATAACAACATGGATGGACTTCGAGGGTATTATGCTAAGTGAAGTAAGTCAGATAGAGAAAGAAAAGTATCGTATGAAATCACTTACATGTGGAATCTAAAAAATAAAAAAACTAGTGAACATAACAAAAAGAAAACAGACTACAGATAAAGAGAACAACCTTGTGGTTTCCAGTGGGAGAGTGAAAGGAGGAGGGGCAAGATAGGGGTAGGGGGTTAAGAGGTACAAACTGTTATGAATACAGTCAATAAGCTACAAGGACATATTGTACAACACAGGGAATATAGTCAACATATCTTGCTTGTATTGTTGAAATATCCTTCTAATAAGACCCTCACCTTTCAAGTTCAGTTTTCAAAAATTCCAAGAAAATATTCTAAAAGAACAAAATTATTCATAGCAGTTTATTGAAATTCATTCAAGGTTTTGCATATCTTTACTGAATACTTCTAAACCCCTGTGTAAAGCATTCAAGATTTTCTTCTACTTCTCCAGAGCTACCTCTCATCAGTACTACTCTTACATTCTATGCTACAACCATACCCAACTACTTTTAGTACCCCGATGGATCATGTTCACTGTTATATTTGGGCCCTTTGACGTGAAATACTTTCTATCCTGCCTCAAGTTTACCTTGGTTTGCATAGCACATTATTTTCTTTCAAAATTCAGACTAGGAAACCCCTCAGTCTTTTTCTGATGCTTCAATCTGATTTGCTTAACCCCTTTTCTATGGTTCCATAGTATTCTGAGTATTTCTCTATCATAGCAAATAGTAGTCTATATTTTAATCTTCAGTTCACTTGTCAAAAGTACAAGGAATATGATTCGTTGCATTCTTCCTGCCCAGTCCAGTGTCTGGTTTACCATCTGGCAGTAAGACTTATGACAGAAAATGAGTAATGTGATAGAGAATTCAAGTATCATCAATTTTAAAATAAGGTAAAAAATTACCTATTAGATTTCCATGTATTCTTTTTGGCATATAAGTCAACAATAATTTATTAATATTTGCAACTTTGCTATTTTTGAATCATTTATTTTTTATTTGTTTTTTTCCCATGGCAATGAGGTCTAGCAGGTTGCAACAATGATATACATCTGTGGTGGCATCACAGGCTTAGGAAGTGGATTCAGGGAGAAAGGTCAGTTCATTTCTCTGAAGAATGCTATAATAATGCCTTACAATATTTGTCTTACTATCACTGATTCTCCCACCCACAAACAGTACCACACTGGGCAGAACAAAAGAAAGTTGCTAAAAGGAATAATTCCTGCTTGGGAACTAAGGAAATTGACCAATAAGAATATTCACACATATAAATACCACATAAATTTCAGTAAGTTCTTTAAAATGCTTATTCTGATATCCTATCTAATTGATACAAATCAGGTTTTAATTCTGACACCAACAAGACTTAAAGGTATTACAGAAAATATCCAAGATATTCTAAAAAGTTTCAATAAATTTTGTAAGTGTGTTTACCCAACTTGTCAGGAATTACGTGTCAGAAATCTCCTAGACCTTTTCTTTACATGCCAGGAAAATACAGTTGAAAGAGAACAAACAAGGAAGGAAGCAGATAGGACAGTTTTTAGCAGTAGCATCACACAGGATCTGTCAGAAAGAGCAAGAAACAGCACAAAAAAACTAATTTAAAATTGTCAAGTGGCCTTTGTTCTTTAAAGGAAGCAATTTCCTTGTAATTGTCCAAAGGTCTCAGGTATGGAATTAATATGGCTCAAATATGACCCCTTTTTCCTGCTCTCATTAAATAACCTAAAATTATTTTGAAGGACACTTTAAGATAATATGTCCCTATATGAATTTAAACTTCCAAAATATTTACTATCTAAAGGGGCCACAAAAGTTATTCTGTCTACCATAAATATTCAAGACATTCTCTAGATTAAGTACCAGCAAACTATGACCCACAGGCCAAATGTGGTCCATCAGTTGTTTTTTATAAATAAAGTCTACTGGACTACAGCCATTCCCATTCCTTTGTATTATTTGTGGCTGTTTTCTCACTATAACAGAGGAGTTGAGTAGTCACAGAGATGATACAACCCTCAAAGCCTAAAATATTTACTACATGAAACTTAGAAAAATAGTTTGCCGACTCCTGCTGAAACTCTTATAATTTATATCTGATCAAATGATAAGAAAGTCTTCCCAAAGCACAACACACAGCTAATACAGATGTCCCAATATTTTGAAATGGATACATGTACACACACGTATGTGCACACACACATAGACATACATGTATTTACTGTATTTTTAAATAATCTGCCCACAAACAACAGTTTTTACCATGACAAAGCAAATCTTCAGCATCCTTTTATAACACTGAAGAAGATTACCACGTGAGATATCATAGACTGATCCATCGCTGGATGGGTGACACAGAAGGGCTGGCTTAGCTTTTAAAATTATGAGGGTCATATTTGGTCAATGCAAGAAAGAATTAGGTAATTTATCCTACCTAATAAGGATAGGATAAAATTTTTATGTTTTCAAAATAGACAGGGGTCAGGTTAATCTAGGATGGTAGGAAAAGGAAAAATGAAATAAGGGGGAATATCAGACCAAGATGGAGTACCAGAGCCTAAAACCTGAACAGAAACAATGCCTTTCAGCATGAAAAACTTTTTTTAAAAAATGGACAAGGTATATGCATTAATGGTCTCAAGCTTTATATCAGACAAGAAAGGACTATAATCCTTGAGAGGTTAAAAAAAAACGCACACAAAAGAGATTAATGCAATAATTTTCACATCTTGCCTATAGAATGTTTTCTGATTATCGTACAGAAGGACAAACACAGGCAAGCTCAGCAGTCCGCATGAGTTGTGAAATGGAGCCGGGCTTTTATGAAGGCTAAAGCAGCTAGAAGTGGCGTATTGGCAGGGAGAGAACTGCAGAGAGAGAGAGCTCTGGATAGCTTTGAAGGTTCCCTTTTTAGTATTTAGCTGAATACTTGATCAGCTCATATATATATGTCAGGCAACGACTCAAGGCTAGGAGGAAAACAAACAAACAAACAGATAATTAGAGGGAAAACTAAAGCTCCTTGAGTTGACCAAAGGAAGTTATTGCGTGCTCTTCCCATTAGCCAGAGTAGAAACCCTCCTCACAGTTTGTTAACATTGGGTAAAGTATTCAGAAGAGTTTAGTTAAATAGTGGAGAAAAATTAGCCCTAGACCAAACACTACTCTGGTCTAACCTAAAACTGCTTAAAAGCAAGACTCTAAAGGATCAGGGCATTTTCCATTTACTCAAACATGTCCCAGAACAAAGCTCCAAAATATTTAAAGAAATGCAATAAAAACCACAATCAAACAAAGTAAAATTCACAACACCTGACCAAAAAGAAACCTAGAAAAACAAACAAAAATTACCAGACACCATAAAAGCAGGACAACAAACTCATAAAACAAAGTGAAAAAAATCCATCATTTTAAAATGACTCAGATGTGAACATATGAGAATTAGTAGACACTGACACTAAAGTAGTTGTTAAAACTGTTTCCATGTTGAAAACTTAGAGGAAAGATTGCACATGTTAAACAGAGACATGGTAATTATGGATTAAGACTCAAGCTTTTAGAGATTAAAATTGTAATGTCTGAGATTTAAAAATGCTCTAATTGGGGTTAATGCTGATTAAATATTTCATAAGAAAATATCAGTGACTTGAAGGCAGTGGAATAGAAACTACCCAAAATGAAGCACAGAGGAAAAAAAAACTGAAAAAAAAAGAGAACTGAAAGTTGGGCAGATGCAGAAAAGTGTTTAAATAAATGATGAATGACTAATTTTTCCCCCAAAGTTTATGAAAAGTAAAAAGCTACAGACTGAAAAACTAAATGAATCACAAGCACACACACATACCAAAAAAACCCTAAAAGGCACATCATAATTCAATTAGTTAAAATCAGTGATGAAGAGAAAATCTGATAGTTTTCAATATTCAGTACTTTAACATCCCTGGTTAAATGTATTTTTAGGACTGTTTTCTTAATTTCTCTTCCTGAGAGTTCATTAGTAGCATATGAATTTTACACACTGATTTTGTATCCTACACCTTTACTGAATTTATTAGTTATAATAGCATTTTGTGGAGTCTAGGGTTTTCTTTTTTTTTTAATTAATTAATTAATTAATTAATTAATTTATGGCTGTGTTGGGTCTTCGTTTCTGTGCGAGGGCTTTCTCTAGTTGTGGCAAGTGTGGGCCACTCTTCATCGCGGTGCGCGGGCCTCTCATTATCGCGGCCTCTCTTGTTGCGGAGCACAGGCTCCAGACGTGCAGGCTCAGTAATTGTGGCTCACGGGCCTAGTTGCTCCGCAGCATGTGGGATCTTCCCAGACCAGGGCTCGAACCCGTGTCCCCTGCATTGGCAGGCAGATTCTCAACCACTGCACCACCAGAGAAGCCCAAGTCTAGGGTTTTCTATACATAATATGTCATCTGCAAATATTGACAGTTATACGTTTTCCTTGGCAATTTGGATGCCTTTTATTTCTTTTTCTGGCCTAATTGCTCTAACTAGACCTTCCAATATTATGTTGAATAAAAGTGTCAGGAGTGGGCATCCTTGTTTTGTTCCTGATCTTTGATGAAAAGCCTCAGTTTTTCACCTTGAGAATGATGTTAGCTGTGAGCTTGCCATATTTAGCCTTTATTATGTTGAGGTTATGTTCCCTCTATACCCACTTTGTATCGAGTTTTTATCATAAATGAATGTTGAATTTTGTCAAATGATTTTTCTGCAGCTATTCAGGTGATCATATGGTTTTTAAAAATGTTGTTATCCCGGTGTATCACACCGATATGTGGATATGTTGAACTATCTTTGCATACCTGAAATAAATCCCACTTGATCATGGTATATGATCCTTCTAACGTTTTGTTGAATTTGGTTTACTAATATTTTGCTGATGATATTTGCATATATGTTCATCAGGTGTGTACTTTTCTTGTGGCATCCTTGTCTGGTGTTGGTATCAAGGTAATGCTGGCCTCATAAAGTGAGTTTGGAAGTGTTCCCTCCAGTTCTATTTTTGGAAAAGTTTAAGAAGGATTGATATTAATTCTATGAATGTTTGGTAGAATTAATCAGTGAAGTGGTCTGGTTCTGGACTTTTGTTTGTTGGGAGAGTTTGATTACTGACTCAGTTTCCTATAGTAGTAATCAGTCTGTTTAGATTTTCTTTTTTTTTTTTTTTAACTTTCATATTTTTTAGTGAAGTATAGTTGATTTACGATGTTGAGTTAGTTCTGGGTACACAGCAAAGTGATTCAGTTATACATATATATACACACACATATACACACACACACACATATATATTTCTTTTTCATATTCTTTTCCATTATAGACTATTATAAGATATTGAACATAATTCTCTGTGCTATACAGTAGGATCTTGTTGTTTATCTATTTTATATATAGTAGTTTATATCTGCTAATCCCAACTCCTAACTTATCCCTCCACCTCCCCTTTCTCCTTTGGTAACCATAAGTTTGTTTTCTATGTCTGTGAGTCTATTTCTGTTTTGTATATAAGTTAATTTGTATCATATTTTAGATTCCACATACAAGTGATATCATATGATGTTTGTCTTTCTGTGTCTGACTTATTTCACCTGGTATGACAATCTCTAGGTCCATCCAAGTTGCTGCAAATGGCATTATTTCATTCTTTTTTATGGCTCAGTAATATTCCATTGTATGTATGTGTGTGTGTGTGTGTGTGTGTGTGTGTGTGTATGTATGTATGTGTATATATATATATGTGTATATATATATATATATATTTAGACACACCAGGTCTTCTTTATCCATTCCTCTGTTGATGGACATTTAGGTTGCTTCCATGTCTTGGCTATTGTAAATAGTGTTGCTATGAATATTGAGGTGCATATATCCTTTCAAATTACGAGTTTTCTCTGGATATATGACCAGGAGTGGGATTGTTGGATCATATGGAAACTCTATTTTTAGTTTTTTAAGGAACCTGTATACTGTTTTCCATAGTGGCTGAACCAGTTTACATTGCCACCAACAGTTTATGAGGGTTTCCTTTTCTCCACACCTTCTCCAGCATTTATTTGTAGACTTTTTAATGATGGCCATTCTGACCAGTGTGATGTGATACTTCTTTGTAGTTTTGATCAGCATTTCTCTAATAATCAGTGATGTTGAGCATATTTTCATGTGCCTCTTGTCCATCTGTATGTCTTCTTTGGAGAAATATCTACTTAGGTCTTCTGCCATTTTTTGATTGGGTTATTTGTTTTTTGATTATTGAGTTGGATGAGCTGTTTGTATATATTGGAAATTAAGTCCTTATTGGTCGCATCATTTGCAAGTATTTTCTCCCAGCCCATAGGTTGTTTTTTCGTTTTGTTTAGGGTTTCATTTGCTGTGCAAAAGCTTATAAGTTTGATTAGGTCCCATTTGTTTATTTTTTCATTTATTTATATTGCCTTGGGAGACTGAGCTAAGAAAACATTGCTACAATTTATGTCAGAGAATAAATCATATTGCCTATGTTCTCTTCTAGGAGTTTTGTGGTGTCATGTCTTATATTTAAGTCATTAAGCCATTTTGAGTTTATTTTTGTGTATGGTGTGAGGGAGTGTTCTAAGTTCATTGATTTACATGTGGCTGTCTAGCTTTCTCATCACCACTTGTAGAAGAGACTGTCTTTTCTCCACTGTATATTCTCTCCTCCTTTGTCCAAGATTAATTGACCATAGGTGTGTGATTTATTTCTGGGCTCTCTATTCTGTTCCATTAATCCATATGTCTGTTTTTGTGCCAATACTATTATGTTTTTATTATTGTAGCTTTGTAGTATTGTCTGAAGTCTAGGAAGGTTATGCTTCCAGCTTTATTCTTTTTCCTCAGGATTGCTTTGGAAATTCTGGTTCTTTTATGGTTGCATATAAATTTTAGGATTATTTTTTCTAGTTCTGTGAAAAATCTCATGGGTAATTTGATAGGGATCTCATTAAATCTGTAGGTTACTTTGGGAAGTATGGCCATTTTAATAATATTAATTCTTCCAATCCAAGAGCATGGGCTATCTTTCCATTTCTTTAAATCATCTTCAGTTTCACATATCAATGTTTTATAGTTCTCAGCATAGAAGTCTTTCAATTCCTTGTTCAGGTTTATTCCTAATTATTTGATTATTTTATTCTTTTTGATGTGATTTTAAAAGGGATTTTTTTTTTACTCTCCCTTTCTGATATTTCCTTGTTAGTATACAGGTATGCAACAGATTTCTGTATGTTACATGTATCCTGCTATCTTGCTGAATTCATTTATAAGTTCTAGTAGTTTTTGTGTGGAGTCTTTAGCATTTTCTATATAGAGTATCATGTCACCTGCATATGATGACTATTTTACCTGTTCCCTTCTTATTTGGACACCTTTTATTTCTTTTTCTTGTTTGACTGCTGTGGCTAGGACATCCAATACTATGTTGAATAGAATTGGTTAGAGTGGGCAATCCTTGTCTTATGCCAGATTTTAGCAGGAAGGCTTTCAGCTTTTCACCATTGGGTATCATGTTGGCTGTGGGCTTGTCATAAATGGCTTTTACTATGTTGAGATATGTTCCCTCTATACCCACTTTGGTAAGAGCTTTTATCATGAATAGATGTTGAATTCTATCAAATGCTTTTTCTGCATCTATTGAGATAATTATGAGGGTTTTTTTACTCATTTTTTTGTTGATGTGGTATATCACATTGATTTGCATATGTTGAACCATCTTTGTGACCCTGGGATAAATTTAACTTGATTATGGTGTATGACATTTTTTTATGTGTTGTTGGATTCAGTTTGATAATATTTTGTTAAGAATTTTTGATTGGATTGTTTGTTTTTTTGATATTGAGCTGCATGAGCTGTTCATATATTTTGGAGATTAATCATTTGTCAGTTGCTTCATTTGCAAATATTTTCTCCCATTCTGAGCATTGTCTTTTTGTCTTGTTTATGGTTTCCTTTGCTCTGCAAAAGTTTGTAAGCTTAATTAGGTCCCATTTGCAGGGCAGGAACAGAGGCAGATGCAGAGAATGGACATGTGGACACAGGGTGGGAAGGGGAGGGTGGGACAAACTGGGAGATTAGGATTGACATATATATACTACCATGTGTAAAATAGATAGCTAGTGGGAACATGCTGTATAGCATAGGGAGCTCAGCTTTGTGCTCTGTGTTGACCTAAATGGGTGGGATGGAGGGGGAGAGTGGAAGAGAGGTTCAAGAGGGAGGGGGTATATGTATACATACTTGATTTACTTTGTTGTACAGCAGAAACTAACACAACATTGTAAAGCAACTATACTCCAATAAAAAGAAAATAATTACAGAGAAAAAAAATTTTTGCATCTATATTTTTGGTATTGTTTTGTCTGGTTTTGATATTTGGATTATGATGGCTTCATAGAATGACTCTGGGAGTGTTCCCTCCTCCTCTTCAATCTTTTGAAAGAGTTTGAGAAGGATCGGTATAATATCTTCTGTGTATGTTTGATAGAATTCCCCAGTGAAGTCTTTTGCTCCTGAAATTTGTTTACAGTCTTTTTTTTTTTAATACATTCTATTTCACTGCTTGTGTTCAGTCTGTTCAAATTATCTATTTCTTCTTGATTCAGTTTTGGTGAGTTAGTTATATGTTTCTAGAGACTTGTCCATTTCTTTTAGGTTGTCCAATTTGTTGGCATCTAATTTTATTCTTGTTTTGTTTTTTTGTATTTCTTCAGTATTGGTTATTTCTCCTTCTTTTATTTTTTATTTTATTTATGTTATCTCTCTTTTCTTCTTGGTGAGCCAGGCCAGAGGTTTGTCAATTTTATTTACCCTTTCAAAAAATCAGCTCTTGGTTTTATTGATTTTTTTCTATTGCTTTTTATCTACATTTTATTTATTTCCTCTCTGATATTATTTCCTTCCTTCTGCAGGCTTTAAGTGATGTTTGTTCTTCTTTTTCTAATTCTTTTAGGTGGTAGGTTAGGTTGTTTGAAATTTTTCTTGCTTTTTTGAGGAAGGCCTGTATCTCTATGAATTTCCCTCCTAAAACTTCTTTTGCTGTGTCTCAGATTTTCTATGGCTGTGTTTTCATTGTCATTTATCTCAAGGTATTTTTAAATTTCCTCTTTGATTTCATCATTGACCCATTGGATTTTTAGTAGCATGTTGTTTAGTCTCCATGTAACCTTTTTAAATCTCATTTCCCTTTCTTTCATTTCTTTTGGTTGGTCTTTAGTTTCATTCCATTTCATCCAGAAAAGATGGTTGAAATAATTTCTATCCTCTTAAATTTGTTGAGGCTTGTTTTGTGTCCTCATACTTGGTCTATCCTAGAAAATGTTCTGTGTGCACTTAAAAAGAATGTATATTCTGGGTTCTTTTGGATGTAATATCCTGAAACTATCAATTAACTTTGTTCTATTGTGTCATTTAGGATCTCTGTTGCCATATTGATTTTCTATCTGGAATATCTGTCCAATGATGTGAGTGGGGTGTCTAAGTCTCCTATTATTACTGTATTCCCACCAATTTCTCCATTTATGTCCATTAGTATTTTATTGTATTTAGGTGCTTCTATATTGGGTGCATATATGTTAATGAATATAATATCCTCTTCTTGTATTGGTCCTTTTATCATTATATAATGTCCTTTATCTTTCTTTATGTCTTTGTTCTAAAGTCTATTTTGTCTGATCTGAGTATTGCTACCCCCACTTTCTTGTCATTTCTGTTTGCATGTAACATTTTTTTCCAACCCCTCCCTTTTAATCTTTGTGTGTCCTTTAAGCTAAAGTGTGTCTCTTGTAGGCAGCATATTCTAGGCTCTTATTTTAACCGTCCAATATGCTATTATATGTCTTTAGATCACAGAATATAGTCCATTGACATTTAAGACAATTATTGCTAGACATGAATTTATTGCCATTTGAAATCTTATTTTCCAGATGATTTTGTATTCCTTCTTTGTTCCTTTCTTCTTTCCTTTTGTGGTTTGATGATTTTCTTTTGTACTATGCTTGAGTTCTCTTCTTTTTGGTTTTTGTGAATCTATTGTATGTTTTTGATTTGTGGTTACACTGTTTTTCAAGGATGTTAACTCATTACTACACCTGCTTGCTCTAGACTGGTAGTCATATAGACTCAAACACATTTTTTTTTTTAAATCTATATTTTTACACCCTCCCATTTTATAATTTTGATGTCCTCTTTTACATCTTCATGTTTATCCTTTTACTGTTTGTTGTAGTTATTATTGCTTTCACAATTTTTTTTTTAATCTATGTACTGCTTATTTAAGTGATTTTCTTTTCAATTGTGATTTTCTCTTTCCTATACATTATTGTTTTTTTCTATTTAGAGAAGACCTTTCAATATTTCTTTTACAATAAGTTTAGTATTGCTATATTCTTTTAGTTTTTGCTTGTCTGAGGGATTCAGTATCTCTCCTTCTAATCTAAATGATAATCTTGCTGGGTAGAGTATCCTAGGTTGCATATTTTTTCTTTTTAGGACTTTGAATGCATATTGCCACTCCCTTCTGGCCTGCAACATTTCCGTAGAGATATCAGCTGATAGCCTATGGGGATTCCCTTGTAACTAACTCTTTGCTTTTCTCTTGCTTCTATTAGAACCTTCCTTTAACTTTTGCCATTTTAATCATAAAAATGTCTTGCTGTAGTTCTGTTTGGGTTCATCTTGTTTGGGACCCTCTGTGCTTCCTGTACCTGGATTTGGGCAATTTAAAGTCATAATTTCTTCAGATGCATTTTTGTTCCCCTTTTCTCTTTCTTCTCCTTCTGGGATCCCTGTTACGCATAGATTGGCTCAATCCATATTATCCCATAGGTCTCTTATATTGCTTTCTTCTTTTTTTTTTTAATTTGTCTTTCTGTCTGCTGTTCTGATTGGGTGATTTCTTTATTCTATCTTCCAGATCACTTATTTGTTCTGCATTATTTGTTTATTGCCTTTAGCTCAGCTTTCATCTCGGCAAATGAGTTTTCTAATTTTAACTGGCTCTTCTTTATAGTTTCTACTTCCTTGTTACACTGATCTGCCTTTGTATTGATAGTCTTTCTTTATTCCTTCAGTATTTTTATTACCTTCTTTTTGAACTCAGGATTGGGTAGACTGGAGAGGACTGTTTCATTGTTTGTTCTCTCAGTAGATTTCTCTTGTTCTTTTAATTAGGGGTGGTTTCTCTCCTTCATTTTATTTATATTTCTCTGATTCTATGAATTTAGGAGAAACAGTCATCTACTGTGGTCTTGAAGGAGTGTTTTTATGTGGGAGCATCCTTGTGTAGCCTATGTTGAGTCCAATATTTTTGACTCAAGGGTTGTTTTTAGTATAGATACCTGCCATGTCTTAGCTTAGTGTGTGCTGATTACTATCCCCTTGATAGGGTTTGTGATTATTGTGGTGACCAGAGCCTGCACTGGATGTTGAGTGTGACCTCCTCTTTGCTCTGTGGTTGTCACATCCCTGTTGAGGTCAGGGTCTGCTCCCCAGTTGTTGGAGTAGAAACCCCCAGATCAGTTCCTGAGCTGCAATGTGAGTTAGGTGGGATTGAAGCACTTCTGTTGGGAGAAGAGCCACTGAGTATTCCTCCACAGGAGCTTTCCACTGGGAAGTGCACTCTGTGTTGTTGCCCATCACCCATTGTGTGTGCTCACAAAGTACACTATTATTGGCACTGTCCTCAGCTCTGCCTCAGCTGTGGGAATGCATGCAATCATCCTGGATGTCCGTCAGTCACTGTGCTCCCAAAGCCACCACACAGATCTGCTGATGAAGTCAGGCATTGGGTCCACTCTAGTCGCACACCTGGACCCACCATGGGAGCTATGGAGTCAGCCCAGACCCCAGCCCCGCCTCCACATGCAAGGTCCACAGCTACTAATGCTGGACCTGTCCCAGTCCCAGCCAAAGGAGCCCCAGTAATCTGCTCAGACATCACACAGACATTGGGCTTACAAGGTGCCTGTGGCATAAATCCTTCAAAGCCACCAGGACATGGCTTGGATTTCAGCCCTGTTTCCAAAATCCCATGGTCCCTGGAGATTTACTCAGATTTCGGCCCCTTCTATGCATGTGGGCAACCTGAGCTCCTAGAGGCAGAGTTGGGCCTACTGTGAGCACTTTGAGAATGAGGCTACTATTGCAGGACCCTACCCCTCCCTTCATGCTTGTGTTCACAATGGGGCTTCCACGGTGGACCTGGGTTCTTCCCTGTTTGCAGCTCAGACCACACTCCAGCCCCTTCAGGCTATGTTCATGCAGCCAGCCCCAGTCCTCCCCCCAGATCTGTCTGTTGAAGCACACACATGTCTCGAGCTGGGGACTGCAGTGAGGTGGCCAGTAGCATCTGTGCTGGTCTCTTTCTGTTCTGCCTGCCACAAGCCAGATGCTACATTCTCCTCTGAGCCTCTGGAGCTCCCTATCTGTCCCAGCTGATCTTTCAGCCATTGAAGGAGGTTCCCAGGGTTAGGGAACATTTCCTCTCTCACAGCTCCCTCCTAGGAGCACAGGTCCCATCAGATTCCTTTTTATTTTTCTTTCATCCTACCTGATTATGTGGTGGTCTTTCTTGCAGCTTTGGTTGTATGAGATCTTCTGCCAGTGTTCAGTAGGTATAGTGTGAGAATTGTTCCACATGTAGATGTATTTTTGATGTATTTGTAGGAGGAGGTGAGTTCCATGTCCTTGTATTCTGCCATCTTGATTCACAGAAGAGGAATCTTGGAAGGTTGTATGTTTCTAAGTATTTATCCATTTCTTCTAGGTTGTCCAACTAGTTGGTGTATAATTGTTCACAGTAGACCCTTATGATTCTTTGTATTTCTGTGGTATAAGTTGTAATGTCTCCTCTTTCATTTCTGATTTTATTTATTTGAGTCCTCTCTCTGTTTTTCTTGGTGAGTCTAGCTAAAGGTTTGTCGATTCTGTTTATCTTTTCAAAAAACCAGCTCTTGGTTTCATTGATCTTTTCTATTGTCTTTTTGGTTTCAGTTTATTTCTGCTCTGATCTTTGTTATTTCCTTCCTTTTACTAACTTGGGCCTCATTTGTTTTTCTTTTTCTAGTTCCTTGAGGTGTAAAGTCAGGATGTTTATTTGAGATTTTTCTTGCTTCCTGAGGTAGGCATTTACCTCTATGAACATTCCTCTTAGAACTGCTTTCGCTGCATCCCATAAGTTTCAGCATGTTGTATTTAAGACTATAAGATATTGTTGAAAGAAACTGAAGAAGACAAAAATAAATGGAAAGATATTCTTTGCTCATGGATTAGAAAATTAATATTGTTAAAATGTCCATACTACCCAAAACAATTTACAGAGTCAATGAAATCCCTATCAAAATTCCAATGGCATTTTTACAGAAATAAAACAAACAATTCAAGAATTTACATAGGACCACAAAAGACCCAGAATAGCCAGAGCAAATTTTGAAGAAACAAAGCTAGAGACATCATCCTCCCTGACTTAAAACTGTATCACAAGATACAGTAATTAAAACAGTATGGTATTGGCATAAAAACAGACAAATAGACCAATGGAACAGAATAGAGTTCAGAAACAAACCCACACTTACATGGTCAATTAATTTACAACAAAGGAGCCAAGAATATGCAATGGGCTAAGTACGGTCTCTTCAATAAATGGTTCTGGGAAAAGTGGACAGCCACATTTAAAAAAAAAAAACTGGACTGCTATCTTATACAAAATTAACAAAAAATGTACAAAATTAACAATGCACACAAATTAATTCAAAATGGATTAAAGAGTTGAACACAAGACCTGAAACTATAAAACCTCTAGAAGAAAAACAGGCAATAAGCAAATTGACATCACTCTCGGCAATGATTTTTTGGAACTCACATCAAAAGCAAAGGCAACAAACGTAAAAATAAACAAGTGGAACTACAACCTACTAAAAATCCTCACAGCAAAGGAAACCATCAACAAAAATGAAAAGACATCATACTGAATGGGAGAAAATATTTGTAAATCATATATCTGATAAAGGGTTAATATGCAAAATATGAAAAAACTCATACAACTCAATAGCAAAAACAAACAAAAAAATAAAGAAAAAATCTATCCAATTAAAAATGGGCAAAATATCTGAATAGTTATTTTTCCAAAGAAGACATACAGATGACCAAAAGGTACATGAATAGGTGCTCAATATCACTAATCATCAGGAAAATGCAAATCAAAACCACAATGAGATATCACCTCACACATGTCAGAATGGCTATTATCAAAAAGACAGGAGATAACTGTTGGTGGGGATGTGGAGAAAAGGGAACCCTAGTGCACTGTTGGTGGCAATGTATATTGGTGCAGCTACAATGGGAAACAGTAAAGAGGTTCCCCAAAAGTTAAAAATAGAACTACCATATGATCTAGCAATTCCATTTTGGGGTAGTTATCTGAAGAAAATAAAAACACAAACTTGAAAACATATATGCACTCCCATGTTCATTGCAGCATTATTTACAATATACAAGATATGGAAAAAACCTAAGTTTCCATTGATAGATAAAGGAATAAAAAAATGTGCTGTACAATGGATTATCTAGCCATAAAAAAGAATGAAATCTTGCCATTTTTGACAACATGGATGGACCTTGAGGACATTATGCTGAGTGAAAGAAGTCAGGGAGAACAATAAATAACATATGATCTCATGTATATGTAATATCTAAAACAAACAAAATAAAATGAGCTCATAGCAAGAGAAAACAGATTGGTGGTTTCCAGAAATAGGAGGGTGAGGAGTGGGCCAAATGGGTGAAGAAGTCAAAAGGTACAAACTTCCACTTATAATCTAAATAAGTCATGGGAATGTAATGTACAACATGGTGACTATAGTAAATAAAAGTTAACAGTAATACTGTATTGTATATTTTTAAAAAGAGAGAAAATCTTAAAATAAGCCCATAAACAAAAAGACAATTTAAATCTTCTCTATGTTAATGTAAGAAATACAGTGGGTTTTTCATTAGAAGATAGCGAAGCAATGCATTCAAACCCTAAAAATATGTCAACCTAGAGATATTTATTAAGCAAGAAATATCTTTCAAAAATAATGGAAGGAGAAATAATTTTTTTAGACACACAAAATCTGACAATGTCCATCCTCAGCCATACTGCACTAAAAGAAATGATAAAGCAAGTCATTAAGCCAAAGGAAAATGATACCAAATAGAAATGTGGGACAAGGAAAAGGAATGAAGAACATCACAAATACTGAGAAAATGTGGAGTTTTTTCCCATATTATTGAAATTTCTTTAAAAGATAATCAAAGATTTAATGGGAAAAAAGATAATGAACTGTATGATTTATTATATATGTAGAAATGTAATGAATGACTATAATAGCAAAAAGCCAGCAAGAAGTTTATTGTCCTATGGATGAAGTATATCATATGAAGGCAGACTGTGGTAAGTTGAAGATATATGGCAAACCCTGAAGCAACCACCAAAGTATCACAATAAAGTATTAGAGATAAATGCTAGTAAGTCAAAAAGGAAAGGAAATGGAAATATAAAAATTAAGCAATTTATAGAAAAGAAGTCAGAAGGAGAGGGAAAAGGAAAGAAAGAAGAGATTTGACAAGTGAAAACCAGATAGCAAGAACATAGATTTAAATCCAACTATTTCAATGATAACATTAAATATAAAGGTTTAAAACACCCCATTTAAAGGCAAAGACTTTGATAATAAATATAAAAGCAAGATCATCTCTATATTCATTAAGAGAAACTCACATTAAAGTCATTGATAGATTTTTTTTTTAATGGAAGAGGGTTTGTCATGCTAACACTAAATTAAAATCTAAGGTGGCTATATTAACATCAGACAAAATAGGTTTTAGAGCAAATACTATTACCAAGGATAAAAGTTACTCATTGACTAAGGCAACAATTTATATGTGGGGATATATAAGTCTAAAATTATTATGTACATAATAACTGAGCTTCAAAATAAATGAAACAGAACTGATATATCTGCAAAGGAAAATAGGTAATTCTACAAGTATACTCAGGGATTAAAAAAAAAATCTCAATAGTTGATAGATTAGAAAAAATATCAGTAAGGGATATATAGAAGTCTTGAACAACACTTGAAACCAACTTGGTGCAACTGACATTTATTGCACACTCCACCTCAAACCCAACACCAGCAGAAAATACGTCTTTATATATATATAAAATGATTAAAATTATGCACACCCTATTTTCCACAATAAAATTAAACTTTAAGTAATCAATATCAGAAAACTATTTGGGATATTTCTAAATATTTGAAAACATAATACAATTCTAAGTGACATATGGATCATAGAAGAAGTTTAAAACAATAAAATATTACTCAGCCATAAAAAGGAATGAAATTGAGTTACTTGTAGTGAGGTGGATGGACCTAAAATCTGTCATACAGAGTGCAGTAAGTCAGAAAGAGAAAAACAAATACTATATGCTAAAGCATATATATGGAATCTAGAAAAATGGTACTGAAGAACCTAGTGGTAGGGCAGTAATAAAGATGCAGACGTTGAGAACGGACTTGAGGACACAGTGGGGGAAGGGGAGCCTGGGACGTAGTGAGAGAGTAGCATTGACATATCTACACTACCAAAGGTAAAATAGATAGCTAGTGGGAAGTTGCTGCAAAGCACAGGAGGATCAGCTCTGTGCTTTGTGACGACCTAGAGGGGTGGGATAAGGAGGGTGGGAGGGAGGCTCAAGAGGAAGGGGATATGGGGATACATGTATGCATATAGCTGATTCACTTTGTGGTACAGCAAAAACTAACACAACATTGTAAAGCAATTATACTCCAATAAAGATGTATAAAAAAAAAAAAGAAACTGGAAATTATTTTTAAGTAGAATAAAAACAATATGTTGAAATGTGTGAAATGTTACTAAGGTAGTTATTAGAAGATAATTTGTAACAATAAGCCCTGTTTCAGAAAGGAACAGTGATCTTAAATCAGTGACCTCAGCCTCTACCTTGAGAATTAAAAAAATAAGCAAAACAATATAAGCAGAAAAAATGAAAGATCAGAGCATAAATTGAAGAAAAAGAAAACAAAACATAGATAAATTAAATTATATAAATGGTTTTTTTCAGGAGATTAAATCCATAATTCAAAAAAGAATATAAAGACACCAATTAGAATGTCATGAATGAGACAAGTGACATCACTACAAACTCTCTATATATTAAAAGTATATTAAGAGGGTATAATGCAAACTATTCAAATAAGTTTGACAATCTAGATAGATTTCTTAAAAGACACAAAGCATCAAAGCTCATTCAAGAAGAAATAGGAATTGCTCAGTACTATTGAATACATCATATTTCTTATAAACAGAACAAAATAAAGCTTCCAACAAAATAGTTTGAGGCCTTGATGGCTTCACTGGAGAATGTTTTCTAAACAGGTAAGGGAGAAACACTAATAAATCTACAGAGAATCTCCCTGAATATTAGAGGTAAGGAAATACTTTCTAGTTCGTTCTATGAAGTTCACCTCACTTTTGTACTGATATCAGAGAAAGACATTAAAATAAAACTACAGACCAATGTCCCAAATTAACATGAACATATAAGTAAAAATTCTAAACAAAGTTTTACCAAACTGAAATCAACAATACATCATGTCTAAATTTTGTTTCTCCCAGAAATATAAGGTTGAATTGACTTTCCAAATTGTCTAATGCATTTCACCATATTAACAAATTAGAAAAGAAATACATACTAATTGATGAAAAGGCATTTGGTGAAATTCCACATCCATTCCTGATAAAAATCAGAGAAAACACAAAGTAGAAGGGAACCCCATCAATGTGATTAAAGTACATTTACAAATAACCCTACAGCTGGCGTCATATCTGATGGAGAAATACTAAAGGAATTCCCCTGATGTCAGGTACAAGACAAGAATGTCCATGTTCATCACTTCTCTTCAACAATGTCTTGTAGGTTCCATTCAATGAAATGGGGAAAATTAAAGAAATAAAAATGTCCAGATTTGAAAGGAAGACATAAATGTTATTCATAGAACACAAGATCATCTATGTAGAAAACATAACAGATCCTACGAGACTGCTACTATAAACAATAAATTTAGCAAGGTTGCACAATAAAAGATCAATATATACACATCAATTATTTTCTATATAAAATAATTACAAAGGGAAAACTTAAAATGTCATCAAAATCTGAAATACTTAAGTATAAACTAAGGATGTATAAAGACTTGTATACTGAAAGCTACAAAAAAATTGCTAAGAGAAATTTTCCTCAATCAGAAAATTCACTATCATTTACATGCCAATTCTTCCTAAATTTGTCTACAGATTTATGTACACATTCAATGCAATTCCAGTCAAAATCCCAGCAGGCTTGTTTTTTTAACCAAATGACTAGTTGATTCTAAAATATATATGTGAGTGTGTGTGTGTACGTGTGTGTGTCTGTGTGAGAACCTTGAACACTTTTTTTTTTCACATAACAAAAAACACATTTATTGCTCTTATCACAGAAAATCCCAAGGGCTTTAGGAGTTCTGTACCAGAAAAGATGAAGACCAATATTTATTTCTTATCAAACATCACAATACCACACATGTATTGATGATTTTTGCCTGAATCAGTCATTACTATGATGACTGAAAACTGATATTAATACATTTATTTTCATTGTCCTCAAGATCTGCTGAACTCTGGAGCCAGGCTCAGTCAGTAGGGTTGTGTGGTGTTTTTAATCTGCCTCTGCCTCTGCCTCCTGAAGTCCTTTTTACCATCTCCAGAAGGCTCTGCCTCTGGAGAAGCTGAAGGTATGTTTAGCAGGGTATGTTCCCAGGAAGGCTGAAAAATTTGGATCCCAGGCTGATGACATAAAATACACTGAATCTGTCTCCCTTTTCACCCTGTTCTGACTCCAGAGAAATAAGATAGTTGTCTCTAATGAGATTGGTGCCATTCTACGTACTTTCTATACCTTCAAGGCTCTCATCGCAGAGATCTTGTCCCTGGTTTTGTCTTTGTTCTAAGCCCTCATTAGCTTCCTTTTTTCTTTGGATACAGCAACTAGATCTGTGATTTTGAAACCAAACTTTAACTCTTGACTCTGAGACCCCAATTTCTTTTGCAAGTTTCTCTATGGAATCTCTCCCAGGATAATTGTTGCCTATAAATGCCTTGTTGAGGGTGTGTAATTGGGAGCAAGTGTACTTGATGCGAGGCTGTCTGTCATTTCTACTTTGAATCTTCTCTTCAGCGTGATCTCGGTCTTGGCTTGATTCTAAGTGCTCCTCAGGTTCTGATTTTTTCTGGAATCCATGCCTAGTTCTTCGATTCTGAAAGCAATACTGGATTGTAAACTCTTTGGTGTTAGTTTCTAAAGCAAGTCTTTGTCTGGAAGCATAACCTATGTCAGGGGTTTTGTTGAATGTGTCAGTGAGGATTTTCAGATGATCTTCTGTGAAGCTGGTGCGTCTGCCTCTACGCTTTGTTGCTATGGTCTTGTTTGAAGAGTTATCTTGGGCCATGTTAGAAGAGAGTCATGGAGTCTAAGGATTTGTATAGGAGCCCAAATCAACTTTTAAAAGAAGAACAAAATTATATGACTATACTAGCTCACTTCACATCATATTATAAAGCCATAAATCAAGATAGTTTGGTGGTGGCATCAAGATAGGCAAATATATCAGTAGAAAGGAATATGAAGTTCAGAAGTGGATCGACACATCCATTTTTGTCAATTAATATTTGACATGGCGTAAAGGCTATTCAATGGAGAAAGCAAGAAGGTTTTTTCTTTTTAATACCAAATGGAGATAGAAAAATTGTAAATCTATTCTGAAAAAGGAATCTAAGTTTCAATCTATACAGAAAATAGGAACGTAAGTTTCAATCCACAACTTGAGCCAAATACAAAATGTAAATCAAAATAGATTTCAGGAATACATGTGAAAACTTAACTATAAATGTTCTAGAAGAAAAAATAAGGAGAAATCTTTATGACTTTGGGTAGCTTACATAATCTATTATCTAATAAAGATCTATTATTTACCAGATAATTTAATTATCTACAGATTATCTAGTATTAGATTTCTTACATAAAACATTACAGTATAATCCATCAATAAAATAAAATTGGATAAATTTAACTGTTAATTTTTTGTTTTGCTTGAGAAAGACACTGTTAAGAGAATAGAAAAGACTAGCACAGACTAGACTGCATTATTTATTTTTCTTCTACACAAGTAGTTTTAGATTTCCCTGAGTTGTTACTACAAACACATTTTCACATTTTCATCATTTATGGTTAAGTGTGAACATTCCTGACATTTCTACTCTTTTAAAGTCATATTGATTAAAACTCTGAGGCACATAACCATAGGATTTTATGACATCTCTAGAGTTTAAGCCTTATCATTCTTTATTTACACTTACTCACTATAGTTCAGCAGATTCCCTTGCTGGAAGTCTGGGTATAAGATGTCTTTGGCAGTAATTGATTCCAGAATCAAATGCCAGATTTATATTGATTATTACCATGAAACCACTTATGATATTTCCTATAATATGTTAATTTTGTATGGCATATCATGCTAACCAAGAATAATGAGAAGTGACAGCCTGTCTGGCTCAAAGTGATTGTTTCATCTCCAATATAGTGAAAAATAACAGCTGTCACTGCTGTAGTGAATTAGGTAATATGGCAGGACCAAGGAGTTTGGATTAAACCAAGGCTATAGGTCAAGGTTAGAAATGGCTGTGAGAATGGTGTATCATATGTTATGACTTATTAAATTGTAGTTAAAAAATTAGCAAATAACTGTTTATTATTAATTTCAAATAAATCAAATGCTTATTGATACTGTTTTCAATATTGTTTCATGACCGTATCAGATGTTTTGCAGGTAGTTGGAATGGTGATTATCAAACTAAGTATTTGCATTTATGTTCAACAAGAATAATGTACTAATCTTTAAGTGTAGGATGATTGTTCTTAATAAAGATTAATAACATTAGGCATGAAATAAACCAATAACCATTATCCAAATAAGTATATCTTGTATTCTAGACAGTGATTGTAGTATAAATTAAAAAATTTAAAGTTTTGGAATTCAAATTTAAATTTGGAATTCAGGCATCATCTCTTCAGTCTAGGGCTCCCTTATGTCCTCAAACAGAAATAGGGCTCCTTAGTCCATGCCACTCTTTTAACATATGTTAAATTGTTTTGAAACTGTCTATCTCCTATACTTATTTGAGACCCCCTTGAGAAAAAGGATTTTGTGCTATTTTGTTAAATGTTCATAGCATTTAACACAATTCCTGGGACATTTTCTCTAAAATAAATAAACATACATCCAGAACCTGCCAAAGGGGGGATAAAGTAAAGAATTCTAAAGGTACTTGAAAATGTAATACTAAAATAATTATTCTATGAGTAATTGAGGACTTCTAGAAGAGATATACTGAGGGTATTTTCTAATTAGTACAAACTGATTGTATAAGTTAATACAATACATTGATTTTGGATATGATTATGTGCAGAAACAAGGAAAATAAAAACAAACAGAAGTCAAAATACAGGAAAGTGTATTATTTAAATATAAATTCAGGAACACCTGTTCTCTCAGGGATAAAAAGCTGCAAGACAATGCTTCCATTCTAGTAATAAAATAAGCTAGTCTATTAAATCGTTGGTTTTGAGCCCAACAGATATCTGAGGTCACAAGGTAAGCATGCTAACTGAATTCCAAAGGTTGATAAACATCTATGTGGAGATTAGGCATACAAACAGATTCACCTTTGTCAGAACATGAATAGGAGTCCATCATGGAAGACAGTAAGAAGAAACAGATGAATTTTTTTTTTTAATCTTAGAGAGAACTAGTATGACATTTTAAAGTCACTGGAAACCTTGACTACAAAGTTAATCTGCACCTTATTATTATTTTTCCCCAAGGTCTCATGAGAAACAATAATGTAGGGCTGGAGACTTGATAGACTACTGCCCCCCATGGTGCAAGTCTGCAGGGCTTTCCAAGATTTGAAGGGGAAAAGGAAAATCTGAAGACCCCTAGAAGCACTAGAAGACTCTATGTTAGTATAAGGTAACTGGTGAGTACCAGGGAGGAAAGTCATCAGCATACTGACCTTTCTCTGCTACAAAGCAAAGATTATCATGGTAACAATTCAAGAAAGATTCCCTTATGGCTCTGATACAGGAAGGGGACTAATAGTACTTGTGAAATATACTCCAAGCACCTTCTTCATAACAAAGGTGTAATCTTCAGAGCCTTATTCCACCTGGGGACAGGGCATTTCTCCCATTCTAGCTCAGTGTAGCCTTGAGAGTGGAAAACTAAGAAACACTTGTTAAGGTTACAGCCAAGGACACATAGACTCATTAAAATAATGAAATTTAATCAAAATATTTTAGAACGCTTCCCTGCCCCCACACCTTACCACCAAACCAGCAAGACTCCAGTGTAATAACAGTGGACTACAGACCAAAGAGCTGTGAAACACAGATCCACTTGGAGGATAAGTATTTAGGGAAGTCCAAAGTTAACAGGGGAGACAAAAACCAAAAAAACTAGATGAATTTGAAGTCTCTGGCTCTCATAGCTAACATTACAAAATAGCCCAACTCCTAACTAGATTTACATAAAGACCTAATTATACCTCAGTCTCTGTTACTCAGTAACCATGTCCAGCTTTGAACAAAAACAATTATAAGCCATCCTAAGAGGCAAGATGAGGCAAAGCAAACATGAGAACCAGACTGAAATATGACATAAAACTATTATCACAAATTTAATTTAAATATCATTTATGTTAAAAAATATACACTGTACAATAATATATAGGTAATCTAAAAAGACAGAAACTCAAAAAAATCTAAAACACTTTAATTTTTTTAAAAACATTGTAAAAAGTTTGAAAAATGCCTTTGATGGATTTATAAATAAAGTAGACATGTCCAAGGAAAGAATCAGTGAGCTTGAAGATAGGTTAACAGAAACTTCCCAAACTGAAATACAAAAAGAAAAACTGAAAGAAAGACAACAGACAGAACATCCAGAAACTAAGGGACCATTTCAAAAGCTTAACATAAACATGACTCTCCAGAAGAGAGAGAATAGAGCAGAACAAATACTAGAACTAATAATTGTAAAGAGTTATCTAAGGTTAGCAGACATTTGGTCCTTTCCAAAATGTCCATAAGATATTTGTCCACGTGAAAATGTCCTTGAAGTTTGATCCTATCTAAAATGTCTATGAGCATTTTTGGTTCATTCCAAATGGTTTTGGACAGAACCAAATATCAAGGACTTTTCACATAGACCAAATGTCTTATGCACATTTTGAACAGGTCTAAATATGATTAAATGGTAAGTACCTTTTGGCATGGTCCAAATGTCTTATGGATGTTTTAGACAGGACTAAATGTCCTGCAAGTATTTTCCAAAGTTAACAACAAACATCAAACTACAGTTCTACAAAGAACATCAGGCAGAATAAGTACCAAAAAATTCTGCATTAGGCGTATCATAATCAAAATGCAGAAAACCGAAGACAAAGGGAAAGTCTTGAAAGAAGTTGAACAGGTAACAAAAACCACCCTACCTATACAGAAAAAAAGGAAAAGAATCGCAACCAACTTTATGTCAAAACCACGCAATCAAGAAGAAAATAGAGTAAAATATTTAAAGTGTTGAAAGAAAAACATCCACCAATTTAGAACTCTATGTCCAGAAAAATTATTTTTCAAAAATGAAAGATAAATAAATCCTTTCTCAGGAAAAAACAAACAAAAAAGGATATTCAAGGCTAGCAGACCTGTCCAGAAAGAAATGGCTTCTTTTTAAAATTCCCATGGAGAAGGAAAATGATATAGATCAGAAATTTGTATCTACATAAAGAAAAAAATAGCACTGGAAAATTAATAAATGAAGATACATATTTTATTTCTCTATTCTTAAATTTATCTAAAATAACTATCTGTTTAGGTAGTAATAAAAATATATTGCGTATTCATAACATGTGACTAAATGAAATGAATGATGCAATGTTACAAGGGACATGTGAAGTAGTATTGTGTTATTTTAAGACAGACTTAAAAATAGTTAAAATATATATTGCAAAATCTAAATCAACAGCTAAAAGTACTATATAATTGATATGCTCAAAAAAGAAATAAATGAAATCATAAAATATTCAATTAAAAACCATAGAAAAAGTAGAAATAAAAGAAACTAGGAGTAAGTTAACAAAGATAAAGCAGTTACAAGCATGGCAGACATTAATCCAACTACAGCAATTATCACTTTAAGTGTGAATGATCTAGATAAACTGATTAAATACAGAGATTGTCAGAGAATATGAAAATCAAGACCCAACTATATCTGTTGTCTAAAGAAACCCACTTCAATTTTAAGGACTCTATAAAGACTCACATATTAAAAGAATTGAGAAAGATGTACAATGCTAATACTAATCAAAGAAAAGCTGAAGTAGCTGTACTACATTCAGACAAATCTGACTTCAGAACAAGGACAATTACGGGGATTAACATGAAAATTACATAATGATAAAGGGGTTAATTCTCCAAGAAGCCACAACAATCCTAAATGCATATGCACCTAACAAAAGAACTTCAAAGTTCATGAGGCAAAACTGCTAGAACTACAGCAAGAAATAGACACATCCACTATTATAGTTGGAAATTTTAATACTCCAATTTCAATAATTGATAAATCAAGCAGTTATAAACTTACTTAGGATGCATTTGGCTTGAACAGCATTTTAAAAATGATTCAACAGATATTTACAGAATACTCCAAAAGGCTTGCAGAACACACATTCTTCTAAAGCCCATGTAACATTCATCAAGATAGACCATATTTGGGCCACACAACACACTGCAACAAATTTAAAAGAATAGAAATTTCTTTTAAAGAAACATTAAAGAATAGAAAAGATTATCAAATCTTTTCTCAGGTCACAGTTGAATTCAACTAGAATCAAGAACAGATAGTTGGAAAATCCTCAAATATGTGGAAATTAGGCAATATACTTGTTATGATGTATGGTTTAAAGAAGAAATTTTAAGAAAAATAAAAATATTTTGAAGTATAATGAATATACAACTTATAAAAATTTGTGCAATGTAGTAAAAGCAATGCTTAGAGGGAAATTTATAGCATTGAATGAATATGTTTTAAAAATATCTATAATCAATAATTAAGATTCTACTTTAGGAAACTAGGGAAATAATAGCAATTTAAATCTAAACAAGTAGAAGGAAATAAAAATTGGAGCAGAAACCAACGAAATTAAAAGCAAAAAAAAAATTGGCATAATGAACAAACTCAAAGCTGTTTCTTTAAAAAGATCAATAAAATTGATAAACTCAGCCAGGTTAATTAAGAAAGAAATACAGGAAATACAAATAACCATTATCAGAAATAAAAGAAGGTTATCAATAGTGATCCCATGGGTGCTAAAAGTATAATAAAAACTTACTATTAACAACTCCATGCCCACATATTTGGTAACTTAAATCAAATTAACTTAATTTGGATCTATTCATTGAAAGACACAAACTACCAGCACTCAAATTAGGAGAAATGCATAATAAGACTAGACCTTTATCAATTACATAAAGTCAATTATTAATAACCTTCTGAAATAAAGCCATAATTATCTTCCAGAACACAGAAGCAGAGGTAATAGTTTCCACTTCCAAGCTCATTTTGTGAGTTTAACATTACTCCAAATACCAAAACTTGATAAAGACATTGCAAAAAAGCATACTACAGACCAGTATCTCTCATAAACCTATACTCAAAAATCCTCACAAAGTATTAGCAAATCCAATCCAAAAATATATTAAAAAATTATACATCTCAATCAAGTGAGATTTCTTCCAGGTATGTAAGGGTGGTTCAATATTTAAAAATCAGTATAATTCACCACATTATTGGATAAGGAAGAAAAAATCATATGATCCTATCAATTCAGGCATAAAAAGCATTTAACAAATTCCAACACCCATTCTTCATTAAAACTCTCAGCAAACTAGAAATAAAGAACTTCCTCAACTTGATAAAGTATGTCAACAAAAACCTACAGCTAACAGTATACTTAATGGTAAGAAACCGGACATTTTTCTCTTAAGGTCAGAAAGTAGGCAATTATCTCTATTGAATAATCCTATTCAATAACACACTGGATTTTCTATTTGTGCAATAAAACAAGAACAGAAAATATAGCACATATGGATATGAAAAGAGATAAGTCTGTCTTCATTTGCACATGACATGATTATCTATGTAGGAAATCACGAAAACATTATGGTACTGGTGAAAGAATAGACCCATAGGTCAATGGAACAGAATAGAGATGTCAGAAAAAGACACACAAACATAGTGAACAGATCTTTGACAAAGGAACAAAGACAATACAAAGTAGAAATGATAGACTTTTCAATAAATGGTGCTGGAACAAGGATGTGCATATGCAATGAAATAAAACAAACAAACAAAAAAAACAGACACAAACCCAAAGGTACTAAAAGGAAAAATAAAATGACATAGACACTGACCTTACACTTTTTATAAAAGTTAACTCAAAATGGTTCATAGACTCTAATATACAACAAAAACAAAAAATTCTGGAAGAAAACATAGGAGACAATCTGTGTGATTTTGTATCTAAGATTTCATTATTTAACTCAACACCAAACTACGAAACATGAAAGAAAAAATGACAATTTGAGCTTAATTAAAATAAAAAACTTCTGCTCTGTGAAAACAGTATCAAGAAACTTGAAAGAGAAGCCACTTATCTAGAGATAACATTTGCAAAATACATACAACTATACAGAGAATTCAAAACTCAATAATAAAAACAATCCAATTAAAATATGGACAAAGAATCTAAAAAAATAAGAGTGGTTATATGTACATATATAACTGATTCACTTTGCTATACACCTAAAATTAACACAGCATTGTAAATCAACTGTACTCCAATAAAAAATTTTAAATAATTGCACAATAAAAAATATGGACCAATTATCAGAACAGGTATCTCACCATAATGTATACAACATTTACAGCATATGCCAGAAGGCATATAAAATGATACTCAACAACATATGGCATAAGGAAATTTTAAATTAAAGCAACAGTGAAATATCACTACACATCTATTAGAATGGCCAAAGTCCAAAATACTAATAATACCAACAGCTGGTATGGATGAGAAGCAACAAAAATTCTCATTCATTTCTGCTGAGAATGTAAAATGGTACAGGCACTTTGGAAAACAGTTTGGCAGTTTCTTAATAGGTAAATATAGTCTCCCATATGATAAAACAGTATCACTCCTAGGTATTTACCCAACTTATATGAAAACTTATGTCCATACAAAAACCTGCAAACAAATGTTTACAGCAACTTTGGAATCACCAAAAAACTAGAAGCAACGGAAGCAACTAAGAGGACCTCCAATAGGTGAAATGGATAAACTAACAATGTTTTAATCTATCCAATGGAATACTATTCAGCAATAAAAAGGAATGCCATGGAAATATCAAGCCATGCAAAGCCACTGATGAGTTAAAAATGCATACTGATGAGCAAAATAAGCCAGTCTAAAAAATCTACCTACTGTATGATCCCAATTATATAGCATTCTGGAAACGGCACAGCTACAGCAACAACAAATGATCAATAGTTTCCAGGTGTTTTGGGAGTGGAATGAATAGGATTGAATATGTAAAACATAGGAAAATTTTTAGGGTGGTAAAACTATTCTGTATGATACTGTAATGGTTGATACATTACACTATGAATTCGTCAAAATCCATAGAATTTACAATACAAAGACTGAACTTTATGTATGAAACAAACAAGAATCATTTAGGGTGTTGGGAGGTCCCATGAAGGAATGTGAACTATTACAAAAACAATTTAACTATATTATAAATGTATGAGACACTCTCACTGAGGTGGGTGGGGGAGAAAATTGCATGTTCCATTCACTTTCAAAGTTACTTAGGTTAGCAAGAATAAAGGCAAAAGAAACTATTCATAAGAATTGAATTCTAGTTGATTACTTTTCTTGCCTATGGGGACATAGGTTAAAATTTTTGATACCACTGTATCACTTTTGGAATGGGAGTTCACACACAAGCAAGGGGGAGAGGCTAGAATGATCCATACAGTAGGGAATTAGAATTGGAGATACCAGTATGAATCATCTCTAGCTTAGTATAGATAGAGAAATATTTATAGATATATGTATATTTATGGGTTAGTACACACATATATATTTATTTGCTCTATCAGCCAAATGCCCTAGAAACAATGATACTACAGAAATGACAAGCACATCTAGCACCCAGATCTTGGTTTCAAATATCATCCTCCAATAAAATGAAACTGAGCTCCTGGAGAAGTGGCTGATTCTAGGACTGAATAGGAAGTCTACCAGATGTTCCTGAATCATCCTGCAGCACCAGAAAGTAAGAGAGTGCTAAAAAAACAAAAAAACTCCTCCTAAAACACACACAATAATGGGAGGGGGTAAGTAAATAGGATTACAGAAGCCAACTGAAAGAGTTTCCAATGGCAAAAAACTGGAATATTTTGAACCATAAAATCAATAAAATAGTACTGGATACTAACCAAAGTATAAAATAAGTATCCATGAATCCATACTGATACAATTAGATGATTAAATTAATAAATGGGGCAGGGGTAAGAGACTTATCTCCCATGAATAAAGATTCCAAATAATTTATGTAGATAATCCAGTACCACAGAGGTAAAGCCTAACTTCCCACTGTTTAGGTATGGACTGTAGATAGTGAACTCCTTTCAGATAGTACAGTACTGAAAAATGGTGATAAAGAACAACTTTAAAGTAGAGAAAGCTGACAAACACTAACTCAGGCAGGTGATTAAGATCAACATCAGCAGTCATTACTTACCTTGGTATTGTGTTCTCTTGATATGATGTGTTGAAAATGACACTTTTACCTCAGTGGTCTTTCTTGTATAACACCAGTCTAAAAATGAGAAAAATATTCAGTTATAATTGAGAGACTTTCTACAAAATATTTGACCAGTATTCTGAGACTTTCAAGTTCACTGAAAATAAGAAATATCTGGGCAACTGTTACAGCCTGGAGTTGCCTAAGGATACATGATAATTAAATTCAGTATGCTATTTTGGATGAGATCCTGGAACCGAGAAAGGACATTAAGTGCATGTTAAGAAAATCTGAATAATACATAGACTTTATTTAATAATCAATACTGGTTTTTAATTCTAACAAGTGTATCATACAAATGTTACGATTTTAAATATAAGGGAAACTGGGTGCAGAGTTTATGGAATCTGCTTCTACTCTCTCCACATTATTTCTGCAAATTTAATTTTGTAGTAAAAGTTCTCAACAGTAAAGTTGATGTATAGGTTTTTCACATGTAAGCAGAGATAATTTGTCTCTAGTACACATAAACCTTGGAGATATTGCAGGTTTGGTTCCAGACAACACCAAGTTAAAGTGAATATCTCAAAAAAAGAGTCACACAAAGTTTTTGGTTTCCCAGTGCATATAAAAGTTATGTTTACACTACACTGTAGTCTATTATGTAGACTATTATATGTGCAATAGCATTATGTCTAAAAAATTAATTTACAAACCTTCATTTAAAAATACTTTATTGCTAAAAAATGTTAATGATCATCTGAGCCTTCAAGTCTCAATAGTTAACGTTAAACATCAATGATCCTAGATCACTATAACAAATATGGTAATAATGAAAAAAGTTTGAAATATTATGGGAACTTTCAAAATATGACAAAGAAACATGAAGTCAGCAAATGCTGCTGGAAAAACAGCACCGATAGACTTGCTATATGCAAGCTGTAAAAAGCACAATTTGTGAAGTGCAATTAAACAAGATATGCCAGACCTGCACTACATGAAATTTTAAGGGAATCTGTGAGGCTTTATAACAAGTATGTTTGTAAAATATTTGATATCAAGAAAAGAACTTTTTATTTTAAATGATGGTTGTAAGATTTGTACATTATAAATAAAGTGGTAAGTATCAATTCAAGCTAAAGACTGATAAATTAAGACGGCCTATTTTGTTCCCTAAAGAAATCCCTAAAAATAACAAAAAGCAAGATAGTTGAAATGTCAACAGAGGAGAGAGAATGGCATAACAACAAAATTTCTTTGATTTTAAAGAAGACAGAAAAGAAAGAAGAGAGAAAAAACGGAAAGTATGTAACATAATGGCAAACATAAAACCAAACGTACCAAGAATTATGTTAAATATAAGTGAAGTAAAACCTCCAATTACAAGCAAAGATAGCCTAGCAGGATTAAAAGAGCAAGGTGAAGCTGTAAGCTCTTTAAAAGAAATGAATTTTAAGTATAAAGACACTAGCACATTGAAAGTAAAACATTGAAAGAAAAAGCATAGAAAGTTGGTTTGGCTTTATTAATTACAAATTAGAAGTCAAATTGAGAAGTATTAACAGACAGAAAGAAGGTAATTTTATAATAAAAAAAAGGGTCAGTAAAGAAAATTAAACATCCTCAAATGTAAGTATATCGAATTAAAAGCAATTCAAAAATACATCTACTTAATACCCTCATCCAGCATTGTGATTCAGTTTTCTTTCTT
The DNA here is from genome assembly GCF_028564815.1 of Eubalaena glacialis. Taxonomy (NCBI): domain Eukaryota; kingdom Metazoa; phylum Chordata; class Mammalia; order Artiodactyla; family Balaenidae; genus Eubalaena; species Eubalaena glacialis. Next base: position 62,850,991 of record NC_083724.1, on the reverse strand, counting down.
TTTTTTTTTTAATAGATTGAACTGCATTACAAGTTACTACAAAATAATGGCCATAATTTACTATTTTGTAAAATATATCCTTATTGCTTATATATTTACATATAGTAGTTTATATCCCAGCATAATCTCTTTTGTTTTCAACCATCTTTACTGGAGTATAATTGCTTTACAATGGTGTGTTAGTTTTTCCTGTATAACAAAGTGAATCAGACATACATATACATATATCCCATATCTCCTCCCTCTTGCTTCTCCCTCCCACCCTCCCTATCCCACCCCTCTGGGTGGACACAAAGCACAAAACAAAGTGGGGTTTATCCCAGGAATGCATGGATTCTTCAATATATGCAAATGAATCGATGTGATAAACCATATTAAGAAATTGAAGGAGATATGATCATCTCAATAGATGCAGGAAAAGCTTTCGACAAAATTCAACACCATTCATGATAAAAACTCTCCAGAAGGTAGGCATAGAGGGAACTTAACTCAACATAATGAAGGCCATATATGAAAAACCGACAGCCAACATCATTCTCAATGGTGAAAAGATGAAACCATTTCCACTAAGATCAGGAACAAGACAAGGTTGCCCACTCTCAGCACCATTATTCAACATAGTTTTGGAAGTTTTAGCCACAGCAATCAGAGAAGAAAAAGAAATAAAAGGAATCCAAATCAGAAAAGAAGAAGTAAAGCTGTCACTGTTTGCAGATGACATGATACGATACATAGAGAATCCTAAAGTTGCTACCAGAAAACTACTAGAGCTAATCAATGAATTTGGTAAAGTAGCAGGATACAAAATTAATGCACAGAAATCTCTTGTATTCCTATACATTAATTAAGAAAAATCTGAAAGAGAAAGTAAGGAAACACTCCCATTTACCATTGCAACAAAAAAAATAAAATACCTAGGAATAAACCTTCCTAAGGAGACAAAAGACCTGTATGCAGAAAACTATAAGACACTGATGAAAGAAATTCAAGATGATACAAACATGATGGAGAGATATATCATGTTCTTGGATTAGAAGAATCAACATTGTGAACGTGACTATAGTACCCAAAACAATCTACAGATTCAATGCAATTCCTATCAAACTACAAAAGGCATTTATCAGAACTAGAACAAAAAAATTCACAATTTGTATGGAAACACAAAAGACCCCGAATAGCCAAAGCAATCTTGAGAAAGAAAAACAGAGCTGGAGGAATCAGCTTCCCGGACTTCAGACTATACTACAAAGGTACATTAATCAAGACAGTATGGTACTGTCACAAAAACAGAAATATAGGTCAATGGAACAGGATAGAAAGCCCAGAGTTAAACCCACACACATATGGTCACCTTATTTTTGATAAAGGAAGCAACAATATACAATGGAGAAACGAAAGCCTGTTCAATAAGTGGTGCTGGGAAAACTTGACACCTACAGGTAAAAGAATGAAATTAGGACACTCCCTAACACTATACACAAAAATAAACTCAAAATGGTTTAAAGACCTAAGTGTACGGCCAGACACTATAAAACTCTTAGAGGAAAACATAGGCAGAACACTCTAGGACATAAATCACAGCAAGATCCTTTTTGACCCACCTCCTAGAGAAATGGAAATATAAACAAAATTAAACAAACGGGACCTACTGAAACTTAAAAGCTTTTGCAAGACAAAGGAAACCATAAACAAGATGAAAAGACAACCCTCAGAATGGGAGAAAATATTTGTAAATGAATCAGCTGACAAAGGATTAATCTCCAAAATTTACAAGCAGCTCAGGCAGCTCAATATCAAAAAAACAAACAATGCAATTCAAAAATGGGCAGAAGACCTAAATAGACATTTCTCTAAAGAAGATATACAGATTGCTAACAAACACATGAAAGAATGCTCAACATCACTAATCATTAGAGAAATGGAAATGAAAACTACAAATAGGTATCACCTCACAGAAGTCAGAATGGCCATGATCAAAAAATCTACAAACAATAAATGCTGGAAAGGGTGTGGAGAAAAGGGAATCCTCTTGCACTGCTGGTGGGAATGTAAATTGATACAGCCACTATGGAGAACAGTATGGAGGTTCCTTAAGAAACTAAAAATAGAACTACCATATGACCCAGCAATCCCACTACTGGGCATATACCCTGAGAAAACCATAATTCAAAAAGAGTCATGTACCACAGTGTTCATTGCAGCTCTTTACAATAGCTAGGACATGGAAGCAACCTAAGTGTCCATCAACAGATGAATGGATAAAGAAGGTGTGGCACATATACACAATGGAATATTAGTCATCCATAGAAAGAAATTGAGTTATTTATTTGTAGTGAGGTGGATGGACCTAGAGACTGTCATACAGAATGAAGTAAGTCAGAAAGAGAAAAATAAAAATCGTATACTAACACATACATATGGATCTTAAAAATAAAATGGTTCTGAAGAACGTAGGTTCAGGACAGGAATAAAGACACAGATGTTGAGAATGGACGTGGGGACGTGGGGACATGGGGACATGGGGAGGGGGAATGGTAAGCTGGGGTGAAGTGAGAGAGTGGCATGGACTTATATATACTACCAAATGTAAAATAGATAGCTAGTGGGAAGCAGCCACGTAGCACAGGGAGATCAGCCCAGTGCTTTGTGACCACCTAGATTGGTGGGATAGGGAGGGTGGGAGGGAGACGCAAGAGGGTGGAGTTGTGGGGATATATGTATATGTAAACCTGATTTACTTTTTTATAAAACAGAAACTAACACACCATTGTAAAGCAATTATACTCCAATAAAGATATTTTTAAAAAATGAAGAGAGTAACTAAATCAATAAACAAATCTACCAGTGATAATAAGCTCTAAATACTAAACTAACATAAACCTAAAACCAGAAATAAATTAGATGCAGAAAGAAAACCCCAAGTCTACAGTTGCTCCCAACGTCCACCGACTCGATTTTGGGATGATTTGTTGTCTGTTCAGGTATTCCACAGATGCAGGGTACATCAAATTGATTGTGGAGATTTAATCCACTGCTCCTGAGGCTACTGGGAGAAATTTCCCTTTCTCTTCTTTGTTCACACAAGTCCTGGGGTTCAGCTTTGGATTTGGCCCTGCCTCTGCAAGTAGGTCACCTGAGGGTGTCTGTTCCTGCCCAGACAGGACAGGGTTAAAGTAGCAGCTGATTAGGGGGCTCTGGCTCACTCAGTCTGTGGGGAGAGAGGGGTACGGAATGCAGGGTGAGCCTGCGGTGGCATGAGATTGCAACAGCCTGAGGCACTCCGTGTGTTCTCCCGGGGCAAGTTGTCCCTGGATCATGGGGCCCTGGCAGTGGCGGGCTGCACAGGCTCCTGGGAGGGGAGGCGTGTATAGTGACCTGTGCTTGCACACAGGCTTCTTGGTGGCTGCAGCAGCAGCCATACCATTTCATGCCCGTTTCTGGTGTCTGTGCTGATAGCCGTGGCTCACACCCATCACTGGAGCTCGTTTAGGTGGTGCTCTGAAACCTGTCTCCTCACGCACCCTGACGCATTGGTCTCTTGCCTCTTAGGCAGTTTCAGACTTTTTCCCAGACTCCCTCCCAGCTAGCTGTGGTGCACTAGCGTCTGTCAGGCTGTGTTCACGCAGCCAACCCCAGTCCTCTCCCTGGGATCCGACCTCCGAAGCCTGAGCCTCAGCTCCCAGCCCCCGCCCACCCCTGCCGGTGAGCAGACAATCCTCTCGGGCTGGTGAGTGCTGGTCGGCAGTGATCCTCTGTGTGGGACTCTCTCCACTTTGTGCTCTGCACCCCTGTTGCTGTGCTCTCCTCCATGGCTCCGAAGCTTGCCCCCCGCCACCCCCCTGTCTCCACCAGTGAAGGGGCTTCCTAGTGTGTGGAAACCTTTCCTCCTTCACAGCTCCCGCCCACTGGTGCAGGTTCTGTCCCTATTCTTTTGTCTCTGTTTTTTCTTTTTTCTTTTGCCCTACCCAGGTACGTGGGGAGTTTCTTGCCTTTTGGGAAGTCTGAGGTCCTCTGCCAGCATTCAGTAGGTGTTCTGTAGGAGTTGTTCCACATGTAGATGTATTTTTGATGTATTTGTTGGGAGAAAGGTGATCTCCACTTCTTACTCCTCCATCATCTTGAAGCTATCCCCCAGCATTATCTCTTGAAAATTATTAAGAAGTCTCAGATATTTGATATCTTTTTAAGATGAATGATATTGTATTACATATATTTGGTTAGAAACTTGATTATATCATCTATTTTATATGCATACATACATACATTTATATGCACGGATAGATACATATCTACTTTGCTTCTTAGCATTGAATATATGTAGTTTCATAAAGGATGACACTGAAACTCTTATTTATGTCTTTTTTATGCTCCCATAGCCTGGAAACTTATATTCCCCTGTCTCTGTCTGCAACAAAACTCGTTTCAGTTAGTTTTAATTTCTATATACCAAGGGAACACAATGTGCTTAATTATAAAATGATAAAAAATTTTTTATTTGTCTTTTTACTTTCTAAATTATTCTATTTTCTATAATCTTTTCAGGGAATATTTTATTATTCTTTATATTTCCCAAACCTGGAACTGTTGGCAAAATAAACACTTGTTAAATGAATGTTAACTAACATGTAAGAATAAGTTCTCTTTGCTATGAAAAGAGACTGAACCTCATAGTTGAGAGGTCCTAAAAAAATGAGATTTACCATTCTTTGATTTCTAAAAGTAAGTACCACAGAGATACTCTTTGTCTCAAATAAATTAAGGAAGAATTTCAAATAAATTAATTCATATCTCTATTCCACAAATACATTTATGGAGTACCTCCAAGGTTTTAAAACATGAAAAAATTATAGGAGACAAAGGGTCTAATTTAGGTGGTTGGGAAGTATTAACATATCATGGAATAATATATTATACAGAAGTTAAATTTAAATTGAGAAAAAGATAATTATGGGTGTCAGGAAAGACCTGAGGTGTGAAAGAGCCACTAGAGGAAGAAAGTTGAGTGGAGTTTAAAAAGGAAGAAAGAAGTGACAAGGATATTTCAAAAGCTGCACAGTGGAAAGGGAGAAAGTTTATTTGTAAAGATAACAATACTGGGTAATTGATGCATCACTAAGGACCATAGTCTATACAAAAATAATTTTGGATATCATGAGAAACATAGTATGTGGAGAGATTAAAAGTTGATTCTTGGAAGTAACACTGAGGAATTTTGATATGATACCAGAGAAATCTTCTTATGTTTTGAAGGGTAAGTGATTTCACCAGAGTTAAACATAAAAAAATAAACACTGAGCATTGGAGAAACTATTAACTCTTAGCCAGCTTCAAACACTGCAATATTTACTCATATTAAAATTACTCTTTGTTTCTGAGAAAGGTCCATTGCAAATAGAGATTTGTAAGATTTAATCCTGTGTACTGAAGCTTTGGTAAGAGAAAAACTCTATTTAATAGATTGAACAGGATCATTATTAGTCAATGTAGTTGCAACTGGGTGGAAAAGATGACCCATTTGTAGTGAGAGAAGAATTAAATTTGTAAACAATCTAGAGTTAAGCACCAAATGGACAGGAAAAAACAATAAATCATTTTAACATATTTCTTCAGCTGCAGAAATTTAGAATGAGTTTACAGTAAATGCTCTAGTTATATTGACAAAAGCAAAGTATGAGACAAGAAGATCAATTTGACATAAAATTTGCTGAAAGCACAGATTTGCTTCCACCTTGTAGTTCTGCAGTTCATTAAATTTACACACTGAGCAAATCTCAGATTTTAATATAAACATTACTTCTGCACATGGTCTTTTAACGTTATATCATACATTTAAAATGCTTTCAATTTGGCTGTAATTGGCTTACTTAAACATAGCTGAGCATATGAAGCTCTAAGTTTTTTCTCAATTAGTTGATGAAGCTTCTGCTCCCAGTTCTCTGTATTATATAGCTGTTTTTCAATTTGACTTAAAACTTACATGTACAGGACATAATTAAAACATGAATAAGAGAAAATCTGTAATAATATGAATATAACCAGTTGCTTAGGTTTTCTTAAAATTTAGTATCAGGAATATTTAGAATTAGGGATGTTCACCCTGATGGCAAAATACCATCAGCCTGTAAAATATATTGTACAACAAACACAACTCTTTGGACTCCAAGTCAAGTAACTTTTAAATGAGAATTTCTTATACAAGAAGATACTGAATACATTCTCAATGATTTGATGAGATTTTAAAAAACAGGTAATTTGAACTCTCTTCCAAATTTCCCATTTTCCTAAAAATATGTATTAGTTCACTTTAAACTAAATCTTAAATAAGAAGTTGTTTGTAAAAATGAGAGCAGCTGCTGCCTTTCCAATGCTTACTACTAGCTGATCCAGTTATATATTAATAAGAACTTTGTTGTTCCTAAAATACATATTCCATAAGATGAAACAATTATATTAAATGGTTAGTAAAATTTGAGAAACAAAAGTAAAACAAAATTTGAGAAACAAAAGAAACAAAAGTAATATATATCAAAATACAACAATAACGAATACTTGAAAATATTTGTTTTATATGAAGATAAATGAAAACCACATTTTTTCCTAATTATCAACTCTAAACTTTAACATTATTTATACTATATATTCATTGATTTTTTCCACTTTTTAAAATTGTTTTGTTCATTAATATTCAGGTGAAAGCATAGACAATTTTATTTGCAAAAGAGTTTTGCAAAAAAGCACCTTTTGCCAGTTAAGAAAATGAAAAGACATTATTTACATTACAGATACTTGGAAAATAAAAGGCTCCCAGAATGTTCTGTGCTTATGCTCTGATTTCTGAGTTTACTTCTTTCATATGTTAAAGTCAATACCAATTATACTGATACAAATTTTAGTACTCCCTTCCCAGTTCATCTACTTCAACACTCAGAATGACTGCATTACCATTTTCCCCATCACAGGGAACTATGCATTACTGAATCAAACCATTTCCTGATGAGGCTTTAATTTTTTTTTTTTTTTCTATTTGGCAATTTTACCCTCAGTTGCAGAAAAAAAGAACGATCTTAAAATGTTGCTTGAGAATAAGCTGAGGCATTTATTAATTCATTTTATTAAAATTATAATTCTGGAAATGAGTGTGCTGATATCCCATCTCTATCATCTGGATCACTGATATCTCAAATTCTTTGTTAAATGAGTAACTCTCCCACTTACACTAATTACCATAATTTTGCTCTTCAGCATATCAATTTATTAACTTTCTCCAATTCTAATATGCTTTGCATGCACAAATGTGAATGTGGGACACATGTTCACCAGCCTGTGACAAATGTCCAGCATTGTATAATAGCTTGCATTTTGATGGTCAGGTTTGTATCCAAGGTGAACCACTGTTGATCTCTTTGACCTTGGCCCCTCTTAGTGACAGGAGACCAAGAACTTAGATGTGAAAGTGGAGAATCTGTCAAAAGTGGTGCCCATTTTGTTTTTCATTCATATTGTGTTAGTAAAACATGGAGTGAGAAATGTTCACACACTTGTGCTCATAATCCATCGGATTTCTAAATTATAAATCTCAGGGTAGAAAAGGCTAAAAAAATATTGTTTCATACTTGTACAATAGAGGTTATATGATTTGCTAACTGTTTCTCTAAATTATAATCCAATTAATCCAATTATGTTTATTCTATTATGAAATAATCTCAAAATAATAAGCATAAGAAAATTACAGTATCATTCTTACTGTGGAAGGTTTCCTTTTGTTGAAAATATGTCATCAAAATGTTAAATATAAACTTGTAATGGAGATGACTTGATTTTATAGTATACTGGTTTAAAAGGTTATGATGCATTCATACAACATAATAAAGTGGTTTTTTTAAAGCATGAGGTAAATATAATTATTTTGATATAGAAAATAATATCAGTAAGTGACAATATTGACATAAGCATTAAAATATTGACATAAGCACTAAAATATTTTTAAAGAATGAATACAGGAAACTTAACAGGCTTATATATGAGGAGAGGATGTTGGAGGGAAGAAGATTTTTTTCTTTTCATTCTAAGCATGTCTCTTCTGCTTTGAATTTTAAAAGATGTGTATATATTACTTTGTATATTAAGAAAATCAAAAGATTACATCTGAGCATTGGGATACCAGAAATTTTTAGTTTTACCTTTCAAATTTTCTGAATTTAAATATCAATACATGCCCTATAATATATAGTAAATTATAAATTCAAAAATGTGATCTCACACCTCTTTTTATTTTATCATGGAAAAACTAAAATTTTTAACTTAACACTGCCACTAGCAATGTTATTTCAGTTTACTAAAGTCTTTGTTTGTTTTAATGAGGAAGCCTGCTTCTGGAAAAAAAAATATAATAATGAATCATTTACTGTAAAATCTTTTGTAGCTATAGCAAACAAAACAATAATATCTTAGTGGATTGTAGGTTTTTTGCCCTCTTCATAGTTTCCTCTACATACAGGAAATGGAAGGAGATCTTTTATATAAAAAATGGTATTAGAAAATGACTAAAGCTATTATCATATAAAAATTTTAATGTAAAGGTTATTTAAATTAGGGTATTGATTTTACTAGTGACATTTATTTTAAAATATAATGTTGAAAGCAAAACTTTTCAAAATCTAAAATAAAATCTTTAATGGTAGAATTTCAGGTACTATGACATAATATGGTCAAAATCCTACATTCAAATTGATGCTTTACTATTATTTTTTATAAAAGCTTATGTTAAATGCTCAAATTGGTGGAGCATATTGGTGTGTGAGGTAATATGTTTATAAACTGACTTTCCCTCACATTAATTTTTTACTAATTCAGGATAAATTGAGAGAATAAAAATAAAATACAATTTTCTTTAATTCAATAATTTAATAACAACAATAATAATAATGTCATCTAACACTAAGTACTTCAATATGCCAACATCTATTCTAAGCATTGTGAGTCGATTAATCCATTAAACTTTCAAAAACTCAAGGTGAGTCTAGGAGTTAGATAGCATTTTTTTTATCATCGACCCTCTTGAGATTAGTTTTCTTATATATTTTTACTTTTTATATCAGATAAAGAAATTAAGTTCTGGGCTTCCCTGGTGGCACAGTTGTTGAGAATCTGCCTGCTAATGCAGGGGACACGGGTTCGGGCCCTGGTCTGGGAAGATTCCACATGCCGCGGAGCAACTAGGCCCGTGAGCCACAACTACTGAGCCTGCGCGTCTGGAGCCTGTGCTCCGCAACAAGAGAGGCCACGATAGTGAGAGGCCCGCGCACCGCGATGAAGAGTGGCTCCCGCTTGCCGCAACTAGAGAAAGCCCTAGCACAGAAACGAAGACCCAACATAGCAATCAATCAATCAATTAAAAAAAAAAAAAATTAAGTTCTAAGTAGTTAAAGTGATTTCTATGGTAACATAAGTTACAATCATAACAGATACAGGTAGTATGGTTCCAAAATCCATGTCCTTTAACCAAACTTTGCTCTGAAATGCAAAAAAATATAAATCATGGTGCTTTTTCAAAATAGAATCTATAAAGAAGTATAACTTAAATGTGGTATATTTTCCTACCCTCCCATTTCTGTTCTATTGACATTTTATATATTCTTTATAGTAGCACTCCCTAAAATTATTTTTAATATAAAACACCTTATCACCTGTATTATACGAAGAGCACAAATAATTGTTGTTTCTTTTTAAAATATCACTATTATTCTAATATCCACTTTATTAGATTGGCATTTTAAAAGTTCACTTTAACTCCTGTTTCAGGAATTTTTGCATTGGTCAAAACAGGGGAAGAAAGACCACTATTAAGGCTGGTATGGTAATTAGAAAGAGTTAATAGTGACAGGAACTAAGTTAGTGCCAGTGACAGCACAAGTGATGTAACTATAAAGGATGGCACAGATGACTGGATTTTGGTGTCATTCATGGGGTCAGAGCACAATAGTGTAGACACAGGTGACAGAGCTATAGGTAGATGATAAATATTATTTTGTGTATTTGTGTGAAACATCCATGAACAGGTGACCACGCTGGAGATGATACAAGCTTGAAGGCTTAGGAGTGAGATTATGGAAAGACTTAGGACTCATAAAGAAATGGGTGGCAAGTAATGCTATTCAGGTGGATTCTATTTGGCAAGAAAATGGACTCAAGAAGAAAAAGATGGCTTAGGAAAGACATGAGTAACAACAATATTTAAAGATCATAATGTAGAATTCTGTACACTGTGAAATTATCCTTCGAAAGTGAAGGAGAAATAAATACTTTCTCAAACAAAAATTGAGGGACTGTGTTGCTAGTTGACCTGCCTTGCAAGGGATGTTAAAAAAATATTCTTTAAAGAGAAGGACTATATTAGAGGTTAAAAATTTGGATCTACATAAAAAAGGAAGAATATTGAAGAAGGAATATGTAAAAAATTTTAAAAACTTTAATTTTTCTTATTCTTAATTGATCTCACAGATAATAGCTTGTTCAATAATAGAAATAATGCATATGATTATGTATGCTTATGTATATATTATATATATATTTATGTATACTTATGAATAAGATAAATGAATAAGAGCAATGACACAAGGGAAAAAAGGAAGGAATTAGGAAAGTTCATTATTATAAGTTGCTCACACCACCTTTGAGGGTACAGTGCTATTTTGAAGTGGCCTTGGTTTAGTTATAAATGTATATTGCAAACTTAGGGCAACCACTAAGAAAAGTATATAAAGAAGTATAATTGGTATGCTAAGAAAGGAGAGAAAATGGAATCATATATAATACTAATTTTAAAAAAACAAAATATGGAAAAATAGTGGAAGACAAAAATAGAAACAAGTAACAAGTGTTAACAAAAAAAAAACCCCAAATAACATATAGGGTAAATATTGCTCCAACTATATCAATATTCTTTGAATGTCAATTGTCTAAGTGCACCAATTTAAAGACTAAGATTGTCAGAGTACATCAAAAAATGACCCAACTATAGGTTGTCTAAAAGAAACTCACTTTAAATATAACAACAGTAAAAGATTAAAGTAAAAGGATGGAGAAAATATACCCTACTAATTAAAGAAAAAAAGCAGTAGTAGATATATAATTTTCAGAGGCAAAGAGGGGCATTACATAATGAAAAAGGAGTCAATTCTCCAAGAAATGGCAACTCTTAATGTGTATGTGCATAAGAACAGCAAAAAACTATGTGAGGCAAAAACTGATAGAATTACAAGGAGAAATAGGTAAATCAACTCTAGTAGTTGGAGAATTTAAAAGCCCTCTCTCATAAATGATCAGATCCAGCAGGCAGAAAATCAGTAAGGATATTGTTGAACAGCACCACCATCAATCAACTAGATATAATGAATATCTATAGACTGCTTCCTCCAACTACAGTAGAATACACATTCCTCAAGTCACATGCAGCATTAATCAACATAGACACACCTTAACACATTTGGATGAATAGAAATAATACATTGGTTGCACCATAAAACACACCTTAACACATTTGAAAGAATAGAAATAATACACTGCCTGCTCTCAGACAACCATGGAATTAAAGTAGAAAGCAATAACAGAAAGATAACTGGAAAATCCCCAAATACATGGAGAGTAAACAACACAGTTCTAAATAACATGTGTCAAAGAAGAAATCTCAAGAGAAATTTTAAAATATATTGAACTGAAAGAAAATAAATATACAATTTATCAAAATTTATAGAATTCAGCAAAAACAATGCTTACAGGGAAATTTATAGCACTGAGTGAATATATCAGAAAAAAAGAAAGATACAACATTAGTAATCAAAATTTTCACCTTAGAACTAGAAAGAGAAAAATAAATTAAATCCAAAGTAAGCACAAGAAAATTCATAATAGAAGTAGAACAGAAAGCAATAAAATGGAAAATGGAGAATCAAAAGAGAAATATCAATGAAGCAAATGCTTGTTCTTTAAAGAGATAAGTAAAATGAATAACCCTATAGAGAGAATAACTAAAAAATAAAAAATAAAAGACTCAAATTATTGTACTAAAATGAGAAATGAAAAAGGGGAAATGATTATAGGTACCATAATGAATAAAATGATAATCTATGAACAACTCTATGCTCACCAATTTGATAACCTAAATGAAATGGACCAAGTCCTTGAAAAACACAATCTGCTAAAACTCACAGAATAGGCAATCTGAACTGCAGTCTACTATCTACTGAAGAAATTGAATCAAAAACAACTTTCCAAAACAGAAAGCACCAGGCCCAGATGGGTTCACTGGTGAATTCCAACAAAATTTTAAGGAAGAAATTATACAAATTCTCTACAATCTCTTTCAGAAGATAGAAGCAGGTAGAATACTTCCTATTTCATTCAATGAGGCCAGGATTATTCTAATACAAAAAAAAAAAACACACACACAAAAATATTACAGAAAAGGTAACTATAGACCATTATCTCTCATGAACATAGATGGCAACAAAATATTAGCAGATCAAATCTAAAAAAAGATAAAAAGTATTATACACCAAAACCAACTGGGATTTATCCCAGGTATGCAAGGCTGGTTCAACATTTGAAAATAAATTAATGTAATCCATCACACAAAAGAATAGAAAAATCACATGATTAAATTAGTAAATGTAGAAAAAGCATTTGACAAAAATCAAATAATAAAATTCATAATAAAAACTATCAGAGAAATAAAAATAGCATGGAACATTCACAACTTGATAAAGACTGTCCTCAAAAAACCTACAGCTAACATTACTTAACAGTGAGAAACCCAAAGCTTATCCACTAAGATCAGTTACAAGACAAGGATCCCTTCTCTCATCACTCCTTTTCAACATCATACTGGAAGTCCTTTACAATACAATATGGCAAGAAAAGAAGAACAAAAAGGTACATAGATTGAGAAGGAAGACATAAAACTGTCTTGTTCGTAGGTGACTTGATTGTCTATATAAAAAGCATGAAAGAATTGACAAAGAAACTCTCAGAATTAATGAATGACTATAACAAGGTTGCAGAGTAGAAGCTTAATATACAAAAGTCAATTGCTTTCCTATAAACCAACAGTGAACAAGTAGAATTTGAAACTGCAAACAAACAAATCTTTTTACATCAACAACCAAAAATAACATACTTAGGGATAAAACTAACAAAATATGTACAAGTTCTATATGAAGGAAAGTGTAAAACTGTGATGAATGAAATCAAAGAACAAATTGATGGAGAGATATTCTATGTTCATAAATACGAAGACCCAATATTGTCAAGATGTCAATTCTTTCCAAACTGATGTATAGATCATTGCAATCCCAATCAAAATTACTGCGTGTTACTACATGGATATCAACAAACTGTTTCTAAAGTTTATATGGAGAGGCAAAAGACCCAGAATAGCTAACACAATATTGAAGGAATAGAACAAAATTGGAAGAATGACACTACCCAATGTTAAGACTTAGTAAAAAGACTGTACAGTATTGACAAATGAATAGACAAATAGATCAATAAATGGAATAGATAGCCCCCAAATAGACTCACATAAATATAGTCAGGTGATCTTTGACAAGTGAGTAAAGGCAATCCATAGCAGAAAAGACAGTCTCTTCAACAAATGGAACAACTGAATATCCACATGTGAAAAGAAATGAAGAAGAATTTAGACATAGACCTTCCACCTTTCAAAAATTAACTCATAATAGAACATAAATTTAAAACGTGAAACTATAGACTTCTAGATGATAACATAAGAGAAAATTATATGACTGAGTATGAGGACAGCGTTTTAGATATACCACCAAAGACATAATCCATGGAGGAAATACTGATAAGCTCAACTTCATTATAATTAAAGGCTTCTTCTCTGCAAAAGACAAAAGAATGAGAAGACAAGATACAGAATGGGAGAAAATATTTGCAAAGACATATCTGATAAAGGACTATTATCCAAAATATACAAAGAACTCTTAAAGCTCTCAATAATAAGAAAGCAACCTGACTAAAAAATGGGCCAAAGACCTAACAAACTACTCACCCAAGAATATATGCACTTGTCAAATAAAATAGGAAAAGATGCTGCACCTATGACATCTGGAAATATAAATTAAGACAACCATGAGACACAATATAACAATTAGAATGGCCAAAATCTGGAACAATGGCAACACCAAAGGCTGGTGAGGATGTGAAATAATTGGAACATTCATTCATTGCTGATGGGAATGCAAAATGGTACAGCCACTTTGCAAGACAGTTTGGTGGTTTCCCACAAAACCACAAAAAAAGTGTAAGTAAACATACACTTACCATATGATATAGCAGTGGTTCCCTTTGGTATTTACACAAAGGAGTTATGTCCATGCCTGCACAAGGATGTTTATAAACAGCTTTTTTGATAATTGCCAAAACTGTGAAGCAGCCAAGATGTGCTTCTCTAGGTGTATGGATAAACTGTGGTACATCTATACAATGGAATCTTATTCAGTGCTAAAAAGTAAGGGGCTATCGAGCCGTGAAAAGACATGGAGGAACCGTAAATGCTTATTAATAAGTGAAAGAAACAAATCTTAAAAGGTTACATATTATATGATTTCAACTACGTAACATTCTGGAAAAGGCAAAACTATAAAATGACCAGTGGTTACCAAGGATGGGGGAAGAGGAATAAATGATTTGGCAAAGCAGAGAAGATTAGAGTAGTAAAAATCCTCTATATGATATATAATGATGGATATATGCCATTGCACTTTTGTCCAGACTCATTGAATGCACCGCAACAGTACACTTTTAGGTAAACTATGGACTTAGGGTGATTGTGATGTGTTAATATCAGTTCATCCTTGGTGAAAAATGTGTCATTCTGGTGAGTGATTTTGATAACTGGAGTGTCTCTGTCAATGTGGAGGTAGAGAGTATATGGGAAATATCTGTATGTTCCCTTTGTTTTATGGTAAACCTAAAACTGTTCTATAAAATAAAGTTTTAAAAAAGCTGGTTAATATATTAGATAATTTTGCTTGATGTGAGTGTTAAAAAAAGAAATAACAGATCCAAATTGGCCACCAGAGCAGCAAACACAAACTTAATTGCAGTTTTCAGCCCCTCTCAGGAATGTGATCTTTGTGTTTTTTTTAAGTAACTTTTATTGTAGTTGATTTACAATGTTGTGTTAGTTTCTGCTGTACAGCACAATGAATCAGTTATACATATACATATATCCACTCTTTTTTAGATTCTATTCCCATATAGGTCACTACAGAGTATTGAGTAGAGTTCCCTGTGCTGTACAGTAAGTTCTTATTAGTTACCTATTATATATATAGTAGTGTATATATGTCAGTCCCAATCTCCCAATTTTTCCAACCCCCCACTTTCCCCCTTGTTAACCATAAGTTTGTTTTGTACATCTGTGACTCTATTTCTGTTTTGTGAATAGGTTCATTTGTACCAGTTTTTTAGATTCCACATATAAGCGATATATTATTTGTCTCTCTCTGATTCACTTCACTTGTCAGGAATGTGATCTTTAAACAATCTGAAATTTCCTGAGTTGGACTAGTAAGGTAATCTGCCTGATAAAACCCATGCCAGTTCCTTTCTCCCTCAGAAGAAGTTGTCCTGACACAAAATAACCCTTTATTTTCTTTTGCTAATAACTTCTTGCCCCACCTCCTTGCTATAAAAATCTTTTATTTAGTAAAGCCCCTCAGAGCACCCTTCTAGTTGCTAGATGGGATACTGCTGGATTCATGAATTGCCTAATAAAGCAAATTAGCTCTTCAAATTTACTCACTTAAATTTTGCTTTTTGAACATGAGCTACATCTAAAACATAAGAGATAAAACTGTAAGAGATATAAGCTCTAAATTTAACTATAAAAATTATATATATAAGAAATACACCTAAACATAAAAAACCTAAAACAATTAAAAGATAAATGGTGTATAAAGACATACCATCCCAAAAAGCAACTAATACAAATTAGATACAATTATATTACTATCAGTCAAATATGCTTTAAGGCAAAAACAAAAACAAAAACAAAACTTTGAAAAAGATGATTACCATGTAATAAAAAAGTTTCTGTGAAATAAAAAGATTTGACCATTTCGGAGACCTTCAAGATGGCGGAAGAGTAAGACGTGGAGATCACCTTCCTCCCCACAAATACATCAGAAATACATCTACTGGTGGAACAACTCCTAAAGAACACCTATTAAACACTGGCAGAAGACCTCAGACTTCCCGAAAGGCAAGAAACTCCCCACGTACCTGGGTAGGGCAAAAGAAAAAAGGAAAAACAGAGATAAAAGAATAGGGATGGGACCTGCACCACTGGGAGGGAGCTGTGAAGGAGGAAAAGTTTCCACACACTAGGAAGCCCCTTCACTGGCAGAGACGGGGAAGCTTCGGAGCCACAGAGGAGAATGCAGCAACAGGGGTGCAAAGGGCAAAGCACTCACACACCGAGCCAGGTGGGGGCTGGGAGCTGAGACTTGGGCTTCGGAGGTCAGATCCCAGGGAGAGGACTGGGGTTGGCTACGTGAACACAGCCTGAAGGGGGCTAGCGAGCCACAGCTAGCCAGGAGGGAGTTCTGGAAAAAGTCTGGACCTGTCTAAGAGGAAAGAAACCATTGTTTCGGGGTGCACGAGGAGAGGGGATTCAGAGAACCACCTAAACAAGCTCCAGAGACGGGCGTGAGCTGCAGCTATCAGTGCAGACACCAGAGACGGGCATGAAATGCTAAGGCTGCTGCTGCAGCCACCAAGAAGCCTGTGTGCAAGCATAGGTCACCATCCACACCTCCCCTCCCAGGAACCTGTGCAGCCTGCCACTGCCAGGGTCCCGTGATCCAGGGATAACTTCCCTGGGAGAACACACGGCACACCTCAGACTGTTGCAACGTCACACCAGCCTCTGCCACCACAGGCTCACCCGACATTCCGTACCCCTCCCTCCCCCCTGCCTGAGTGAGCCAGAGCCCCCTAATCAGCTGCTCCTTTAACCCGTCCTGTCTGAGCAAAGAACAAGCCGCCCTCAGGTGACCTACAGGCAGAGGTGGGGCCAAAACCAAAGCTGAACCTCAGCAGCTGTGCGAACAAAGAAGAGAAAGGGAAAACTCTCCCAGCAGCCGCAGGAGCAGCAGATTAAATCTCCACAATCAACTTGATGTACAATCGAGAAAGAAAAACGGAGCTAGAGGAATCAGGCTCCCTGACTTCAGACTATACAACAAAGCTACAGTAATCAAGACAGTATGGTATTGTCACAAAAATAGAAATATAGATCAACGGAACAGGATAGAAAGCCCAGAGATAAACCCATGCACATATGGTCACCTTACCTTTGATAAAGGAGGTCAAAATATTCAATGGAGAAAAGACAGCCTTTTCAATAAGTGGTGCTGGGAAAAGTGGACAGCTATATGTAAAAGAATGAAATTAGAACACTCCCTAACACCATACACAAAAATAAACTCAAAATGGATTAAAGACATAAATGTAAGGCCAGACACTATAAAACTCTTAGAGGAAAACATAGGCAGAACATTCTATGACATAAATCACAGCAAGATCCTTTTTGACCCACCTCCTAGAGAAATGGAAATAAAAACAAACAAAAACAAATGGGACATAATGAAACTTAAAAGCTTTTGCAGAGCAAAGGAAACCATAAATAAGATGAAAAGAAAACCCTCAGAATGGGAGAAAATATTTGCAAATGAAGCAACTGACAAAGGATTTATCTTCAATATTTACAAGCAGCTCATGCAGTTCAATAGCAAAAAAGGAAACAACCCAATCCAAAATTTCTCCAAAGAAAATATACAGATTGCCAACAAACACATGAAAGGATGCTCAACATCACTAATCATTAGAGAAATGCAAATCAAAACTACAGTGAGGTATCACCTCACACCAGTCAGACTGGCCATCATCAAAAAATCTACAAACAATAAATGCTGGAGAGGGTGTGGAGAAAAGGGAACACTCTTGCACTGTTGGTGGGAATGTAAATTGATACAGCCACTATGGAGAACAGTATGGAGGTTCCTTCAAAAACTAAAAATAGAACTACCATTCGACCCAGCGATCCCACTACTGGGTATATACCCTGAGAAAACCATAATTCAAAAAGAGTCATGTACCACAATGTTCATTGCAGCACTGTTTACAATAGCCAGGACATGGAAGCAACCTAAGTGTCCAGTGACAGATGAATGGATAAAGAAGGTGTGGCACATATATACAATGGAATATTACTCAGCCATAAAAAGAAAAGAAACTGAGTTATTTGTAGTGAGGTGGATGGACCTAGAGTCTGTCATACAGAATGAAGTAAGTCAGAAAGAGAAGGACAAATACCATATGCTAACACATATATATGGAATCTAAAAAAAAAAAAAATTGGTTATGAAGAACCTAGGGGCAGGACAGGAATAAAGATGCAGATGTAGAGAATGGACTTGTGGACACGGGGAGTGGGAAGAGTAAGCTGGGACAAAGTGAGAGAGTGGCATTGACCTATATATAGTACCAAATGTAAAATAGATAGCTAGTGGGAAGCAGCCACATAGCACAGGGAGATCAGCTCGGTGCTCTGTGACCACCTAGATTGGTGGGATAGGGAGTGTGGGAGGGTATCGCAAGAGGGAGGAGATATGGGGGTATATGTGTATGTATGGCTGATTCAATTTTTTATAAAGCAGAAACTAACACACCATTGTAAAGCCATTATACTCCAATAAAGATGTTAAAAAAAAGATTTGACCATTTCAAAATACTATGTCATTAGAACCTGAAATACAATGAAAAATTTATAGAAATATAAGGAGAAATGACAAATTATCAGCATTAATATATTAAGCCAGAGAATAAGAAAATGAAGAAAATGTACAGAAAGTTAGCAATAAATATTATATAAACTTTTCATGGAGAAGTCATAAAAGAATGAAAATATTCTAAAGACTATAAAAATAAATGGAATATAAAAATAATGTTCCTGGATTAAAAAGTTAACACTATAAAATATTATCTATTAGTAAAATATCTATAGATTCAATTAAATTTCAATATAAGTTTCAACTTTTTCTTAGTCTTATAGAATATGCGGAGAGTAAATCTACCTGTCCAGATGTAATGACATATTCAAAGCTATGGCAATTAATATGCTATGATATATATTTAATATACATAAATCAAAATAAGCAAAACAGAAGCATGTGCATTTATGTATTTCAAGTAGATAAAAAGTTGAAAGATGAAATTAGTCCTTTAATTGTTGGAAGAGAATATAAGGAATTATATTTGTGACTTTGAAGAAAAGATAATAGATTTATGTATGTTCATTTAAAATTTTAAAAAGAGGGAAAAAACATAAGCTACATATTGGGATGATTTTCCTACACATTTAACTAGCAAAAAATTAGTGTCCAGAAAATACAGAGGACTCCAACAAAACATTAAGATGACAAATATTACATTAGAAAAAAAAAGGCTAAATTCATGAAAGGCTTTGGAAACAGGAGTATTCAAAAAACAAAAATTTACCAAAGTTATTAGCAAGTCAGGAAAATGCAAACTAAAAACACAAGGTTAAATATTTAATTTCTTATAGGTATGTAAATTTCAATATATATTAACATTTGGCAAGATTGGAGGGCAATCAAAGTTCATCCAGTGATAATTTTAGGGCCAACTGCTCTGGAAAACTGCTTGGGATAGGATAATAGTTTATCCTATTCATATCCTAAGCCTCCCTTATTTCTAATGGGATTTTTTGTAATAACAAGAAACAGAAAAAAACCTAATCGTTATTAAGGGTAGAAAGGAGGCATAATTGTTAGATACATTCTAAGCTATCAAAATCAAAATAAAATGAAATGCGTATCAGTATGAATGCATCTAAAAATATAAGAAAAAGGAACTCAAAGTATACGATAGTATCCTTTGTATGTAAACTTCATAATATTGTAAATATTAAATAACAGCCTTTTTAGGAATGCAAACATGATGGTAAAAACTACAAACTCCTTAATTTTATTTAAAACAATACAAATAAAAATCCTGACCATATCTAAAAATAAATCTTGAAGTAACCTATCTCAGTGAAATATGAAACTGACACAACAGGATTAGAATTTTCAGTGTGGCAATTATGGATTGCACTTTATTTCCTTCAAAAGTTTCTTGGGAGCTTATAGATGCTTTCTATGCATCAGTGTCAGTAATTGCATAATTGGAGCCACAATCAAATTTATTTTACACTGGGAAAGTAAATGCTATGAGACAATGGAGTAGTATTTCACTAATACATATGTACAAGAATGTTCATGGAATCATGCTTCATAATTACCAAAATCTGGAAACTATGGATATGCTCTTCAACAAGCGAATGGATAAGTTGTGGCATGTTCACAGTGGAATAATCTACAGGAATAGCAATCTTTAAATCTACATAACAACGTGGATTGTTTTCATCTGCTCAGGCTGCCATTAAAAAACAAACAAACAAAACACCTCAGACAGTGTCATTTCTTAAACAACAAAAATTACTTATAATTCTGGTGCCTGGCAAGTCCAAGACCAAAGTTCTTGGCAGGGTTCAGTTTCTAGTCAGAGTGTGCTACTTCACTTACAGAGGGCTGCCTTCTTGCTGTGTCCTTAGGTCTCAGAGACAGAGCAAGCACAATGGTTTCTCTTTTTATAAGAACAGTAATCCTATCAGGTAAGAGCCCCACCTTTACGATCTGATTAACCTTAATTATCTCCTAAAGGACCTAATTCCAAATACAGTCACATTGTGATTTAAGGTTTCAACATATGACTTTCGGGATATACATACAGTCCATAACATGGATGCATCTCACAAAGTTCATATTTATTAACAGAAGCCAAGATAAGAGTATACACTGTACAATTCTATTGATTAAAAATACTAAATATGGCAAGAGAAATTATGCTATTACAAGTTAAGGTAGTGGTTGCCCTTGAGGAAGGGCTGGTCTTGACTAGAAGGAACATGAGTTACGTTTCTGTAGCTGATAATATCTGATGTCTTAACCTGGGTGCTGGTTGCACGAGTGTATTTGGTTAGTGACAATTCATCAAGTTTACAGTTATGATATATGCAGTTTCTTTATGTATTTACTTCAATAAATGATTATAAACTTATTTCAGCTGTTTGGTGGAATAAATATATATGCACATCTTAACTCTGTTTTTAAACATGGCACATTGAAGACTGCTATTAAATAAACAATAGCTTTAAAATCTGAAAAATATAGAAATTGAAAATAGATGAAAATCAGTTAAGTAGCTAAATACAAAATAAGGCTAATGTAGCAAATTTAATGTCAGACAAAATAGAATAAAATGTAAGTGTAAGTAACCATAAAAATAACCATAAAAACAATAGGAATAAAGCAATATATAGAGAACTCTACTTTCTACAGCTATAATGATTGGACAGCTAGGAAGAACTATTAATTTTTATAATCTCATTATAGAACCAACAAAATTATCTCAAGACAGTCAAACCCACTGTAAATGAACAAGAATGTAACCAAGTTATTTAACTAAATTAAATTACACATTGTACCTATAACTCTTGTCTTGTTGAAGACTGAAAAATAATTATGCAAGTAACCTTCCTATCACCATTAATAAGATTATGCTTGCATTAATTACTATATGTTGAGTTTATGCTGCAGAAGCAAAATGTTGAAAAAGTAATACCGAAAACATTTTTTAAAATGGGGAAAACTATTACGCTCAATAACAAAACAAGGGGAAAAAAATATATATATATATGTATATTTTAGAAGAGTCTTTGGAAAAACTCTGAAAAAGGAAATGAGAAAGAGAACTACTGTATCAGAGACTAAGAACAGATAATTGTCTTGAGAAGGAGACAAATTCTCCTACAAATACATAAGTTTTTACTTATGAAGAATAAGAACTTTTGGGTTTTGCTGTTTCAAAATCAGTTAAAATTTTTTTCGGATAATTTCATAGGTCACAAAGAGTGACAGATGTAAAATTTAGTAGTGTTTAAATTTATAACATTTGATGGAAAAGTCTCATCATTTATCAAGTTTTGGTCAAAAACATATTGTATCAAAAATACATAAATATTATATTTGTGCTGACTAGATAAAATTATTGCTCTAGTATGATTTGAATTAATAAAATTATTACTCTTGTATGATTTAACAAAGTTAAAGAGACATGTACCACAATGTTCTTTGCAGCACTATTTACAATAGCTGGGACATGGAAGCAACCTAAATGTCCATCAACAGATGAATGGATAAGAAGATGTGGCACATATATACAATGGAATATTACTCAGCCATAAAAAGACATGAAATTGAGTTATTTGTAGTGAAGTGGATGGACCTAGGGTCTGTCATACAGAGTGAAGTAAGTCAGAAAGAGAAAAACAAATATCATATGCTAACGCATATATATGGAATACAAAAAAATGGTACTGATGAACCTAGTGGCAGGGCAGGAATAAAGACACAGTCATAGAGAATGGACTTGAAGACACAGGGGAAGCTGGGGTGAAGTGAGAGTAGCATTGACAATATATACACTACCAAACGTAAAATAGATTGCTAGTGGGAAGCAGCAGCATGGCACAGGAAGATCAGCCCGGTGCTTTGCGTCAACCTAGAGAGTGGGATAGGGAGGGTGGGAGGGAGATGCAAAAGGGTAGAGATTTGGGGATATATGTATATGTATAGGTGATTCACAGATATTCCTTTATCTGTGCAAAGAAGTATACCATATGGCTCAGTTGTGCATATTATGGTTTCATTCATAATTATTTTAACAGGATGGCAGTTGTATATATATGTTGAGTTTTAGTTAATGAAGAGAGTTTTATTTTCATCTTTAGCAGTGGCAAGTGCCTAGATAATGCCTAAATCTAAAATATAGAGTAGTAAAGTTATAAACATGTTATCTAGTGATAAAGAGATATATACCAAAAGAAGTGGTTAAAAGTCAACCTTTGGGATATAGGTGTATATAGGAGGGAAGCAAGAGCAATGGTAAAACTTAACATGTCTCTATAATTTTGGCACAATAAAAGTTAAATTTAAGTAATGTGAGGAAACATAAATCTACATCAATTATGAGATGTACATCTTTGTTGCTTTGTGATAGTCAAACATTATCAATATTTCCTCATTACAATTATAAACAAGACACCATAACTTGTGAAGATCTCATCTTCTGTTACCTCAGCTTACCTCCATGGATATCCTAAGTTGTTTGATTTTTTCACAAGTTTGTATGCTTCCCCTTTTTTTTATGGTCAAGATAGTTAACAATGCTGTATTATATATTTGAAAGTTGCTAAGAAAGTAGATCTTAAATATTTGCTATCAAACAAATGATAATTATGTGAAGTGATGGAAGTGTTAACTAACCTTAATGTGGTAATAATTTTGCAACATGCATGTCTGTCAAATCATCAAGTTGTATATGTTAAACTTACATAATGTCGTATGTCAATTATATCTCAGTAAAGCTTGGGAAAGAAAAAAGTCATTAGACTGGAAAAAAAATGTCAGCAGTTGTTCTTGTATGTGCACTGATGCTGATCAGATCATGGGAGACTTGCTTTTGTTAGCTAAAAAAGAAATTTGGTGAATTACACAGTTGACCCTTGAACAACACAAGTTTAAACTGCACGGGTCCACGTATAAGCAGATTTTTTTTTTTTTCACTATTGAATACTACATTATTACACAATCTGTGGTTGGTTGAGTTTAGGATGCAGAACCTCAAATGCGGAGAAACTATGTAGTCAAAGGGCCAACTATAAATTATACACAGATTTTCAACTTTGTGGAGGGTCAGTGCCCTTAACCCCCACACTGTTCAAGGGTTAACTGTATTTTTAATAGAAGTCAGTCAAGACAGCAGACAAAGCCATTACATAATACAGATAATCTGCCCCATATATGAGGTCTACTCTTCTCAAGTAGGGGAAATCTGTGCAATGGAGCTATAGATCCTGCAGAACTAGGGTCTGATGTTCTGTTTCTCCCAAGTTCTTTCTCTGATAAATTTTCTTTCTCTTTGTTCCAGTGATTATGATCAATTCGGGACTATTTAAAAGTTTCCCCTTCTTATAAGGTGGCTTTGCATCTCTTTTGCAAGTTAACACTCAGAAAGCAAAAACTTCAAACACTTTTTAAAATATGGGAGTTTCCTTCCTGCCTTATAGAATCATCAGTAAGTTATCGCCACTTATTTTTCTCAGTTGGCTATCAGCATTGATTCAGCTTTCATCATTTAAACACAAATCTCAAGTTTTTTTCAATTTAAGATACAATATTAAAAAAAAAGCTCATGCCTGGCTTTATTTCAGTGGTTTTATTCTCTGTGAATTTAATTGTGCCTATGCATTTTCTCTATTTTTGTGTGAATATTTCTTAATGGCATTTTAAGTAATTTACAACAAAACTCAAGACAATATTGTTAGCTCAGGCCTCTCTGGCTCAGTGAAAAATACTCATTAATTTTGGGGGGAAGAAAACATAGGAACAGTTATACCACACTTTTGATGTAGCACTTGTTCTTAATTAACTCTAATAGACATGATATATTCATTTTCTACCTCCTTCTCTCATATTTCATCTTTTCTGTAACTTGAAAACTTAAAAAAATTTCTTGGGTATCATATGACTATGTGTGGACTATTTTTTGAATTTCCTCATCTTAAGTTATTTTAGTTTGATAAAGTCTATTGTGTTCCTCATTTTTAACAATGAAATTCATCAGGTATAAAGAAACTTGTGAATAATAATTTTCATGTCAGTGACATACTATCATGAATATTTAGAATGAGAAATAGTTTACATGATTTTTTGTGGGACTGTAATGGTGACTTTAAGGCTAAAAGCATCTCTGTTCTTCAACTGTGCTCTGAGACCATTTGAATTGTGACATAAAAGGGAAATATCACTTCAGGAATTTAAAAGAACACGAAATATCTGGAGATATATCTGAAGGCATATTTGACATTTCTTATATGCATCCTATTTAAAGGCAATCAGAATAAAGTGGAGACATAGTGTGTATTAAGACAAATACTGATTAACAGGTGTGTAAAATTAAAATTCCACTAGAAATACCAAGAAACTTGTAAGCATGAAGGAGGAAGAAATATAAAACTCAAACTTAAGTGTAATTTTTTAATTAAATTGCTAAAATTGTTCTATTTAAGCCATAAATATCAACTTTGCATTGAAAAACACATGGAATGATATGCCATATCCTCCATATTATATTTAGATAAAAATCTAATTACAACTAACAACTGCAATAAATATATATTTGACTATTTTCTTAAAAGATTAAAGCAAATTTGATGTATCATTTTCTTAGAGTCTTCCCAACTATAAATATCAGGTGTTCTGAAAAGTCACCTCTGGACCACTCAAAATTTTTGCTAATGAAACATGTATAATTAGTCTGGATACAATTAACAACTTTATTAATTAATTTAAAAACCATGCAACCTCAAATGAAGAGGCACTGCTGAAAGCTCAGCTGGATGAGGCAGATTAAGCCTTCTACTTTGCCTAAATCCTCAACATAAATCTTGCCTTTGAAATATCAAATTTGCCACCCCTTGCCTCTGAAATATTGATTAATAAAGACAGAGGAAAGTTATTTCTAGTCCAGGAGCAGAGAGCAAGATAGAGAGAATATTATAGTTGAGTTAAGGAGGTGGAAAAAAGATGTCCTGGATCCTTCTTTGAAACTAATTAGTAAAAGATGATCACATTTTACTAAAGATCAATCAGGTTGAGGTTACACACCCTTCTCCTTTGGATGTGTTAAGAAGATGGAGTCTTAATAGAAAATTTCCTCTCTTGTTGTTTAAGCTTGAATATGGGGAAATATCAGTAGTCCTTCCAACTCTGAACACATTCTTCTAGTATCTTTTTCCTATTAGCCTATTTGCATAAAAATCTTAGTTGGTTTTAGAAGAGGAAAGCATTTATTCAAAGTTCCCATTTCAGTGGTTCAATTCTCCTCTGTTGCTACTCTGGTAATCTCCATTGGTCTTTAAGAGTATCAGTTACTTTTAATAAGGTAAAATGGGAACTTAAACTCCCCAAAAGGCTTTCTACTTTTTTTACTAAGATTTTACTAAGATTTTGACAGTGTTTACATTTCTACAAAATTTGCCTTTTCTTATGTGTATGTGTGTAAGAGGCTCATTTTAATATATAAGTATTTCCCAGAATTCTTAAACTCTCTATTTTGGATACTAGTATGTTACAGCTGAAACATGAAGGGAAATAAAACGTATGACTATGGTCCTGTACTACTTTGAAATTATTTCCTACCTCTCAAATTATATGCATTTCTCAAACATATTCAAAATGCTGAACAAGGAGATAAATCAGAATCCTGAGCTTTGGTCCTCTTTGGCCCCCATTGTTATTTATATGCATATTTTAGTAAAATTTAATAATTTAAAAAGTTTATGAACCAGGCCTGTAAGAGGCTTAGAAGTTGCCAAGCTACCCTAACAACAAATAAGAAGCTGGACAAACAGAAAATCAACAATTGTTCTTAGATTCTTAAGAGATGTGAGGTCACAGGGCAAACAACTACCCACAAAATTGGAGAGACAGGTAAATACAGACAATCACAACTTACCAGAGAAGAAACATGCCATAACCAGTGTGGGGTAGGGAAACCAGAACTGCAATTGACAAATTGCTGGAGGCTCAGAGTGGACTGCTCTAAGAGTTAAAAAATTCAGCAGGACCAAGTCACTGGGCACTCTCCATACTTTGGTGAGTTTTACTTTAGATAGCTCTAACCAGGTTCCCACAGTCAATATATGAGAAAAATCATCTCATGCTTCCAGTGTACAGAGGGGAAAGGGAACAGTTTGAAATACTCCAGAGCATTCTGTTCTTAATAAACTCAGCCTTCAGGAGAAACTAATTAACTGGTGCCTAACCCACTGAGGTATTATCAGAACCTAACTAATCCAGGGGAAGGGAGATATCCAACTACAGATGGGTAACCTTCCACATAGAAAAAATGAAATACTCAACTTCAGCCCCCTCTAACCATCCTGTCCTACTGAAGGAAAGAAAGACCTCATAAGCACATGTGAAGCTTACAGTCCATAGCACAGATTCACTAAAAGACTGAGACCTAATCACAGGATAATACAGTATTTCCCACTCTGACAGCTCATCACCACATTACAACAGTTACTTTTATGTGATACATCATGTCTAGCTATCAAGAAATAATTACAAGCCATACCAAAAGGCAAAACCACAATTTGAGGAGACTGAGCAAGCATTAGGTCCCAGACATTGTGGGGATATAATTAATAGCAAAGGCCTCTAATGAGAGAGATGGTAATCCTAAGAAAGAACCAAAATGAAATGCTAGAGATTAAAAACACTGTAACCCTGTAACAAAAATGACAAATGCCTTTGCTGGGCTTATTATTAGACTGGACACAGCTGATGTAAGTATCTCTGACCTTGAGCATAACTCAATAGAAACCTTAAAAACTGAAAAAAACAAAAGCTATTGAAAAAGGAGAACAGCATATCCAAGAAAAATGGGACAGTACAAATGGTGTAACATACAAATAAAAGGAATCCTAGGAGAAGAGAGAAAGAACAAAGAAAGAAATACTTAAGGGACTTCCTGGCTGTCTGGTGGTCAGGACTCAGTGCTTTCACTGCCGGTTCGATCCCTGGTTGGGGAACTAAGATACTGCAAGCTGCATGGTGCAGCCAAACAAACAAACAAACAAAAAACAAAACAAATAGAAATATTTGAAACAATAATCACTTAAACTTCCCAAAATTAATGTCAGACACCAAATGCAGACACAGGAAGTTCAGAGAACGTCAAGCAAGAGACATGCAAAACAAACAGACAAATAAAAAAAACACTAAACCCTACATCTAGTCATATAATTTTCAAAGTATAGAAAATCTAATATAAAGAAAAAACCCTGAAGAGATGCCAGGGGTGGAGGGAAACCTTATAAAGTTAGGAAGGTAAGAATTATATCTGACTTCTCCTCAGAAACCATGCAAGCAATAAGAGAATTGAGCAAAATATTTAAAGGACTGAGAGAAAAAAACAAACCAGTGTAGAATTCTGTACCCTACAAAATTATCCTTCAGAAATGAAGGAGAGGGACTTTGCTGGTGGTGCACTCTTTAAGAATCCACCTGCCATTGCAGGGGACACGGGTTCAAGCTCTGGTCCGGGAAGATCCCACATGCCGCGGAGCAACTAAGCCCGTGTGCCACAACTACTGAGCACCTGTGCTCTAGAGCCTGTGAGCCACAACTACTGAGGCTGCATGCTACAACTACTGAAGCCCACAAGCCTAGAGGCCATGCTCTGCAACAAGAGAAGCCACAACAATGAGAAGCCCGTGCACCACAACAAAGAGTAGCCTCTGCTCACTGCAACTAGAGAAAGCCTGTGTGCAGCAATGAAGACCCAGTGCAGCCAAAAATAAAAATTAAAAAAAAAAAATAGTAAAGGAGAAATAAAGCCTTGTAAGAAATGTTAAAAGTTGTTCAGAAAGAAGGAGAACAATATAGGTCAGACAGAATATACATAAAGAAAGGAAGAGCATTAAAAAAATGAATAACTGAAGGTAAAATAAAAACTTTTATTTTTTATTCTTAACTGATCTAACAGACAATAGTTTACTCAAAATAATAGTGATAATATATTCAATTATGTATGATTATTCATAATGTGTTTGTGTGTACTTATGAATAAGTATGAATAAGTGAAATTAGTTATACCAATGACACAAGGGATGAGATGAAGAATTTGGATTATTCTGATACTATAAGGTACTTGTACTACTAGCGAAATGGTATAGAGCTATATGAAATTGGAGTCAAAAAAGTTGTAAATGTATGCTGCTAACTCCAGGGCAACCACTAAAAAAGTAAATATATATATATGTATATATATGTATACATATATATATAAACATATATGCTAAGAAATGAATAAAATGAAATGAGAGATAATGGAATCATACTAAATGCTCAATTATAACAACAAAAGCAGAAGAAAATTGGAAAACAAATATAGGAACAAAGATCAAAGGCAAGAAATACAGAAACTAACAAATATTGTAGATATTAATCCAATTAAATCAATATTTACTTTGAACATCAATGATCTATATGCACGAGTTAAAAGATTGTTAGAGTGGATCTAAATACAAGACACAAATACATGTTGTCCACACACACACAAAAAAAAAAACATTATAAAGACAAAGATTAAAATAAGTGGAAAGAGAAAGATAGACTGTTTTAACACTAATCAAAAGAAAGTGGGAGTAGCTATATTAATCTCAGATAGAGCCAAGTTCTAAGACAGGAAATTTATCAGGGAAAAAATGGGGCACCCATTTTTTTTATATGCTCCGAACAACAGTGTGTCAAAATATGTGAGGCAAAAACTTGACATATAGAACTTAGGGGATAAATAGATGAACCTACTATTACAGTGGACACTTAACACCAGTCTATTAGAAATGGACACATCCAGCAGGCAGAATATCAGTAAGGACATAGTTGAAATAAATAACACCATCAATCAACTGGATATAATGGACATCAACAGACTACTTTATCCAACAGTAGAATACACATTCTTCTCAAGTTCACATGGAACATTAGCCAAGACAGAGAAATTATGAGCCATGAAACACACCTTAACACATCTAAAAGAAATCATACAATGTCTGCTCTTAGACAACCATGAAAGTAAACTAGATCAGTAACAAAAAGATACATTGAAAATCTGAAAATACTTGAAGATTACACAACACACTTCTAAATAACACATGGGTTGAAGAAGAAATATCAAGAGAAATTAAAATTTTTTGAACTAAATAAAAATGAAAACACAACTTATCACAATTTGTAGAATACAGTGAAAGCAGTGCTTAGAGGGATATTTACAACATTGAATGTGTATATGAGATAAGAGGAACGATCTAAAAATCGATCATCTAAGCTTCATCTTAGAACTAGAAAAAGAAGAGCAAATTAAATCCAAAGTAAGAACAAGAAATAAATTATAACATTAGAGCAGAAATCAATGAAGTTGAAAATAAAAAATCAATCGAGAAAAATCAATGAAGCAATAGGCTAAAGAAGGAAAAGCACATGATGATATCTATAGATACAGAAAAAGCATTTGACAAAATCCAACACTCGTGCATAATACAAATTCTCAATAAACTAGGAACAGAGGAGAACCTTCTAAACTTGGATATTTAGAATATTTACAAAAATCCTTCAGCTAACATCATAGTTAATGGTGATAAGCTCAAAATTTCCTACTAACTTTGGGAACAAGGCAAGGAAACTGCTTTTCATCATCACACTGGAGTCTTAGATAATGCAATAATAAGAAATGAAAGATACAGATATTGTGAAGGAAGAAATAAAACGCTTTCTGTTGACAGATAACATGTTCACTTATGTAGAATATCTGTAAGAATCAACAAAGAAACTACTGGGACTTATACATGATTATAGCACGTTTGAAGGATACAAACTTAATACACATAATTCATTCACTTTTCTTCATACTATTAATGATCAACTGGAATTTGAAATTAAAAATGCAATATCGGGGCTTCCTTGGTGGCTCAGTGGTTGAGAATCTGCCTGCTAATGCAGGGGACACGGGTTCGAGCCCTGGTCTGGGAAGATCCCACATGCCGCGGAGCAACTAGGCCTGTGAGCCACAACTACTGAGCCTGCGCGTCTGGAGCCTGTGCTCCGCAACAAGAGAGGCCGCGATAGTGAGAGGCCCGTGCACCGCGATGAAGAGTGGCCCCCGCTTGCCACAACTAGAGAAAGCCCTCGCACAGAAACGAAGACCCAACACAGCCAAAAATAAATAAATAAACAAATGTGGGGTTAAGGGAAAAAAAAAAAACACTTAAAAAAAAATGCAATATCATTTAAATTGGCACCCCCTACAAAAAAAGTACTTAGGCATAAATCAATATGTACAAGATCTATATGAGAAGAACTACAAAATCTGTTGAAATAAATAAGAGCTAAATAAATAGAGACATATTCTATGTTCGTGGATAGGAAGACTCGTTATTATCAAGATGTCAGTTCCTCCCAGCTTTATCAATGGATTCAATCCAACCAAATTCCCAGCAAGTTACTTCATGGAAAGCAACAAACTGAGTCTAACATTTATATGGAGAGGTTAAAAAGTCTTAATAATCAACACAATACTGAAACAGGAGAATAAAATTGGAGGACTGAGACTGCTCAATTTCAAAACTTACTATAAAACTGCAGTGATCAAGACAGTTTGCTATTGTTGAAAGAACAAAGAAATGAATGAAGCAGAATAAAGAGCAGAAATAGATCCACCTAAGTACTGTCTACTCATTTTTTAAGGTTTTTTTTTCTTCCAGTTTTATTGCAATATAATTGACATATAACACTGTGTAAGTTTAAGGCGTACAACATAATGGTAGTCAACTAATCTGTGACAAAGAAACAAAAGCAATAAAATGGAGCAAATACAGTCTTTTCAACAAATGGTGCTAGAAAAACTGGACAACCACAAAGTAAAGAATGATTCTAGACACAGAGTTTATACCTTTTCCAAGTGTTAACAAAAATGAATTGAGTCCATTCCATGAAAGAACTGAAAGTTGGGATTCATTAAAATAAAAATTTCTGC
Source organism: Eubalaena glacialis (assembly GCF_028564815.1). Lineage (NCBI taxonomy): Eukaryota > Metazoa > Chordata > Mammalia > Artiodactyla > Balaenidae > Eubalaena > Eubalaena glacialis. The sequence goes on along the minus strand of NC_083724.1, from coordinate 62,819,176 downwards.
TCTGCATAAAACACTGTCCAAAGAATCAAAAGACAAGCCACAGACTTGGGGAAAATATTAGCAAGATACACATCTGATAAACATCTGTTATTCAAAGTATACCAAAATAACGTTTAAAGCTCAGTGATTAGAAAACAAACACCCCAATTAAAGGATGAGCCAAACACCTGAACAGACACCTCACCAAAGACATACAGATGGCAAACAAGCATATGAAAAGATGTTCCACAGCATATGTCATCAGGGAAAGGCAAATTAAAACAACAATGAGATACCACTATACACAACTATGACAATGGCCAAAATCCAGAATACTAACACCATCAAATGCTGACAAGGATATGGAGCAATGAAAACTCTTAACTCACTGCTCGTGGGCATGCAGAATGCTACAGTCACTTTGGAAGAGAGTTTGGCAGCTTTTTAAAAAAACAAAACATTCTCTTGAGATCCCACAATTGCACTCCTTTGTATTTACACCAAGGGGTTGAACGTATATGTCCATACAAAAACCTGCACATGAATGTCTATTGCAGCTTTATACAAAATTGCCAAAACTTGGAAGTCACCAAGATGTCTTTCGGTAGGTAATAAATAGCTTATCTTTTTAACCACTGAATAATATTCTATCAAGCCATGAAAAGACATGGAAGAACCTTAAATGCATATTAGGTAGTGAAAGAAACCAGTCTGAAATGGCTATATACCATATGATTCCAACTATATGCCATTCTGGAAAAGGCAAAACTATGAAGATAATAAAAAGATCAGTGGTTCCTAGGGTTTGGGAGTAGGGAAGGATGAATAAGTTAATACAGATAATTTTTAGGTCAGTTAAACTCTCTGTAAGATATTGTAATGTTGGATATATGTCATTATACATTTCTCCAAACCCATGGAATATATAACACCAAGAATGAATCCTAATGTCAACCAAGGCTCTGGGTGATAATGATGTGCAATGTAGTTTCAATATCGACAAATATACCACTGATAAGGGATGTTGATAATGGTGGAGGTTATGCATGTGTGGAGGCAGAGGGTATATGGGAAATCTACCTGCCAGTCAATTTTGCTGTGAACCTAAAAAAGCTCTAGAAAATAGTCCTTTTTATAAAAAAAAGTTTATGGTGATTGTTTGCATATATGAATAGGCAATTTTGTGCAATTGAAGGTACTAGAGTAGCAATAACATGCAGAATTCTGTCTCAAGAACTATAAAACATTTTTTTTGCTTGAATCTTCTCTCATGATTGTCAATCTATGCAGAAGACAAACACCAGGATTTATTGCCCATCTATTACATTTAGAAATGCATGTCTCATTTAACAGTGTTTGAAAATGTCTTATTTTTCTCAGAATTTCTTTTAAAACAAAGTATTTCATTAACTAGTTTGCAAGTATTTCATTAACTATAAATTAGTTGAAGCACCACTGTGATAGAGATGAATTATGAAAATGTCCTAGAATTATTTCTGATATATACTCAATCTATCATCCTAATTTTATTGTAACTATCATGATTTTTTTTCAGAGCATTGTGTCTGGCTTCTCTCTCTATTGCCCTACTCAATCCCTGACCTCAAGAATGGGAGGTACCTATGGGTAAGATTAGTTTAAAAATGACATGGAGCAAGGAATATTATGGGGATTGCTTAATTCATATTTGTTTATTTAGTGTATATGTAGATGTTAGTTGACTGCTATTAGCCTTACCAATAAGAAGGCATTGTAACTGTGAGAAACCATAAATGAGAACTTTTTTTTTTTTAAAGATAAAGATGGTCTACATTCAAAGAATTATGTACATAGAGGAATGATCACTTTTCCCATGCTTAAAGCAGTATAATACTGTAAGGTAATATTGTTACATGCTTTCCTTTCAAGTCTACTTAATAAATAAAAATGAGGCAAGTAAAAACGGAGAAATTGTAAAAGAAATTTATCAGACTATGATTAATAACAGTTGCAGAAATAAGAATTAGAATTTTTCTTAGATTCTCAATTCCCAGTTTTTGTTTTGTATGGTTTTTTTGATTTTTAACATTTGCATAGAGAGAAACAGACATTTTTAAAAACTATGAAAACAGAATTTTTTTTTGTCTTGTTAGAATGTATGTATTCTTTGCCAAGAAATTCATTGATTTAGAACTGAAAACAAATGAGATTTTATTGCAGTTCAACCTCCAATATCTCATTACCTTAGATATGTCATTCAATCACTTTGCAATTTTCTTTATTTCTTTTTTCTTTTTAATTTTTTTCTTTATTTCTAATATTAAAATATAACCCCAGTTACCTCCAAGAGTTGCTGAGTAGATAGAATGAGAATGATTGTGAAAGCACTTTTTAAAGTAAATAACATATACAGATGCATGATCCCATGCATATTGTTAATAAGTTATTTTTATGGTAGCTTTACGTCCATAATTGGTCTTATTCAAGTTCATAGTGTTAGTGAGGTAGCAAAAAATCCTCTAGAAAACACCAGCAAAAAAGAGAAATAGCTCATGCTGTAATGAGTTTTAGCCTTGAACCAAGCCATTTCTAATTGATATTACTATTTAGGAGAAATCCCTTTCTCAGTGGTCCCTTTAAGCATCTTATAAATATGAGAAAATTCACCTCATGTAAGCTTTTCAAGTGTGAGCATTATGCAGTCCTAATGAGCATATTTCTTCTACATTTCCGTTCTGATTTTACTGGAGACTTAACACTCCTTTAAGGTTAATGAAATGTCTGACAACGTGTAACCCGCAGCTTTGTTTAGCATCATTTAATTGGTAGCTTTCCTATATTATCGATCTTTGCATGAGGACATTCAAGATAATATAGCCATTTCAATTCAGAAAAAAATTTTGTAAAAGCGTCTCATATCAAACAACAAATATGATTTACTTATGTTCTATTTTTCCCTTATTGGATTAGGATTTAGATGTTTTACAAAACACACATGCACACAGAGGTAAAAAAAAATTAGTTATAATCCACATGCTTAGAATATAAGGAGGTGAATAATAAAATGCACAGACTCATATCCTAAAACCATTGAATAAGGAGTAAAAGGCAAAATCTAAATTTAAAAAATTGGGGTTTGGGGAGGGTAGGAAGCAGAATACTATGTCTACTCACAAATTTAGACTTTGAGTGCAGTGTCTACATGTTCATTTTTGTGTTAATTTTAGCTTTTCTTAATGCGTGGATCTTGATGTATGATCTATATTTGTTGGAGAAATGATGATAAGGGAACTTTAAGTAAGTATGAAATTTAGATCTGGTTTTCCTGATAGGCAGGGAAAAATGGAAGCATGATGGATATATGTGCTACATTTACACTACAGAAGGGAAAAATATAACCTGCTTTTACTTCATATAATTAGAGTGGACTGATTGTTAGAGAAGTCCGTGTTGTGGGCCAGTCTTACTGAAGTCATTTTGTATCTTGTTTTGGCTTCCAGGGCAACTGACTAAATTTCCCTTGAGGCTAAAGTAACTGGGTCAAGAAAATAATGGTTTTGAGTATTTTACTTGAACACATAGAGGGTCAACATGTGTCTGAATACACTCAACAGGTGTTGAGAAAAAGATCATCAGATTAAGTGACTGGGTGGTAGAGGAAAATTAGAATTTGCACCATCCATCATTTGACTTATATTTCCCAAAAGAAAAATAAAAGCCTCTTCAAGAATGAAGTTTGTCCTAAGGCAATTCTGCTACCTAATTTGAACTTGTTATTTCCTAACATCATAGTAAATGGTCACTGCAACCTCTGATGACTAGTGCATAATCTGGAAAGATACATTTCCACTTCATTAAATTCCTATCTTGTGGTAAACTAATTTAACTGAATGTAATTCACACACTTGCTGGATCTAATTACTTTACCAATGCAATCTGTAGACGTAAACACCTGCAGTGCTATAATTAGAAAAAATATCAACTAATTCAATACAAGTAATTTCCCCCTTCATTACACAGTAACTGTCTCTGTTAACTAATCATAGTATGACTTAAAGCACTTTTAAAAATATTAATACACTACATTTTTCCTGCTCCTGTGATTTGAACATGGACCTTCAGGGCCCTGAATCTTATGTTATTTAGGAGTGTAAGTTGTCTATGTTAGCTCAGGAATACGTGGAAGCAGCAGGTAGCTAACACTGCACCCATTAACTTTTAAATGGTTGCACCAATCGTAAAAGGAGCACATATGAATGGGCAGAAAGTGAGGTGATTAGGGAAGCATAATTTTATCTTCCTAATAAAAACATGATTTGATAATATTTTGTTTATTTATTCTGACTTCAACAATTACATCAGCTGCCTTTGTTATGACATGACTTAGTTAAGCTTAGCCAACATTTCAGAAAAGCTATTATCAGAAACCTTAGATAAAGTAGTCTTTTTAGCATTGTTGAATGAAGGCATTTTCCTATTGGATTTTCTCTTCTTAGTGTTTGGTTTTGATCCAGATGCCCACTCTTTAGATGAGACTGTAAATTGGAGTCTGGTTTGACTTATCTGTAAGAGCGACTCACCTACTGTGCCAGAGGCTGCTTGGTATGTTCTATGAGGGGCAAAGAATAGGAGCGAGAAGCTGGATCTTTTGTATTTACTGGCATGATATCTTAATATAAAACTTTCATTCTTTAGACCGCCTTTTGGGAAACTGTGAAATGCTTCATTCTGGATTATAAAAAACAAAAAACCTTTTGCTTTATTTTGAACAGAAATACTATTTTACCTGATTAAGAAAATTTGTTGCAACTTCATTGTAATGAAGTTCTGGGAATGTCACGTACAATTCTAAATGCCTTTATTTTCCCATCTGGAAAATGAGAATTGTTCTTGCAAATAGTTTACTTACAAACAGCCTGCAAGGAAAAACTATGATAACGGGAGTGAAAATATTAATAAAACATTCTTTCTATGTATGTATGTATCTACCCACCTACCTATCATCTATCTATTTACCTACCTCAATCGATGGCTTCCACTCAAACCATTAACTTGCTATTTCTTCACATATCAGCAATGATTTATAAGATAAGCCCTCATAATAAAATTTTAGAAACATTCTGTCATCATGCCAGCAAGGATATAAGAAAATGTTTACTCTTATTGCATGTCAATTCTTTCTAGCTGAAATCCTTCTCATTTAAAACACTGGTATAACAAACTCCCTGGACACCAACTGCCACTAACTCCTTTTGCCTGCTGGCTAGAGAATAACTTTGCTATATATATATAGAATAAATAGCTGTGCTGGCCTTCTACCCTGAAAAATTGCAAAGTCAGGAAATGGGTTAAAGAACATAATGAGAGGAAAACAAAACTAAATGTTATAAATATTTTCCAGCATCAGAAACTTTGATATAAAAGTATCTTATTTTATACATAATGCAATTTGCATATAATATTTCATTTGATCTTCAAAGCAATACTCTAAAGATATGATTTAGTGGTGTATTAAGTATTATAACTTGCTAGTAATTTATTAGTGGTAAATTATGGAATTATGACTTTTCAATTTAAATTTAAGTAATCTAATTCCAAAAAATCTATGTTTTGCCCCATGCATCTCCTATCATACATTTGCAAATTTTTATAAAACCTAATGGCATGTGTATGTATATTTATCTCCTCACAGGCACTATATGTGTTGACACATATAGGTAGAAAAGTAAGTACATATACAGACACACCCAAACTCCTGTTCACACAAATATAGTAAATTCCAAACAGCCTGAGATTCAAAGTTATATTTAAATTAATCAGTCTGTAATGATATATGTGGTACATAAGAAAGTAAGACAGGTGTTTTTGCTAGTGATAAATAATTTACATATTCATAGAGCTGGACAATATTTTAAGTATAAAATGATACTTTCCCATTATATTAAATATTATATCATATTTGCACACATCAAAACTACTTTTGAAATAAGGGCTATATACTTTTTTAGCAAGTTGTACAATCTGCAATTACATGGAATTTTTAAAATAATGCAATTCAATGTAATAATGTTCTGCCTTTACCCATAAAATTGTCAATGCTTGGTTTAAATAGAGGAAAAGAAGAAAAGGAAAACTAAAAATATACAGAGCACTGGGGTAATGCTTCCAACCAATTGTGGATATCAATGAAAACAGTCCTTGTGACTTAGGACTTTTTTTATTTCAGTTGACAGAGATGGCTAATGCTGTTCATTGTACTTCCCCCCCCCCCACATATGAAGAGATACACACTGCTATCTAAAGACAGCATAATATACTGAACACACTGAGATAATATTTTCTCCAATATTTTCTGCAATTGTCATTTTTTCTTTAGTCTCAGGTTATTAAATAGCCTAAGAAGAAACCAAGTATTAGATTCAGATAGACTTACATCTAAATCAAAATCCTACCACATCAAACACAAGAAAAAATTTTTTGAGATAGTTAAACACTCTTATCTTTACTTCCCTACTTTTACTGAGTGGATAGTAGTAGTCTGCATGACAAGACACATTTTCTCAGTTTGGGAACACAGGAGAAGTGAGAGCAGTTTAGTAATACTGAAACAATTTTAACTTTAAAACAAAGTAAAACCTTACAACACTCTCATTTATGGGTTACAGTGTGGGTTCTTCTTTTGATGTTGGTGTGGGTTGGCATGGATTTGATAACACATTCAGTTATCTTATTAGAATTAATTAACCATTTACTATGGACCAGAAGACAAATTAGCCTTTTTTTTTTCTTTTGTAATTGCATGAAGATCTTATAGCAGGAAGTCTAGTGCTGAAGTACAAGAAGGAAAGATTTTGGGTCAAGACAAACCTCATGCACAACTGCACGTATCATTTAAGTCTTTCCCAATTGCAGGGATATTGTTGGTTATATTTAACAAGATGAGACACTATTGCTTGTAGAAGTTCTGTGAAATTAGATGAAAACTAATTCACTCTGTCATTTATCAAAACTTTTGCATACACATTTTGTAAGATCATAAAAAAACTAATTTTTAATATTTGATATTTTAAGAATGACACTTCATCTTTCCTAATCACCTAATTTACTTGCCCCAAAATAAAAGCATCCTTCATTTCCCCTTCCTTTTACATAACAATATAAGAAAAGGAAATGTGAGAATTCTGAGATTAGTTATAAACTAATTTATTCTTAGAAGACCTACTATTTACTTCTGATAATTCTTTTACTAGGTTTGGCTTAGAAGTCTGTCTACCCTATTCTTTCTATTATCTCTAATCCAAAGTGATGTTCAAGATTTCCAGGTACTAAAAACACAAGTATAGTTTATTATATTCCTTTTAGTTGCAAAATCAGCAAATGTTTGAATTTCTACTTAAAGAACACCGTATAAAACCTGCTAACACTTGATGGTTTTCTATGATATTATCAACTAGTGGTTAAAATGCTTATAGTTGGATAACTACAAATGTGGACAAATCAACTTCCAAGGTCAGATTCCTTTCAATGAACTCCCCCAACATATCCTTTGTTATTGAATAAAAAAAGGATGGACATAATCTGAGGAATTTCAATGTTCTTCCTCCCTGGAATGATGCTTGTTTAATTGCATTATTTTTAAAGTTTAATTCAAAATTTTATTTTTGCCTTGTCATGAAATGATGTTTCTGGTCATACAAACATGTCCCGTTCCTCACAAATTTTACAACTGTCTTCTAAAATTCTTTACATTCCATCATATTTAGGGAGTATCAATTGTTTTTGCCTATTTGGGTGGGACACTAATACAATAAACTGTGAGGTTTGCTGGGGAATTCCAGTTCTGGTCATGGGGTAGCTTATATTTTGAATTAAGCTTTCTACCAAAAGAAAAAATAAAAGCTAAAAATTAAAAAAACAGAAAAGTATATGAAGGCACTAGGGAGCAAAAAAAATCGGCAGCAACTGAAGGATATAAGATTTTTGAAAGAATAGACACCCTTTTTTTGGAGGCATGATTGAGTCAGTTCATAGGAACATCGGAGAACAAAGCTCAAACAGAAAACACAGACCCACTGGAATGAGGAATAAGAGGAGAAAGTTGATGTAAAATGTGGAGGGTGAGGCTTTGAATGAGGAGCCGCCTTGTGGGAGCCTCAAAGTATGCATAAGTCATTTAATACATCTGAAAATGTCCAAACTCCTACAGGTGTTCAGAGGGCAATGCCAAGGAGCCTCCTGTAGAAAAGGAGGTGGGCAGCTAAAATGCCATGCATATATTTAAAGAGCTGTCTGGTCCTAGAGAGATAATATTCTAATTCAGGTTCCAGATACTTAGTGTAATTAAAAAGTAAGGTTTTCCTACACCCTAAAAATAAAGGGGAAAATCCATAATTAATAACAGATTAAAAAAAAAAAACACCCCTCAAAAAGGAGAAAGAAACCTAGTTTTACTTTATTAGCCAGCCATGAAAAAGAAAATCTCTTAGGAGAAAATTAAGATCTACCAGAGCACCTAAATTTATGCATTCACAATGTCAGAAATCCAGTTAAAATGACTTAGGCATGCTAAATATCAGAATCAAACAAACTAAGGGAAACAACAATTAAGAGAAGTAGAATGGTAACTGTTTCATGTTTGAGAAATAGGAAGAAAATTTTAAAATAACTATAAAATATAGGAAAAATAAATTGTTAAAAATGAAGAATTTTAGTAAAGAATTAGAATAAAAACTAAAGTTGGTATTCTTGAATTGCAAAACAGTATCTAAAATTACCATTTTATTGAGTGGTTTTAATTAAATCTTAGATATTGCAAAAATAGGATTAAAACAGATTAATACATAATAATTGAAATTTAAGCACAAAGAGTTAAGACTAAAAAACTCAGCAAAGATTGAAAGGCATGTGGCATATTGTCAAAGTTTGTAACGTGCATAATTTGTGTGCTGGAAAGAAAAAATATACAGAATGAGGAAAAACATTTGTTTGAAAAAGAGTACCTGAGAATTTTATAAAATTTATAGAAGACAGAAACCCACAGAGTGCACTCTGAGCAAATTAATCACACACACACCCAACAATTAAAGTGTGGAAAATGGCAAAAGCATTAGAGAAATTAATTAATATACAATGTTAGCATAATATAATGTGAAGTATTATATATCTGAAGTAATTATTTATAGAAGGTAATATATTTTATGCATATAGAGAAATACACATTAATGCTTGGCATAATTAAATAGCATGTGCTCCAGTGTTTATAGTACTAACATGATGGCACTGTATTATAATTATACACTAAAAGTGTCCTAAAAAATCTTTTAAGTTATCAGGGAATATGGCGGGGGGGAGACATATGCTTTTCATATAAGCAATAATAAAACTGATGGTTGAGTTTTCAACAAAAATATAGAAACCAAAAAGACCAGAAAAGTTCAAGATGCAATTCTGCGGGTCCTAAAATTTTGCTTGGGGAGTAATAAAGTGATTAAATTGACAAAATTTTTTAAAAATAGAAATTAGAAAAAAGCGCAATCACATTTTAAGTTCTAAAATTTTAAAACACGCAAACACTTTTATATGAAACATTTTTTTTTCAGAAATGAAAACATTCACAAATAAAGTCATATGGGGAAAGATTTTTTTTTTTTCTATTGAATACATTTAATACTGTCACCACTGGCCAAAGACTTTATAAACTAGTAGTACATAAACATAGTTAAGAGTTTTAACTATATTAAAGATGGGGAAAGATTTTTTAAAATAAATTTTTTGGTAGATATCAGTAAATGAAATTGCTAAAAAACCCAACAAAACTAATAAAGAAAAATAAAAGGTGATATTTAAGATATTTCAGACATTAAAAGACATTAAAGCTTTATGGCCATGAATTTGGCCACTTAGATTTTAAAAATACTTGAAAAATAAAACACATCAGAAATAAAGAAGAAATAAAATATTTAAGTAGTCCTGGATCAGCTAAAATAGTATTTGAAATTTTAAATTTCCTCCAAAAAATCTCCAGTTATTATACCTACTTCGTAAAAGCATATCAAGAGATTTTTCACACCTTATTTTTGTATTAATAGGCACAATTTCACCATTAAGAGAAAGGATTTTTTAAATCCATCTATCAGCATGATTTAGTACAGCTTACTAAATATAAAGAAAAGTAACTTTAAAATGCACAACATAGGGGATTTAGTCAATGAAGATTACCTTTCATGCAACCCTATTTGTGAGCACCATATAATTTAAAAGGATCTGGCCTACTCATCAGGAAACCCGTATTCCAGTATTAGAATTCCACTGTCTAGCTGTGTTACAGAGGAAGGCCCATAACTTCTCTGGGTTTCAGCTCACTGACATTTAAAGTGTAGTGATTTGACTAAATTGCCTTTACAGTCATTTATTGGTAAATATTTTAGGTTACCATGGTGTTTGAACAATTTTAAATACAGTTTGAACATCTGTATCCATAACACAATATACCGTAATAGAGTTAAATGTAAAAGGATCAATAATATATAAAGAATACTCGTGAATTTTAAGAACCCACCTTAAGAATCTCTAGTTATCAAAATATGCTTACATTTTTGGATGCTGTTAGGAATTCATGTTTTATTACATATAGATGGAAGGTAGTGAAGTTAAAGTATTTACAAGACTATCATATTTATTACCCATTGACTGTTCACATTAAAATAATATTTTATTAGATATGTTGGATATATTACACTATCTACTTAAAATATCTAAATTTATTTTTAAGAAAAAATTACAGTTGTGAAGTGCATGAGCTCATGACGTTAATTTTGGTGGTTATATATAATACAGGTTAAGCAAGAGAATTTATCTTGCTTATGGAATTAGTTCTGGCTCATTATATCATGTTAAGTTTTCTCAGGAAACCTAAATAACAGAGATGTCAGATCATCTAAAGGCACAGATGCATAAAATATTTGTTTCTATGAGCATCCCAATTAACTTTGAAATCTGGGATTCAGATATTAAAACAGAAACCACTTTTTAAAAAATATACCACATGTTGCTTTTCTACTTTGAAAACTATTCCATATTTTTCCAAACTTTAAAGGATTATAATCTCAACGAACTTATAATTATTACCAAACTGATAGATGAAATATTATGTACAGTGGCTCTCATACAGTATTTTCCTTCCTTTAGGAGCAACCTATCTAGTTTTAAGACAAAAAGTTGGCTGGTTGAACTAGTACCTTGAACTACATCCCCTTTCCATCTCTCCTTTTAATTTTTATGTATAATATTTAGCAGTTTTGTTGGTGACATTCTGAGCTATGTCACTAGTCTCTCTGTGGATTTGCAACAAATGTCCTATAAGACAGATTCAGTCCTGGCTATAGTTATTATATATTCTCATACAACATTCCCTAATAGTTGTAGAGTGGTATCTACAGTGATAACAGTGGCAGCACTTAGTTATAGAGATAGGAAAGAATAGGATTCCCCAAATATAGATGTGTAAGAATAGAATGCATTCAAATTTTTGGTATAACATTCAATAATCATTTGGACATATACTGAGCACACCTATTTCCTGCTGTGAAATATAAGTACTAAATAATGAGTGCAATAATAACAACTTTGTAGAAATGCACAGCATTTTCACAGGATGCCTAATGCTGACAAAAAATTCATTAGCATGTTTTGCATGTATTTGTAGTCAACGTTGTATTTTTTGTATGTACTTGTATATGATGTTGTATTACTGTATTCTATGAAACATTCATTTAAAAATCACTAAATTATACAAATTATGTTTAATTTCTTCATCCTTATTTGATAAATTTTGAAATTTTTGAAGTGATGCCTCCAAAAATAAGTTGGTAATTGGGACAAGTAAATTTTAGGCTTGGAGTGTTAAAGTGGATAAATGTCAATCAGTTTATGTTCTAATAAATTTGTTATGACATTTTTTGTGACCTAACATGTGATCTAGCCTGGAGAATGTTCCATGAATGATCTAAAAGAATGGCTGTTATTCTGTTGTTAGGTAGAAAGTTCTGTTTGTGCTTGTTAGGTCTATTTAGTGCTATTCAAGTCTGCTGTTTCTCTATGGATTTTCTGTCTGGATGTTCCATTCATTTTTGAAAGTAGGGTATTTAGTTTTCTACTATTGTTGTATTGCTGTCAATTTATTCTTTTAGATTTGTTAATATGTGCTTTATATATTTGGGTGATCTGATGTTGGGTACATATATCAATTGTAAATAAATGATTTTTTTACTTCTTTAGTTCCTTAAGATTTGCATAAAAGTATAGATGTGTTCTTCAACTAAAGATACCTAAGGTGCAGATCATAAAGATTTGTTTCCACACGTATCCAAATTAATTTTAAAATATAAGCTTGAGACATGAAACAAACAGAAAACACTTTTATACACTAAACATTATTTTGCTTTTATAGTTTTAAAACTATTCCAATATTTTTTCCAGTTTTGAAGAACTATGAACTTAGCAGCAGTAACAAGAAAACTTGTGAAACCTTTAAAGCCTTTGTAATTCAATAGGTTAGGCTGAAACATTAAGTGGATTCAAGAAGTAAATGATTCTGGTGAATTATGAGGCCAGAAATGTCTTTTGATTCATTTTATACACCACTGCTCCAACTTGTTTTCGATTCCTGAATGCTCCTCTTTAAGAAGTGAACCTTGCTATTTTCATTTTTTGTAAAGTACTTAGATATAATGAAAGAATACTTAAAAGGGAGTAAATACGAGCTACATCTTACTAACACACTTAAAACCTCAGCATCAGCATTTTCCAGTAATACCAACTGAGGTCATAGTAATGTGACATGGGGGAGATATTTTTAGATGTCAACAATTCATTCCTATAGCAAATGGCATTAAGATGGACAGCTTTTTATTTACTTTACCCCATACAATATGACACTTTCTATTGCAGACTAATTGTAAACAAATCTTTTAAATAATTCCAAAATCTCCAAATGACATTATATTCTTAAATTCCTTCAAATTTTCAAAAGTAAATAGATTACGCTTATCTTTGCATTTTAGAGAATTGTATCACAAAGATAATATACTGACATAAATTTCACAGGCAGAGCAAATTCTCTGGCTATTGAATGAAAACATCCTTTATGTTTTTGTTACCATTACATGAGTCCTTGGTAAATGTTTCTTCTCTTCTTCTCCCTCCCCCCTTTTTGACTCCCTCAACAACTATATTATTACTATAGTCTAGTCATATTTCCACTAAAAACATTAAGAAACATAGAAGCAGCAAGATTTGGAAATATCAAATAATTTTTTAAATGTTTTCTTTCTTCTTTACCACCCTCTCCATAGATATTATACTTCATTTATTAAGGATATACATTTCTTAATAACATATTTAAACTGTGTAATGGGATGTTCAGTTTAATGCATAAATATACTCTCAGAAAACCTTGTCAATTAGAATGGTGGGAAATGGTGCATCCCTAAGGCTACTGAGAGCATGATTTTAAATGAAGCGTGACAACAGCTCAAAAACGTGGTACTGAAAGCTCTCAATAAAAACATAATTTAAAGATGAATATGTCATAGAAGAATAGTGTTATTTAAATAGGGGTATTTCATTAGAAAACAAAGGCTTAGGCAACAAGCCAAAGAATTAATTTCCAAGAGCAGTATTTTTGTGGGGTTTTTTCTCCAATGCAATTGCTGGATACGATCATATAGGTTTTAATGTTAACGTTTAAAGATTTTATTGGATGATAAAATTTTGCTGGAAACTCTACTGCAGATTTTAAGTTTAAAGTAGAATTTATTTGGTAGCATATGTAGGAGTGTGATCTGAGATAGGAACACCACCATTACGAGTTATACATGCTGTCCAGGGAGGTGGGAGTAAGTACTGCATGGCTTTTAAATATAATTTACTGGTTTCCAAGTTCCCAGCTGAACTGTGTTCAGGTATAGCAAACTGGTGAAGCTAGAAAAAAGGTTAAGACAAAAATGTAAAATCATCTATATCCAAAATCAGTAGTTACGGATACACACAACAAAAAGATGTAAAATACGATGTAAAAACAGTAACATGAGGGGGGGTAAAAATGGCAGGGTTGATAAAAAGTGTTTGAACGTAAGAGGTCAACATTCTAAAATAATCATATATATATATTGTATATATAAACCTCATGGTAACCACAAACCAAAATTCATAATAGTTACACACAAAAGAGAGAAAGGAATCTGAACATAACACCAAAGATAGTCATCAGATAAGGGAAAAGAGCAAAAGAAAACAAAGGAACAAAAGCAACTACAAAAACAACCCCAAAACAATTAACAAAATGGCAATAAGTACATACCTATCAATAATTACATTAAAAGTAAATGGACAAAGTGCTCCAATCAAAAGACATACAGTGGCTGAATGGATACAAAAACAAGACCCACATATATATTTCCTACAAGATACTAACTTCAGATCTAAAGACACACAGAGACTGATGATAGTGAGAGGATGAAAAAAGGAAATGAAAATAAAGTCAAGGTAGCAATACTTGTATTGGACAAAAAAGACTTTAAAACAAAGACTGTAACAAGATACAATGAAGCACATTACATAATGATGAAGGAATCAATCCAAGAAGTATAGCCATTCTAAATATATATGCATCCAATATAGGAGGAACTAAATACGTAAAACAACTAATAGACATTAAGGGGAAAATCGGCAGTAACCCAACATTAGGAGAATTTAACACCCCACTTACATCAGTGGGTAGGTCATCCAGAAAAAAATCAATAAGGAAACACTGGCCTTACATGACACATTAGACCAAATAGAACTAATAAATATATATAGGACATTCCATTGAAAGACAGTAGATGCATATTCTTTTCAAGTGCACATCAAATATTCTCCAGGATAGATCACATGCTGGGCCACAAAACAAATCTCAGTATATTTAACAAAATTGAAATCACACCAAACATCTTTTCTGACCACAAAACAATGAGACAAGAAATCAACTACAATAAAAAAAAAAAACTGCAAAAACACAAACATGTAGAGGCTAAGTAATATGCTACTTAACATGAAGAAATCTACGAAGAAATTTATAAAGCCTGGAGACAAATAAAATGAAAACAAACTGATCCAAAAATCTATGGGACACAGCAAAAGCAGTTCTAAGAGGGAAGCTTATAGTGATATGTCTACCTCAAGAAGAAAAAACAACCCCTCAAATAAAGAACCTTACACCTAAAGGAACTAGAAAAAGAACATCAACAATAACATGCAAAGTTTAAAAGAAATCATAAAGATCAGAGCAGAAATAAATGAAATAGAGACTTTAAAAGTCATAGAAAAAAAAAATCAATCCAACTAAGAGTTGATTCTTTGAAAAGACAAACAAAATTGATAAACCTTTAGCCAAAATCAAGACAAAGAGACAAAATCAATAAAAGGAGAAGTTACAACTGACACCATAGAAATACACAGAATCATAAGTGATTACTATGAAAAATAATATGCCAATAAAGTGGATAAGTTAGAAGAAAGAGACAAATTCATAGAATGTACAATCTCCCAAAACTGAACCAAGGCAAAATAGAAAATATGAATAGCAATGACCAACAATGAAATTGAATTGGTAATAAAAAATCTCCCAAAGAAAAATGTTCAGGAACAGATGGTTTCACACGTTAATTCTACCATTCATTTAGATAAGAATTAACATGTATCCTTCTCAAACTATTCCAAAATATTGCAAAGGAAGGAAATCTTCTGAGCTCATTCTACAAGGCCAGCATCACCCTGATACCAAAGCCAAAGCCACCACAAGAAAAAATTACAGGCCAATATCACAGATGAACATAGATGCAAAAGTCCTCAATGAAATATTAGCAAACCAAATTCAACAATACATTAAAAGGATCATACACCATAATCAAGTGGGATTTATCCCAAGGATGCAAGGATTTTTCAATAGCCACAAATTCAGTGTGATATGCTACATCAACAAATTGAAAAATAAATAGCATATGTTTGTCTCAATAGATGCAAAAAAAAAGACTGATAAAATTCAACATCTATTTATGATAAAAACTATCAAAACTTATATAGAAGGACATACTTTAATGTAATAAAGGCCATACATGACAAACCCACAGCTAATGTCATACTCAACAGTGAAAAGCTGAAAGCATTTCCTCTAAGATCAGGAACAAGTCAAGAATGCCTCTTTCACCACCTATATTCAACATAGTATTGAAGTCCTAGCCACAGCAAGCAAAGAAAAAGAAATAAAAGGAATCCAAATTTGAAAGGAAGAAGTAAAACTGTCAGCATTTATAGATGACATGATACTATACGTGGAAAATCCTAAAGTTGCCACCAAAAAAAATGACTAGACCTCATAGATGAATTCAGTAAAGTTGCAAGATGGAAAAATTAATTAATTCACAGATATCTGTTGCATTTCTACACACTAACAACAAACTAGCAGAAAGAGAAACTGAGAAAACAATCCCATTTGCAATTGCATCAAAAAGAATAAAATATCTAGGAATAAATCTAAGGAGCTAAAAGACCTGTACTTAGGAAACTGTAAGACACTGATGCAAGAAATTGAAAAAGACACAAACAGATGGAAGGATATAATGTGTTCATGGATTGGAAGAATTTATATTGTTAAAATGACAATACTACCTATGGCAATCTACAGATTCAATGCAATCCTTATCAAAATAACAATGGTATTCTTCACAGAACTAGAACTAATAATTCTAAGATTTATGTGGAACATGAAAGATGCCAAATTGCCAAAACAATCCTCAGAAAAAAAACAAAGCTGGAGGTATAATGCTCCCTGATTTCAAAATATAATACAAAGCTTCAGTAATCAAAACAGTATGGTACTGGCACAAAACAGACACATAGATCAATGCAACAGAAGAGAGAGCCCAAAAAATGAACTCACATTTATATGGCCAATTAATATGTGACAAAGGAGGTAAGAATATACAATGGGGAAAAGACAGCACCTTTAAGAAATGTGGACACACACACACACAAAGTGGACTATTACTCATCCATGAAAGTAAAAAACACCACACACACACAAAATTCTGCCATTTCCAACAACATAGATGGACCTGGAGGGTATTATGCTTAATGAAGAAAGTCAAACAGAGAAAGTCAAATACTATATGTTTTCACTTAGATGTGCACTCTAAAAAAAGAAAAAATGACTGTAACAAAACAGAATCAGACTCACAGATATATACAGTGAACAAACTAGTAGTTGCCAGAGGGGAGAGGGATCAAGGGAGGAGCAAGATTGAGAAAGGTAATCTAGGAATAAAATAACTAAGATTCAAGGATATAATGTACATCACAAGGAATATAACCAATATTTTATAGTAACTTTAAATGGAGTGTAATATATAAAATATTGAATCACTATGTTGTATATCTTAAACTAATATAACACTGTAAATCAACTATACTTCAATTTAAATAAAAGCAAACAAATACAAAACTAAAACCAGAAAATACCTCGTAAAAATATGCCAGGACCTGTATGCTAAACCTAAACAGGTTGACTTGACTGTTGAAACAGAAGACTTAAATAAGATCCAGAGTCTCCTAACATAACTGATAAAATACACAGGAAAATTTTTTTTAAATACCTGTCATTCCAAGAGACAGAAAAATCACAACTGGAATGAGAAAAGACAGCTGATATCAACCTTAAGAATAATCAGATGGTGGAATTATCCAACAAGGGCTTTAAAGCAGCAACGATAACAAAATTTCAACAAGAAATTGCCAATTTCTTGAAACAAAGAAAAATTTTAAATCTCAGCAAAGACATAGAAGTAACAAAAATAAAAAGGAAATTATAAAACTGAAATACAC